>NC_139775.1:15007635-15632113 GCF_965231275.1 Zosterops lateralis
AGCTTTCACTTTCCCTTCCCTTGCAGATGTTGCTAAAGATGTGACTGTTGCCAAGCCAGCGCCGAGATAAAGGACAGGAATGGTGAGGGAGCAGTCCCAGTCGTGGGGACACTTCCCCATCACGTTATCTTTGGCAGAGTTAAGGATTAACCTCACCATCCCTGTCTTATCAGCCTAAAATCTTCACGACAGGCTGGGGGAGACTGAAGCATGGAGGAGGGAACATTTCCTGCCCCCTCCAGCTCTCCTGGCCCCATGGGCAGCTCCTTTTAGCCCAGCTCCATCCAGAGCAGGGCCAGGTGCTGCACAAACCTCGTACTGGCGGCGCCGGCTGGGGTAGTCCAGGTTGTGGTCGCTCCAGTCGTAATGGGTCCTGTCCTTGGCCTGCTGATCCAGCCAGTAGAGCTTGTTGGTGCAGCGCTGCATGTAATCCTGCAGCGAGTTCAGGTCCTGCTGCCGCTGCTGGGAGCCAGCCTGCACAGGGGCACAGGGACAGCTCAGCACAGAGCTCCTCTCTGTGGGGCTCCCAAGGGTGCCTGGGCACCCCAACAAGGGATCCATCCCTCCAGGAGGGTTATTCCCCCAGGATCACAGAGGTTCTTACCAGCAGCTTCTGGTATTTGGCTTGGAAGTCGCTCATGTTTTCCTGGAGGAGGAGCAAGGCAAGGGTTAGGAGCAGTGTGTGGGTCTGACAGGGGCCCAAGGGAGCAGAGGGATGGGGGTTTAGGCTGGAAAGGGGATGTGGCTTATGGGATTTGGCTCATTGTAAAGCCAGAGCTGGTGTGCAATGCTGGGCTCTCAGGGTGGGAGGGGGTCTGGGCACCCACCCAAACCTGCAGGAGCACCCAGGATGGTGGGACACCCTCCCAGGGCTGGCCCTGCAGGGACAGGGGCAGGAGAGCTGACCTTGGTTCCTTCCTTGACGATGTGTGGCCCGATGGCCATGACCTCGTTGTGGAAGATGTTGTGCTCTTCTACTTGGCTGTTGACCAGTGGCAGGTCAGTCCCAAAGCCTTTGCTGCTCAGTGCATCCTGTGGGGTTAGCAATGGGGGAATGGAAGACCTGAGAAATCCCTCTTGGAGGTGGCCATGGAGCTGGCCTTGGATGGGCTCCGTGGCTGCAGTGTGGGTGAAATCAGCTGTGCTGGAGGGCAGCCATGGGAAAACCAGTTTGGGGGGTTAAACCTTTCTCTGGCTGGGGGAGTGTAGGGAGTGGGATAAAATAAAAAATAAGGGCTGTGGGGTAGAGCCTGAAGCAGGCAGTGACTGGAGATGCTGAGACCAGCACTGGAGCACTGATCCTGGTGCTACAGCAGCAAACCTTGTCCCATCACCTCTGCCCTTTCCCTGCCACCCAGCTCTTTGCTTCTCCCAGTTTGGAGCTGCCCAGAAGTTTTCCAAGAACCAGTTTCTCCACAAGGAGCTACAGGAGTCCCTGCCCAGCTGGTGCTACTGGCCAGGCAGTGACCCTGGTGGCCCCTTTGGTACCTGTTTCTCCTCGATCACCGTTGACCAGTTGACCTGGGGCTCGATGTGCTGCAGGGGGAAGTTGTAGATCTGGTCGTGTTTCACACGCAGGTTTGCCACACGCTCCTTCAGCTGCCGGATGCTGCGGGAAGGGAAAGGTGAGGGGGGGATGCAGGATGTGGCCACGGGCTGCCATTAGCCCTGGGGGGTGTAGCTGATCCTCTCCCAGGACCCCTGGATGGATGGATGGATGGATGGATGGATGGATGGAGGGATGGATGGATGGATGAGGGATGGATGGATGGATGGATGGATGGATGGATGGATGGATGGATGGAGGGATGGATGGAGGGATGGATGGATGGATGGAGGGATGGATGGATGGAGGGATGGATGGATGGATGGATGGATGGATGGATGGATGGATGGATGGGCTGTTCTTAGGGGATAATGTCCTTAGGGAACAGCCCAGGAGGGCTGGCAGCAGAGGTTCCTGTGCTCTGCCCTCTGCCAGGGGCTGCTCCTGTGGCTGTGAGCTCAGGACAGGCTGGACCTGGGGCAAAACATGGGGCACAGAGGGCAGGGGACACCCTGCCATCATCTCCCACTGCACACACCCAGGATGGGCTGGGTCACACACCCTAATGGGAACTGGGGTGCAGAAGAGCCCCCCCACTGCAGGCAGCAGCTGAGCAGAGCCCCAGGAGAGGCCTCCCCATTGTCCAAGGGCTCAGGTGTCCCCATGGCACTCACTCTTCTGTGATCATGTCCCCCTGGGGGTGCTTCATGTGCCGGGCCACGGCCGCATCCCCGTCCAGCACGTAGAGCAGCTTGTCGGACTCGGAGAGTTTCTGTGCTGTCAGCTCCTTGTACTGGGCCAGCTGGCACGCCTTGATCTTGTGCAGGTCCTGCAAGGGGGGACAGGAGAAAGGGTCACCTCCTGGTACCCAACAGGTCATAGGAGAAAGTGTCACCTCCTGGTACCCAACAGCTCATCCCACCCTTGGCACTGGAGAGGGGCAGGAGCTCTGCTGTCTCCCATCTACCTGGGATGTGTTTTACTCTCTCCTCTCCTATCACAGGATCATGGAATGATTTGAGGTGGAAGGGACATTAAAGCCCATCCAGCTCCAACTCCCTTGCCGTGTGCAGGGACACCTTCCCCTTGATGAGGTTGCTCCAAGCCCCATCCAATCTCCCCTGCTGGGTTTGGGCTGTGGAGCTGCATCACCTTGGGATGGATCCTTTGGGATCAGGAGGATGGGATGGTTCCTCCTCCAGCCCATATCCCTGCTGGGATGCACATCCCCACTCTGCCCCCATGTAGGGGGGAATTTGGGGACCCTCCCACCCTCTTCCCATGAGCAGGGGGACCCCAATAACCCTTTACAGATCATCACAACCCAGGTACCAAGGCAGGGCTGGGCTGCCACCCACAAATGCCATAGGAGAGGAGGGCAGAGCCCAGGAGGTGCTGGGGCAGGAGGCAGAGGGGAGATGAGGCTGCTGGGAGGATCCCCAGGGTGTGGGACCATGCCTTGCTTACATTTTGCATTCGGGAGTCGGTCTCCACGATGTTCTTCTCCACCTGGTCAGCATTTTTCTGCAGGCGCTCGATGAGCTCGGTCAGCTCTTTGCTGGAGATGCTGCGGGGAGAGAAAACGGGGGGCTGGTCACCCCACTGAGCTCTGGGGGTGCCCCAGGGCTGCCCTGACCCCGGGGGTGGCCGGGGGCCAGCACAGCCTGCCAGGCCCTGCAGCTGTGGGTGACTCACTGCTGCCTTCCAACACTTTCCAAAATACTCAGCCAGTGGGGCCGGGTGGAAACGGGAGTGATGCCTGAACCTCCCTCAGCTTCAACGAGAAAGGAAAGAGCTGATTGCAGGGGCAGGGAGGGAATCACAGAACATCCTCAGCTGGAAGGGACTCACAAGGATCATCAACACCTGGCCCTGCACAGACACCCCAACAACCCCACCCTGTGCCTGAGAAAGTGTGGAAATAGAGGAGCTGGAGCGGCAGGGGGACCCACTTTGAGGCTTTCCCTGCTCTGCTTCTCTGTGTCCTGCTCAGGGCTTCCTTCTCTGCAAGGAGATATTCACATTTTACACCCAGGAAAGGGATGGGATCACACACGTTGCATCTCTCCAGTGCTTTCCCCCGTGCTGGGCACTGCTTTTGCTCTGAGGGTGACACTGGCCAGGCTGGCAGGGTGCAGGGCCAGCCCAAATATTCCCATCCAAGTGCAGGCACGGCAGGGCTGGAGCAGGGGCAGGACGAGCCGTGACGCAGCTCCTGCATCGCTGGGGTTATTTTAAACATTTCATCTCGTTCTGTCACTTTGGCTGCAGAATGCCAGGGCCGTGTGCCAGGCACTGCCCACAGCTCTCCCAGCCCTGGCCAGAGGCAGGAGCAGCCTGTGCTCCCCAAATCCCTGCAGCTGGAGGGAGCTGAGGCTGCTGGCAAGGCCGGGGTGTCCCAGCTGTGCTGCTTTGCCATCTGGATTTAAACCAAAGCCTGGCTCAGTCCAGCCCCAACCACCTTGATATAAGCCTTAATGACCTCGTCATGTGGTGGCAGAATTAATCTTTATATGGCACTTGGAAGTGTCAGCTGCTGCTGGAGCAGCTGCGGGGGGGGAACCAGCAGTGCTGGCTCAGGGCACAGAGAGTTCCTGCATCCACAGGTAGAATAATGGAATTGTAAAGGTTAGAAAATTCTATAAGTACATCGAGTCCAACTGTTCTCCCAGCACTGCCAAGGCCACCACTAACCCCTGTCCCCAAGTGCCACATCCACATGGCTTTTAAATCCCTGCAGGAATAGTGACCCCACAGTGCCCTGGGCAGCTGTGCCAGTGCCTGACCATCCTTTCCATAAAGAATATTCCCAATATACAACCTAAACCTCTCCTGGCACAACTTGAGGCTGTTTCCCCTTGTCCTGTCCCTGTTCCCTGGGAGCAGAGCCCGACCCCCCCTGGCTGTCCCCTCCTGTCAGGGAGTTGTGCAGAGCCACAAGATCCCCCCTGAGCCTCCTTTTCTCCAGGCTGAGCCCCTTTCCAGCTCCCTCAGCTGCTCCTGGTGCTCCAGCCCCTTCCCCAGCTCTGTTCCCTTCCCTGGACACGCTCCAGCCCCTCAGTGTTGTGAGGACACAGAACTGACCCCAGGATTGGTGCTGCAGCTCCCCCAGGACTCTGGTGCTGAGTTTCAGGACCTGTTCCTGCCTGCCCCATGTGCTGTCACTTCACTGCAGCAGAACAAAGCAAACCCCAGCTCTGGGCTTGTCCCTCCTCACCTCAAACCTGCCCCAGGCTGCAGGAGCCTTGTGGCATCCAACAGCTCCAGGAAAGTTCACACTTCCCTGGGAAGTTCTGCTATGGGCATGGTTTACACTAATAAATTTTTTTTTTTTTCTTTTTATAGAAGTTGCATCATCAGGATGGTACTCAGAGGTTTGTGCCTGTCACTGTGCCTGCTGCCTGCCTGGCACCTCCTGCACCAGCAGCAAAGTCCAGTGGGCATTCCTGGGCACAGGAGACAAGGAAGGGGTCACTGGGAGTTGTGGTTGCAATAATTCCAAGGGTGATCCTCATTCTGTGCTCAGCAATCACAGCTGGAGGCTGCACCAGGAGATGGGATGTGGCTGGCTGGGTCCTGCTCCAGTGGTAGAAGCAGCTCCTCAAAATCCACTTTGGGGTTTCTTCCAGCCTTCATCATCCCACAGAGACCAGGGCAAAACTCGGGTGGAATCCGCGGTTTGGGGTGGGAGACTGAAATGTGCTGCAGGTGTTTGGGTGAATTCAGGGGAGGGTTGCTCAGAGCTGGTGTCTCCTGCATCCTGGCAGAGCTTGTGGCCACCAGGGACCTCCCTCACCTCCCACCCACGGGCTGCAGCCACCTGGGCTCAGAGAGGTTCATTGTCCAGGCAGGAGTTTGGGATGCTTTGCTGTGAGGGCTGGGGATGAGCTGGAAGCTCCTGCTGGCTCCTCTCCTTGTGCCCTGCCTTGATCCCAGTGACTCCAGCAAGTCCAAGGATGGATCTTCAGGATTTCAGTGGATCTGCAGCACGGATGGGAAAACCATCCTAAAACCCAGGAGAAATCTGAGTTTTTTCTAGTTCTAGTTTTGACTGAATCCTCTGAATTGTAGGGAGGAAATAAAACCAAGCCAGGGGGTTTTCAGATCCATGGCTGTGCTTCAGGCTGCTGAGCTGGAGAGCTGAGCCTGGAGCCTTGGCCCGGCCTTTGTGCTCATTTTGCATCAGCAAAACTGATTTCAGGTGCTGGAAGCAGCAAGGGCAGCACCCTGGCCCTGACCCTGCCCTGTGCTGAGCCAGGCTGGGATGGGGATGTTGTGTCTGGGCAAGGAAGAGCCCCTCGTCCCCTTCTCTCAGGGCCAGGGCACAGCCACCCTCCTGTGGCACCTGGGGACAGTGACATCCCTTCTCCATCACTGCAGGGCTGGGCTGGGGGACAGGGAGGGCAGGGAATGGAAATTCTTGTGTTGGAGGGGATGGTTTGCCTGGTGATCCAGAAACTGCTGCTCTGGGTGACCAGGGCAGGGAAATGCAGCCCTGCTCAGAGCAAGCAAGGACATGCTGGGGTGTGATGTGGGCACGGCTCGGCCTCTCCTGACACACCAGAGAAGCTGTTTGCTCTCTCCACCTCTGTGGTTTATGTGAGAGTCACCAGCTGAGGCTGTGGGACAGGGAATTCTCATAAAAACTCCCGTGGGAGCTGCACCTCAAAGCTGCAGCTTTGGGGAGCTGTTCCTGTCCACCCCATCCTGCCCTGAGCTCTCTGTGTGCTCTGCCCATCCCACTGCTGCTGGAAATGCAGGGACAAACAGAGAAATAGGAGACAATGGGAACCTCTCACCTGAGATCTCTCCTATTTGTGTATTTATTTCTCTGTATTTGTTGCTTTGGTGCCACTTCCTCAATCAGCCTGGACATCACTGATGTGAAATGTCCCCTCCACAGCTGGGTCTGTGTGGATGGACCAGAGCAGGGGCACAGTCCCTGCACCCAGCTGGGAAAGGTGAAGCCTGGCTGAGATCTCCATGCCAGGGGATGGAGGAGTTTCCCTTCCCTGTGCCCTTCATCTGCTGCTGGAGTGCCAGGAAAAGGAGGAATGGCTTCCCACTGCCAGAGGATGGGGTTAGATGGGATATTGGAAAGGAATTCCTGGCTATGAGGGTGCCCAGAGAAGCTGTGGCTGCCCCTGGATCCCTGGAAGTGTCCAAGGTCAGGTTGGACAAGGCTTGGAGCAGCCTGGGACAGTTAAAAGTATCCCTGCCCATGACTGGGGTGGGATGAGATGAACTTGAAGATCCCTTACAATACAACTCACTCCATTATTCTGTCCAAGAGAAGCACAAATCGATGGGCAAAGCAGCCAGGAAGCCTTGGCTGTCCCGGGAAAAGTGTGTGGATGGGATTGACAGGATGTGGCTCTTTTGGGAAGAGCCATGGATACATCCAGGCTTTGGAGCAGAGCTGCTGGCAGGGGAAGACAAAGAGAAGCCAAAAAAACAGGCTGGGGGGAAGAGCTGGGGAGGGAGAAGGGCAGGATTTGGCCAGAGCTCAGCTGGGATGGGCAGCACACACTGAGACTGAGCAGAGCCACGAGAGAAGGTGCCCAGGGCACGGCCCCTGTGAGGCTGCACAGAGGGGGGAACTGCAGGGCTGCTCTGCTGGAATAGATAAGGCTTTGTTTGAGAGATTAAAAAAAAAAATAAAAAATAAACAAAAGCCTGGAAAAACTGGCTTTGCCATTTCTGGAGAACTTTTCACATTCTCTGGTCAGGAAGGAAAAAATGATCTCTCTCATGGAAAGATGTGCTCAGTAGAGGAGTTGGGTTTTGTCAATGCCTGGTTGGGGTGAAGGAGCCCAGATCATTCCTATGGGAATTGGGAGTGGGTTTTGGGGTTTCTCCCTTCTGGGGGAGCAGGAGGAAGCAGCTGCACCATGGCAGACATCACTTCATCCGTGCACCACAGTTCTGACCTCAAGAACTCTGGTTTCAGAGGGGTTTGGGTATTTCTGAAGGCTTAGAGGGGATTTTTAGGGTTCAGGTTTTTCTCTCTTCTGTTTTCTCTGAGTATTTTAGTTGTGATTTGTTTGGGGTATTTTTTTCCTAAGAGAGGTTCTCAACAGACAAATATGATGATAATTATTGTAACATGAAAACTTTGCTGCTAAAAACTGGATTTTCCCCCTCTCTATTCCTTTTTCTCTTTTCCCATTAGGTTACATATCACTGATAAAAGCAGTTTTTGGAGCAAACCTCCCTGAGATCAGTTTCTCCAGGATGTGCAGAGGTTTTGTGCTGTCTGGCAGGTGCTAGAAAATCCCTTTGATTTCTCCAATTTCCTTTTTTTTCCAAACAATGAGGCTGTTTCCTAAATCCTTCCAAGGAAGGATGTTCAGACACTCCCAAATTTTGACTGCTCTGCCTGACTGAGTTCCCTGGGAAGGTTCCTGATGGGAATTTGTCCCATGAGCCTGATCCTTGTTGGGAGGGTTAATGCAAAGGGCTCTGTCCTGTCAGGAAACCTCACCCCAGACTCTTCTCCTGTTCCATCCCCATTCAATGTCCATTTATATGTCCATTTATTATGTCAATTTATACAAATTTCATTCAAAAGCTCTCCCATGCCAGCCCTGCTGCTGGAGACCAGACTTTAATGGGGATTAAATTAAACAAACCCTCCAAATGTCCTTAAAACTCCCCAAGCCACAGCTCCCACTGCATCAAATTCTCTCATTCTGCTTTTAATGACACTGGAGTGAAACTGTGGCAGGGCAGAGGGCACAAGGGCTGGGCTCTGGCTACAGTAATTCAGGTTTGGGAGAGATTAGGATCTGCCTGAAAACTCTGCCGAGCTGCCCACGTCAGGGTGTAGCTGGACAGCAGAGCTGCTGTGCTCAGCCCAGCCCCTGGCAGGTGTATTTATCTGCCCTCTCAGGCAGGAATGGGGATATTTCACTGTAATCTGCAGGGAAATGAGAGCAGGAACAGGGCAGGGATGGGAGGATGGCTCCGCCCTCAGCACTGAGCAGTTCCTGACTCACCTGGGCCTCCTGCTGACTCCAGCCCTTCCAAACAGCCCCTGGAGATGGGCAGAGCTGTCCCAGCCCCTGCACCCCTCTGACACTGACACTGGTGGGGGTCTCCAGCGCTGGGAGAGCTCCTGGGTGGATCCTCTCACCCCAAGGACCCTGAGGATGAATAACTTTCCTGCTGGCAGGAGAGTTTCAGCAGAAAACTGTGAAGGCTGAGCTGGTTTTTATGATAAAATTATCAAATTATTTGGATTAGATGGGAAGGGACACCTTTCACTATCCCAGGTTGCTCCAAGCTCTGTCCAGCCTGGCCTTGGACACTTCCACAGCTGCCAGGGCCTGACCTCCCTCACTGTTTTCCACCTCCCAATCCTGGACTATCCAAAGAAGAAGCCAACCCCCTGTTCTCTGAGCACAGCAAGTGTTTGAGGAACATGCTGTGGAGGGAGGCTGATGATTTCCCCCACACTGTGGCTCTGTGCCTTTCCCTTCCAGGGACACACATCCCTGTAACAACACAGCCCTGAGCACACTCGGGGATGGGAGCAGAGTGAAGCAATCGAGTCCACGAGACAAAATAAAATGTCACCATCATCCTCCAGGATCCCAAATCTCCCCCAGGGAGATGCTCAGGGCTGGGTGGGGATGGAACACCTTGAGTGCTGTGTCCAGCTCTGGCCCCTCAGTTCAGGAAGGACATTGAGACACTTGAACGTGTCCAGAGAAAGGCAACAAAGCTGGTGAAGGGATTGGAAAACAAACCATATGAAGAACGACTGAGGGAGCTGGGGGTGTTTATCCTGGAGAAAAGGAGACTCAGAGGTGACCTGATCACTCTCTACAACTCCCTGAAGGGGGTTGTGGACACCTGGGGTTGGTCTCTGTCTCCAGGCAGCACTGACAGAAGGAGAGGACACAGCCTTGAGCTGCACCAAGGGAAATACAGGTTGGATATTAGGAAGAAGTTTTTCACAGAAAGAGTGATTAAATACTGGAATAGTCTGCCCAGGGAGGTGGTGGAGTCACCATCCCTGGATGTGTTTAAAAGGAAACTGGATGTGGCACTTGATACCATGATCTAGTTAGAGGTGTTAGGGCTGGATGATCTTGGACTCGATGATCTTGAAGGTCTCTTCCAACCTGCACATTCTGTGATTCTGTGATTCTCTGAACTGAGCCTGCAGATCACAGAGCTGCAGCAGGGACTCCTAAGGAGCGCCCTGGACTTTGGTGCTGCTGGGTGGGAGCTCCAGGGCCACTCTGAGGGTGCCTGTCACATCCAGGGGACACAGAGTTATTCATGGGGAGGCTGCAGGACCTGCTGCTCACTGAGATATTCCCACGCTGGGCAGGCTTTTGAGGAAACCACCAAAGCTCCTGTGGCTCCTTCCCAGGCTCTGTCCTGCTCCTGGGGCTGGCAGGACACGCTCCAGCTCCCCTTTTCTCTTGCCAAACCAGCGCTGGGTCCTTGCCCTGTCCCTCGGTGCTTTGCAGAGCCCTGCCCAAGGTGCAGCCCCTGCTCAGCCTGGCAGGACGGGGCTGGGCTCTCACTCACAGTGTTGAAATCTCAGTTCCCCGCTGCCGGCGGGGGCGGGAGGCTGATTTTAGGAGCGTTGCTGTGTTTTCTTGGCAGCAGAGCTGGGCGGGAGCCCGGGCAGTGCCTGGAGCAGGGGATGGGGCAGGAGCTCCTCGCTTATTCTTCTCCTTCTCCTTCTCCTTCTTCTCCTTCTCGCAATCCTCCCGCAGCGAGTTGTTGGACCGGTCGGGCACCGGCTTCCCCATCTTGATGATGGTGGGGCTGTTTCCACACACGGTGGGAGTGTTCCCTGGACTCGCAGGTGTTTGTAAACTCCAAGGCAGGAATTAACAAATTGGGGCTAATAAGCACAGCTCTCCCCGAGGTGCGCACAGGGAGGGATGGAGGGATGGATGGATGGAGGGTGGCCCCGGGCACAGCCCCGCGCTGCTTCCTCAGCCAGAAAAACAGAGGTTTGAGCCCGGCCTGCAGCCTCTGGAGGTGTTTTGGCTTTCCCAGGGTTGGGGCTGCAGCCTGAGCCCCAAGAGAGGGAGCCCAGAAATCCCTGAACCCCAAGAGAGGGAGCTCAATAAACCCTCTGAACCCCAAGAGAGGGAGCCCAGGGAATCCCCTGAGCCCCAAGAGAGGGAGCTCAGTAAATCCCCTGAGCCCCAAGAGACCCCTGAGCCCCAAGAGAGGGAGCTCAGAAATCCCCTGTGCCCCAAGAGACCCCTGAGCCCCAAGAGAGGGAGCTCAGAAATCCCCTGTGCCCTTTCCCCCCGCTCCCTGCACAGGGAGCAGCCAGGGGGTCCCTGCCTGGAAATGTCAGCACTTTCTGGGCTGACTGGTCCCTGTCTGGGCGCTCAAAGGCACCTCAGTCCCTGCAGCAGGTCCCCGGTTTCCTTCCCAAAGGAGGGTTTTTGGGAGAAGGGAGGATGCTCCGGGTCCAGCAGCCAGGACATGGAAGGGGATGAATCCCTGAATCTCTCAGAGTCCTGCAGAGCTCCACAGCCCCTGCAGCTCCTCTGGGAAACACAGACACGCTGCTGAATTAATCCCAATATCCACCTCTCTGGACAAAACATCCCGGTGCAGGCAGGGGCTGGGGACTGTCCACTGTCCATTCCAGAGGGGCTGAGCCTTCCTCAGGAGGGATTTTTATACTTTTTTCCTGTTTATCAGTGACCTTTCACAGGGCACATCCGACAGGCTGCTGCCTTTTTTCTTTTTCTTTTCTTTTCTTCTTTTTTTTTTTCTTTTTTTTTTTTTCTTTCCCTTTTCCTTTTCCTTTTCCTTTTCCTTTTCCTTTTCCTTTCCTTTCCTTTCCTTTTCCCAACCACTTTAACCGAACCGCGTCCCCACCCCGCCAGGAGAAGCCGAGAAAACGACGATGGACCCAATCCCTGGTCCCGAGGGAACAGGAGGCGAAGGCGGCGAACACTCAGACCCTTTTCCCTTAAGATCCAACCCCGCACACACCTGGGAAGTGAAAGAACCTGCTGCTCCTGCCATGGGAGGGGGGAAAAACGAGCTCTGCGCTCACGGCCAGGGATGTGCCCCATCCCCATCCCCATCAGCTCGGGGAGGGCTTTGGGGTGCTCCAGGGGTACCCCCAACTTGGGGGATTCCCACTCCTGGGGGGGGTTCCCACTCCTCCTGGGGGGTTCCCACACCTTGGGAGGGTTTCCACACCTCAGGGGGGTTCCCACACCCCAAGGAGGTTCCCACACCCCAGGGGGGGATGCTCCAGGACGGGATCCCCGGGAACGCGGCTCTGCTCGCCCCCAGGAGGAGCGGCACTACCCGGGGCCGGGTCACTCACCTTTTCTTCTGCACGGAGGGGCTGTATTTCCCTTTGTTGCGTTTCCTGAAGAGCGAGTGCATCGCGTCCCCGCACGGCGCCCGCCGCGCTCCTCCTGCCCGTCCCCTGCCCGCCCGCAGCCTCTGCTCCGCCAGCGGCCTGGGGGGCGGGCCGGGGCTGCACCGCCCTGTCCTGCCTTGTCCTGCCCCTCCTGCCTTTTCCTGCCTCCTTTTCCTGCCTCCTCCTGCCTCCTCCTGCCCCTCCTGCCTTTTCCTGCCTCCCGCTGCCTCCTCCTGCCTCCTTCTCCCTCCTCCTGCCTCCTCTCCAGCCCCTTCTGCCCCTTCTGCCCCTCCTGCCCCTCCTGCCCCCTCCTGCTTCCCCTCCTGCCCCTCCTGCCTCCTCTCCAGCCCCTCCTGCCCCTCCTGCCTCCTTTTCCTGCCTCCTCCTGTCCCCTCCTGCCCCCTCCTCCTGCCTCCTCCTGCCCCTCCTGCCCCTCCTGCCTCCTCCTGCCCCTCCTGCCCCTCCTGCCCCTCCTGCCTCCTCCTGCCCCTCCTGCCCCTCCTGCCCTTCCTGCCCCTCCTGCCCCTCCTGCCTCCTCTCCTGTCTCCTCTCCTGCCTCCTCCTCCTGCCCCTCCTGCCCCTTCTGCCCCTCCTGCCTCCTCTCCTGCCCCTTCTGCCCCTTCTGCCCCTCCTGCCTCCTCTCCTGCCCCTCCTGCCCCTCCTGCCCCTCCTGCCCCTCCTGCCCCCTCCTCCTGCCCCTCCTGCCCCTCCTGCCCCTCCTGCCTCCTCCTGCCCCTCCTGCCCCTCCTGCCCTTCCTGCCCCTCCTGCCTCCTCTCCTGTCTCCTCTCCTGCCTCCTCCTCCTGCCCCTCCTGCCCCTTCTGCCCCTCCTGCCTCCTCTCCTGCCCCTTCTGCCCCTTCTGCCCCTCCTGCCTCCTCTCCTGCCCCTCCTGCCTCTCCTGTCTCCTCTCCTGCCTCTCCTGCCTCCTTTTCCTGCCTCTCCTGCCTCCTCCTCCTGCCCCCTCCTGTCTCCTCTCCTGCCCCTCCTGCCTCCTCCTCCTGCCCCCTCCTGCCCCTCCTGCCTCATCCATCCATGGGGCACCCCATGGCACGTTTTGGGGGCGTTTGGGGTGCTCGCCCTTCCCAGCCAGTTAGGGTTAGGGGTTAGGGTTAGGGTTAGGTTAGGGTCAGGATTAGGGTCTGGGCACAGAGGGGCAATCCTGGGGTGGTCTCTGTATTTGGTGCTCAGTTATTGCTCCTCCAGGTGCGTCGGCAGCTCTGGGCTCTTCTCAAGAGAGGCTGGAGCGTGTCCAGGGAAGGGAACAGAGCTGGGGAAGGGGCTGGAGCACCAGGAGCAGCTGAGGGAGCTGGAAAGGGGCTCAGCCTGGAGAAAAGGAGGCTCAGGGGGGACCTTGTGGCTCTGCACAACTCCCTGACAGGAGGGGACAGCCAGGGGGGGTCGGGCTCTGCTCCCAGGGAACAGGGACAGGACAAGGGGAAATGGCCTCAAGCTGTGCCAGGAGAGGTTTATGTTGGATATTGGGAATATTCTTTATGGAAGGGGTGATCAGGCACTGGCACAGCTGCCCGGGGCAGTGGTGGGGTCCCTGTCCCTGGGGGGATTCAGAACCCCTGTGGATGTGGCACTTGGGGACGTGGATTGTGGCGAACACGACGGTGCTGGGGAGTGGTTGGACTTGATCTTACAGATCTACCCCGACCTAAAGGAGTCCATCAGGCCCCGAGATGCCTCCCCCAGGCCCCCCGCGGCCTAAGAGGTTTTGCTCCCACATGCACACAGCAGTCAGCAATTAGGGCCAGCTCTGGCCTTTTTATCCCGGGATTTTGTGCCCATGCGGGATTAAAGCCCTGATTGTAGCTTCCCCCAGCAGCCCCAAATCCTCTGCTGATTTTCGTTCTGGGGGCAAGTCAGTGCAGGCTGTGACCTATTGATCCCGATCCCCCGCGTGTCCCGGATCTGCTGCGCCCCGGGGAGCCCTTAAAGAGGCTCCGGGTGCTCCGGACAATCCATCCCTGCCCAGGGCCGGGGGAGGCTGCGGGGCCCGGCTGCGACAGCGCGAGGCAAGTGCCTGTCCGTGTGTCTGTCTGTCCGTGTGTCTGTCTGTGTGTCTGTGTGTCCGTGTGTCTGTCCGTGTGTCTGTCTGTGTGTCTGTGTGTCCATGTGTCTGTCTGTGTGTCTGTCCGTTTGTCTGTCTGTCTGTCTGAGTGTCTATCTGTGTGTCCGTGTGTCTGTGTGTCTGTCTGTCTGTCTGTCCATGTGTCTGTCCGTGTGTCTGTGTCTGTCTGTGTGTCTGTGTCTGTCTGTCTGTCCGTGTGTCTGTCTGTGTGTCTGTGTGTCTGTGTATCTGTCCATCTGTTTGTGTGTCTGTCTGTCCGTGTGTCTGTCTGTGTGTCTCTGTCCGTGTGTCTGTCCGTGTGTCTGTCTGTCCGTGTGTCTGTCTGTGTGTCTGTGTGTCCATGTGTCTGTCTGTGTGTCTGTCCGTTTGTCTGTCTGTCTGTCTGAGTGTCTATCTGTGTGTCCGTGTGTCCGTGTGTCTGTGTGTCTGTCTGTCTGTCTGTCCATGTGTCTGTCCGTGTGTCTGTGTCTGTCTGTGTGTCTGTCTGTGTCTGTCTGTCTGTCCGTGTGTCTGTCCGTGTGTCTGTCTGTCCGTGTGTTTGTCTGTCTGTCCATCTGTCCGTGTGTCTGTCCATGTGTCTGTCTGTGTGTCTGTCCGAGTGTCCGTGTATCTCTGTCCATCTGCCTGTCCGTGTGTCTGTCTCTGTGTTCCTCTCTGTCTGTCTGTGTTTCTCTGTGGGTGTTTGTGGGATTCTCCTCCACCCCATTTTGCCGTGGATTGTCCTCCCGGCTCCTTGCAGGGTTTGACAGGCCGTGTCCCTGCAGGAGCGGAGCCTGCAGAGGGGCCCTGGCCCTGGGGTGTCCTGGCTGTGCCCCCGGGCTGTGCCAGCCCCTTCTGGGCCACCAGGAGGAACCCACAGCCAGAGTCCCACAGACAGAGCCCTGAGCCCACTCGGGGCCAGACTGTCCCCCACAAACAGCAGCACTGTGTGTGCTCACCCAGCCAGGCACCTCCGAGCCTTTGGGATGGATTTAAAACAGCCCAGGGCTGTGCTGAAGGTGGATCTGGTGGGGCTGGGGGTGGTGGGGTCCTGCTGGCAGTGAGTCCCAGGGGTGTGACTGGAGCAGCCCAGCACTGTCAGTGCTCCCACAGCAGAGCCAGGGCTGGGGCCTCTCCCTGCGCTGTCTGGGGCCATCTCTGGGCCTGTCACCAGCCACGCCACCAGCTCCATTGTAGGAGGGTATGATTTGGTCTTCACGGTGTCCTGGTCCATTCATTTCCAAACAGATTGTGAGGATCCCTGGGTAGGAGCTGTTGATCCTTGTGGATCCCTGGCACTCCCTGCCACAGCCAGCACTGCCAGGCTCATGCTGAGGGGCACACCAGTGCTCCCCTGGTTTTCTGGGAGGAGGATTTTGCAGATGCTGTGGTTCCTTTGGAGGCTGTGAGCATCCCCAGGCAGCACCTGCATCCCCTTCCTCCCTCCAACCCCCACAGGAGGGGAGGAGAGGCGGGCTAAACCCAGCCTGACTGCTTTTATTTCCCTGCGTGAAATCCTGCACGTCTTTATCCAGCACTAGAAACACTTTCTGTGTTTTGTGCTTTCGGATTCCCCCCCATCTCCAGCAGAAACATGTTCTGGATGCTCAAAGGACCGGTTGCTCCTCTTCCAGCACCATCCCAGAGCCCCCCTCCTTAACCCCTGTGTGAGGTTTAGGGATGGAATTTCTCTGCCCACCAGAGGGGTTTGCTTTCCATCTCCTCCTGCGCCAGCTCTGCAGCCTTAATCCTCCTAATCTCCCCTCATCTCTGGCGTGGCTCATTTTTTTTTTGTGTGTGTGTGCAAATGCCCTTGAGAGCAGCAAAATTGCAGCTGCTGGGTGAAACAGCAGGCGGAGAGAAACTCCGGTGTAGTGGAAAACTCTGTCTTATGTAAACTGGCCAGGTATTGTGCCTTTACCTTGGCTGGGGATCAGAGGCGCTGCACAAAGGCTCTGCACACAGGGTGCTTTTGGGGACCTGGGGGCCTGTGCTTTGGGGTGATGGAAGCTCTGGTTCAGGCTCTGCTGCCTGCCCAAAGCACCAGTGCTGAGGTTCCCTCCTCGGCTGGGCTCTGCCAGGGTTGGTTTTACAGAGTTTATTTTTGCAAATGAGCCTTTTGGTGGCTTTATTGATGCAGCTGGTGCCTGCTGTGCTCTGTGCCCTCCCACCTGCCAGGGGGGTCCAGGTGCTGTCCAGTCCTGGTGCCACTGGCCCTTGAGGCCTCTCGAGCACAGGGAAGGGATGGGGAAGGTTCTGTCACCCAGGGGTCTGCCCTGCCACCCAGGGGACTGTCCTGCCACCCAAGGGTCTGTCCTGCCACCCAGGGGGTCTGTCCTGCCACCCAGGGGACTGTCCTGCCACCCAGGGGGTCTGTCCTGCCACCCAGGGGGATGTCCTGCCACCCAGGGGACTGTCCTGTCACCCAGGGGGACTGTCCTGCCACCCCAGGGGACTGTCCTGCCACCCAGGGGGTCTGTCCTGTCACCCAGGGGGGTCTGTCCCACCAGCCAGGGGGGATGTCCTGCCACCCAGGGGGGATGTCCCACCACCCAGGGGGACTGTCCTGCCACCCAGGGGGGATGTCCCACCACCCAGGGGGACTATCCTGCCACCCAGGGGTCTCTCCCACCAGCCAGGAGCCCCCCTGGGAGCTGCCCAGTGGGTATGGGCCCCACTGCAGGCAGGATGCTGAACCCCAGGGTGCTGCACCCACCCAAATGTGTTCCCTCGGCTCCTTAAAACACCCACGGAGCTCCATCCAGGCCCCAAACAGAGGCAGCAATGTGGCAATATTGACTTAACCCTGGCTAAGAAGCTCTTGAGCTGCTGCGGGAGGGGAAGAGGGAGAGGAGCACGTTTCATGCAACGAGATGACATTTTCCTGGCGAGCCCTTCTCTGGCATCCCAGAGCCTGCTCCACCCTGTGCCAGGCTGCAGGGTGGGCACCACCTCGGGGGTCTCATTCCCTGAGCCCCACCGTGTCCCACCCCACAGGGGTTTGGAATTTGGGATGGCACAGCCCATCAGAATTCGGGATGGCACCAGGGCTGGGTGGGTCAATCCAGCAGTGGAGGTGGGAGGGGGTGATATCCCCGTCCCCAGAGCCCCGAAAGTCACCCTGTCAGTGCCCAGGGGGTTTGGGCACCCATGGGAGCAGAGGAGCCAGGGATGGACTTTATCAGATGTTCCTCAATGAGGAATTTTTGGATTTGATTTCTGATGGAGAGGGGGGAGTTGAGGCAAAATAACTTTGGAAATCTCTTCCAAAAGCTCCACAGAACACAAACAGCAGGAGATGAGCCAAAAAATCTCATTTATTTTCTGGGTGGGATGCTTTTGACAGCCCCTGGAGGGCCCAGCTGAGCTGCTGCCCCCCCCCGGCAGGGCTTTGGGGTGGGGAGGGAGTTCCTGCTCTCACGGCAGGAAAACAGGGCACTGAAACACCTCCATCCTGCCGCTTCCTCCTGGCAGCTCCCCAGTGCTCAGGAATGCGGCCCTGCTCGTTCCCAACTGGTCCTGGGCCGGGCCAAACCTCCCCCAGCTCCGTTTGGGGCTGGTTTTGCTCTGAAATCAGCAGCCAGAGCGGCTACTCCGGCCCCATCCCGCAGTCCCAGCCAGCCTGGGTGGCTTTGGGTGGCTTTGGGTGGCTCTGGTGGCTCCAAGGACCAAGCTCAGGGTTGATTGAACTGTTAGAAATAAATAGAATAAAATAAATGTGTGGCTTCCTATAGCAAAGGATGGGAAAGCTCCTGTCCCAGCAGGGAAGGGGCTTTTTTTCTGCTGCACTTGCTGGTTTGAGCCCAAGTGCCATCAAGGGAGTGAATATTGAGCAAACACCAAGCGAAAGCAAGTGCAGGCAGCCAAGCAAAACAAAGGCTGAGAGAGGCCGGTGCTCTGACTCATTTGGCAGGAAAATGCAGAAGGAATAAATTAAGTTTGGCTCTTCCTCATCCTCCCGGCACAGTGCAGAGCAGGAGGGTTGTGCTGTCACCAGCACTGGGGACCTTTGGGGACATCTGCACCAAACTGGGGACACACCCAACCCTGGCAGGTCTCTGTCCTTGTCCCCACTTTGGAATGGCACAGAACAATGTAGAGCTGGGCTGGGTGTTGACATCAAGGATGTGCATCCAGGACAGCAGCAGCTTCTCTTGGTCCTTATTCTCCTGTCTGATGAAGGGATGGGGGGTCCCAGATCCCCAGTGAGGACACACAGGTGTCATCAGCATCATCATCATTGTCATCAGCATCATCAAACCATCATAGAGTGGTTTGGGTTGGAAGTGACTTAAACTTCACCTAATTCCCCCCTGCCAAGGCAGGGACCTCTTCCTGTTGCTCCAAGCCCTGTCCAATTTGGCCCTGAACATTTCCAGGGGCATCCACAGCTCCCCTGTGTCCCCTGTGCCCCTCAATGGCACAGTGCTGCAGCCCTGAGCACCCAGGCAGGACTGGGCCTGGCTGGGATGTCCCCTGGCTGGGATGTCCCCTGGCTGGCTGGGATGTCCCCTGGATGGGATATCCCCTGGCCTGGTTGGGATGTCCCCTGGTTGGGATGTCCCCTGGCCTGGCTGGGATGTCCCCTGGTTGGGATGTCCCTTGGCCTGGTTGGGATGTCCCCTGGTTGAGATGTCCCCTGGCCTGGTTGGGATGTCCCCTGGTTGGGATGTCCCCTGGCCTGGCTGGGATGTCCCCTGGTTGGGATGTCCCCTGGCCTGGTTGTGATGTCCCCTGGCTGGCTGGGATGTCCCCTGGCCTGGCTGGGATGTCCCCTGGTTGGGATGTCCCCTGCCTGGGATGTCCCCTGGTCTGTCACAGCCCCCCAGGACACATCCAGAGGAAGAAGAAGGTCAGGGCTTCACTTTAGGCTTTGGACTGTGATGTAAAGACCAGGAATTTCCGGGGTGTAATGTTTGCATCTCTATAAATATGCAGCTGGAGCGCACCCAGGGGCAGCTGCCTGCGATGGGCGAGGGAGATAATGCCCCGCTTCCGCCAGCGCGGAAACTCGAGGGGAAAAAGGGCAAGGCAGAGCCTGGATCCGCCAGCACGTCCCGGTGATTCAGCCCAGAGCCTGCCCCGGGGGATGCTGTGATCCCCAAGGCCATGGGAGAGAGGGGGGACACATCCCAGAGAGGGGGACACATCCCAGAGAGGGGGGACACATCCCAGAGAGGGGGACACATCCCAGAGAGGGGGGACACATCCCTGGGGTGTCCAGGGAGCTGCAGGGAGGGCGGTGGGAATGATGCCCCAGATCCCCGAGTGTCTCTGCAGAGCTGGGCCAAGGGTGTCCCTGCTGTCCCCAGAGCGGGGTGACACTCACTGCCCGGGACAGTCCCCACTGCTGAGACTGGGAGAGGCCTGCCCTGCCCTGAGCCGGCCCTGCACACCCCGCGGTTTCGGCAAACCCAGAGCCCGTCCTGTCCTGTCCCGTCCTGGCGGCACAAACCGGTCCCGGGACACACACCCAGAACCGCCCGGGCCCGCCTTGGGACAGCCCTGGGAGCGGGAGGGTCTGCCCTAAACCGGCATACCTAGGGATCCCTAACCCCAACCCTAACCCCAACCCTAACCCTGACCCTGACCCTGACCCTAACCCCATACTGGCATACCTAGGGATCCCTAACCCTAACCCTAAACCCTACCCCTAACCCCTACCCCTAACCCTACCCCTAACCCTAACTGGCTGGGAAGGGCGAGCACCCCAAACACCCCCAAAACGCACCATGGGGTGCCCCTATAGCTGAGGGTGCCCCTATAGCTGAGGGTGCCCCTATAGATGAGGGTGCCCCCATGGATGGGGATCCCGGGCTGGGCTGGCCCCTAAAGCAGAGCAGGGTCAGGACAAGGCGGTGGCACCTGCCGTGGGTGGAGGACTGTGTCTCCTCAAGGGACCTGTCACCGGCCTGGGAGGCGACAGGTGAAAAGGATTTTGGCACCAGCACATCCTGCACAGTCATTCCCAAAGGATGCCGAGCGGGATGAGCCCCAATTCCCCGCCTTGCCCCGGCAGCGGTGCCTGGGGTGGTACCCCGGGCATGGCCCAGCCTTTTGGGGCGGCTGCTGGTGCCGTGGGGCCCCTCCCGGGCCCAGCCTTCCCTGATCCTCGTCACAGCGTGGGTGACAAGGCTGGGGCGGCTGCGTTTCACCCCAGGGACTCCCCAGGGAATGGGCTCTGCCAGAGCTCCAGCAGGGTTTGGACAGTGCTCTGAGGGATGCTCAGGGTGGGACTGTTGGGGTGTCTGTGCAGGGACAGGAGCTGATCCCAATGGACATTTCTTGTAGGCACATCTGTGACTTACAGGGACTCTGCAAACTCGAGATATTTTAGAATATGTGGTTTTATTGCAAGGGTTGTGAGTAGAAAGGGCTTTGCCTTCAGCCACCAGCCTGGGCTGGAGGGAAGTGCCAAAGACAGAGGGAGAGAGAGCAAGAGGGTTTGGGCTGAGGAGAGGGGAGTGAGAGAGCAAGGGGCAGGGTCAGAGTGCAGGGGGAAGAGCAGGGAAAAGAGAGCAAGGTCCTTGTTCCAATCCATTCTATCTCCTTTTGTGATGAATATTCTAATTTACAGTGACCAACCAATACAAGACACGAAATCCTATAGAATCTCCATACAGCCTGTAAGAACTACTACATTACCATGTGTTATATTTTAAACTCTAAAAACTCCTCTTTAGACTTTTCTGTTTTGCTGCATTGACCTTTGGATCCCTTACCCAGAAGGGTATTGTTCAATCCAAAGGGATTCTCCTTCAGCTGGCCAGGGTATTGTTTTCAGGTTATAGAGTAACTAAGGCTCGGTATCCTACAACTCAAATTAAACTTCCATTTCTATTTCGATTACAGGTTTCATATTTTCAGAATCTTTTCTTAAGCAATCATATTTATAAGGTTTCCCTGATTGATCTTCCCCAACACTTTCTCCCTCAGGATATTCCATGACTTTGTGTCCCAGTTTATCTGGAGCTGGGGGGGCGATGGGCACAGCCCTGGCCCTGGTGCCTTCCCCAGGCCACGCCGGGCACAGACAGATACATTTCATAATCCCCAGGTCTCACCTAATCCCCAGGTCCGGCCACCCCCGGGCTGCTGCCCTGGGATCAAAACTGATGGCAAGAGGGAGAAATTAAACACACAAAATGCAGTGGGTTGATGCTCGTTTGGGACTTTTCCATCACCCCACATTGTCCATCCTGCTGTCCATCCATCCATCCCACCCACAGCTGGACGTGGGCAAACATGACTGGGCTGGCTGTGGCCTCCTTGCTCTGGGATAATTCACATTCCAGGGTAATACCCCACTTCAAACAGTTTCCATCTGCTCACCAGGACTCATTCCCAGGGCTTTCCTAATAGTCTGAAGGATAATTTGGTTGCTGGGGGAGAATCAGAGAACCTTAAACAATGGGGAAAAAATACCCAAAACCTTAAAAAGGGGGGGAAAAATACCCAAATACAAGACTTATGTCCTATATTAAATAATATACTTATAATATATATATAAAATATTATCCTGCAGTGGCCAGAGAGGAGGGGAACCCTGAGTGCTGCCACAGCCCAGGCTTAGAGCAGGTCAGAGACACCTACAATTGCCTTTAAATAGTTTGTGGTGGCAGGTTAACCATGGATTATAACATTCATTAATGATTATAACCATCATTAATGATTATAACCATCATTAGCAGGCAGTGCAAGTGCAGGGTGAGGGAGGGGCTCGCTGGCAGGGGGCTGAAGGGGTTTTTGTGCCAAAACAAACTCAGTTTATGGAATCAGGGCCACAGTGGAGAGGGGACAATGGGGTGATAGGACACTTCAGTGGCTGCCTTGGGGGTCCCGGGGTGGCCGTGGCTCCTGGCCTGGGTGTGGCTCAGTAAGGTCAGCCTGGGGGTCCCACAGCCTGGACAGTGTTTATTTGGGTTTATTTGGGGGTGATCACATGGACAGGGTTTATTTGGGGTCCAGCAAAGGAGCGATCACACGGACAGGGTTTATTTATTTAGGGTCTGACAGAGGGGCGACCACATGGACAGGAGGGTTTATTTATCTGGGGGGTGGCAGAGGGGCGATCACACGGACAGGGTTTATTTATCTGGGGGCTGATCACACAGACAGGGTTTATTTTTTTTGGGGTCTGGCAGAGGGGAGATCACACAGACAGGGTTTATTTATCTGGAGGGCCGATCCCATGGACAGGGTTTATCTGGGGGGGCCAATCACATGGACAGAAGGGTTTATTTATCTGGGGGGCCAATCACACAGACAGGATTTATTTGGGGTCCAGCAGAGAGGCCATCACAGGACAGGAGGGTTTATTTATCTGGGGGACTGATCACACAGACAGGGTTTATTTGGGTTTATTTGGGGGTGATCACATGGACAGGGTTTATTCTATCTGGGGACCAGCAGAGGGGAGATCACAGGGACAGGGTTTATTTATGGGGGGGCCCATCACATGGACAGGAGGGTTTATCTGGGGGGCCAATCACATGGACAGGGTTTATTTGGGTTTATTTGGGGCCGATCACACGGGCAGGGTTTATTTATCTGGGGGGTGGCAGAGGGGAGATCTCACGGACAGGGTTTATTTATCTGGGGGGTGGCAGAGGGGGGATCACACGGACAGGAGGGTTTATTTATCTGGGGGACTGATCTCATGGACAGGGTTTATTTATCTGGGGGGTGGCAGAGGGGAGATCTCACGGACAGGGTTTATTTATCTGGGGGGTGGCAGAGGGGTGATCACACGGACAGGGGGGTTTATCTGGGGGACTGATCTCATGGACAGGGTTTATTCTATCTGGGGACCAGCAGAGGGGAGATCACACAGACAGGGTTTATTTATCTGGAGGGTGGCAGAGGGACGATCACACGGATAGGAGGGTTTATCTGGGGGGTGATCACACAGACAGGGTTTATTTTATTTGGGGTCTGGCAGAGGGGCGATCACACAGACAGGGTTATCTGGGGGGAGATCACACAGACAGGAGGGTTTATCTGGGGGGCGATCACACAGACAGGAGGGTTTATCTGGGGGCCCGATCACACGGCCAGGAAGGTTTATCTCCTCTGCCGGCCGGGATTAGGTGCAGCGGCTCCGAGCCGAGCCGTGCCAGGGATCCGAGCCCGACAGCCCCGCCAGGAGCCGGCAGTGCCAGCCCAGGGCCCCGGGCACAGGGAGGCGGCAGCCACTGCCCTGAGGGTCCTGATGATGTCCCACCTGCAGCCCCCTGGGCGGCCCCTGGAGCGCTTCGATGGGCTCTCCCTCATCTATTGGTGAGTGGGAAAGGGAAAAGGAATGAGAACAGGCATCCCTGAGAGCCCTGGGTCTGTTCTCCAGGGGTTTAATTCGGTTCATTTTGGTGTCCCCCTCCAGGAGGGGCAGGGTCTGATGGGGGTCCCACAGCCCCTGCAGGGGCAGTGCTGGGGTGAGGCCAAGGCTGGGAAAAGGGGATTTATTTTCCATGCAGCACCTTGGGAAAGGGGATTTATTTTCCATGCAATATCTTGGGAAAGGGGATTTATTTTTCCAGGCAGCACCTTGGGAAAAGGGGATTTATTTTCCATGCAATATCTTGGGAAAGGGAATTTATTTTTCCAGGCAGCACCTTGGGAAGCACCTGCAGCCTCTGCGAGCAGGTCTGGATGCTCCTGCTGCAAATCCTGGCGCTGAGCTCTCCCTTTTGACAAAACCTCCCCAAAAAAGAGCCCTGTCCCCCCTTTGTCAGTGCCTGGGGAGTGGGAGGGAGCGGAGCAGACAGCAGAGGGGACGGGAGGTGACAGCGGGTACAGATGTCTATGTAGGGCAGGGAGAGCCGCCGGGGCCAGGGTTCACAGCGTGCGGCTTTAGCCGATTAACTGGGGGTCAGTGGGCCGGAGCCAGAGCCGGCCTGGGCCCTGCAGGGCTCTCCCACCACCCTGGCCTTTGGTGGAGGTTTTCCTGGGCTGGCCAAACCTGAGTTACTCCCCAGAAGAGAACTGAGAACACGCTGAAGGCAGTGAAGGGCTGTGATTGATCCCTGGGCCATGATCCCTCTGCGCCTGAAGTAGGTCATTGGGGCGAGGGCTGGGGGGGCTGCGGGCAGCAGGGCCAGGCCCACCCAGGAGGTGGCTTGAGTTGTTGTGTTGATGATTCTCTGATGCTTTTTTGGGTGCAGAAAAGGCAGGATGGGTCGGAAGGAGGTGGTGCAGGACAGGCATGGAGGTGTTTGGGGCAGCGATGATGTTGTGGGGCCGTGGGGTGTGAATGGAGCATCCCCATCACCTCACTGGGCATCCCTGAGCATCCCCATCATCCCACTGGGGAGTGATGATGTTGTGGGGCCAAGGGGTGGGAATGGAGCAGCCCCATCACCTCACTGGAGAGTGATGATGATGCTGTGGGGCTGTGGGGTGTGAATGGAGCATCCCCATCATCCCATTGGGGAGTGATGATGATGTTGTGGTGCTGGGGGGTGTGTGTAGAGCATCCCCATCACCTCACTGGGCAGTGATGATGCTGTGGGGCTGTGGGGTGTGAATGGAGCATCCCCATCATCCCATTGGGGAGTGATGATGATGTTGTGGGGCCAAGGGGTGGGAATGGAGCAGCCCCATCACCTCACTGGGGAGTGATGATGATGCTGTGGGGCTGTGGGGTGTGAATGGAGCATCCCCATCACCTCACTGGGGAGTGATGATGTTGTGGGGCCGTGGGGTGTGAATGGAGCATCCCCATCACCTCACTGGGGAGTGATGATGATGCTGTGGGGCCATGGGGTGTGAATGGAGCATCCCCATCATCCCATTGGGGATCCCTGAGCATCCCCAGCCCCATCCCCTCACTCTGCCCCTGCGAGGTTCAAACCCCCAAACCCCATTTCCTACCTCACAAATCATGCTGGAATTTCAGGGAGACCCCTCTTTCAGCTTTTCCCACTGGGCTGTGTTTGGTTTGGGAGGACAGGGGTGGTCAAGGGGACCATCCCCAACATGTGGCCCTGCCAGATGTGCTGACCACTGACCACTGTCCGGCCGCTCCTCCGGCCGAGGATGGCGAGCAGATGGTGAGGAGGGAGATAACACCTCCCCCAGCACTCCCATAAAGGATGACCCCGCTCTGCCGCTGATTAAAAGATTAATTTTGCAGTTTGAAATAGGAATTTGATAAATCAAGGCGAGCTGTCAGCAGAACCTCCCCCGGGGCAGCATCAGGGCGGTGACAGCAGAGGCTCATCCATCCCTCATCCCTCATCCCCATGGCAGTGCTGGGGCTCTCCTGGGAGCTCTGAGGAAGTTTTGCAGTGCTGGTTTCTGTGCAGGAGCTTTGCCAGAGCCAGTAGGAAATAAAGCAGCCCTGAAGGACTAGGCTCTGTGTGCCCCAGGGGGGTTTGGATCCTCTGCTGGTTCCTCATCAGGTGTGATTGATGATCCAGGGCAAGATTGGCCTGGAATTTCCATCAGTCCTATTGGAATTATTGCTGCTGCCTGGTTATGGCTTGTGCCAGGGTCTGGGTTGGAGCAGGGGGTGTTTGCAGCTCAAGGCTCTTCCCAAGAGCTTAACTTCCCAATTCAGCAACTTATTCTGAAATCCTTCCCAAAAAATATGTGATTTTCCCATCTTTCTATACCCAGCCTTTTCCCTCACCTCTCTCTTTCCCTCTCTATTTTTATGGATTGAATTTCCTGCTGTGGTTGTCAGCTTTTCTGCCATTAATTCAGGGTGGGCAGAGCAGGTCCTGCAGCCCCTGGTAATAAGTTTATAACCAGTCCAATCTCACAGCCCAGGGGATTTAGGCAGGCAGGGAGGTTTATAATCCTGTTAACCCTTCGCAGCAGTTGACACCCAAACTGGGAGCAGCCCTCAAGATCACCCACCTGGTGGGAAGGTGAGGAGGAAGGAGAAAAGATTCCTTGTGGGGAGAGGTGTTGTCACACCTTGGAGCTGCTGTGGGGGAATTGAAGGTGCCTGTTTGAGTTTTCCCATGTCAATCCCCATCTCAGGGGGCACATCCAAGGCTTGGGCTGGAGCAGATGTTGGGGGATGCTCAGCTCAGCTGGGCTCTGCCATAAAAGCCTCTCCTAAAAACTTCTGGCAGGCCAAGCCTGACCTCCCTTCTCCCTTAAAGAGTCTCTCCTAATTACTGCAAGACAGGCTAATTGAAGAGGTTCTTTTTGCCTTTTCCCCAACCAAAACCTTTTGGAACAGCACGGGAAGAGCTTTGTGTTGACATCCACTGGAAAAGACCTGTAACCCCTTGTTGTGGTTTAACCTCTCCAAACCCCAGCAGTGCCCAAGGGCAGCTCTGTCAGTGCCCATGGACTGACCATGGCAACCTCCAGAAAATGCTCCACCACTCTTGACTTGACGTATAATTGTGAGGTTGTATCAGTTTCTTTCTGCAAGCCCCTCTCTAGCTGGGGGTGAAGGTGATGGGCAGCAGAGACTTTTGGACAGCAGAGGTTCATTGGGATGAGCCCCTCAGTGCTGAAGGAATCCACTGGCTGGGAAGGGTGGTGGAAATAGGGATGAAGTTCAGAGGAGGGTGATAAAAGGGGTTGAAGTAAAGAAAGGCCTGGCCAGCAGTGAGAGGTGGCTGACCCTGCTGCCACCCTCTGCCCACCTCAGGGTGGGTGCCCAGGGAGATGCTGAGCCCAGGGCTGGGGTGGGAGCAGAGGATTATCCATCCCTGAGTGCTCCCTGTGCCTTCACCAGTGATTTTGGTGCTGTGGTTCCTTTGGGTGAAAATTCCTCTTGGGGTGGTTCCAGCTGGACATGAGAGGAAAATTTTCATAATGGGAACAATCAGGCTTTGGAGTCACTTCCTCAGGGAAGTGGTGAACCCCCCAGTGTTGGATATTTTCAGGTTTCAGCTGGGCAGGGTGCTGGGCTGTCTTGCCTAGACTGTACTTTTGACAAGAAAGGTTGTACCAAGTGCTCCTTGAGGTCCTTCCCAACCTGATTATCCCATGATTGTTTGTTGCCTCTTCTGTTCAGACTTGTCTGTGAGCACCTCTGATCTCCTGAGCTCATCTGCAGTGACTCCCTGGGTGTTATGAGAACACCGTGGGCTGCCCTGGGACTGTGGGCAGCTCCTTCCCATCTGATTGATTTTTTGATTTGTAGCTGATCCTGCAAGCAGCGCAGTTGCATTTTTTTCCAATTTCTAATCAGATGTAAAAGCCTCTGCAGCCTACGCTGATTTTGTTGTGTCATGAAAGGAACTCACTCAGTGATGCCCCAATGCTCCTGCTGCTGCCTGGGCTCCTGCTGAGCCTGTGGGAGGATGGCAGAGACCGTGACCCAGTGCCCTGCTGGGGTCAGCCCTCCCACCTCCCACTTTCCTAATGCTGCCTTCCGGAGCCACAAGGCCTCAGACAGATCTCACTGCCACTGCAGGACGTCTTTCCACCTCTAATTCCCACCCACACAAACCTACTTGGACCCTGTTCCTGTGCTCAGCCAGGCACAGAGGCTCCCTGCAGGCTCAGGGATGCTGCTGTCAGCACAACCTTCCCTTCCCTTCCCTTCCCTTCCCTTCCCTTCCCTTCCCTTCCCTTCCCTTCCCTTCCCTTCCCTTCCCTTCCCTTCCCTTCCCTTCCCTTCCCTTCCCTTCCCTTCCCTTCCCTTCCCTTCCCTTCCCTTCCCTTCCCTTCCCTTCCCTTCCCTTCCCTTCCCTTCCCTTCCCTTCCCTTCCCTTCCCTTCCCTTCCCTTCCCTTCCCTTCCCTTCCCTTCCCTTCCCTTCCCTTCCCTTCCCTTCCCTTCCCTTCCCTTCCCTTCCCTTCCCTTCCCTTCCCTTCCCTTCCCTTCCCTTCCCTTCCCTTCGAAAAACTGAGGAGAGATGATTGTTCCATTTATCTCATGGCCTGGAGATGACCCCATGTCTTGGTTCAAGATCACAATTTTTGTGCACAGCTGTTATGGAGTCCAATAACATTTTGGGGTGCCCAGGACACCCCACCTGAGCAGCTGTTTGTCTGGGGGAAGAACTCACTGGTCCCTCAGCTTCAAATGGAAATGTGTTTCATGAGAGATGAGCCTTGAGTGATGTCTTCCCATGGGGATTTTGTATTTTTTTGTTGATATTTGATGCCAACACTCCCAATGACATTAAATCCATCACTCCCATCGTGGTCCAGCTGAGCCCAGCTCTGTTTGCTTGTTGTCTGGGTAGGAAGGACAAGGGCAGACCTGAGTTATTTTTTTATCATGACTTTTCTATTGGTTGTAATTGTTTTGGCCATTCTCTTCCCCTCTTTTCTTCCCATCACCACCTTCCCCACTGCTCCCTCCTGGCAGTGGTTTCTGTGCCTCTCCCCAGCACTCCCAGTTTCACTCTCCCACACTTTCCTCTCTCAGAAAAAAAAATATACTGGAAATGCACCTGAGTTGTGCTGACCCAGCATTTTTAACTCTCTTCTCCTGTTCCAAGACTTATTTTGATTTTATTTACAGTTTCACCCATCCCTGCATTATAAATGGTAGTGTTAAGTAAAGCTGACTTACACAGTTTCACTCAACTTCTATTAAAAATACATTTTTAAGCAAAAAATAATTTTTCCATTAGGGAAAAAAAAAAATTTTCAACGAGTTTTAAACTCATTTTTCTAGCAGACAATGAAAAAGTGGACAAACAAGTGAAGTGCGTGTTTTTGTGCTGTCCAGTCCTGTGGGATCCCTTTGTTCTTAATTCATACTCCTTCTATTTTCTTATTTATTTAAAAATCCAAAGTGTCACCAGCAGTTCCCTGGGATGAGAATCTTGGATTAAATGGGATCTTGGGCACACAGCACAGGCCCTTTGCCAGTGAGATATTTCCCTCCAACCCTGGTTATACAAATCATGCCTGGTACCCTCAGATAGATCACAGGGGGCTCATAAATCCTTCCTGAACGTTATTCCAAGTTTTAAACCGCTGAAAATCCTCTGAATTGTTTCAGTTTAAACTTCCTCTGATAAGAAATTGTGTTAATGAACAGGAGCAGCAGCTGGTGCTTTGGCCAGAGCTCCAAGGTGTGTGCCTTGGAGGATGGAATTGAGGATCTGAGTGTTTGGAGAGAAAGTTGGAAGCTGAGCACTGCTCCTCTTCCCTGAGGGCCTCTTGGATTTGGTTTCCATTTTTTTTTTTTACCAGGTTGTGGTTTATTGCAACATCCCACCCAGTGGGAAGGAATCCCAGCCCTGGGCAGGTGAAGGACTTCGTGTCAGAGGTGTTGAGCCCCAAACACATTTGTGTTAACTCTGAGTGTAAAAATTGTTCCCTGAGATGCAGAGATCAGGTGGGTGAATTACTGAAGTGCCAGGCAGGAAAATTTTCCTGTTTTCCTGCAAGTTTTGGGTTGGCCTGACTCAAATGAGCTTTCCTGCAGCCCCTCTGCAACTGGTCAAAAAAATGACCTTATCACAGAGCCACAGAATGGGGAGGGACCTTAAAGATCATCTCATTCCACTCCCTGCCATGACCTTGGAGATTTCCAGGGATGGGGCAGCCACAGCTTCTCTGGGCCCCCTGTGCCAATGCCTCAGCTTTATCCTGTTGCTTTGCCCCTGGTGTTTGTACAATCCCTTCCCTCCAGCATCCCTGATTTATTCCAGCCAAGGCTCTGGATCAAGGCAGTAACTGTGTGACAAGGCATCAGCAGAGTCTCAAAGGTTCTGGGAAGGTTGAACATGGTATCTTTGGTGGTGGGATGGAAATGTTCCTTCCTCTGACCAGGATGTTTATTGATGCATCAGAGGACTTGAAGTGTCAGTGGCAGGAGGCTGCAGGGTGAGGAGTCCCCAAAATGTCACCCTGGGCTGGGGAATGGTGCCAGGACCCTCCTGGCACAGAGGGAGGGTTCCACACCCCAGTGCTGAATTTCTGTGAATTTTCTGCCACAAAACCTCCTGGCCAGCCTTGAATGAACCACTGAGACCCAGAGCTGGTGGTCATCAGGTGTTGGAACCTCCTGCCTTAATTTCTGGCTCTCCACACCCTGGTTATTTTCTGTGGGATGGCAGGAGAAAGAACATCTCCCTGCTGTTGGGTTGTTGAGGGGATGGGCAGCTTTGTGAGGATCCTGAAGCCCAGGTACCACTGCTGGTGCTTGCTCTGGTTTGGCCAAAACCTTAACAAGGTGTGAACCCACCTCACTGTGCTGGGCTGTGCATGATGAATCCATCACCAGATGCATCTACGTTTGTCTAGTTGGCATTACTTATCCAAATTTCAATTTTTTTTAGCCAGATAATTTAATTTTCAGAAAAAAATTAAGGTCAAATCTACTCAGATTTTATTTGTCATCTGAGTGTCTTCAAATGAAAGCAATTTTAAAAAATAGAAATGGAGGAGGACTTTTCCAATTTGTCATTGTTTTGAAGCTCACTGAACTTGCCCAGTGAGGCTTCACACGAGGCCATCAGGGAAGCTCCAGCTGATAAAATCAGTTGTTCACACGTGGGAACAGCAAAATCCAGCAGCCTGGACTCAAGGAATGGTTTGGGAAGGAGGGCCAGGGCCAGGCAGGGCTGCACTCAGGGCTCTGCTAACGAGGGCAAGGGCCACTAATGGGGCCTGGCCAGGAGCCTGCAGTGGGAACAGCACCAGGAGACACCAGTGATGGGGTCAGGGCCAAGAGCTTCCCCGTGACCTCAGATGTCCTCCAGGGCTGCTTGGGATGCAGGAGCCACGTCCTCCTGCAGCTCCAGAACGTTTCCTTTCTCAGCAAAGGTGACCAGATGTTTTCCCCCAGGATGGCAGCCCTGCTCCTGCCAACCCCCAAGGTGGGCTGTTCTGGTCCATTCCCATTCACTGGCAAACCTTGGAGAATCTTTTTTCATCCCACAAGACAGGGCTGCTGCTGCTTCTCCAGCTGTATGATGGCACCAAGACAGGGATGGAAGAGGCTGTTCAAAGGGAAATCAGGTTTCTGACCTCCCAGCAGACAGGGGGACAGCTGAGCTTGTTCTACTTTAAGAAGGAAACAACTGAAGGCTGAAAAAGGAAAAAAAAATAAATCAACATCCACTCTAACCCCCTAAGTGCCACAGTCCCAAAGCTTCACTGTGGATTTTAATCCTCCAGGGATGGTGACTGCCCACGTCCCACACTGAACTCTGCCCTCCATCCCTGGAGGGGCCATTCCCAATGGTGCATCCCAAGGAATTCCCGTTGTGCTGGGGCTGAGGGCTCTGCCCTGCTCGGGGCTCTTTGGGAAGACGCTCAGATGGGTCGTACCAGCTCCGGTTTGCGTCAGCTTTAATCTAAAGTTGGAGCTCTTTGGAGCTGATCTGTGTTAGTGTTGGCTGGAATTAACATGCAGACGGGGACACCACGTGATGTCCTCCGACCTCCCCTTTTTTTTTTTTTTTTTCTCCTTTTTTTCCCATTTTTTTTTCCACCCCCTTTATCACTTTAACGGATTCCTGCCAAATCAGAGCCTGGCAGGGCCGGGCTGCCACTGCCAGCAAGATGCCCGTGGTCTCTGTCCTTTACAAGGGAGCCATCATTATCAGCAGGTAACCTCCTCCAGCTGGGCTGGGAAATGGGGAGAAGGGTCCTGAGGGGCTTCTGTTTCCACCCAAAGTTCTTCCTTTGTAGAGTTGGGAAGGAAGGGATTGCAAGGACAATGTTGTTGGTTGGGTTTTCTGTGTTGGTGGCATTGGCAAAACTCAGGGCTGTGCCTCAGTGGGGATGGTGATGATGATGAGAGTTGATAGCAGGGGGATGATGATAAGAGCTGAAACTGTGTCTGTGTGGTGCCTTCCAGCCCGCCCCAGGAATTTCCTCAGTGATTTACTCACAATTCCCTGAAAATCCTGGGTGGGGGATTGAACCAGCCTGCTCTGCCTTCCTGTGATGTCTTTGAGGTCTGTTTTTCAATAGTCAGATGTGGCCAGTTGTTTGTTCAGTCTTCAGTACGTAGCAAGGAGGGGCATTTTTTAACAGAGAGAAAACGCTTCCAGTCTGAATCTTAGAGGTGGAAGTTACTGGCTTTGCTGGATATTTTGAGTTTTATTTTGGATTCCTGGTAAGTCCCTGCAGGTTATTCTTATCCTGCCTCCCGATGGATTTGGAGCAGCCTCTTGTGTTTTTCCTCCTTGTCCATGTTCACATCTGGGACCTGATATCGATTGGGAAACACCTTTTCTCTTGTAATTTAAGTGTTGGGGAGTGTTTTGGTGCCTCCTCACCCCTGGTTTCCCACTTGGCACCTCTGGGTTGGGTTTTCTCAGATCAAGGCTCAAGCCCAAGGAGAAGTGCTGGTGGTCCCAGGTTTGGGGTCTGCCATTTGTGGTTGGGCAGGGTGTTTTTGGGGTCATTCATTTGGGATCTTGCCTAAAAAGGGTGTTTAGGGGAAGACTGTGAGATGTTTGGGGGAGTTACTTGGCTCAGAGGAATCTCAGGTGTGTGATGCTCTTCCATCTGCTCTGGCTTGTGATGAGAAGCTCCCACCAGCCCAGGCAGGGTTTGAATCCCCTTTTCCAGACCCTCTGCTTGCATTAAAAAAACCCTGAGAGTGGATTTTGCCCGGCTGTCTTCATTACAGGCTGCCTGTGTTTGTGAAACCGCTTTATTCTCCGAGCTCTGATCTCATTTCCCGGGAGCTGCACAGCTGTCCAGCCCCGATAATCTGGGGTAATGAATCCCAGACAGGTCCAGCAGATTTGCTGGGTGGGGAGGATGATGCTCAGCCCTGCACATATTCTCTCATTTATCCCTGTGAACCTCGGGGGGCTGAGTTTGGCCCATGTGGGTGCAGTGCTGGGGCTGTCCCTCAGCCTGGTGTCTGCAGGGCCTGTCCAGGGTGGGAGGGACAATGTGTCTGTCCTTTTTTTTTAGCCCATGACAAAAAGCTGCTCCTCTTTTGTCTCCCCCAGGACACTTATGGGACCGTACGGGATGGACCGAACCGTGCACTGCTTTGACTTCTACGAGTGTGCAAACGGGCTGGGTGAGTGCCAGGGCAGCAGGGTGGGCTGGGGGCCCTCAAACATCCCCCCCAGTCCCCAGAGGCTCTGTCAGGATGTGTGAAATCTGGTGTCTCACTGGTTCTTGTGTCGTGTACCTGCCCACACCGAGCACCTTTTGCACCTTTTGCACCTTTTGCACCTTTTGCACTTTTTGCATTTTTTGCACCTTTGGTAGCTGCAAATTCTGACATTAAGAGAATGTCAAAATTCCGACTAATTCCATGGTAATGGTGAGCAGCCAGTGCTGGGAGCTGTGCAGGAGATTGGGGGGCCACAAATGCCTTCCCTGAGCAGGATTGAGGGGAAGGAGCCTTTCAGAATTTGCTGGATTAAATCGATTAAAATGTTAAATAAATGGTGTGGAATGGGATGGAATGGGATGGGATGGGATGGGAGGGATGGATATGGAATGGGATAGAATAGAATAGAATAGAATAGAATAGAATAGAATAGAATAGAATAGAATAGAATAGAATAGAATAGAATAGAATGGAATGGATGAATGAATGGATAGAACAGAACAGAACACAGAAGAATAGAATAGAATAGAATAGAATAGAATAGAATAGAATAGAATATAATAGAATAGAATAGAATCCCCAGCACTTCCCTCTGCAGATTTTCCCCTGGAAAGCCATCCCAGAGCTCCTGGGTTTGGAAAGTTGGCCAGCGGGGAAGGGAATGAGCACTGAGTGAGTCAGGGTGTCCTTTCACAGTGCTCTGAACTTCAAAGCGTGGAAAAAAAAGGGAAAAGAGAAGGTCACATCCATCAGAACATGAGAAAGTCCCAGGTTCATGACACTCAGCCCAGAGGGATCCAGCACAGCGTTTCTCCTGACCTCTGCGTGTCCAGTAATGCCCTGCCATGGATTTTATAAAAATCTGTGATCCTGCATCAGGATTTCACAGTCTCTCCCCTAATCCTGAGTTGTGAGTGCAGCCCACCCTCCCACAGAGCAGCTGGTGGCCTCTTGGTGAGACCCCTGAATGACCTGAGGGGTCACCAGAGAAAGAAGTTCATGTTTCCTGAGACCTGAGATTAATTATGGATTAATTAGTGGCTGTTTCCAGCTCTGGGTAACAGGAGTTTCTGTAGTGAAGGGATGGCTTTGCTGATTCTTCCCCCAGTCATGAGGTTCACGGGAGCTCAGAGAAATGTCTTTACTCGGTGAATATGATATTTTAATCTCCAGAGGTGGATTTGGTTGAGTTGATGGGATTTCAGCTGCTGGCTTAGATTAGCTCATTAAAGGAGGAGGCCCAGAAAAGCCTGATGGGGCCATCAGTGACCTCTGGAAGAAGTGACAGATGTGGCAGCCCTTTGTGAGCCACTTCACTGAATTCCAGTTCCTCTCCTTTGCCCCAGACTGTGGCCAGAGGGTTTTTGCTGGGTCCAGCAGAACCTCCACAGCAAACTGTGATGTGCTGGAGGAAGCCACAATAATGTGGATTTCCTAATGCCACCAACAGCTGCCTTCATCCCCTCCTGTGAGGCTGGAAACACTCAGGATGAGCAATCATCCTCCAGAAATCATGGAATGGTTTGGGTTGGATGGGGATGTCAAATCTCATCCCATTCCACCCCCTGCCTTGGGCAGGGACATCTCCCACTATCCCAGGTTGCTCCAAACCTCATCCAGCCTGGTCTTGAGTACTTCCAGGGATCCAGGGGCAGCTTCAGGGCCTCCCCACCCTCCCAGGGAACAATTCCTGCCCAATATCCCATCCATCCCTTCCCTCTGGCAGTTTAATCATCCCTCTCTGATGAGTGGTGCTCACAGAATCCCTGTGTCTGCCAGAGCTGCTCAGAATGGCTTTATTTGGGAAAAGAAAGTGTCTCCATGGTGCAGGTGTTATCCCAGCAGTTTCTCAGGCTGGATTCAGGTGTTATCCCAGGTAGGATGAGGAGTTATCCCAGGTAGGATGAGGTGTGTTATCCCAGGTTGGACTCAGGTGTTATCCCAGGTAGGATGAGGTGTTTTATCCCAGGTAGGCTGAGGTGTGTTATCCCAGGTAGGATGAGGAGTTATCCCAGGTAGGATGAGGTGTTTTATCCCAGGTAGGATGAGGTGTGTTATCCCAGGTAGGATGAGGTGTTTTATCCCAGGTAGGATGAGGTTATCCCAGGTAGGCTGAGGTGTGTTATCCCAGGTAGGATGAGGAGTTATCCCAGGTAGGATGAGGTGTTTTATCCCAGGTAGGATGAGGTGTGTTATCCCAGGTAGGATGAGGTGTTTTATCCCAGGTAGGATGAGGTGTGTTATCCCAGGTAGGATGAGGTGTGTTATCCCAGGTAGAATGAGGTGTGTTATCCCAGGTAGGATGAGGTGTGTTATCCCAGGTAGGATGAGGTGTTATCCCAGGCTGGACTCAGGTGTTATCCCAGGTAGGATGAGGTGTTATCCCATGTAGGATGAGGTGTTTTATCCCAGCAGTGCCTTTGCAGCATCACTGCTCACTGCCAGGTCAGCGTTTGGCCGCGGGTCTGTTGCTCTGTGGCTTCAGGTGCAAACCCACATGTGAACCTCAGCAGAAGTTCAAAGGGGTTACCTGGCAGCTCCTCAAACCTGAACCTCGAATTAAAGAATAGCCATCAAAGGGATGGCTGATTAAGGAGCATTTCTCAGAAACACCGAGATCCCATTATCTTGACCTTCATCTGCTTAGGACAGGGCAGCGAGTGATTCACCTCCAATCTGTCCCTTCCTCCAGACAGAAAAAAGCTGGCGGGGGCTGCAAGATCAACAGAGGGATTAAGGGAAATGTAATTGAACATTGGCAGCTTAGGCCCAGGGCAGGCAGCCCCTCTCTGTCTCTGTGCCCAGCCTGGGTCAGGATGCGCCCGGGATGATCCCAGTTGGACTAAACAACCAGATTAGCCAGGACACCCCCTGACCTGTGGGACACGGATCCAGGAGCAGGTGAGATCATAGCCTGAGAACTGTGACTCTGGCATTAGTGGGAGCGGGATTAGAGGCACCAGAGAAGCTTGAGGGTCTTGGAGAAATTTATAGGAGCGTTAAGAGCCTAAAGAAAACACAGACTTGGTCGGTTTTACCTCTAAGTCCATCTGGAGATTTCCTGGCAAACTTTGTTCTGCAAAAAGAGAAAAAAAAAAAAAACAAAACAGGGACATGGGCATCAGCTCCAGGACTTTTGCCAGAAAGGAAAGATTAAATAGAGGGATCCAAAATAGGCTAGATTATCTGGCCCTAAGTATGACTTAATAAGCATTATACTGGGACTTTGATGCTGTGATAATTAAAGAGCCGTTATTTACCTACACTGGGTCCCAAAAAGGAATTCGATTGAAGTAAATATTTATTATATTTATATATATATATATATATATATATATATATAAATATCATCCCAGGAATGCTGCCACCACAGTCCTGGATGATTCAGGTTTGGTGCCTGTTGTGGTCTGAGCCCTGGGAGGGGTGAGCCCTCCCCTCTGCCCCACTGGGGACTCTCCAGTGGATTTTGGGGAGCAGCACTGGCACTCAAAATCCACTCTCTTCTTGGAGAGTTGATGGGTGTGAACAGTGGGCAGAGCATCCAGCTGCTTCCCCAACAAGGGAGTTAAAACTCAGGGATTTTTTTTTTTTTTTCCTCCCCCCACCCAAGTTTGAGTGTGTCTGGGGCAATACTGTGAGTAATCACCGATTTTAATAACGAGATCGGATTTTCTCATGACATCGTCGGGGATAAAGGAGGATTTGGAGATAACTTCAGCTATATTAAGGCATTATTACAATTGATTTGCAGACACAAAAGGGAAATGAGTCATTATTGATTTGATACCTCGGCCTGTCCCATGCTGGGCTGCTGGGGGATGCTGCAGCTGCAAGGTGCAGATTTTTATATTATTTCTCTGATGTGCTTCATCACTCCAAATTCCTTTGTGAAGGAATACAAATACACTGGTATTCCAGTGTGAACAATGATGTGGGATGAGTTCTTGAGTTGGCTTGGCTGGACTTCCAGTCTCTTCTCCATCCAGAGGAACCAACGGAGGTTTTTCAAGCCCATCCCTGGGGTGCCCCTGTTTCCCTGGGGTGCCCCTGTCCCCCTGGGGTGTCCCTGTCCCCCTGGGGTGTCCCTGTTTCCCTGGGGTGCCCCTGTTCCCTGGGGTGCCCCTGTCCCCCTGGGGTGTCCCTGTTTCCCTGGGGTGCCCCTGTCCCCCTGGGGTGTCCCTGTCCCCCTGGGGTGCCCCTGTCCCCCTGGGGTGTCCCTGTCTCCCTGGGGTGCCCCTGTCCCCCTGGGGTGCCCCTGTCCCCCTGGGGTGTCCCTGTCTCCCTGGGGTGTCCCTGTTTCCCTGGGGTGTCCCTGTCCCCCTGGGGTGTCCCTGTTTCCCTGGGGTGTCCCTGTCTCCCTGGGGTGTCCCTGTTTCCCTGGGGTGCCCCTGTCCCCCTGGGGTGTCCCTGTCTCCCTGGGGTGTCTCTGCAGAGCCCAGCAGAGATCAGGATCTCAACAGGGATCCCCTGGCTCCACAGTGAGGAATTTCCAGCTGAGCATCCCTGGCCATGAGCAGGTTTTATCTCCTCCCCATTTTTGTGACCACCTTGGTGAGGCTCGTGCTGCTTACAGATACTTTTTTTTTTTTTTGAGGAAATATTTCCAATTTGAGTGAGTTTCTTTTATAATGGAGAAAATGTTGGTGCCCATTCCTGAGGTGTTCTGCTGGGGTTTCCCTGTTCCAGCAGTAAAAGAGCTCCTCACAAATGCCTGGTTAATGCTTTAAACCCAAGGAATAAACTCCACCACTCAGACAGGGCTGGGATGTGGAGCTTGGGAAAAGCAGCAATTGGTGCATAGAGAAATTAAATGGGAAATTGTAATAATTTAGTTTTAATCTAATTTAATATAAAGGTGAGATTGGGTTACTGTTGGGAAAGATGGGACAGAATGTGGATATGATTTCCTGGTAAGAAATACTGAAGATGTAAAAGCTGTGAGTGAAATAGAAATGAAAACTGAGCTCTGAGATGTGATCATGGCAGGCAGGAGGACGGGGATGAGCTGGAGATGGGTGGAAGGACAGAAAACAAAAGGCCCCAAGGGTGCAGCCCCTCTCCACCCTGCCAAGGCATCAGGGAAAAGGTGGATGAGAAAAGTGTCTTTAGAGTTTAGAATACGGGATGATATGGTGATAGAGCAGTTCTCATGGGTTGCAGGCAAAGTCTGTAGGGTTTGTATCTGGCGCCGGTTGGTCACTGTAAATTAGAATATTCAACACAAAAGGAGATGGAATAGATTGGAACAAGGTCTTCACTCTCTTACCCCTCTCAGCTCTTTTACCTCCTTTACTTCACACCCCCTCTCTCTCCCTCTCTCTTTGGGGTTCCCTCCAGCCCAGGCTGGTGGCTGAAGGCAAAGCCCTTTTTACCCACCACCCTGCAATAAACCCACATATTTCTAGAATATCTCAGCTCTGCAGAGTTCCCTCTCCCTGCCCTCCACGGATGCTCCTCCAGGTCACAAAAAGAAGGAAAACAGGGATGCAAAAATGGTGCTGTGTCCTGAGCAATCCCCATCCAGGATCCTCACCATTCCCGTGTTTTGGGGAATCTGCTGTGCCCTGTTTTTTTAGGGAGGTGTTTCCTGCAGCCCAGAACATCCCCAGACCAGGAGCTGTCCCAGCACTGCCCTCCTGCCCAGAGCAGCAAAATGCCTGACCGGCGGCTCTGGGGAGAGATTTGTTAATTAAAGCCAGGATTTTTAATCCTTCTGTCCACAGCCTGGATCTTCCAAGTAGGACTTAACAAGCCCTGGGTAAATAAGTCTCTTGGACCTTTTCCTGCCAGCCAGCTTACTGCTGGGCCACAGGGACAGGCCCCGTGGCTGGGAGGGTGTTAGAAATGAGATAGGTAGGTTTAAAAAATAAAATAAAATAAAAAAACCCAAAGTTTATTTTCGAGTAACAGTAAATTTGGAGAAAGACAGCCCCAACCCCAAGATCAGCACTGGGTGAATATGGATAAACCTCTATTCACACTTATTCTTTCTCATTCACAAATCCCACCACCATGAGTCTGGTTTTTATACTCTTTATTTTATTTTCTTATTTTAGGTTCTTTGTCTACTTTTGCTTGGATTGTGTGTTCATGAGTCCTCTTTTGAAACAGTTTTTTCGGGCAGAGCCTGATGAATTGATGAATTTTTTGGGAAAGGCAGCATTGGGTGCTCCTAGTATTGAGGTTTATTTGATTTGGATATCCTTGATTAATCATCATCTCCAGGGCTGGGACTTTGTTTTCAGGTCTTGATTCTTTTTCTCCTTTTGCCGGAGCCTTGAATGCAAACTTAGTTTTCCCAGGATCTGCTTATTGCTTTTTATTTATATTTTATTTCAGCACGAATTATTTAATACAGAATGTTCCTCATAAGAAGGGGCAGGAGCTCTGTGCACAGGTCACCTCTGTGCTCCTGCCTCATCTGCTGCCCCCAGGCCAGGTCCTGACAGGAGTGACCACTCCTGGAGTGTTGTTCTGCCCATCCTGGTGGGGTCTGGGAGATGTCCCCACCACTGTGGTGCCCCTGGGGTCTGTCCAGATGTCCCCAGGGAAGGAATCTCCTGCAGGAAACGCTTGTCACCCAAGAATGTTTTTGATCTGCAGCAGGAGCAGATAATTTCCCATCAGTGATGAACTTGGAGCTGCTGGAGAGAGCTGGGCCAGGGAGATGCCCCAAGGGCTGGAGCCCCTCTGGAGCCAGGCTGGGAGAGCTGGGGGGGCTCACCTGGAGAGGAGAAGCTCCAGGGAGAGCTCAGAGCCCCTGCCAGGGCCTAAAGGGGCTCCAGGAGAGCTGGAGAGGGACTGGGGACAAGGGATGGAGGGACAGGACACAGGGAATGGCTCCCCACTGCCAGAGGGCAGGGCTGGATGGGAGATTGGGCAGGAATTGTTCCCTGGGAGGGTGGGCAGGCCCTGGCACAGGGTGCCCAGAGCAGCTGTGGCTGCCCCTGGATCCCTGGAAGTGTCCAAGGCCAGGTTAGACAGAGCTTGGAGGAACCTGGGACAGTGAAAAGCGTCCCTGCACAAGGCAGGGGGGTGGCATTGGATGAACTTTAAGGTCCCTTCCAACCCAAACCATTCCATGATTATGTGAATTCGGGGTTGGGGCTGCATCTCTCAGGCACAGCCAGTGTGAGCTCTGGTTCTCCTGCCTCCTGTCATGGGCTGTGTTTTCCCTCCAGGCATTAAAGTCATCGGTGGCATCAAGGAGCTCACTGGAGAAGAATATGGAGTTTATGTCAAGAGGATCCTCCCAGGGGGTGTTGCTTATGCAGATGGTGAGTGAAACAGGGGGGCTGAGAAGAGCCCAGACTGAGGGTATTGATTTCACACATTTATTTCATCCCTTATTAGATATTTTGGGTGTTTGCTTGGAGATTTTCCAGTGGTTGGGAGGTATTTTAGTGTGGCAGTTGTTCTAACATCTGACATCAAGCCTTGGACTTGCTTCTCAGCACCTCAGTGTAATTGTTTTGTGGGTGTAGAACATGACCCACCTGTGCCACACAAGAACTTTCCTGTCCTTTCCCACCTCTCTGAGGCCCCAAAACAACTGGAGACCCTTTTGAAAAAATCAGCTCTGCTCTGGGTCACTGATTTCATTCAGCTAAGCAGGTATTAGGGGTCTGCAGAACTCACCTTTTACAACTTCAGCTAAAAAGCCTTTTTTTCCCCCCAGCTGTTAAATCATTTTTCCATCCAGTAAAGGAAAATAAATCCAGAAGAGGTTGGAAGTGCCTCTCGTGGTTTCCTACCTGACCTCCAACTGAACTACTTGACCTCAAAGTGAATTAAGCAAAATCTTTATTGCAGTTTTCAGTATTTACTTTTGCAACTTCCTAGAGCAGAGGAAGTGCTGGGACATTGGCACAGATTGTTCTGGGAGGTTGCAGAAACTTCATTTCTGGACATCTGGAAAAACAGGTTGGACGAGCATCTCTGGAACGACCGATGAATTTTACATCCTGTCTCTGGGCACAGGGAGGAACTGCCCAGCCTCTCCCAGTCCCTTCAAGCTGTATTTTCCACAGATTTTATCCATTAGTTCTCTTTTCTAGGGCGCCTGCAGCCAGGAGACCAGATCCTGGAGGTCAATGGAGACTCCCTCATTGGGGTTACAAGCGAGAGGTACCATCTCCAAATGGGAATTTTGGAAATTTTCCATTCCTGTTGTTTTTTGGGTGATTCTGGGAGGTGGTTTAGGCTGTGGATGACACCAGGACATCACTCTGTGTGCTGTTCCCAAGAGCCAGCTCGGAAATTATCAGACAGAAAGATTCAATACAAAAATAGACCAGCGAGCCCAAATATCTGAGACACTCAGACATTTCCCCCAAAAGGCTGGGATTTAAACAGCTCCTGGCACCTCCACTCCACCTGCTGCAGCTTCCCAGCACATCCTGCAGTTCCCAGAACAGAGATGAGCTGTGTCTGAGCCTGATGGAGGCACCATCCATCCCCTCAGCTCCCCATCAAGGGATTAATTCACAGCTCCACTGGAGCACCAGCACTTTGGGGACTCCCCTTTCCCATTAAACACGGTGCTGTCCTATTGCCTGCCTTGCATTCCTGCTGGATGAGAAGCGGCATCAGGAGCTGATGGCAAAGCCCCAGAGCAGCTGGGGTTGGGGATGTCCATGAGAACATCTCTGTGCCTGTGGGAGGCTGTGCCCTGGCTGCCAGAGGTACTTGTATTTTAACCCAGAAAATGGCTCTCCCTGGGATGGAAACTTCCCCAGGTCAGGAATTACAGAATTGAGGTCCCTTCCAAGCCAAAACAAACCATTCCATGATTCTGTGGATTTAAGGTTGGGGCTGCATCCTTCAGACACAGCCAGTGCAAGTGGAATGGAAACTTCCCCAGGTCAGGAATTATAGAATTAAGGTCCCATCCAAGCCAAACCATTCCATGATTCTGTGAATTTAAGGTTGGGGCTGCATCTCTCAGGCACGTCCAGTGTGAGCTCTGATTCTCCTGCCTTTGTGTCACGGGCTGTGTTTTTCCTGGTGTGGATTGGAAGGGATGTTAAAGACCCCCCTCCTTCCATCCCCCTGCCACAGGCTGTGCAGGAGGATTTGTTCACCACCACAGGCACCTTCTGGGTTTTATTACTAGGGACAGAAGTGGGAAAATCAGGATAAGGCTTGGCTGCCCTTGGTCTCATTGCCAGGACAGGGAATAAGGTTTCTCCACAGGCCAAAGCTCCAGCTGCTGGCAGGGTCTGCCCAGCTCAGGGGTCTCTGTCCAGCTTTGAGGGGAGTGGGGTGACACCACTGTGGCACCACTGGGAGCTGGGATTGACCTGTCATGGTCCTTGTGTCCCAGGGCCGTGGACATCCTGAGGACGGCATCGGCCACCAGCCACATGCGTCTTCTGATAGCCCGTGATGACGATGCCAGGTAAGGGATGTGGGACACTGGGGAAAGGGGATGTGGCACTCCCTGGCACCACAGCTCGAGAGCCTTGGGCCAAACCAGGCTTAAAGCCCGTGGGGAAGGTGGAGCTGGTCAGGGGTCTTTGGTAACTGTGCACTGGTGGGGATTCAGTGGAGCTGGAATGGGAGGGAGGAAAAGGTGGTGGGTCCCAGATCCAGCCCTGCCTGGGTCAGGTCTGTGGGATGTTCCAGCACTCAGCAGATTTCCATGGGTGTTTCCCCAGGGAGGACCAGGGCTGCTCCAGTCTTGGCTCTCTCAGCTCTGCTGTGGGGTATTTGAGCACGTCCTGCACAGAGCTCTGAAAGAAAATGTACATGGAAAGCAGTTCCTTTCCTTTCCTTTCCTTTCCTTTCCTTTCCTTTCCTTTCCTTTCCTTTCCTTTCCTTTCCTTTCCTTTCCTTTCCTTTCCTTTCCTTTCCTTTCCTTTCCTTTCCTTTCCTTTCCTTTCCTTTCCTTTCCTTTCCTTTCCTTTCCTTTCCTTTCCTTTCCTTTCCTTTCCTTTCCTTTCCTTTCCTTTCCTTTCCTTCCCTTCCCTTCCCTTCCCTTCCCTTCCCTTCCCTTCCCTTCCCTTCCCTTCCCTTCCCTTCCCTTCCCTTCCCTTCCCTTCCCTTCCCTTCCCTTCCCTTCCCTTCCCTTCCCTTTCCCTCCTGAGAATTTTCCCCCTGAAACCCATCCTCTTGTTGCTCCCTGGAAAATCTTGCTCTCTCTAAAGAGACTCAGAAGGTTTGGAAGGAAAAGGAAAGAGTTCAGTGTTATTTTGACTGGATTTAAGCTGCATGGGGACAATGATGGTGCCAAAGTATGGGTTAGTGGGGTCTTTGCTGACATCCCACAGGGGACCTGGCACAATGTGCTGGTACATCCTCTCCCCTTGACAGGAACAGAGCTCAGGGAGGCTGAGGAGCTGCAGGAATCAGAGGAATGAGGTGGGATCTGGCCGGGTGTGGCTGTGGGAAGGCAGCTCCCTGTGCTGCAGGTCACAGCCCTTGCTCAACGCAGCCTCATCCCGTTAGTGCCAGAGATGATGGATTCATTCCTTATCCATCACCCGCTGCTCCTGCCTTGGCACAGGAGTGAGAGTGCTGTAATGACAGGCTAATTCTGACACAGCCAGACACTGCTGCTATTTAGAATTATTTGCTATTAATGACGGGCTGCTTTTAGCCACCCTCTTCCAGGGGAAACAGCAGCTCCTGTTATTACATTAAGTGCAAGTCCTTCAGCAGCTCTGAGGAAGTGAAGCAAGTAGGTCACTTTTGGTCCAAGTGGGGATGCTCAGGATGCAGTTGTGGATCACAGCAGCCCTTGGTGGGGATCTCACACTCTTTCCCAGCAGGAGGATTGGGATCACTGTGTCCAGCAGCACCAGGATTCCCCCTGGGAAACACTTGATTTCCCATCCAGAGAGCCCCAAGCACAAGTTTTCTTCCTCCACCCTCATCTGTTTCAAGCTGTTCTCACATCTGGATGTGGCTCCTGCCAGTCCCAAATTGCAGCAGATGTTTCCTAAAGCACTTGTGGCTCTGCCCCCCTCCCAGTGCCCTGCAGGGAGCTGGGGCAGGGCAATCAAACTTTAAGCAATTTATTTGGCCTCCGTTTCCTGTCAGTTATCTGTTAAATCTGTTAAATCTAAAAAGTTTAGCCAGAGGGAGAGGAGGGGGAGGGAAGTAATCAGTTTATTTATTTTTTTTTTCCCCAAAGATTTGCAGAGATTTCACTTACATAATCATCTCACAAACTGTTTAATACACGAATACATATCTCCAGGATTAAGGGCTGTGGGGAACACGGGGAAGGATTTTTTTTTTTTCTGCTCTCCACTTTTTTTTTTTTTTTTTTTTTTTTTTTTTTTTTTTTTTTTTTCCCCACTTAGTTTTGTCTTTTTTTTCTGATGCCCTGTTATCTTTTAAGTCTTTCCTTGAGCAGCCAGGCTGGTGTGAAGGGCCATGAACTGTGGGCACTTTCCCACTTTCCCACTGCCCTGCAAAGCAGCTCACGAGAGCTGAGCAGAGCACAGGGCAGAAAAAATTCAATTTTCAGACCTTTCCTCACCCAGAGCACTCAAGGCACACTGGAGGAGGGAATGTCAAGGCTCTGGCTTTGGATCCAACCCTCCTGCCAATTTTCCCCATGACTCAGCTGAGTAGCATTTTGTTGTGGTTGGCCCCGGGTGAATTTGAGTCATAAACGCTATTATTTGTGCCTGGAGTTAATTATAGACCCAAATTACCTGTGCTTTTCATGGAACTCAGGCTCTGGCCTGGATCAGATGCATGTTTTGGGCCTGTCGCATCAGCTGGGCTGCAGAGAGCAGCTCTAATGCCAGGGCTGAGAGCACAGAATTCACATTTGGAGCTGGACTCACCAGGTTTAGGTGATGCTTAAATGTGATTTTTTGTCCGTGCTCGCCTTCAGCTAATGAGGATAATTTTATTGCATGGTCGTAATTATTGTTTATTCATCCTCGGCGTAAAAGTGACAATAGTTCCTTGTTTCTCTGCATTGCACAGATATCAGTCAGGTTTATCACTGGGAGGAGCCACTTTGGGCTGCACCTCTGAGTCCTGACAGGATCAAATGCTGAATTCATTGTGTCTCCACACGAGAATCATCCCAGGAATAGGGACTGTTGGGTTAACAGGGCTCACACAACCAGCAGGAAGGAAAAGGTGCTTCTCTGCAGGTGTGAAATAGAATCACAGAGCCACAGGGTCACTGAGGTTGGAAAAGATCTTCAAGATCGAGCCCAACCTCTGACTGATCTCCCAGCCCAGAGCACTGAGTGCCATGTCCAGTTGTTCCCTGGACACTCCAGCGCTGCTCTGGGCAGCCCTTTCCAGGGCCTGACCAGCTTTCCCATGAAGAAATTCCTCCTGATGTCCAACCTGAGCTCCCTCTGGCAGAACTTGAGGCTGTTTCCCCTTGTCCTGTCCCTGTTCTCTGGGAGCAGAGCCCGACCCCCCCTGGCTGTCCCCTCCTGTCAGGGAGTTGTGCAGAGCCACAAGGTCCCCCCTGAGCCTCCTTTTCTCCAGGCTGAGCCCCTTTCCAGCTCCCTCAGCTGCTCCTGGTGCTCCAGCCCCTTCCCCAGCTCTGTTCCCTTCTCTGGACATGCTCCAGCCCCTCAATGTCCTTCTTGTGAAAGGCCAGAACTGGACACAGATCTTGAGGTCCAGGCACAAGTAAAGGAGCAGAATCTGCTGCCATCCCACCCAGAGAGAGGGAAAGGATCCAATGGTTTGGGTTGGAAGGGGATGTCAAATCTCATCCCATCCCACCCCTGCCATGGACAGGGACATCTCCCACTGTCCCAGGCTGCTCCAAGCCCTGTCCAGCCTGGCCTTGGACACTTCCAGGGATCCAGGGGCAGCCACAGCTGCTCTGGGCACCCTGTGCCAGGGCCTGCCCACCCTCCCAGGGAACAATTCCTGCCCAATCTCCCATCCAGCCCTGTCCTCTGGCAGTGGGAAGCCATTCCCTGTGTCCTGTCCCTCCATCCCTTGTCCCCAGTCCCTCTCCAGCTCTCCTGGAGCCCCTTTAGGCCCTGGCAGGGGCTCTGAGCTCTCCCTGGAGCTTCTCCTCTCCAGGTGAGCCCCCCCAGCTCTCCCAGCCTGGCTCCAGAGGGGCTCCAGCCCTTGGGGCATCTCCGTGGCCTCCCCTGGACTCTCTCCAGCAGCTCCAGGTCCTGCTGCTGTTGGCCCCAGGGCTGGGGCAGCTCTGCAGGTGAGGTGAGATCTCACCTGGGGGGGCAGAGGGGCAGAATCCCCCTCTCCTGCTGCCCGTTCTGGGGGCTCAGCCCAGCACAGGGGGGTTTGGGTTCTCACAGCCAATTCTCATCCTCCAACACCCCAAATCCTTCTCCCAGGGCTGCTCTGAATTCCTCCTCTGCCCAGCCGGGATTGGTGCTGGAATTGCCCTGAGCCAGCACTCAGCCCTGTTGTGCTTTATGAATTTTGCACAGTTCCCCCTCTCAATCCTGTCCAGATCCCTGTGGGTGCCCCATCCCTCCCCTCCAGGGTGGGACCTCCCCACACATCTGGGTATCACATTTGGGTGCCCCGATTCCACTGGAGCTCTGTGTGAGAAAATCTGCCTTTGGAGTGCTCTGGGTTCACGGCTCCCACTCACCTGCAGGTTTGTTTGTTTTTTGTTGTTTTTTTGTTTTTTTTTTTTTTTTTTTTTGAGACAAACCAGTAATTTCTGATGTCACAGGCTCCACTTTCTCTCCCAGCTGTGGTGCAGGGCTGAGGTTTTGCCGACGCTGTGTAACCTTTGATGTAGGATTCACCCTTTGTTCTCCCAGGAACAAAAGGGCAGGACAAAGGAGCATTATGAGATAAAACAACAGTTTTTTTCCGTGGGGAGATTGACCTCTCTGCTGTTTAATCTGTAGCAAAGTCATCCTGGAGCTGCTGCTGGCAGACCCCCCATCCCACCCTGGGCCTGCCTGAAGGTTCTCCAGGGCCAAGCTCCTCCAGACCTCAAATGTTTGCATCCTAATGAAAAAAAAAACCTGGAGAAGGGCTTGTTAAAATGAATTTCCACCTCATACAACGCCACGGTTGTTGTTTTTTAATAAAGCTGGGCATTTTAGTCCTGCAGGCACCTGACAATTCCCAATGTTTTTAGGAAGGGTCAAATTTTAAATATTAAAGAACATCTTCTGAAGCTTCTTGGTGTGTAAAAGCACAAAGCAAGGCCTGCTGGCATTTCTTTCAATGCACTCCTTCATTAATCAGCAATGTTTGGGCATTGTCTGCCCGCCTCAAACTCCTCCAAACACAGCACTGAGCACAAAATTAATTCCCAGGAGCCTGGCACCAGCAAGTGTTTTACTTTCTGCTGGGAGAAGTGTGTGCCTCCAGTTAGTCATTTGTTTGTGTCCCTGCTGGAACTGGAGCTGGCAGGACTGGCCAACAAAGCAGGACTTTGGGATGGTGGCATTTGGTCACATTGTCCCTGGGCTGGACTCGGTCTCACAGCTCATTCAGGCTCCTGAAGAAATAATGATAAACCTCCCTTTGTGCATGAATTCAAAATAAACAACAACGAGGAATGCTGAGCCCGTGCATGTTCCTCACTTATGAGAGAGTTTGGGCAGCCAGAGGTTGGGGACAGGGTTTGCAGGGTCACAGAGCTGCTGCACCAGTTGCATTTGCATTGACTAAGAGTATTCCAGCCATTGTTTGGCGTTTATAAGCTCCTCTGTGCTCTGGTGGATTATTATCTGAGGAAAATGGAACAATAGGTGACCACAGAAATACCCAGCCCAAAACAAAACCGAGGTGCTGGTGGCTTGGTAACCACTGGGAATAATGTGTGAGATCCCAGGGTCAGGGAGGGGTGAGGCCATGGCTGTGTGCACTGCCAATGAAACTGGTGGGAATCAGCTGCAGAAACACAGGGGCTTTACTGGGAAAATTCTGCTGAGATCCACCCAAGGCTCAGCTCAGGGATCAGCAATCCAGGGCCTGACTTGTCCTCTGCTTTCCCAGTGCTTGTGGAATCATTTAGGTTGGAAAAACCCTCTGAGACCCTCGAATCCAACCCTTAACCCACCACTGCCAAGGCCACCATTAAACCACGTCCTCGAGTGCCACACCCACAAATTTTTTTAACACTTCTAGGGATTCCACCACCTCCCTGGGCAGCCTGTTCCATCCTTTCAGTGGAGAAATTTTCCTACTATTTTACATAATTTTGGTGCCTTACATCATGAAACTGCACAGTAAGTGCAGGTCACACAGGGCTGGCCCTTGGTGGGGCCACCAAATTCCTGCCACTGTCTGAGGCAAAAATTCCAGTGCTTGGAGGATGCCTTTGATCATCCTCATGTCCCCTCTGTCCCTGTTTTATCACCACAATGGCTGGGAGGTCACAGCATCTTCTGGATGTCCTGGTGGCATCGTGGCTGTTCATGGGAAGTTTGTGCCCAAAAGGTGGAAGCCAAAATGGTTTTATGGAACGTGGGGTTTCTGAACAAAATTTGGATCTTTTTTAAGGTCATGGGTTTGGTTGATAAAGACAACAGTATGGATGCAAATATTGGGATTCACCAAGGCATGTCACCGAGCATTGTGTGACACTCGGGTTTTAAATTAGCATTAAATGGAATGAATAAGGAATAAATTTGATGGCAATATTAGATAAGGCGTGCGCTGGCCTTTGAAGTTTCTTAATGAGCTGGTTGTGACTGGGAAGATGTAAATTACTGAGAGCACTTCCAGCAGGAACCTGAGGAGCTGATGATTCATTCATCATTTAATATTGTTGACTCTAATCTAGCCAATAACACCCAACATCTGTCCCGGTGAGGAACGCAGATGACGCAGCGTCTGCCAGTGTGTCACTGCAGTCTCCTCGCTCAGGGAACTTTGCTGTGGCTGGCCTCCTACAGGTTCACCTCTGGAGCTTGTCTGACTGTCAAGCCTGAGAGGGAGCCACTCATAGCCAGGTTTTTCCTGGGGCTACGGCATCAGGAAGGCACCTTCCCATGGGGATTCCCTCCTGCCTTCAAAGGCGACATCTAATGGTGTCACTGCGGCCGCTGAAACAACATTTTCAGGGTCTCTCCCACTGCCTGGATGGTTATTAAGTGGCATGTGTAAGAGATTAGTCATCCTTGAGGCTCTCCCTGCACAAAAGGTCAGATCCATCAGGTGGGGTTGGGTTATGAAGGGAGAGAATTCCCCCCAGGAGTTGCAGAGGGACAAAAGGAGAGCAGAGGCAGCGTGGCAGGGCTGGATCACAAAGCTGCTGAATGTGAACATGATGAAAATGTCATTGCTCTCCATTCCTCCTCCTCTGGAAGGATGTGAGGGGCTCACTCAAAGCAACTCAAAGAAAGGTTACAGAAATGAGGCAGGAGCTGGTAAATGTGGACAATTTGGAGTTCAAAAACTCAGGATGTCACGCTCAGCAAAAAAAGGTCACAAAGCAAATCACCTGTGGTGGAACAGGGAGTTCCAGCTCATCAAGAGCTCAACACACGGTGGGCAAACTCAATCTGGAAGAAAGCAGGTGGTGCTTGGGCACGGAGATCACTTTCCAGGGGATTTTGGGGATGAGACTGCGTGCAGGTCTTTGTTGAGGTGTCCTGCTCCAAGGGTTGAGCTTGTGGTGTTCGTGGAGATCATCGTGGATGGATTGGGAGAGTGGGCTGATGTTTCTGCAGGTGCTCCAAAAACCATCTCCATATTTACTCCAGCAAGAGCTACAGGATCTGCTTTCTGTCCAGGAAAAGAGGAGAAAAAACAGAAAATAACTTGTATTTAACTGTCCTAAAAGAGTCACAAACAGGCCGAGGATTTTTGGGTTGTGTTTGCACTGTTACAGCTCCTTCTGGCAGGGTTTAATTTGTGTGGTGTGTTTGCAAAACTTTTGAGGGTGAAAACGTTCCCAGGAGGGTCCATGAGGTGGGATCCAGTGTTCATCTGCCCCGTCTCAGGAATGGCAGTTCTCAGCACAGATTCCATAGAATCACAGGATCATTAAGATTGGAAAAGACAAATCCCTTCCCCACCCCTCTCACCCTGAACACACTCCAGGGCAGGGAAGGAGCACTCTGGAGCTCCAGCCCATCACAGGAAGGCTCCAGTGCCATGAGATTGATTATAGACCTGAAGCCTTGCACAACTATTGAAACCAGGATGTTCCCCTTGAGCATGAGGAAGCTTTGTCTGCTCCCCACAGCTGGAGAGCCCTCACTGCCATCAGAGGCTCTGTGGCCATATAATCATCTTGGGGGGAGTTCTGAGCAGGAGCTGACTACACCATGGGTTTTTTTGTTTGCAGGAGAGAGTTCTCTGAGCTGCTGGAGAAGTTTGGCTCCCAGAGCAACACGGGCTCAGCGCGGAGCTCGCCAGTCCTGCACGGTGGCAGTGAGTAACTCAGCAGGGAACTGAAACCCCTCTCTCTGCAAAAAGAGTTTCCTTTATCCCAGTGTCATCCTGAAGGGGCTGTGGTTGGATTTGGGGTGGGAGTTTGAAGAAAGCTCATCCTTATTGCAGACCCAGAGCGTGGCCAATGCTGCTACAGGGTGATAAGGGAGATTGAATTGGGGTCATAAACCCTGCCTTGATCTCCAGATTCAGCCTAACTGGGCAGGTGACTCCATCAGCAAGTGCAGCTGTAGAATTTTGCTCTGGATTTCAAGGCGCTCCAGCAATAATTCATTCCAAGATCATTATTTTTCATTTGCAAACGGGAAACGTTTAATGAGACTCAACAAAGTTGACCTAAGCAAGATGCCAGCACACAAAGCCACGTGTGCTGGGGGAAGGAAGCTTTCCCTACAACTTGGCATCCCACCTGACCCTTCCCCTATGGCAGGGGTGTGTAGGGTTGGCAGAGGGGTGACAGAGGGAGGCTGAATATTTCCTCTCCTTCAGCCTTATCCTGATGTCTTTAACCACCCTGTGGCTTTCCCCAAAACTCCAGGAGTGCAGCAGCACCATCTCTCAGCATCAGGGCAGGAGGGAGGGTGGTGCTGGAACATCTGTGTGCCCTGGCCTGACTGTGCCTTTGGTGTTCAGGTCGGTACCTGGAGAGCACGTCGTCGGGCTCGTCATCGCGCTCGCAGAGCCCGCTGCTGCTGAGCCCTGCCAACTCCCACGGGCCCTGCCTGGGCACCCTGGGCCACGTTCCTCACGCACAGTACGTACAGACCCCCCAGCACGGCCTGCTGGGCCACCAGGAGACCCCCAAATGTGCACCCAGTACATCATTCCAGTGCTTGGCGAATGGTTTTGTTGATCCTTATGTCCCCGCAATGGGCACGGCATATTTTGGATGTTGTGGTGGTGGCATCTTGGCTGTTTGTGCCCAAGGGGTGAAAAGCTTCCCAGCTGAGATGATCAATATGTTTGCACCATGGTTAACCATGCAGCAGCTCCTCTTCCTCCCCTCTGAATCCCAGGGAGAGGCCGTGGTTTGCAGCCAGCTGAGAGGGCCCTGCACATCACCTCAGAAACCACAAGCAGAGTGTTCCTGCAAGGCTGGTGCTGCTTTCAGGAGGTGTTTTTGGAGCTTGTTTCCCATTGCCCTGCTCCTGGCACTTTGACCCCATGCTCCAAGAGCAGCAGCACCTCTCCATGCAAAAATCCCTGATGGCCTTTGCTTTGGGGTCATCAGCCTGCAGCCAGTGCATCCTTTGGTGGCCAGAGCATCTCCCAGAGTGTGTTTTCATGTGGTCACCTGCCCTTGCAGGGCAGAGGGTTGGACAGGCAGAGCTGGTTTTTCTGCAGAGTCCTGTCTCTGGGGCCTTTCTGCAGAGGGACAGCTCTGAGGGTGTTCACAGCTGTGGAATGGGGACCATTTGTCCCCAGGGCTCAGCAGCTCCTCTCCTCTGCCAGCACAAACAAGCCAAGTCACTGGTAAAGGGAATCAGCCCTCACTGCAGAACCAGTAAATCCTCTTGCTAAATACCAGCTTATTAGGGATTTGCAGAGGACAAATATTTGGCACCAGAGGTTTAAGCTGCTTGCATGGAGTGAGAGACCCACACAGAGGAGACACCAGATCATCTGCTTGGCAGCTGGTTTGGACAAAGCCATCTTTACTGTGCTGTTAATTCCCTCTGGGCTGAGATGTAGAATCCAGAATGGGTTGGGTGGGATGGAACCTCAGAGATCATCTTGTTCCGACACCCCCTCCATGGGCAGGAAAATGGGAATTTAGGGTAGAGGGGCCTGTCTTGGTGGCCTCCTTGCCATGCTGTGCCGTGTTTTGCTTGTCTCCATTCTCATGCCATGCCCCAGTGGTCTTCCCCTGGAATCACAGAGCCTGGAATCACAGACCACTGATTTCCTCTGAGCATTAATGGCCAGCTGTGACATGTCATTTGGGCCATGGGTCTTTTCATGCATGTGGCTGCCACCCTTGTGCCCACCACAGGTTGTCCCCAGGCTGTGACTTCTCCTTGTGGTGTCACCTCCTGCCCCTCCACTGAGCAGTGGGAGTTGGATGCGACGCAATCTCCCCACAGTGTTTGAGATTTTTGGGTTGAACAGAGCATTTTAATGCTGTATTTCATGCCATCATTTCCCTAAAGATCTTAAAGCAATTTTTTTTTATAAGACTAAGGCAGATGCCCCCCTTCACTGAGGTGTCTGACCAGGAGGGATGGCATTGCTTGGGAACTTGTGCTGGTGTCACTGTGAGGCACAGGATGGATGCACAGCTGCTCTTGTGTCTGAAGTTGTAACACCAGGAGCCAGTGCAGACTCTTTGGCTGCTGTGGGAATAAACTGAAAATAAGCTGAGCCCATCCTGTTTGGAGGAAAAGGTTTGCTGATCCTCATACACCACCAAATCCTTCTCCAAACCCCCCTGTTGCTGTGCTGCCCAGTGAAATCTGTGCTCCTGCCAGACCTCCCTGCTGGCACAGTGTGGTCTCCTCACTCAGAGGGGTCACAAGTTGTGATGTGGGTGCAGACCCACACAGAGGACAAGCAGGCAGCAGTTCAGACATGGAAAAGCTTCTTTATTTTTCTGACTCCATTAATTATATACACTTTTTACAGATTGGCCCAAGGAGGTCACAACCTCCTGACTCCACTGTTCACTCTGACCATCAGTCAAATCCTCTCTCAGAGAACAACTATGCAAAACACAAGATAATTTCTAAAAATACATACAGTTTACATGAAACAGTGTGAGAATCGGGCTGCAAAGATTCAAAGACTTGAAAGCACGAAAATGCAGGGCAACAGCACAGAGCCACCGCTGTGGCTGGGCTTTGGTGACCTCCTGGGTCCTGTCCAGCAGCTCTTGGAGGGAAAGGTCCAGCCTGTTTGCTGCTCCTCTTCATCCTCAACTGGGCAGCAGCAGCAGCAGCTCACAGTGTGGTGGGTGTTGCTGTAAAGGAGGCCCATTTCTTAGGGGTATTTTGCATGATTTTGGGTCCAAACCCTCCAAACTCTGCTTAAGACACACCCAGCTGTGCATCCCAAGCTTCTTTTTGATGTTTGCCAAGAGCTGCTTGATGGCTGATCCATCTTAAATTGTTGTCTGGTGATTTAGTTGGATTCAAGCAACAGCAATGTCGATCATTTGTGTGCTTTTGGCTGCAAAACCAGGAATGCCAAATATATTCTGGTTACATCTTTAGTTTCTTCTCTAAATGAGAATTCCCCTGTTTGGGATTAGGAGAGTCAGTGAGCTCCATAACACTGAACAATGTCTGCCAAAGAACAGGAGCCCTCACCTCCCCTTCCCAATGGTGGGTGGAAGAAAAGATGCAAATAAAAGGCTGGGAGAAGGCAGAAGGATCACACATGGGAAAAATCCAGGCAGTTTGTGCAGTGATGTGAGAAGATAACACAGATCACCTTGAGTCTCCTGCTGACTTCTCTCCCTTGCAGCTACTCCATTGACTCAGGAATCCAGAGCATTTCTATAGCAAACTCCTCTGGCTTGGGGCTGACAATCAGTGGTGGATCCAACAGGCCTGATGGGCCCATGATTTATGTCCAGGAGCTTCTGCCAGATGGGGACTGCTACAAGGTAAGACCCTCAGCACCTCTGCCATGAGGAGCATTCCTAGAGGCTCTGGCTGTTCTGAAGCAGCATTTCTAAGAATAGGTAGATAATTGCATGGATTTACGAGGATTTGTGTGGCAGGAGAAGACTTTGGGCAGAGATATCCCTTCTCAGTGCTCTGTCTTTTTCTCCCTGTTTGTTTAGGACGGTCGGCTCCGACCTGGAGACCAACTCATCGCTATCAACAGAGACTCTCTGGTGGGCAGCACACATGAGGAGGCCAGAAAAATAATTGAAAAAGCCAAATTCAGGTAGGCATTAGAAGTATTTCCTGTCATCATCAGCTGCTGTTGAGTCCTGGGCAGAACACTTCATACCAAGGTTTGGTTTCAAGAGCACTATTAGTCTTAAATGATGCTTTAAGGTGGCCACAGAAGGAAATCTTGACGGAATAGATCATCCTGAAGTGTAACCCAGACTTTCCTGATGTTCTGGGCCTCATGAGTATCTCCTATAACTGCCCAGCAGAGCTTTGAAACAGAAATGAAGTTTTTTAAAAAAAAGAGGAAAAAAGGAGAGTCAGGAAAGACCTTATGGATCTGTACAGGAGGGTGGAGCCAGGTGGGGATTGGGCTTTTCTCCCAATTAACAAGTGACAGGACAAGAGCAAACAGCCTCAAGTAGTGCCAGGGGATGTTTAGATTGCACATTAGGGACAACTTCTGCATGGAAAGGGTTGTAAAGCCCAGGGCAGTGATGGAATCACCATTCCTGGAAGTGTTCAAAAACCATGGAGATGTGGCACCTGGGGACACGGGTCAGTGGTGGCTGTGGCAGTGCCTGGGAAATGGTTGAAATCCATCTTAGGGGTCTTTCCCAGCCTTAACCATTCCATGATCCAATGGAATGCAGCTGGTGGAGGTCCAGCTGCCCTGGTGCACCTCCTCAGGCTTTAGGGGAGGTTATCCACCACAGGCATGGCAGCTCTGCAAATCCTTTTGTTTTGTTAATAACCTGCTGTGTGTTTGGTGTTTGTTGTTGAAGACACGAGGGAAGCACAGAAGTGGCCTTTATTCCTGGGAGGGGCCGGTTACATCCTGGGCTGTCAGTCCACAACAACATCCCGTCCCCACCTCCAAAGGCTGTGGGGAATGGCCTGAGCTCCTGCAGGCTGAAGGTCCACGTGAGGTCCCCAGAGGTAGGTGGAAGTTCATCTCTAATAAAACATCAATCCTGGGATCTTTCCTTGATCAGAGAATTCTTCTTTAGGGAGTCCCTGGTAATACTTCTGGAAATGCAGTGGGAAGTCTGGATTGTTGATGTATTTACCTGCAGGCAGATGTTTTAAATCTGAAATAATTTCCTCTGTCTTGGGTTTGAGACAGAGATGGATCAGTGGAGGTAATGACAGGAGTTTCATCTCCAAGGCCTGCATTCAGATCTGTTTCAAGAGTCTCAGGTTTAAAAAAAAAAACAACACAAAGCCCTTCTGTGGATAGCAACCTGCATCTCATTCAGCAGCAGTCATAGGGCTGGAAGGGATCTCTGGAGTCAGTTTGATCTAGGCTCGTAGCCAAAGGCAGGCACAGCTCTTTATTCTTCCAGCCCTGTGATGAGGATGAATCCCCAGCATTCACACACAGCCCATTCCTGCTCCTGACTGCTCTAATGATAAGCCAGGCTCATTCCTCCTGCACAGCCAAGCTCCACATGTTGTTTGCACTTGCTCAAGCCAGGAATGGCTGGACAGGGTTTATCCACACAACCCTGGGGGTCTGCAGCTCCATTCTGTGCATTTGTCACTCCCCTCCTGCCTGGTGCCACGCTGGGTGTCCCTTCTGCCTCTTCCACACAAATTTCCTTCAACAGGGGCTGGCTGGATGTTCCTCTCCTACAAGACCATTCACTAAAAATCTTGATTCCAGCCCTGTGGGGACACAGACTTGCATGAATGTCACATTTTGTGTTGCCTTTGGGGTGCACAAGGCTGGAGATGTGCCCTAAAAAGACACCAGAGCCCCTGGAGCTGGGGCTGAGTGCTGTGGTTGGACCTTTCACCCCCAGTTTATGTGATGCTGTGCCCTTGTATGAAATCACACCATGGGCTGGGCTGAAATGGCTCCTTTCCTCACTTTGCTGCTGAAATATGGAACTTCTGGATTTCCACAGCAGGGAAAGAGAGCCCAGGGATGTGTGCTGCCTGTCTGCATGTCCTCACACCAGTCCTGTGCTCCTCTTGGCACCCACCTGTGTCAGAGCTGCCTTGATGCTGCTCACCCTCAGATTATTTTTCCCTTTCCTTGTGCTTTCAGCCATCACCAGAAAGGGTGTGAACTGATCTTGGCTTCCTGCCCTGCTCACTGGGATAATTATGGGTTTGGGGTAAATATTTACACCTGCCTGTGGTCAGGCTTGGGACCTCCCTGCTGGGTTTGGATGCAGAACTTCAGGGAGAAGCTCTGTGGAGAAACCAGGCAGGGTCAAAACCAGCCTCAGCACTCAAGCACAAGTTACAATAAGGACCAGAGTGTGTGAGCAGAGGTTTTGGGGTGGGTCAGCCTGTGCCAGGTGCTCCCAGAGAAACCCCTGGAGTCTCTTTAGGCCCACCTGTACAAGAGATATCTTGAACTCCTCTATCTCCTGCTCGTTATTTACACCAACACATTCTTCTTAGCAACTGTCTGTGCCATTTTGTCTTGTTTTTTTCTAGAATAGACGTGAAAATCCTTTTCCTGTGCCTTCTTTGTCACCGGACATTTGCCCACCAGAGCTCACGGTCTCAGGTGAGTCCTGCTCAGTCATTCCCTTTGTGTGGGTGACAAACAGCTTTGTGTGGGTTCCTCAGAGCTGAGGATTGGGAAATTATAGAATCACAGAATGGTTTGGGTGGGAAGGAACTTTAAAGCTCATCTCATTCCACCCCCTACCATGGGCAGGGACATCTCCCACTGTCCCAGGCTGCTCCAAGCCCTGTCCAGCCTGGCCTTGGACACTTCCAGGGATCCAGGGGCAGTCACAGCTTCTCTGGGCACCCTGTGCCAGGGCCTGCCCACCCTCCCAGGGAACAATTCCTGCCCAATATCCCATCCAGCCCTGCCCTCTGGCTGTGTAAAGCCATTCCCCTTGTCCTATCACCACATTTTTTTTTAATCAGTGTTTATATTGCTGGAGTGGAATTTAATGGGGTGATAGTGACACTCAGCCTGCTCAGAGAGAGAGAGAGCAGGCAGCAGCTTGGTTTACTCAACGAGTAGTAATTATGTGCATGTTTGCTCATAGTAGCAAAACTCTTTACTAAGGTATTCAAGGAGTGAGGTATTCACAGGAGACAAATTCCTCCACTCTCAGCCTGGGGTTTGTTTGCAGCTGTGGCTTTGCCCACCTCAGACATGCAGCAGGTTCTCCACAGGCCACATTCCCCTCTGGTGGGAATGGGGGGTGTCTGTCAGCATAAAAACAGTCAGGTAATGATAGTTGGGATGTACACAGCAACCCTGGGCTCTGAACAGGCTCTGAGGATGCCCTCAATTGGCCAGATTGGGAAATGGCTTAGAGATGTTAAATCAGATTTCTCTCTACATCCAAGGCTCAATTTTGCATATTTTTCCATGCTGTGTTTCTCTCCACGCTCTGGCTCTCCTGAGCTCTCCTTACCTTTTGTGGAGAGACCCACTCTGTTCACCCAACAGTGTGGCAGCAATGGGGGCTGAACCTGAATCACCCTGCAGCTCCCCAAATCCCTTAACACTACTGAAAACTCAACAACCCCCTGAGCCCAGGGAGACAACAGCCACCAAGGTACCCCATACCCCTGTGACGGGAAGGTTATTCCTGCCCTGAGGGAAAGATGGGGTTTCCCAACAAATCCTGAACAAGAGCTGCCAAGCATTCTTGCAGCTCAGATCCAACAGTCCTTCCTTCCCTGGGCTCTGCTTACAAATCCCTTGCTGTAATTCCCCTCTGGAAGGCTGGAAGAGCAAACACTGGAGGTAAACTGTGTTCAGTCCATCCCTGGGATCAGCAGGAGATGGAGAAGCTGCTCCCAGGGATGCCTGGCTCACCTTGGGTGAGCTCAGCAGCTTCAGCTCTGCCTTCCACACTCCACTGGAGAGGCCCTGGCACAGGGATGAGCTCTACAGATTCCAGGGACACTCAGGTGGCCACCATGGACACCCTGGGGATGGGGACAGAGCAACCCAGCACCAGCAGTGACCCACCAATGGCCTGGCTTAGCTGGGAGATTTTATCACTCCAGGATTTGAGTGTGGGATGCCAAGGAGGCTTTGTGTCATCCAGGGAGACAAGTGGCTTTGAGAGGACAGCCAGGCTGGGAGCCTGGGCCAGGCAGTGCCTCTCTCTGGGAGCCTGATGGATGCCCTGGATGTGGCTGGCTGTGTCCAGAGCTGACAGCAAAGCCACACGGAGCTAATCCTGATTAGCTGGAAGAGTTAAGGCTCTGCCCTTGAACTTGGAGAGGGAAGTGGTGGTGCCTGATCCAGCAAACCCATTTGTTACCTCTTGCTGCTTCCCAGCTGCTGGCCTCAGCAGAGCAGATGGGTGCCTGGATTAGGGGGATTATGCAGCACCTCTGCTGCTCCTCACTGCCTTCTCCTGGCACCTGGGGCTGGAGGGTGAGGGGAGAAGTGCTGCAGGGATGCCAGAGGAGGTTCCTGTGGTGTTAACCAGATCCCAAGCAGGCAAAAGGAATTGCTCCCTGGGCAAATGTTGTGACTGGAATGAGAAGGAATTTTGTCACCTGGGCTGATGGTTTGAGGGTGGGCAGGGGCAGCAACTCTGCACCCTTCTGGAGTCTGGCTGGGTTCTCCAGGAGCAGGTAACACCTTTCACAGCCCTTTTCCTGTGCTGGGCTTGTGTGAGAGAGATGGGACCACTTAAAGCATTATTTATTGCCTCAGTCTCATGAAGGAGTGAGAATGTCTTCACTCCATTTCATGCAACAAGAGACGTGAATTTTGCTTTGCAGACACCTCTACCCAAACGATTCCCCCTTTAATATCTATTTTTGATTTTCCAGCACCTGCTTCAGCTCCTAACTACAAAACAGCTTCAGGCACCAAACCTAAAGTAGCACTGGACCCCCACATCAGGCTCAAGGATGGAAAACTGGAACTGGTGAGTGGCAGAGTCCCTCTCCTTGTGCACTATACAGGAAATAATCCATCTTCAGGTGAGTTTGCCACAGACTGAGCCCAGCCTCTGAAGGTAAAGAGGATGGAACATCCTGACTGTGTCCAAAAAGGGCATTTAAACATCTTTTGGCTCCTCTTGGTTATTTCTTGGTGCTCCAGAAGTCTTTTCCTGACCTCTCTTGGACATCATGCCATTGACTAAGGTTGTGCCCTCTAAACTTCTGGTGCTGTGTTGTAATTCTCTAGGGAAATGGTCTCTCCCTCCTGACCCCCTGGAGTCCCTGAGCACTTAGAGTGACCCTTAATTCCTTCTCTGACCCCACTGCCTGTGGTCCAGCTATCTCTCTTCTGAGCTGGAGGTTATAAATTGTCTCCCCTTCCTTTGTTCTACCTCTTTCCCCCCTGGAAATTCGAAGAATAAAGGCCTGGGACAAATGTCTTGGGAAAAGGGCCTCTTCTGAGATATCTCAGTGCTGCTGTCCCTGCCGGGGTGATGAGATACCTCATGGAGGAGCCATCCAGAACCACCAATTCTTCCATCATTTTATAGAAAACACATTCCATGGGCGCGGAGTGGAGGTGCCTGAGGAAGGCAGGGTGTCCTGGAGGGGCAATCACAGTTTGGGCACTTTGGGTTCCTGCAGCGTTTGAGGAAGGGACTCAGGGACAGAAAATCCTTAGAGGGATTGATGTGATGAACATCTGCTGCCACCCCACGGCAGCTGCGGGATTTTAAAGGCTGGGAGCCTGCAGTGCTTGCACAGGGAGCAGCAGGAGGTGGGACAGCAGGTGGATCTCACCCTGCTGCTGCTGGAAAGGTGAATGAGGATCCTTCTGCAGCCCCTTCCCAGGAGAACCTTTCACTCAAGCTCTTTCCCAGAGTCTGCTGAGCTCCACTTTGTCTTTTAAAAGCTTTCGCCAGCAGGGAAGTGGGGCTTGCACAGGTTTATCTGCTTCTCTGTGCTGCCCTGAGGTTGAGCTGATAAGTATCAGCAGTAGTTAAAGCATCAGGAGTAATGAGAGAGCAAAACATGCAGTGGAGGAGCAAAATGTTTGAATGTCTCCTCTCTCCATGAGAAATAATCTGTATAAAGCTTTTATCTTCCTGGTCCCAAACACAATTTCTGGGCAGTAAGAGAAAGGAGAGGCTGAGTCTTGCTAAAACTCCACTGGCCTTTGATAAAAGTCCTGAAAACTCATCATCAGAGATGCAAATCTGATTGCAGATCAAACGTTCTTGGAGGGATGTGAACCTGTGTTCAGGAACAGATATTTCTGTACGTGTGCAGCAAAGGAGAGACTGGAAATCCAATCCAAGCCTGTTCCTTTGGGAGATGCTGCCTGGAGAAACCCAGCACCAAGTGTCTCCCCCAAAGAGTTCCTTTTTCCCAGTATTTTTCTTTTTAAAGGCTCCTTGTTTCTGCTCAAGGTTCTGCAGTATCTTGGTCTGGATGTGACCGAGGAGAAGAAGAGGCAGCTCCGGCAGAGCCTGACCACGGATTCACAGGGGACTGTGGCCTATGGAGGTGAGCGGGTCCCCAGGGGAGATCTGGCATTTCTGGGCTTCCCTGTGTTGTGGTTTGAAAGCAAAACGAGTGAGAGGCTCCAAGTCAGAGATATAATTTAATAAGAAGAAAGGTAAAAAGGTAAAAATAAAATAAAATAAAATAAAATAAAATAAAATAAAATAAAATAAATGCAGTAACACAAAGGAGCACTGACAGAGTCAGAACACACCCTGAGCAGGGTGGGGGGAGCAGTCCAGGTGAGGGGCTCTTCCTGAAGCAGTGATCCCACAGAAAGGTCTGGGAGCTCTGCTCCTCTGGGAATCCAGTGGCTCAGGGCTGCTTGTCCTGTCCCAAATCCCAGATTCTCTCCAGGTGGGAATGCTTGGCTCCTCCCCCTGGGCATTGGGAGCATCTCCCAATGGGATGAGGAGTCGTGCAGTGGCTCCTTGATGGCCCATTAAACAGAGAGAGCTCCTGGAGGGAGTTCCCTGTGAGTCCTGGGCAAGGCATTGATGGGCCATGAGCAGAAGAGCCCAAAGGAGGGGCCTGGGAAAACACTGCCCCACCTGGTTTAACAGCTCATGGGGATGGGGATGGAATAAATACTTTGTGTACATCCTACACTGCAACCCAGGACAACCTGGCAGCTAAAAAGGGACACAAGTGGCAGGTGAGACACCTGCCTGGAGCCTATAAAGAGTCACAAACACAATAGAAGGCGTTCTGTAGAATTAATGGAATCCTGGAATGATTTGGGTTGGAAGAGACCTCAAAATTCACCTCATCCCACCAGACACCTTCCACTATCCCAGGCTGCTCCAAGCCCTGGCCAAAGGACACTCCCAGGGATGGATCAGCCACAGCTTCACTGTGAAACCTGTGCCAGGGATGAAGTGAGATCATCTTTGTGGTCCCTTTGTGCCCAAACCATTCCATGTTTCTGTGATTGTGTCACTGGAAGCTCTGGTGCCACCTCTGCAATGGTTCCCACCTGTCCCACCCAGCCCCTTCTGCTGCAAAATGAATGTGGCCTTTTAGATTTGTTAATTTAACACTTTTTCCAAGTGCTGAACTCACTGAGTTGTCCTTGTTGTTTAAATCAGCAACATGAGAAATGGCAGCAGGTGCCTTTTGTCAGGGAAATGTGGGTTTAGCTTGAAATTTTAAAACTTTCAGAACCATAGTCATGAAAAACTCCCCTGTGAAAACATCTGGGGTTTTCTGGGTTTTAAAAATGGATTTTTTTTCAGTTAGATATGAAACAGAAGTCTGATAAAAACTGTCAACAACTCATTTAAGCTTGATGGGATTGCAGAGGAACCCAGGATTATTAGAGAAACCTGTCTGGCATCTCTAAACCCTCCTCAGCACCACTGGGTGGCCCCCAAATCAGTGACATCTTCTCCTAAAACGCAGCAATTTTCTCTTTTAACCTGGTACAAACTGCTTGTTTCCCACAGATGTTCTCCAAGCACTCAGGGATGTGATGCAGGAGGAGCTGGACGAGGCTGGCCTGGCCTCAGGCTCTGTGCTCTTCACTCAGCATGAAGTGGCCAATTTGCTGGACACATCAGCTTTCCACTCCCCGGTCAGTCACCCCAAAGCTCTTCTGCACTCAATCCATGGATCTTCTGCAGGAAATCCATGGAATTCTGAGATGGGAAAAGCTAAATGACCGTTTTCTGCTTGTTCTAGAGTTGGAAAGACAAGGCAGAAATATTCATTAGTCATTTTTTAATAGGAAATTCTATAAAAGACTTCAAACTTCTCATTTTTAATGAGGAAATAATAGTATCTATAGGGTGATATGAGGAAGCAGCCTGGCAGTTATGCAGAAGGAAAAATTGCCATAATTAATCAGTTCTAAGTCATTTGGTTTGGTTCACGAAGTGAAATTTCCCTTTAGCTCAGCTATTTCAGCAATGAGGGGGGATCAGAGAGTGAAACTCTGGGGGGCAAAATGAACCATCCCAGAGCTGAATTATTGAATGTGCCTTTTGATCTAGTGCATAAAACCACTGACTCCTTTTTGAGGTGATTTTGATTCGATGTGTGATGACTCTGCCCCTCTCCTTTGCAGACCTTTGACTCTCTGAACTGCAATGGCAACGAGGACCTGGAGCAGCTTCAGCTAGAGATGAGGGATCTGAGGCACGAAGTCCGCAGGCTGAAGGTGGAAACCTCCCCTCAGAGCAGATTTCTGGCCTGGGGTGTTGTGCTGTAGCTCTCCATGGGGGTGATGGGGTGGCCTGTCCCTCTGGAGAAATGAGCAGTTTGCATTCTGTGCATTCCCCGTCACACAGGAGCCTCTCACCCTCCACTCTCCTTAATTGCCTCTTTCTGCCTCTCAACCTCAAAGGAAAAGTTATTTGTACTCAAAGCATGCAGTCCCTTCTCGGCAGGGAGTTAATATATTTTTTTAAAAAGCAGGTCTCATTAAGAATTCCAGTGTGTGATTAACAGAAGCAGCACCTGTGCTCTCACCCTCACTTGGCTGTGTCCAGGTGGAACTCTGCAGGTCACAGCCCTGAAATCTCTCCCTGTGGGGGGAAAAGTGCACAGAACTTCTGTAAAATAATATTCTGGTGGGTAGGGGCATTTCTAGAAAATGTCCTTGTAGTTTGTTGCCTCTAATCTGGTGAAAATATTTCCCACAGTCACTGCTGAGAGAAGTGGAGAGCAGCAAGAAGCTGATGGAGGATGAGCTTCAGAGGCTGAACCAAGTTAGTGCAGGGATTTCTGGGGTGTTTGGGGGTTGGCAAAGGGGAAGGGGATGTGGTGTGTTCATCAGGAGCTCTGGGTGCTTGCAGAAGGCACTGGGGTTCCTGTCAGAGAACCGGACCCTGCACAGCAAACTGCAGATGGCCGAGATGGTGCAGAGACAGGCTCACAGTGCTGAGCAGGACTACGAGGAAGTGATCCACCTGCTGGAGGCTGAAATTGCAGAACTGAAGATGCAGCTGGCGGGGAAAAAAGCAAAGCACGTCTCTGAAGTGGAGGTAAAGCAACCCCTCGGTCTGGGGAAAAACCCACAACCCTTCAGGCTCTTCTCCTGTGGGGTCAGAGAGTCATGGAATGGTTTGGGCCAGAAGGGAACAAAAAGCTCATCTCATTCCAACTCCCCCTTCCACTATCCCAGTTTGTCCCAAGTCCCATCCAGCCTGGCCTTGGACACTTCCAGAGATCCAGGGGCAGCCACAATCAAAATTATCCTCCTTCTATTACACAGGAGAAAATGAAATAGCACATAGGTCATTTGCTGTGTGGGACCACAAGGCCAACCACACTCTCTGAATCTGCATTAAAATTTACATAACTTCCACTGTCCCTTCCCAAAGGACACTGCTTTGGCTTGTGGCAAATGTCACAATCTGTAGTTTCCATAAGCCAAGGCTGGAGCAGCAGCACCACCTCTGTCCTCCTCCTGTGTCCCTGCCTCAGGAGGACATCCTGGAGCTGAAGAGGCAGCTGTCCCTGGCCGATGGCCAGCTCAGAAAATCCGAAGTCTCACGGAAACGCCTGGAGATCTGCAATAGGAAACTGCTCCTGTTTGTGCAGGTGAGGTGTGGGCACCACCACAGCCCCTTCCCTTCAGGGTTCTTTTGCAAGTCCAATCAACTTCCTGCTCCATAAGCAAGAGGGGCTTTTTATTTTCCTGTCTCACCTGAAAAAGTCACTGTGTGTTGGTGAGGAGGAAGCAGGGAATGAACTCAGATCTCCTCATATCCCTGGGAGCGATGCAAACTCCGTGGTGCAGGTTTTGCTGGTGGCTCTGCTCCTCCTGGCTCCCTGTGCTGAGGCTGCTCCAGCAGCTCTGCTGTCAAAATCAGCCATGCTCACCTTCCCTTGCTGTAGCTCAGGGTTGATTCTCAGCCATGCTCACCTTCCCTTGCTGTAACTCAGGGTTGCTTCTCTACAAATAGGAACCTGGAATGTTCCTTTGCTTTTCCAGTGCTTTTTTTCCTCCCAGATTTCTCACAAAATCTCACAGTTTAGTCTTTCAGTTGGTGGTTTTTCCACTTCGTTCCCTATATTGGGAACAGCAGTATGTGTAATTAATAAACTGGCCAGCATGGGGAATATTAGTGAATCTGCTATGGCTACTGGTGGCTTGTCCCAAGAACTCTTGAAATCAAGCAGAAACAGTGGAACAAAATGAAATGCAGATGCTGTGTCCTCTGCTTCAGAAAAGGGAGGATTAGATACCTCCAGAGCTTCAGCACAATATGCTGGAGGCTGTGCAGTTTGGGGTCAGACACTGGAAATACATCTCACTTGACCCCAGGGTCAAACATCACAAAGTTTTGAGCAGTGGAGCAAAATATCTTCCTTTTTTTTTTCTCCACCCCTCAGTAGTGTTGGAGAAGTGCATGGAAATGAGAGTTTACACGTGCAGGTCCAGCCCAGGAGCCAGGGGTTGCTGCCAGCAGTGATCACTGAAATGCAGCCTGCAAAATTATTCCTTGGAAGAGGATTTTTGCGTTGCATTTCATGTATTTTAGCAGTGGTAATTAAATGCAGGATTCAGATGTGTCTATAGAGTCATGAACGCTGCCTGAGCTGCAAAAGGCCTTGAGATATTCGCTCCAAGGGCAATGAATAAGCAGAAGCTGATTACTGTCATATTAAATCTGATCATCAGGAAAAACCCATGGGGTTTGTTCTCAGGAATTATTCATTCCTACAAGTTTGAAACCTTTTTTTTTTTTTTTTTTTTTTTTTTTTTTTTGGTTGCATGACAGAACATTCACAAGATCCTGAGCACACACAGCCATTTGCCAGATGAGAAAAGGTAGGAGATGGCTTCTGGTGATGAACAGCAATGGGAAATGTCCTTTTTTGACCTTACTTAGGGGAAGGTGCTTCACACGTAACCCAGCCAGGGTTTCTAAACATACTTTCACTTTGGAAGTGAAACCATAGGAGAAAGATGATCTGGAGGCTGCTGGTGGGTTGGTGCTGGGGGATTTTGGCCTCTGTTCAGGCTTTTTTTTGGGAGCAAATACCTGAAATTCTGCTCGGCTTAAATTGCTCTTGTCAGCAGAGACCCCGAGCAGGTTGTTTCAGAGCAACAGAATTCTGACCCACCTGCTTTTCCAAACATAAACCAGGTTTTGGCTCCAGGACCACCTCCTTTTTTATCAGCAGTTAGAGTAGATAGAGTATAAGGAAAAACAGCTGCAGAAACAGAGTTCAGGCTTCTGGACTCCCCTCCAACCTGAGCCTATCTCCTCCTATCACTTGGGCATAAATGTATCACAACTCTGTGTGGTTTTAACTGATTAAATCATCGAAAAGTCACTGTCCCATCAATAATGGCCAATCCATTTAAAAGCCAGTTTTTAAGAGGGATGGAAATCAGTTTTTAAATTTCCAAGATGGTTATTTCTACTGTGACGAGGGGTAAATAAATGCTTGTGACAAATTCTAAAGAATATTTTGCTATTTGTCTGGAAGAAATACTTCTCTGACAGAAGTATTGATGGCACTTTCCGTATTTATAAGCGTCAACCACGAAACAGAAGAGGATAAAACAGAGGCAGTCTCAGACACATCTCTTCCATCTTCAGATCTTGTTGACCTTTTGCTGTCAGAAGCTAAAGAACTGTTAGCACCAATCCTCCCCAACAAGGACGGTAAGCACTGAATGAACTGGGGAAAGCTGAACCCCAGCAAGTCTCAGGGATCTCTGTCAGTGTTGTTGACAGTTTCCAGCACCTTCTATATTTTTCCCTGATTCTCTCGTGCTCACTGAGATGTAACTGCCCTCCCTATATCCATGTGAATCATCTTTGAATCTGCAATGCAGACTCACAGGGGATGGAGTCAAAGAGCTCTGCCCAGAGCCAGAGGAAAGGCATTTATCCAGGGGAAAAAAAATCCTAATAGGCAGGAGGATGGTTTCACAGGATCATTGAAATGCTGGTTGAAAGGGACTGCTGGAGATCAGATCTTCTGCTCCAAGTAGGGCCGTCCCAGTAGAGGGGATCTGCAGTGGGTTTAGCCAGCCAGGATGGAGATCCACAGCCCTCCTGGATGGTGTTCCCTCACCGCTCTGTGACAAAGATCTTCCCAGCAGCCAGCCTGACTCCCCCAGGGGCAGGCTGTGCCCCTGCCCCCAGTTACACTGCCTGCACTGCCAGGAACAGCTCAGCTCCAGCATCCTTTAACTGCCCCCTGATGGAGCAGTGGGGGCTGTGAAGTTGCCTCTCGGCCTCCTCTTTGCCAGGCTAAACAAGCCCAGATCCCTCAGCCCTCCCCAGTCTCCCTCTGCAGCCCTGAGGCTTCCCTTGCTGGACCCTGTCCAGTTTCCCAACAGCTTTAAACCCAAGATCCAAATTTTCCTTCTGCCATCCAGGTACAACTACAGCAACGCTGAGCAGAAGGGAACAGTCACCTCCCCATTTCCTTGGAGTAAAAACCAGCCATGCTCCCTTTTCCTCACCTCTGTGAGAAAATCAGGGAACAGGCATCCAGCTCCATGGGAGTCTGGATTAACTTCCCAGCTCTGGGACTCTGAAGTGGTCCACCAGCCATAAATATTTCTTGGCAGCAAGGATTTCACCCTGCTTGTCTCTTCACACATAAAATGAGTGTCCAACCTCCTCAGTGTCACGTCCAGGTGAATGCACAGCCCCAAACAGGTGCCCAGTCCTTGCCCTTTGATGCCATTCACCAGCTCAGTGTGGCCATGGCCCAGCACAGGCTTTGTCTCAAAGCACAAGACACAAAGGAAATAATTGCAGCCTTTCAGGAACACCTCTGGTTTACAGAGCTGTCAGCATTTTCTGAGCTCCTGCCCCATTGAAATGTGCATTATCATAATGCAGCAGCATTGGGCATGTTCTCTGCACTAACACTTGGCTCTGTGCTTCCCTCTGCAGCTCTGCCATGGGACAAGGACCAGTGCCTGCCTGCTGAAGGAATCCCAAATTACAAGGAGTAGGTGTCAAAACTGCTGTGGTCTGTAATTTGGACAACACAGATACTAAAAATTCCTGTTTGTTTTGTTGGGTTTTTTTTTTAACCGAAACTGTTGCTTGACAGCTTTTGATCAGAGGCCTCCAGATGGCCGTGACAGAGAAATACTGTGAAATTCCTAGACAGAAAGAGACTTCCTGCCCTGCACGGTGTGAATTCCTGGATTTCTCTTTTGCTTTATAAAATGCTGTTTTTTCCTTCAGGCCAGATGGGAATTGGTGGTTCTGTGGCTTGTCTAGCTGGCATTTTTATAGTGAAAAAGCATCACTGAATATGTTAATCTTTCATGCTGTGATATCGAGATGCCATGAAGCTCCAGACAAGGAGAGCAGGATGACATGGCTTTGTTTGAACCTTAAACTGTTAAATTTCCCTGAAACCTCTTAAATGACTTATATTTAACAGAGCCATTTCCTAAAGTTATCTGAAAGGGCACTTTGAGACCTAAATAGTCTCCTACTGCTTCCTTAGCTTAACTCAACCTGAAGATCTGCCAGCACAGTTTTTTGTTTAGGTACAAAGAAGCCATTTGCAAATGATAATTTCAAGGTTATGAAAAGCATTTTCAGACAAAACAGGCAGCCTGCACAGTCTAACCAGGCAAGATCTGTGGCCTCCTCTTCTTTCCTAAATAACGAGTGCTGTATTCACATTATCCTTTTGTGTCCTTCTCCCAAACTACCTAAGGCATGTTTCTCCTTTTCAGCCACCTCCATCAGAAGACCACATGGCCCCCTCCTGCAGGCCAGACCAAGAGTGACCAGCCACAGCCACCAAGCCCAACAGAACTGCCTAAGAAGTTGACATAAATATCCCACAGCTTGGTGGGGCTCCAAACCACGGCCATCCATCCCATGGGAGATGGGAATACACCCTCCAGGCACCTCAGCTTTCAGGCCAAGCAGACTGAGAACAAGCTTTCTGACACAAGACTAATTCTTCCTAACTCTCCAAGACTTTTTCAGCAGCCTCCCCCTGCGTGTCTACCTCCGAGTTACCATACAAGGCTTTTCGCTCACGGTTTCGCAGCTTTATAGTGGAAAAATATTCTCAAGAGCCTACAGAGGCCTGGATTTCAGTGGCAGCCTTTTTAGAGCTTGTATTCTGGGTAGCATGAATGTACCTGAGGGACTCAGGGGTCTCCAGCAGATCCCTTTTGGTATTTCAGATGAAAAACCAAAGTCTATTTAGTGGCTGTAATCAAAGCAGCTTAATCCTTAGTGTTCTAGCTGTCTCGGGGTAGGTACTTCTCTTTTTATTCTTTTTGTATAGTTTATTCCAGTGGGAAGCAGCACCTCAGGCAGTTGCTGGCCAGAGTGCAGGACAGCCAGAAGAGTGCCAGGGTCACAGTGTGGCCACCGAGCCCTCCCTGGAATGTGGGGTGGGACATAGTGGGCATAGTGAACATAGCTCAGTGAAAGTCCCCGGTGTCACTGGGAAATGGGATCCACATGATGCAAGAGCGAGGCAGCAATGAATGGGGGATCAGCTCTGAGACGGGCAGAGGTCTGGGAAATAAAATGGAAACACTCCTCACGAGGAGTTTGCTCTCTGGGTTCTGATTGCAGCTGCTGCGTTCAGCGTCTCACAGACAAAGACACAGCCTGAGACCATTTTTTCCTCCCTCTTATTTTGGCAGCTCCTGGGGAGATGCATTGAGAAGTTGCAGGGAAATGGGGTAGAATCTGGCCTTTACAAAGCATTTGTTGAGATTACTTCAAGTCTTCTTTGTGGGGGTTCAAAGCATGTGGGTCCTTTATTGTCTAAATTAAAGGCTTAGGAAAAAATCATGACCCTCACCAGTATCTCCAGTACTCGAGGTATCACTGCACTGCTAAACCAGCAACTGTGTGGTGGAACTATATCACATAAATAACCAGGCTGAAATTTGGGGTAAGCTTAATTTCATAGCTTGGAGTAAATTAAATCTTGGGAATGCAGAATATAAATTAAAGGACTTATTTTAAAAGGAGACATAATCCTTTGGACTGTTTACAAGGAATATTCCCAGGAAGGAGAAAATATTAAATCTTGGGATACCATGTGTTTAATAGCTCGTTCCCCAATGCTCTCTGCTGTGATGAAATGATAGCAAATCCTGTTACCTGTGGGTTTGGCCCTAGAGCTTTGTTCTCATCTCCTGTGTTACACAGACAGGTACAAGGTACACACAGCAAAATCCAGTCTCACCAGTCTGGTGTACCCCAACTCTGGAAAAACACCTCCAGTTCCCCTGGGGTTACCCAGCAGATCCCAGTCTGCTCCTGGCAGGGTTTCTCCAAAAGCATTTGGCTGGAGGTGGCATCCTAGGGAGATGTCTCCAGCCACTGCTTGTCACACTTGTCAGGGAACAGCACAAACAGGATTTTGGGAAGGAGCAGATCTTGGGCTGTGTTATTTCATACACCCAATGCCACCTGAGACACCTGGGAGAAAAGGGAAAAGTTATGGGGAAAACACACCTGCTTAGGCTGCACTTAATCATCTAGAAAATCAACAATCTGTTGTGGAATTCAACAGAAGCTCCAATACCACTTCTGACAATCATGGAATATTTTTCTCAAAATCCAAGTACTGAACTCCACCTCCTTGAGTGCTGGAAAGGCACAGACCAGTGCTGTCCCAGCAGGGACCAGGTACATGGTCTGGAAGAGAAATCCTTGATGCTGCTTCCACAGCCTGTATTACTCCATAGGTCTGTATTTTAAGGTCTCAAGAAAGAAGATTTTGTACTAAAGCATCACAATGGGTGAGGGTTTGGATAAGTATTGTGCAGTTGGTGCTGGCACCTGGAAGGGGTGGAAACAAGGGGATGCTGCCCTAAGGCCTCTGTATTTGGGGTCTCCTGAGCTGTCTGTTTTGAAGAGCTGTGAAGTTCTTAACCTTTTAATAGCCCCAACAGCTCTGTGCTCTCAGCTTACTGGCAGCCCCTCTGGAAAGGAAAACCTCTGTGAGGCTCTCACATCAAACAAGGATCAAGCATTTCATGTTTCTCAGCTGGTTTCCAATATTTCCCTTCAATTTACCATATTCCTTTTGCCTTAGCTCTGAGCCCAGCAGATTTCCCTTTCCCCGTTAACCCTGTTGTTCCTAACACCACCTCTGCAGCTTAGCAGTGCTCAGAGCCAAGCTCTGACAAGAGCTGTGCTCCTGGAGGTGACGCTGATTTCCATGACCCAAAATAACAAACCTTTTTTACTCCCAGGCAAGGGGAATCAGGCAGAACTCAGCAAGGCACAGGGTGACATCTCCTCACTGAGAGGCAAAAAGGGAATTGCATAAAGGAACACACAGCACAGAAAGAGAAGTTATTTAAATTGGATGTTTTTCATTCTCACAGGGCCTGTCTAGCACTCTGCAAGAGAGCTGAATTCTGGATTAATTTGCAATACTTTTGGCTTGTAAGGTTGTAGAGATGTGCTGCTGTCACAATGTGCTGTGCTTGTCTCAGAGAATCTGCCTTGGAGGGTCCCAGAATGACTGCACAGAAATGAGGAGGAGTATTTGTGATAAAAATGAGACCTGAACAGTATTAGATCTTCCTGAGTGGCCTTCCAGATCCTACAGGGATCCTATATGAATGATGGAGGGGGAGTTTTTACAAGAGCATGCAGTAACAGGACAGAGGAGAATTCTTCACCCGGAGAGAGTAGGTTTAGATTAGATATCAGGAAAAACTTCCCTGTGAGGGTGGTGAGGCCCTGGCACAGAGAAGCTGTGGCTGCCCCTGGATCCCTGGAAGTGTCCAAGGCCAGGCTGGACAGGGCTTGGAGCAACCTGGGATGGTGGAAGGTGTCTCTGCCCATGGCAGGGAGTGGAATAAGATGAGCTTTAAAGTCCCTTCCAACCCAAACCATTCTGTGTTTTCACGATTCTATGACAGGCTGGAATATGGCAAATATTTTCTGAGCCAAAATGCAGAGAGACCCCCATAATCAGAGCATGTCAACACACTGCAGGTGATAAACTCAAAAAGATGCATTTAAAGAGCATCAGTGGGATCAGCTGTTGAGCTGGAAGCTTTGGGGGTTATTACATATCACCGATGGGATGAGTTTATTTTGTATTTCTCTTATGCAAAACAGAAATTCAGTTCTTAGATGCTGGTGGGTCAGAGGGTGGGAGACCCCTCTGCCTCACAAAATAAACCAAAGCAAGACTGGAGTATCTATTTTAGACCTGCAGAAGCAGGGAGGGCAGGGCAGGGAGCCACCTCGGCATTATCTGGGAAGGTGAAGGTAGCAGAGCCATTAGCACATTGTTCATCTGCAGTCCCACGGGGAAAGGAACCCAATCTCAGTCTGCTGGTCTCCAGTTTCATCCCTGCCAGTGAGCTCTGCCATCTCGCTGTGTCACCTTGGGCAGCACATTTCATCTCAGTTTTGCACCAAAAAACAAATGGGACTGAGAGTGGCACAGGGAGGGCAAAGCCCTCGGGATCCATGGGATGTGGGGACAACCTCCTGGCACAAGAGGGTCTGTGAGTGCTGTGGAGTTGGGCACTGCTGGTCTGTTTTCAGTGAAGAAAGCATCAATATTTCAACTTTTCCTGGCTCTCAGTACAGCAGGTCCAGCTTTTGCTCAGCCCTGGTGAAACAGAGCAAGATGAAGTGCTCAAAAGGTGATTTTACAGAGGTGTGGAGGTAGCAGAGATGAGCTCCAGCCCAGAATGGTGCAGTGGAGGAGGCTGGTGTGTCTATCCCAGCACTGGAGCCTCTTCTTTCAGTTCCACCCAGTGACATCTGGACTGAAACCCAGGTTTAGAGAGTGGAATACACCTCCACACTGCTTTAAATGGGGCTCTGAAAGGCAGGTGAACTTTACTGCTGAATTTTTAAAGCAAGCCTTTAATCTTTAAACAGTGCTGATTTTCTAAGGGTTGTTGAACACCTGTGGCAGAGGGCTGGACAGCACCTCCTCAGCGTGACACTGCAGAAAGCGCTGGGCTGATGGTGTGAAACTGCCCTTTCCTTTCCTTTCCTTTCCTTTCCTTTCCTTTCCTTTCCTTTCCTTTCCTTTCCTTTCCTTTCCTTTCCTTTCCTTTCCTTTCCTTTCCTTTCCTTTCCTTTCCTTTCCTTCCCCTTTCCTCTTTCCTCTTTCCTTTTCCCTTTTTCCTCTTTCCTTCCCTTCCCCTCCCCTGAGTCTACCCCAGCACCTCCATGACAAAACACCAAATTTTCTGGCCTCACTGACTGCAGTGAGTTTTTTTTGCCACAAACCTCCTTTTCAACTTATTTCAGCTGCTTTCTTAATAAGGTAAATAGGAATAACAATGCCATGAACAATCCCTATCAGCTTTTTCCTGCATTTCTGCAATACACTTGAATTGCTTTTGACTTTTTAAATTTATGCCACCAGATGAGGCATAGAAGTGGCGACAAAAGCAGAATTTGAAGTGTAATGGGGGAAGTGGAGGGTGAGTGATATCTCCAGATCAGATGTCCTTCCTGGAAGACAACCTCCTTTCTAGCTGCAAGAGTTCCTGGGCTGGGCTGCTGAGGGATGAGAACTTCTTTCTGAGGAACTCCCATAAGACAAACCTGAGTGTCAGTGCCAGCCCTTGAGACAAACACCCAGTACTGGCAGGTGGAAGGACACTCAGGGCCCTTGGGAATGCCCTGGAGGGTTTCCTGTGTCAGGGGAAAATGCCAAGGTGACCTTCTGGCAGCAGGAGAAAACAAGTGTTGGAATGGGAATTATACTCAGGGCTGCACAGCAGAGAGATGGATGGATTGGGACTCAACAAAATCCAGTTTTTCTGACCTGAACAAAAGGGAAACCACCACAATTAGGGCACAAAGTATTGACAGGGTGGTGTAAATTCCATAGCAAGAAGATGGAAATTGTGCCTTATTTTTTCTTCTGTTTTCTCTGAAGAAATTTAGCAGTAAATGAGGAACAGGAAAAAAAATACGACTTCTTTGAAAAAGAAAGTTGTGTTGTGATAGGAAATTCAGAATATTTATTTGTAATACAATTTATTTTTTATTCTGAATATATAAAGTAGATGTTGCAGGCCTTGAGTAACTTTGTGGCTTTTGATGCCAAGTTGTGCTGCAAATGTCTTTAGGAAAAGTGCTCTGACTCTGTGGGCTGCAGCCTTGGGAGCTCTGACATTTGATGGTCTAGGGGCTGGATGTTTTTGAGCAGTGTCAGCCTGGCCTCCTCAGCCTGAGATAGCAGAACATTTCAGGAAATACTGCTCATCAGAAATAGCCCTGCAGCTTCCTGAAATGCCTGCCAGATAAGGGGGACACTCCACAGCTGGAAGTGATAAGGAGGCAGGAAAAGACAAAGCAGCAGTAAATGTGATGATACTTCAATACCAGCAGGCAAAGGGGCAGCTGGTCCTTGGGGAAACCCTGAAAGAAGGTTCTGAAGGTGCAGAACATTCCTCAGCCAGTGTCCCACATCCCTCTCCTCCACCACCCCTCCTGCCCCAGGAGCAGCTGCTCAGCCACTCTTTGACACCCCAAAGTTGGGCAATGTTTGCATCATTTCCTCCACAGCCCCAAGGAGTGTCACTGGACAGTGACAACTCCCCAGCCTGACCAACAAGGGCCACTCACCCTGAGCTGCAAAGCCCCTCAAGATTCACCAAACACTGCATAGAATATTCAGAGCTGGTGGGAGAGGGGGAAGCTGAGAGGTGGCTCCCAGTGTTCTCAGTGTCTCTTGGCTGGGTGATCCCCTTGTACCTCATTAGAGAGCACAGTTTAGGGAATATTTGCTCAATGGGTGGTTCACAGGTGTGTAATAAGTCATGTAATAAATCAAACAATACAGTGAAGTGATAGAGTTAAGGGCTGAGGTGAGAGGTCCCTCTGCTCACAAAGGGCTGATCCACACTAGGATGAGCAGGATTAGATTGTGTTTGGGAGGTGTCAGTTTGGGGAGAATCACAAAAACATGGAGCATCCATCCTGAGCTGAAAAGGTCCCATCAGGACGATGAGGTCCAACTCCTGGCCCTGCACAGGACACTCCAACAATCCCCCCTGTGTCTGAGGCGCTGTCCGGGCACTCCTGGAGCTCTGGCAGGGCTGTTGCTGTGACCGCTCTGTGGGATGGGCTGAGCTCATCCCCACCTTGAGAATGAGAATCCCATTATTCTCCTCATCCCCAGTGAGAATCCCTCATTATTCTCCCTTTCTGCCCACACTGGACCCTGCCTGGGGATGAGCCCATGCCTGGAGTCCTCAGCACGGGAAGGAGATGGAACTACTGGAGCCAGTCCAGAGGAGGCTGCAGGATGATCAGAGGGATGGTTGTGGGGACAGCCTGAGGGAGCTGGGGGTGTGCATCTGGACAAAGCTCTGCGGAGAATTCAGAGTCTCCTCCAGTGCCTAATGGGACTCTAAGAGAGCTGGAGAGCGACTTGGGATAAAGAGCTGGAGAGGGACTTGGGATAAGGGATGAAGCAGCTCTGCTGTGGGGACAGCCTGAGGGAGCTGAGGGCGTGCACCTGGACAAAGCTCCGCGGTGTCTTTAGTCTTTTCCAGTGCCTAAAAGGGCTCCAGGAGAGCTGGAGAGCGACTTGGGATAAGGCACGGAATGCCAGGACAAGGCTCCTCAGTGCCAGAGAGCAACTTTAGGGGGAATATCGCAGAGAAATCTCCCCCCTCACAGCCCAACCTCACCCGCCCCTCAGCGAGATGGCGGCGTGAGGGCTCGGAGGGCGGGGGGGGCCGCACGTGCGGTGGGCGGGGCCTCCCCCCCGCACAGCACAATGGACAGCGCCCTGCGATGGGGGCGTGGCCTCGAGGGGGCGTGGCCAGCAAAGGGGCGGGGCCGCCGCAGCCGCGGGAGCCGCCGAGAGCGGGATGGGGCCGGCCGGGCTGAGTCGCGCCCGCGGTGAGGGAACCGCCACCGGCACCGGGGACGGGCTGGGAGGCGAGCGGGGCGCTGGATACGGCATTGGGAATGTGGGTGTGGGAGATGGGAGGCCGCCGTGTGAAGGAGAAGCGGTGGGGAGTGAGGGGTGTGAGGGTTTTGCTGCCTCTTGTGCCCGGGCCCGGCGTGAGGGTGGGTGGGTGGGTGGGTGTGTGTGAGGGCGCCGGGAGCCGATATCCCCCAGCCACGGGAAGCTGAGAGAAATTTTAGTTATAATCGTGTGGGATCGGGGAGGGAAGCCGGTGAAGAGCCGGGGGAGCGGTGGGCTCTGGGTGGTGGGGAAATCCCTTCAGGTCTAAGGATAAAATATAGCGGTGCTAAAGTTGGGTTTGTGGGGTGCCTGGAGGGGTTGGCCATGGAGGGGCTGTGAGTGGGACCCCAGCACAGCCCGGCAGCTCAGGGTTCAACAAACCTACCCTGAAACTCCTGAGGTATTCACTCAAAAGGTGTCCCTGATCAATGGCTGTTAAATGCACTGATGGATTTAACAGGTTGTCCAGAAGCTGTGGCTGCCCCATCCCTGGATTATCCAAGGCCAGGCTGGATGGGGTTTGGATGGAGCAGCCTGGGGTAGTGAGGATGGAACCAGCCCATGGCAGGGGTTAGAACGAGATGGGCTTTGAGTTCCTTTCAAAACCATTCTGTGATTCCATGTTTTCTGGGTGAACCAATCATATTCTCTGGGTCGCTTGGCTGAACTCCTCCAAGCAGTAAAAATGGTCTGTAGATGGTGAGAAGGTGCTTGTGGTGATGGCACCACTTATCTGGTGGGGCTGGAGACAACCAGCCTCTGTTCAGAGAAAATACAGCTGCCAACTGCACTCAAGGCAGGCTGAAACAGTTTGTTGGTTTGTTGTACTGTCAGTGAGCTGCTCCTGGGTCTGCTCTTGATTTATGTGTTAAACTGAAGCTGGGGGTCCTTGGCAGAAGAGGGATGTGAACTTGTCAAAGTGGGTTCAGAGTGGCCACAAAGATGCCCCAAGGGCTGGAGCCCCTCTGGAGCCAGGCTGGGAGAGCTGGGGGTGCTCACCTGGAGAGGAGAAGCTCCAGGGAGAGCTCAGAGCCACTTCCAGGGCCTAAAGGGGCTCCAGGAGAGCTGGAGAGGGAATTGGGACAAGGGATGTGTGAGGGTGATGAGATCCTTGCACAGGTTTCCCAGAGAAGCTGCCCCATCCCTGGAAATGTTCAAGTCCAGGTAGAATGAGGTTTGGAGCAGTCTGGGATAGTGGAAAGTGTCCCTGTCCAGGAATGGCTTTTAGTTCTCTTCCAACCCAGACCATTCCAGGATTCTGTGTCTCCTATTCCTAAATCGTATTTGAGGATTGAACTATTTCCTACACTGAGGACGGATGAATCTGTGTGGTGTGATTTCCTGTGGAGTAGTGAGGTGAGGAATGAGGGGGTTTACTTCAGGAATGCTTATCTCCTGCTGCAGGCTGGCAAACATCAGGGAGTTAATGCATTGTTGTGCATAGGAGTTCCACGGTGGTTTCTTTGGTGAGAAAATCACCTTATGAGATGGATGTGTGGAAATATTGGCCGTGGAGCTTGTTGTGCTACACCCATGGAAGTGAAACAGCTCTGAGAGCAGAGTGTTTGACACTGCTCCATTTCCCCCTTCCCCTCAGCCAAAAAGACTGTTCCTTATTGTGTGGTCAGGAATGTGTAAATGTTGTTGTTTGGGTGTTTGTGTTGCTTGTCTTTGGTTTTGATCCACACCAGGACTCCAGATACCTCTGCCAGGTGTAGGAGCAGTGCCCAGCAGTGCCCTGCACCCTCTGTGCTGCCTCACCTGCTCCAGAGGTGTTTCTAAGGGAGGCAAGATCAAGATCTGCTTCTTAAAACTGATAAAGGTTCATTCTGGCACCATTCCACCTTGAGGCTTCCTTATATCAAGCTTTAAAAAGACTCGTTCTTAAGTTCTTAAGTGAAAAAAGCTCTAATAAATACCATACAGCTTGGCACTGTGTTATTATTCTGTGTGTAAAGCTTAAATTACAATATCTCCCCTAAGTGAAAGGCGCCCCAGGCAGAGGAAATGTCACACACCTTTTTCTGGAAGGCAGGAGGGAAGAATGCAGCCCTGTGGAGTCCCCCTTTTCTGCCTGGAAATATCAGCCTAGCTGGGTGCCACAGCTGGCTTTCACGTGGTGTATTGGCATTTGGGGAAGTCAAAAATCCTGCTATTTTCAGCACTTCTTCATCAAAAACAAAACAAAAAAAAAAACCCTGCTCAGTTCTCTTCAAGATGAAAAGCAGCCACCACAGGTGGGAGAAGTTAATAAAGTCACAGTTCCACATCCAACAGGCAGCTCCAGTGTGGAGGGAGCTGGCTGAGCTCTGGGGCAGGGGGTTCCATTCAGGGCTTTCTGTGTATTTAATTTATACATATAAATGTATAATTTATTTCAGATTCCCAACCATCTGGCTGTGTTCTGTCGAGTGAGCTGCTCCTACAAATAGTAGAATAGAAGCCAAGCATATGGAAAATCCCTCAGGTGCACAGTGGCTGAGTCTGGATGAGAAGGAAGCACAGAGTTAGTTAATGCCCCTGCCTGTCCCTTGGCTGTGTGCAGTGGTGTGTGTTCCTCACAGCTGCATGGCTGCTTCTTCAGAATCCATTTCTCTGGAGTTACACCAAGTGCCATCAGGGCTCCAGATCCCTCCTCTTCCCTGGAACACCCAGCAGGTGGATCTTGAGCTTGTGGTGAGCTCTCTCTGCTTGGTTCAGAGATGAATTGCTGTGTGGGCTGGAGCAAAAGGGTGCCCAGGGAGCTGAGGCTCCTCTCAGGGCTCAGTGTGGCACAGGATGCTTTGTGAAATGTGCCTGTTGCTGTTTTCTGTTGTTCAGGTGGGCAAGAATTGAGATACTTTTAATATCTGCTTGGGATGGTTAGGGTAACCCAATCTGTTAGGGTTGTTATTATTGGCATGATTGCAGATTTATTGATAACTCCAACCTCTGAGGTTTTATCAACTGCTCTGAGCTTGGCCAGCTGGAATTGAGCCTCTTTCCTGCTGTTTCCCCATGGATGCTCCAGGTGTGCCTCCACCTGTGGATTGGGGTTTCTGAATGGTTGTGCTGCAGTTCAGTGGGTCACTGCTCTTCACCTGGGTTTTCCTGATATGTTTTTTTAGGCAGAGGCAAATAGGAAGCTGAGCAGGGAGCCACTGGAGAGCTGGGAGGGTGTTGAAGGAGCAGACACTCTCTGGTTGGGTGGTTTCTTTCTGGTGGTTGAACATACCTGTTTATATAATTTGAGTGGAACACGAGGTGACTATGAAAACACATCTGTCTTTGGTGCTAAAGCCCTGGGAAGATCAAGTGAGCTAATTGAGCTAATAATTGGGCTAATATGGCCCAGATGCCCAATGGTAACACCTGAATCTCTGTCCTTATCAATGCTAATCATCATCTTCAGCCGGGTGTGCCAAGTACCCACCTTTCACTGCCTTTTCTGATGACTTTTTCCTTATTTTTTCCCAGGATTTTCAGCAGGAGTCCCCGTTGCTTTGAGAAGCACAATGACTGTCTCCCAGCTCTGTTTGGAGGAGAGGGCGTAGAAGGTTTGCTGCCACTGCACTCTCCCGAGGTATGAGAAAGATTTCTAGGCCAGGTGTGAGTTATCAGCTGTCATTTTTCCACAGCTTCCTGTGGGTGTAGCAGCCACTGGTTCTTTTTTTTCCAGCCTTCCCTCAGCTGGAGAAGCACAGAGACAATAAACCTGTGGCACTCAGGTCCAGCAGCTGCCAGGGAGCAGAGGGTCTGTCCAGGCAGCAGAATTGAGGCTGCTGAGCTACAGCTTGTGCCATCCCAGTGTTTCTGAGCTGTGGAGGTTTCTGGCCTCCTGCAGAGGTGCAGGAATTTCTGCTGTAGGAGGCGAGGTCGGAATAAGGCAGATCCCAGCTCAGCGTGCTTGAGGAGGCTTCTCCCGCTCTATTTGCGTTCTCGGGGAGGGTCCCCGCCCAGGCTCCTCATGTTACAGGTCGTGTTCCAAGGTGCCCTGTGCCTCTTGGCTCGGATATCCGATACCTGATAGCAGCCTGGGCTTCCTGGGGCGTGCTTGTGCTGCTCCTCTCGCTGGATGCTCTGCTGGGGGCTCCTCTCTGCATTAACTGCCTTGGTGAGGACTGGCTTTTAGCCCCAGTGAGACAGAGATCCAGCAGGTCCTGACCTTTGCTGCTTGGGCAATGTGATATCCTCTGCAGAGGAACTGTCTGATCGTTTCTCCAAAAATCCCCCATTCTCAGGTACTCAAACTTTTAAAAGTCCTTTTCCCCCTCTCACCCTTCCTTAGATTTTACAGCGCGATGGTATTTTGCAGCAGTTTTTGAGGGCGAATCTCTTGCCTATTCATGTTTCACCTCCGGTTTTGGGCTGAAAATGTCAGGGATAAGTTGTGTGAGTGCTCTGATGGTTGAGTTCAGCGCTCCACTGCGTCATGTTGCCGAGGGCTGTGTCTGCTCAGCAGTGGAATTTGAGTGGGGTGGAATGAGCACAGTGCCTCCAACCAGCCGTCCAGCCTTTTGTGTCCTGATGCTTGTGAATGGTATTTTTGCAGGAGCAGGACAAAGGAATTCCTAAAGGAATTGCAGAAAGCCACCTAATAATGCTTCCCTTGAGCTGCTGGTCACTGATGCATGTGTGAAGGTTTGAGGGTTAAAACCCGGGCAGGAGAGTCTGAGGGAGGAATCCTGATGAGGGCAGTGAGAGGAGGCTGGGAGCAGGGAAATGCTGAGGATGGGATTGTTCCTGCCTCAGTTCAGCTGGAGCAGTGGGCATCCAGGCAGTGGGATGTGATTGCCAGCTTAGCATCAGGCATGTTCTTTCAGCCTGCTGCTTCCTTTCCCTTCCTTTCAGTCAGCTAAAACAACTGAATCCCACTGTGTGCACAAAAAGCATTTAAAACACCGGGGTATGGGAAGCTGTGGAAGCTTTCAATGGAAAAGATTTTGATTACAGATATAATGTAGGGAAGGGGGATTGGGGGAAGAATTGCCATGCAGGCTCAGTGAGGCTCCTAAGACAAGCTCCTTCTCCAGAGTACAGTTCATTCTGGCTTTACATCCCTGTATTGTGCTTTAATTATCGTGAGTTTTGTTGGAGCTCCAAGTTGAATTTACTGCAGTGGTGCTGGCAAGCAGCACAGGATGCTGGATACAGCCCTGGACTGGGACTGCAGAGACTTCCCTCTGTCTCTGCCACTTACCAGGCAAGATATTCTACCTAATAAACCTCCTCTCTATTTAGAAAGGAAGAGTCACAACTTCTAGCAGGTCTGTAAAAAAATCACCTATTGCACTGCTTGGCATGGAGGATCTAAAATATTCCAATTTCTCTCTATTACAGGTGTAAAAATGGTGCAGAAATACCAGTCCCCAGTTCGAGTCTACAAATACCCTTTTGAGCTCGTCATGGCAGTGAGTAACACTGAGCACCTTCCCTGCTGCAGCTGCTGAGGGCCAGGGGGAGGTGGGGGGACTCTGGTGGGTTTGGCTGGATGTCTGTGACAGTCCCACTGCAGGAGCAGAGCTTCAACTCCTCTCCTTCAGTTTTCCAGGAAAAATAAGGATCGGTGTCTCAGCATTAAGAATGGCAGCTTAGTTGTTAGAAGGAAAAAAAAAAAAAAAACCCCAACAAAAAAAAACCCCACAAAAATAACCACCAACACAAAAGAAGAAAATCCAACCTTCTGTAATTATTCTTTGATAAGGAAGGAAAAAAAATTTGACATTGTTAGGCAGGGTAAATTTGTGGCCATCTTTGCCATATCACCAAATGCCACTCAGTCCAAAATCTGATCCCAGTCAGCACTGTAGTGTGGATGTATCTACAGCTGGATTCTGAATAATACTGAGCTTTTTGATTTGGTTAAAGGCTGGAAATCTTTGGGAAAAGTCTCCTTTATTTTTCTTCCCCATCCACTCTGTGATTGAGCTGCCAGATCTCTCTCCAAATCTTGTGATTTCCACAAGGGCCTTGAGGGCTGTCACTGAAATTCATGCCATTGTTAGAGGAGCTGGCTTATGGAGTCCTGCAAGGTTTTGTTTTGTAATCTACTGGGTGTTTCAGTCAGCTGAAGGGATCCCCAGGCTTGGTATTTGCTACTTTCAGCCTGCTGCTTCCTCCACTGGCTGTTCTCAGTTCCTTTAGTTTCTGGGAGTCTGGAATGAAGATGGAAAGCTACAGCCGTTGTGATTCCCATGAATGGAAGGGAGAGCCTCTATTGAGTTCCTCTTGACAATGTGACCTCTTCAAAATTCCTGAGAAATACTTGCCTTAAGATTTGTTTTATCCAAAACAGCCTCCAATCTTTTATTTCAACAGTTAAAACTGAGAGAATCAGTTTGTTCCTCATGGTGAGTAAGGGACCCCAAAGGCAGCAGCAGCAGAGAGTGGTTGCTGTTCACTTTGCACTCTGATCATCCAGATAAACACTGCTTTTGCTGGCAGTTGAGCTCCCTCCCAAATCCACCCTTTTTTTTCCAAGTTTTACCCAGATTTTCCATGTCTCTTCACAGCTAAACCAGTAACGTGCCACAGGATTGCCCTGACCATTGTGGGGCTGATGTTTGTGGCAGTGGAGCTTTCCTGGCTGTGCCCTTTGCTCTCTCAGTGTGAGAATAAGACACCAGCACCTGTGGAGAAGCTCCTGGGACACCTCTCCACATTGCTGTTGTCTCTATTAGCAGGATAAAGCTACCACCAGATGCTCCTCAGTGGATTGGCTGCTAATTGAGGAGGGCTGCCTTGAGACAAATCCTTTGTAAGCTTGTTAGTACATGCCTAAAGTCCAGGGGCTGGTGGGCTTCATTTTGAAGTGGTTTAGTTTTATTTGCTTTCAAATAAAACTTAAAATTCCCTGGGAATCGAGGGCTGGGATGGTAAATGTCATCCTTTAGTTGTTCAGCAAATCTTAGCAAAATTTCTAGTCCTCTTTCTTACGAACAAGTTCCTTTTCTAGGGTCACTCAGCAGACTGTGCTGTGGAGTAGGGAGCTGAATACAACCCCCTTATCACCCCCTTCCCTCCAGCTGTGTTCCCAGCTGTTGTGGAGCAGCATTTCAGTCCTGTGGTGGTCTCTGCAGGCTGGGCTGGGTGTGCAGATTTGTCCCCCCTGTTGCTGAGCTCAGACAGAGGCTCCCGTTCTGTGGAGGCAGCTCGGATCTCACAGATCTGTCAGGTACCAGCTGTCAGTTGCTGGAAGTTTTGCAGGGAGGAGTGGGTGTGCAGTGAAGCTGTTTTGCTCCTCAGCACGTGGCATTGCTGTTAATCCCCTTCACCAGAAATCTGACAGCAGCTTCCTCAGCGCTGAGATTTCAGCTGCTTTCATCTTTTCCCCCCTCAAACACTTTGGAGTGCTGAGGTCTCAGGCTGTAGTAGGAAAGCAGAGGTTGACCCTCAAGACACCCCCATGTTTTACAGATCTCTGGGCACCCTTCCTGATACACTTGTGCTTAATTCCTCATGGGACAGAGTCATCCCTCACAACACAGCCTGAACAGAGCATAGGAAATAAGCAGTGGGTGTGCTTTGCTCACATAGGAGACTTTGAGAAATAGGGTTATCACAGCCATATTTGGCAAGCAATTCCTTGCTTTGTGGTGTTTCCCAAGCCCTTTGTGGAGCCCACCTCCAGGAGCAGGAGTTCTCCTCCCTGGATTTGTGCAGCAGCCATGTGCTTTGCTCCAGGGATGAGCTGGGGCTTTTCCTGCTGATACCTTTGTGTGTCAGGGTAATTGTCTCTGGATTTACACTCTGCCCTTGGCTAATGCTCCTGCAGCTTGGGTTGGGGCATTTGCAGGCTGGAGATTTGACACATATTCCAAGTCCTTTTGGAAGGACATTCCCCTCCTTGCTCTCTTTGCCAGTCTGTGCATCCGAGGAAGTAAAAAGGAATCAGCTTAACAAGTCTTTTCTTGTCATTTGGGAGTTCTGAGTCTTTCTTTTTTCTTGTCCTTCCTTCTAAAAAAGATTTAAGCAGAAGGTGGTTTTTCCACACCTGTCCAAGGTCACTGTAGTCATTTCCACCTGCTTTGTTCCTAACTTGGATTCACATTAATGGATCAAAAGTATTATCCACTTCAAACACATATTCAGTGCCTGGCACCTTTATCCCTTATACTTGAAAAGAACCTCAACTTCTCTTATACTTCGTTAGCTTGTCATGTTTTTCCTTTCTATTTTATCTTTTTTGTCTGTGTCCTCTTTTGAAGGGAGCTGTTCCTCCAATGGATTGTCCATGCCTCTCTGGGCCTCATCTTGTCTTCCCTTCAATTAGATCAGCAGATTTGACATTGCATGTCTTCTAATTTTACCTTACAGCCAAGAAAATTCCTAAATATAAACTTACTTCTCATTTTCTTTCTGTTGTAGTTGGAAAGCCAAAAGGTTTTTTTTAAAAATGTTACAATGAATGAAAAATCCAGAAGGAGAGGTACCTCTGCCACATATGAGTGATGCAAATATTTGTGATGTATTGGGGATGAGAATTTGCTTTGAGTGAGCGAGTCCAACGTGCAGGAAACAGCTGAGAGAGATATTGCATACTTAATGTTATTTGCAATGAATTATTAGGTTAGATGAGATGGCTGGAGCTGGAGTTGTGTTCCTGTTATTTTTAGAAGTGCCTCAGCCCTTCACACTCACGGTTGACATCAACCATTTTCACACACTTTAGGGGATTTATAGGATTGGTCCCTGTAGCTACAGGTTGGGAATAACCCCCCAGAGACCTTACAGGGTCTTCTGTATGTGATGGATAATTTCAGCTGCAAATGAGAAATCCCTGACAACACTTGTCAGTGATTTGCTCCTCTTGCCACAGTGCACTTCATGTTCAGCTCTTGCTGCTGAGAGCATTTTAAGGTTCCTGCTGCAAGAGAGGGATCTTTCTGCACTACTATATAAAAATAAATCATGATTTTGAAAGAAAGAGCAAAGATCAGGGGTTGGGGAGGTTTGCAGGAGCATCAGCTGCCATCAGTTGTATTTTGTGCTTGAGACAAAACTGCTGTGGAGCCCCACATGTGTGTGATGTGAGTCAGTGCTGCTTTCTGCTTGACCTCATTTCTTGGTGCTGCCCACGGCGTGTGCTGACACATATCTGTGCAGCTGGGAGCCCGAGCTTTGCACACACACACACACACATGAAGAGCCCTGGTTTGTGTTTCTGTGCTGCTTGAGTGCTGCTCATCAGGACAGGGCAGTTCTGCTCCTGCAGCAGGAATTTAGGTGGGGGTGGCTCCTCTGGGGGTGCCTGTTTGGTGTGGGATTTTCTTATCTCATCACTCAGAGTCTCTGATAGACCTGTGGCAGTTTGTGAGTTCCCTGCCTGGCTCTGCAAGTGAAAAGTAAAATATCTGAACTCCTGGCCTGCCCTTCCAAGCAGCTTCCTGACTCTTGTGGTTTTAGTGGCAATTCAGTGTTCTTTTAATCACAGAACAGTTTGGGTTGAAGGTTCCAGAAATAATCCCATCTGGAGCTCCAGGTTATTGTCACTATTATGGTATATTGTCACTGCCTGGTATTAAATAAAGAATAGTAGAATCTTAACTAAAATATTTGATATGCTGGCTCATAGCATCTGCTTTCAAGTGTGAGCTCTGGAGCCAGGAGAGCTCTTGCTGCAGGGAAGCAGAGCAGTTCCTGGCAGCTGGAATCCTCAGAAGCAGCAGAGAAGGCACAGAGGGCTGTGTGGAGCAGCCAGGGAGGTTGGAGTGGAGCTCTGAGTGCAGCAGTGCCAGGAGAGAGGATCCTGCTGCTCTCTGTGTCCCAGGAGGCTGCAGCTGACACAGGGAAGAGCTTTGCAGCCTGTCCAGTGCTTGGGAGCTCCTTTGCAGCTGCTGTGATGCAGGTGGTGGCACAGCTTTTAGGTCCTGCCTGAAATGGGATTGCTGGGTGGCAGGACCTTGGGGATGGAGAGAAAATCACTTTGGAAGGGGAGAAAAAATGTTTCAAAACAGATGTTCTTTGGTGGCCAACCCATGCCATTTGTGACATGAAATGTGCTGATAATAACCTGAGCTGTAGGTAAGAAATCCCTGCAAAACAGCATCTGCTTTGTTTGTTATTGATTGTTTATAGATTATAGGTATATGTTACAGATTTTTATTGATATATCGATTGTTGGGTATATAAAATTCAACAATTCCTCCTTGGATGTGGATGGTCTGCCTGCAGCCATGGGCTGTGCCAGGAATTTTAAAACAGGCAGCTTCTCTCCCTACTTCTTGCCATGTTAGGAAGGTGAGTTTGTTGTGACTCCCAGAATCTACTGGGTTAACATTTTATGCACTTAGAGATAATCTAATGTTGACTCAAGACATGATGCTTCAGTGTGACTTGAAGGCTTGACAAGATACACTAAAAATATCCCCTCATCTTCCTGCTGAGCAGCATTTGGCACCAGGAGCCTGGGAATGATGCTCTTTGAGTGTCAGCTGGGCTGGCTCTGCACTGGGGTGCTCAGAGGTGCTCTGCCACCTCTTCCTTTAACATGGAGCAGGTTGAGAGTGAGCAATAGCTGGGAAAGAGTTGACATTTCTCCTGGGATGGTGGTGTGGGATGTTTCCCCTCCAGCGAGTAGAAAGTGTTCAGTGAGTGCTGTTTGTCACAGGGAAGAGCTGCTTATTCACGGGGAGCTCAGTGTGTTCTGTGGGGGTGACAGAGGTCTCTGGGAGCTTTGCTTTGCCGCTGCTCAGCCTCCATTTGCTGGGCAGGGTGGTGCTGTGGACTGGAGAAGGTTTGCACTAATTCCAAGGGTCTTGTACTGGTGTTCTCACCTTCTCCAGCTGCAGCAGGGAGGTTATTTCCCTGAAGGATGGGTTGTGTCTCAAGGTTAACCTGGTGGGTGCAGGGATGGCTGAGCTCTGACCAGTGTATCTCCTTTATCTCATCTTCCAGTAGTGACCAAAAGATCCTTCTCTACTGAACGTGTAGGTGCAGAAAACAAATTATAAACTCTTCAGCAGAAGCTAGAAGAGGTGGTAAAATTTAGAATCATAATTAATTCTTACATCTCAATGGGTATGGGCTTGTTTTAAGTGCTGAGCACAGTGACCTGCCCAAATCTGACCCTGAATCGTGGCCAGTTTGTGTAAATTCTTACAGCAGCTTCTGGCAATGACAGAGTGCCCTTCCAAGCAGCCATTAGTTTGTTGAGCCAGCCTGTTTGATTTGGGGGTGAATCATCAAGCGGTAAATGTGTGATGTGACACTTGACTGCTGTGTTTTGCTCTTTCAGGTGTTACTCACACGAGATCTCTGCTTCTTTGCCTTCCCATTTTGGTTTCTCTCTCTCCACACTGGCCTGTGGCAAGCAGCGATTCCTGGATAAGGTGTAATTTCCACAGATTTTTTTGCAAAGGTCAAAGCCTTGTGCTCTTGCTGACCCCAACTGCTCCACACAGAGTTCCTTCTCCCAGCAGAGAGGAGAGAGAAGGCTGCAGCAGGACAGCTTGAATGGGGCATTGTTCCTTCTCAGACAGGAGGTCAGGCACGTTGGTGGCTTCCCAGGAGGGCTTTGTGCAGCTGCAGTGCAGGGCCTGGCTTTAGGGGGTCTGCTCTGGCCCTCAGTTGTGCCTGTATTGCAATAGATGCTGCTGCTGCTCCCTGAATTGTTTCTTTCACCAAAATCTGAAGGAATGAGACAAGTTGTTGGCTGCAGTCCAGGCAGAGATAACACTGGGTCAATGTTTGTAGCCTGGGTGCTGTTGTCCCATGCACTCCTCACTGGCAAATCTTTTTTCCTCTGGCCAGCAGAAGTGTTTCTTTATTTCCCCTCAAGCCCCAAAGATTTCTGCTGTGCATGCTCTGCACCTCTTTGCAATGAAGTTCTCTTTTCCCTGAATCAGTGCCTTTCTGTACCCTAAATATGCATTTGGTCCCTCCCACATTGTTCCTTGTATATTTTATCTTGCTTTGTGGCTAGTGGGAAGCTGGTATCTGATCAAAACACGTGGATTATTGTGTCTGCTGTGTCTCAGCACTGAGACCAAGCAGTGGGAGAGACTGCAGGATGAAATTCCTTTTTTTTCCTAGAAGGCCTGAATCTGCAGAGGAATATTTCTGTATCATTAGAGCTGCTCAAAAGCTGCTCCAAATGTATCCTCTTCCTACTTGAAAGCGATGAAGTGTCTTCATCTTGCTTCTCATCATCTCTTTTCAAAGGGGATGATGATCTGGGCGTCTTCAGCTCAAAATCTGGTATTGTAGCTCCTCCTCTTCCCTTCCTCTGAACACAGGGGGTCCTTTTTCCTGGCAAGCTGTAGCACGACCTTGAGGAATCTCATTAATTAATACAGATTTAAACGTTGTCTGATCACAGAAAATTTGTGATTTGGCACAAGAATGGAATCTTCTCCTTGTCACTTATTGGTGTAACACTGACTATAAATTCTGTCTACATCAGGTGCATCACTATTAAGTTTCTTTGTGCTCTACACAATACAATTTAATTTTCCCTCACACAGCTTTTATACTTTTGGAGGTCCCATGTAACAGAAGCTGCCTCTTGAAACCACTCAGGGCTGGAGGGAACTGCCTCGAGGTGTGCAGGGGGGGGTTTGGCTGCTGAGGTGTTTTGTTTCCTGCAGTAATTCAGTGCTTACACATCCCTGTTGTGCATTCCTGAGGCCTCTGTGGTGTAATTGATTTCAAGGTCACTTCCTAGAAAACCCTGCCAAGGGAGAAACAGGAGTAGCTGTTAGAAAGATCTGCCTGCTGGGCATGTCCTGTGGGGCTGGAGGAGCAGCAGGGACACAGCTCCTACATGGAGGGGCAGGAGAACTCTGGCACTGGCAGAACCTCTGGAGCTGGGAATGTGCAGGGCTTGCAGAGGAGATGGAATAGGGGAGTGTAAACAGGGTAATTTCCTCTTTCCTCTGTGGCTATGAGGCTTTACAATGTCACTTTTGGGGTTTGGCACTTGTGGTTTTGTATAATTTGTTCTTGTTTGGCATCTGGGTGACCTTTGGAGTATTCTCCTCTCTCAGGTGTGGGGTTTGTGCTGGTTACTGAGTGTTTAGCCAGCAGTTTAAAACACTTCCAAGCCTGGCTTCTTGCATTGTTCTCAAGCTCTCTTCTCATATTATTTTCATTTTCAGTGTTGTTCCCATAATCCATTCGGGATGGATATTTACCAACCAGGCAAAACCACTTGGATGCATTTCCCAGGAGATCCCAGGGCAAAAGCTTGGTCAGAGCTTTTTTCTCTGCTGATTTCACAGTCAGCCTGTGAATCACTGCTAATGATTGTCCTTGTAATTAATCATTTGTCACTTCAGTGGCACTAAGGGGTCTTTGTTGGGATGCAGCAGTCACTGTAACCAGCTGGAAATATCCTTATCCTACTTTGGGCTCCCTTCAGTGGGAAAGGAAAATCTGACACTATTGAACCTTTGAGATCTTTGACTTTCCTGCATGTTTTAACTTTTCAATGAGAAATCGTTTCACTTGTAATTTTTTTTTTCATTTCATTTCTTTTTTGTTGAATTTTTTCATTCCAGTGAACTGTATATAAATGCTTATATATATATATATATATTTTTTACATTTAGATGCACCCAAAAAAAATTGGTTATAGTTCTAAGCAAAAGATCTTGATGAGTTCAAACAGATTCCAGGTCTCTCTGTCTTCACTCAGCCCTCTTGTGAAATTTAATGTGTAATTTCAGTTTCAGGACTGCAGAGATTTAAACGAAATTTAATGTGTAATTTCAGTTTCAGGACTGCAGAGATTTAAATGAAATTTAATGTGTCATTTCAGTTTCAGGACTGCAGAGATTTAAACGAAATTTAATGTGTAATTTCAGTTTCAGGACTGCAGAGATTTAAACAACTCTTTGAACTGTTGGTCACAGTCCACTACAACACAAGCACTGATTTTTGCAACAATTCTCATGTCAGAAATTTGGAGAAAACCAACATGATTTAGGGAAGGACACTGGTGGGCTGAGCCAGCTCCTCTTGTGGAATGGTTAATTTGGGTATGAGATTTCAATCCCAGTGGGGTTTAGAGGAAGGAGGGAGTGGCTTCATGGCACCAGGAATTTTATTTTATATATATATATTTATATGATCCTGTTGGAGACTTAAGTCATCCCAATGTCTGTCTCAAGTGCAGACCCACAGGAAGGAGCTGAAAGAGCAAGTGCAGGCAGCCAAAGCATTTAAAACAATTAATACTAAATGCTCTGTGCCTTTAATTTCTCTGGGATGTTTTGTTGTCCACCTTGGACTCTGCAGAATCCCAGAAGAGCAGACATAACAACCTTGTGATGGCTTGAAAAAAAATTAATTATTTCTCTGCCTTTACAACCTCCCTCAGTTTCCCTGTTGGAGCAGCAAAGAGCTGTTGCACAGAGCTGATAATTTTGATAAGAGGATGCTGGGTGCAGAAATAAGATGCTCTCCTGCTCAGCTCAGTGTGCAGGGATGGGGAGTCTGGGTGCTCCAGGAACAGCTTTGCTGTGACTGCAGCGTGGGGCTTCAGCTGTCCTTCATGTGATCTCAGGCATCTTCCCTGCTGTATTTTTAGAGCTGTTGTGCAAAGAAGATTAGCAAAGGACTTAATATCGATGTGGATATGGATCCTTTCTCAAATAGGGCAATGTTCCCCCTATTTAGGCAATGTGTTTGGGCTCGTGTCACAGTTATATCACCAGGCTGTGCACTGCCATGTGCCTCTGCCCTGGCCTCTCTTCTGCTCCAGATGTTGTTTAGCTGAGAGAAAAAGTGGCTGCACTCTTAGTCCTGGTCTCAGTTTTGCAGGATCTAGTGACAGTTTATTAGGGAGCCTGTTTCCAGCTGGATCAAGTCCATACTTAGTGGAGAAAGGAGCTGCTGGAGTTGAGATCCAGTGGTTTACCTTCAGATGGGGTTCAGTGGTGGTTCCAGACTGGCTCTTGTGGTCTCTCCGTGGTGAGGAGGCACTTGCAGGTGGAGCTGTAAAAGTGAGGTCTTTGGAAGGTCCTGGTCCCACTAGAACAGCTCTTGTTTGTCTGGAAACTTCCTCAAGTGTTCCTGGCACAGCTGCGCCCCTGAAAGAGCAGAATCACAGAATAATTTGGGTGGGAAGAGACCAAAAAAAAAAAAAAAAAAAAAAAAAAAAAAAAAAAAAAAAAAATCCAGTGCCACCCTCTGCCATGGGCAGGGACACCTCCCATTATCCCAGGTGGCTCCAAGCCCTGTCCAGCCTGACCTTGGACACTTCAGGGATCCAGGGGCACCCACAGCTTTTCTGGACAGGCCCTTAACACCCTCACAGGGAAGAATTTCTTCCTAATATCTGATTTTAAATGTTCTTTTTTAGTTTAAGACCATTTCCCATTGTCCTATCAAACTGTCTCCTTTTTGCTGTGGAGCTGCCTTGGGGCAGCCTTCTCTCAGGGAAAGGCTTTCAATAACACTTTTTGCAAGTGTGTTAAGGGCACATTTATGGAGTGACATGGGGCAAACTGCTCAAAAATAGCAGCTCAATATTTTGGTATCCCAGTGGCCTCTGAGGGTGCTCTCAGCATTTGGGACTCCAGTAACTGAGAGTGGGTGGCCTGAAGAGATACATTTTGTATGTGCTGGATCAGAAGAGACCAGCAAGGGGAAGGGTTTGGCCTCAGGATAGCCCTGGATGGTGGTTTGGAGTGTGGAGGGTTGGGAGAGGGCAGATGGAAGCACAGATAGGAAGTGAACCCCCATCCTAATAAATAAAGTGCTTCAAGCAGTGAGTGTCCTTTCTCTTGGCTGGAGCCAGGTGGATCTGTGTTGGAAACACGGGAATTTTGGATTTATCTAAACTGGTTTTCTTGTTCCTGTGATGAGGAGTGGAAAGCACAGCTAGAAGAACATGGGAGAAGCTCTGTGAGCATGTGGTGAGGCAAGCAGGACGTTGCTGAGGGACTGGGAGAGCAGAGTTTCAGACCTGCGTGCTTTGTTCTGGCCAGGACTCCAGCTGGCAGCCCCTGCACTTCCCTCCTGATGCTGGAGCAACACGATAATGTGAAATAACTGCTTTCCCATCCAGAGCTCCGGGAGCAGGAGATATGGAATGTGTCCTTAAGTGCCTGGGCTATTTTGGGAGCAGGGGACATGAATCTGTGCAGGGACATCCAGGCTTTTGCATTGCTGTGCTAACAGGGAGCTGACAGCCCAGCCCAGCTCCAGCATCAGCACATCAGCACAGTTTGCTTTTGGGGCAGGGAATTAATGGATATTATTATTTTTTCTGTGCTGTATAAAATGGTGGTGTCTTCTGGAAGATGGGAAGATGACAGCAGTTCCTAGAGGAATTGCTTTAGAATGATGGCAAAAACTTCTTGTGGTGGAAATGTGGAGCTCTGAGAGTCCAGTGGAAGGAGAGCACAGGTTCTCTTCCTGGAAAAGCTGCACTGGAATTCTGGACAGCAACACAACATGCAGGAGGTTTTTCAGAAATCCAAGGAAAACATTCCATCCTGCAAATATCTTAGAATATAATAAGAGATGAAGAAGTTAAGGAAGGAGCAGCTGCAGTTGGTGCTGTTTATACAAGTTAACTTCACTGCAAGTGCCAGGGAAGAGTGGATTTCTGCTGGAGCTGCTGAAGAAGCCTTGGAGAAAGGGCTTTTCACAGGGATTTGCTGACTAGAACAGGGAAGATTTCAGAGCCAGGACAGAATTGTTTTAGGAATGGATAAATTGAGGCAAATGAGTAGCCAGTAATTGGTGGTCTTACCCTTGGTAGTTTAGGGCAGTGAGAACAGTTTGGCACATCATATTTTAAGGCTTCATACAGACAGTGACCCAGAGATTATAAAATTCAAGTCTTTAGCCAGCAGAAATCAGCAGAGCTGTGTTTGCTTTTGCTAGTTAGGAGCTTCCTGATGTTAAAGTGATGATTCCCTTCCTAGTATTCTTCAACAACAGGATTCTGTTTTTATTTCATGTATGAAGGAAAAGTTGTGTTAGGACATGCTTGGCTGGTGACTGACATGGTGCTGTCCCTGTTTGTACCTTCTGTGCTTTAATTTTATCTGTGAGAAAACTGGGGCCAGCTCAGGGGTTCAGGGGCCTCTGTTTTACTGGTCTTTTCACTGTAAGGGAATGAATTAACTCAAAAAGAGTTAAAATATATTTACCCAGAAGCTAAAATTTACTTTATTTTCACTTCTAGGCCTACGAGAAGCGCTTTCCTACGTGCCCAGAGATCCCAGTCTTCCTGGGGAGTGAAATCCTGCACGAATCCAAGAGTGAGGATGGAGCCATCCACGTCATTGAGAGGAGCTGCAAGCTGAACGTGGATGCTCCCAGGCTGCTGAAGAAGGCAGGTGGAACCTTGGCAGCAGAGAGGCCTGGATTTTGTTGGCTGGCTCAGATAGATAAAGGCTCCTAAAGTTACTCTTTTCTCTCTGTGTTTCCCCCTCTCCTCTTCAGATTGCAGGGGTGGAGTATGTCTTCTTCATCCAGAAGAACACGGTGAACTGGAGGGAGAGGACGCTCCGCATCGAAGCGCACAACGAGACCTTTGCCAGCCGTGTGGTGGTCAGGGAGACCTGCAGCTACTCAGTGAGAGAGAGTTCTGCTGGGAGGGGGGAAATTCTGCACTCACACTCAGGGGGAAGGTGCCAGGAGGGGTTTGGGCACCCCTGCAGCACTGGGTTGTGATGGAGACTCTGTTGGGTGCTGGGTGTGGGATTGTTTGGTTGTTTTGGAGGAAGAGACAAGACAAGGGGGAATGGCTTCCCATGGACAAACTGGACATTGGGGAGGAATTGTTCCCTCTGAGGGTGGGCAGGCCCTGGCACAGGGTGCCCAGGGCAGCTGTGGCTGCCCCTGGATCCCTGGAAGTGTCCAAGGCCAGGCTGGACAGGGTTTGGAGTGACCTGGGATGGTGGAATGTGTCCCTGCCTATTGCAGGGGTTGGAACACAGTGGCCTTTTAAAGTCTCAATAATCTTTAAGGTCTCTTCCAACCTAGTGATTCTGTGTGTCCATCCAAACCATTCTGTGATTTCACAGGGCTTGAGAAACTTCTTTAGATTTTATTGTGATTCCCTGCTTGGAGTGAAAGTGGGAAACAGAATTGGTGCTCCAGAACTGCTGGTATTCCCTCAGTTTCTTTCTGATTGAAATTCAGGCTAACAAAATCATCTAGAGCTTGGGCATGCCTATAAATCTGGATATCTTAGAATTAAACCCTTACTATTCATTGTTATAAGGACCTGAGTGAAGTCTGGCAATTAATTTTGCCCACAAATAAGTGAAAGTTTTAGCACCTTGGTGGGTTTTTTTTGGGGTTTTTTTTTCATGCTCTAAAGATTTGGAGAAAGGATTGAGCCTTATTTGTGGCCTGGGGTGTCTCCCTTTGTGACTGTTTCTGTGCTGTTTCACTGGAATGGTGCTCTGAGGGCCCAGTCACCATGAAACAGCCTCAGCTGCTTCTGGAAGCAATCAGATCCTGCTTGTTGTTCCTTACACAAATGTCCAGATCCTGTTACTTACCTGCCCTTTTGGCAGCTGGACAGCAGCTCAGCTTCTTGAGAAGTAAGCAGGTTGTAAGGAGTTTCAGGCAGGAGGAGGAGTGGAAAAGCTGAACATTTTGGATGGTGAAGGTGTTCCAGAGCCAGAGATCCCTTGGTAGCTGCATGAAGCTTCCTAAAAACTGCTGTAAATCAAACTTCCGTCATTGTCCAAGGCACTGACAGGTCTGAAACGCTCCCAGGTCAACCCTGAGATTGTTCCACTTGCTGATTTTGGCTGTGTCCTTAGGAAGGAAACATCATCATCTGGGCTTTGAGGGGAACAGGGTGGGAGCTGCTGGCTGCATCCTCAAGATGGTTCCCTGCTCTATTTTTACCAGTTCCCTTTTCCCTGCCAGAGTGCACCGGAAGCAGGTTTATTCTCATCTTTCCTTTTCTGCAGTGTTCTCTGAGGCAACTCGGAGAAATATGATCCTGCCCCTGCAGTTACTTAATATCTCCCCAGGGAATTTGTCTTTTACGGTATCTTTCTGTGAGGGCTGGAGTTGTTTTTCTTTCCCTGTCAGTTTGTGAACAGCAGCACCTGCAGAGAGAAGGCAGAGCCTTCTCAGGAAAGGGTTAAGTTTAAAAGAGGAAAAGATTCTAAAAGAGCAACAGAGGGGAAATAAGGGAAAGGTGTGTGTTGAGCAGAGGGATGGGGAAACTCCCTGCTCTGCCATGTCCCCAGTGTTTAGGGGAGAAAACTGATATTAGTAGCTGAGTCTCCCATCCAAAACTAAAAAAAGAAACGTGGTTTGCATTTTTCTTCTTTGCAGGTGTAGGAGTTTTAATTGCAGGTTCCACAAGGCCATCCCTGTCTTCCCATAAAGAGACCTTGACACGGTGGTTTGAAGTGGGCAGTCCCACTGCTATTATTGTGCAGCTTTTGCTACCTCAGTTCAGTCTGCTGGGGCAGGGATGGGTTTAAATCTCAATTTCCTTGTGCATGTGAGGAATGTTGGGTTAGCCAAAGTCTGGATGCCCAGTTCATGATGGATTCTCACAACAGGAATGAACCTGGTCAATCCAGGTGTGGCAGTGGCCCATCTCTGTGGCTGAGGAGGTTAAAGAGCCAGTTTTGTGCCATGAGCCATCTGTCCCCATCCCTCCTGTGTGTCCCTCTGGCTGCAGGTTCATCCTGAGAACGAGGACTGGACGTGCTTTGAGCAGTCTGCCTCTCTGGACATCAAATCCTTCTTCGGCTTTGAGAGCACCGTGGAGAAAATCGCCATGAAGCAGTACACCTCCAACATCAAACGGGTGAGGTGGCCTTCCCTGCCTGCCACAGCACCCCAGCTCCTCTGGGGGCCTTTCTGCAAACACCCAGGGTGGTTTTGTGCCTTTGCTTGTGGCTCTGAAACCCCTCAACTGGGCAAAGGAAGGCAAAGGCAGTGTGCAAAGAGCACAGAACATTGTGCTGGCTGGAATGTGTCTGTGCAGGGATGGAGCAGCTCTGCCAGGGGAGGATGGCTCTGGGTGCAGTGGGTGCTGTGGGTCCCAGGCTCCTCAGACACTGAGGAAACTCTTCTTGTGCAGAAAGGGAAAGTTCTGGGTGGGAAATCACCCCCTGTGTCTCCAGAGCTTGACTTGGGTCAATGGCTCTGGGCTGCAGAAGAACAGGGCAGCTAATTGGGTTTGGGAGCAGGAGGATGAGGTGGAAGTGTTAGAAATCCCACAGACTGGGATTTGCCCAGCCATTATTCATCAATTCACATGGGGCTTTCATACTTCTGACAGGATCATGGGGCTGAAAGGAGAGTCCTCCCCTCTGTTTATCCTTAACAGCATTAACCATCTGTCCTGAGGAACCTCCTGTGCCTTGCTGGCTCCGGAAGAGCCTTTTTCCCTAACGAGAGTTTTCCCCTTCAGGGCAAGGAGGTGATTGAGCACTACCTGAAGGAGCTGATCTCGCAGGGGATCACCTTCATCCCTCGCTGGAGCCCTCCCGCGGCCGAGGAGGAGCGAGCCCCGGCCCCGGGTGACATCCCGCTGGATCCTGGGGCTGCTGGCACCAGCAGGGAGCCTCCTGCCAGCCCCTGCCCTGCCCCAGAGCCTGCCAGCCCCGACGGTAGGCACTCAGCAAGGAGTTTATTTTCATTTTTTTTTTCTTTTTCATTTCTCTGGGCATCAGGTTTTTCATCTGGAGTGTGTGGGAGGAGGAGGAGGGAAAGTATTTTCTTTTTTTTAAGCAAAATAAATAATGTAACTATTATTTTTCTCCCTAAAACAAAGAAGCTGTGCAGGCAGTATGTTTTGGAGCTTAGAAAAAAATTAGTTTTAGTTAGCCCTTTAAGGTTGATATACTTTAAACTGGAGAAGGTGTCTTTGGTATGCTGGAATTAAATATTTTATCTGTTCCAAAATTAATATTCTTAGGAACAGGTTTGGATGGTTTTTGACCCTGTATCAGGCCAAGACAAGCTTGAGGAATGTCTCCGAATGTGTTTTTTTTTCACACAAAATGCCTGAATCAAATTTAATCTTTCCGTGTGTTGGTCTGGTGATATCTTCTAGACTAAATAAAATATTTCTCTGGCAAAAGGAGGGACCTTTGAATGCAGAGCTGTTGTAATAGAAACACTTGTTGTCATTCCTGAGAAGGAAAGGCAGCTCTTGTTTTGCTGAGTGTAACAAGGGAAAAAGCTTGGAATTTGGAAATATCGGTAGTTCTGCTCTCACCTGACATTCTCTGGGAGCTTTTCTAGAAAAAAAGATGGAATCCACAGAGAGGCTGATTAGGAGAAATGTTTGAGGTTAATATTGACCTCAGAGTGGTGGGTTCCATCTAGCAGAAAAGGAGAGCAGCCCTTATTTTTCTGCCCATATTCCTGTTCAGGACAGGATTAGCTTCCCTGGGCCTGCTCCCCACCTTGGTAGCTCTGAGGATTCCATAGGATGTCTCACTCCCAAATGCAATTTCTGTGTTATCCTGCTTATCCTGTGGCTCTCCAGGCCTCCTGTAGGTGATGGCACCTACTGAGAACCTTGTGCCTGACAAAGAGCAGCTCTGAGCTGTCCCCAGCCCTGTTCCCTGTGTCTTCCACCCCAGCTGCTGTCTGGGCTGTTTCCCCCCAGCCCTGGGTGACACATCCTGTGTCCCTTGTGCTGGCACATCCCTCTGGCAGTCACCAAGCCCTTGTCCTTTGTCTCTGAGCTGGAGGAGCCTTCAGCTGCTTGGTGTGCACAGAACTTCTCCTCTTGCCAAAAGCCTCCCTAGCTGTCAGAAGTGTGCTGTTGTTCTCCCTTTGTCTCTGGTGTCCCTGGGCAGAATAATGGCTTGGTTTTCCAGCGAGCCACTTGTCACTGCAGTTGTGCTTGAGACTGGGGACACGTGGAGATGGAAGTGCCCAGTTCTTGGAGCAGTTGGTGAGCTGAGTGCCAGAGCTCATGGTAGATCTTTTAAAGCTCCTGCTGGAGCAGTTCAGGGCTGAATGGAATGTTGGTGTTCCCAGAGACAGGAGGAGTGATCCAGCTGTGATACAGCACAGTGGCCTCATGCCCCAGTCACCAGGACAGTGTCCTCTCCCTTCTTTCCCTCTCCCTTCTTTCCCTCTCCCTTCTTTCCCTCTCCCTTCTTTCCCTCTCCCTTCCCTAGTGAGGCTTCTGAGCAAATCCCATGTAAGTCACAGGGAACCCCACGTGCAGCAATAACTGCTCACCTCCCTGGGGGCTGTTCCAGCCTGCCCTGAGCTGTTATTTCCTCCCTCCAGGTGACAAACTGGACGCTGATTACATCGAGCGCTACCTGGGCCAGCTGACCCCGATGCAGGAGAGCTGCCTGATCCGCCTGCGCCAGTGGCTCCAGGAGACTCACAAGGGAAAGGTGGGTGGGGCAGGCACAGAGGGGCATCCAGGGGATCCCCAGCTGGGATGGGAAACCCTGTGAGTGCACAAACACACTGGGGCAGGAGAGGCTGGAGTGTGGCACCACAGGAAGGGACCTGGTGGATGTTGAGCTGAGCATGAGTCAGCCCTGGCAGCCTGAGGGGTCACTGTGTCCTGCTCTGTGCCAGAGTGGCCTCAGCTCTAGTCCTGGACACCAGGATACAAGAAGGATCTAAAGTTATCAGGAGGTGTCCAAAGGAAGGACATGAGGATGGGGAGGGGTCTCAAGGTGAAGCCATAGGATGAGAAACTGAGGGCACTTGGTTTGTTCAGCTGGAGAAGAGGAGATGGAGCCCAGAGCTCACTGGGGCTTGTCAGGGTCTGCAAACATATGATGGTTCGTTTTGGAGATCTCGAAGCGCAAAAGACACAGCAAGGGACAACTCAGTTTGCTGAAACAAAAAATGCACTTTTATTTAGTGCCCACAATGCGATAGTAGGGAAAGAAAATAGAGAATAGTGAGAAAGATAGAGAAAGAGGGGAAGGGGATTATAGCTACCAACGTGGAGAGTCGGAGTCCTCAAGGTGTAGAGATGCCCATAGATGGGATCTTCTCCAGTGGGGTGATCACAAAAGTGCTTGGGGTCTCCAGAGTCTTTATAGGTTGGTCAAGGTGGGGACCAAAGTGAGGGGCACAGAGCCAAAGGGAACCAAAGCCAGGGGCACAGAGCCAAGGCATGAAACACCTCGACATAAGGTTGGCTACTGAAACTTCATCTTGAACCCCCTGACTGCTGGACTCTTTGTTTCTCCTGATTCCCTGACAGAGCAGGCCAAAATCAGGAGCTTGTCCTGCAAGGCTGGGGTTTTCCCTGGGGAGGCTTTTACCTTGCTGTGACAATCTGTTCTTTTAATTCGGAGCAGGGATGGCCTTATTTCTCTGTCAGAAATTATCAAAAAATAGATCTCCTGTTTCTTGGAAAATGGCCCTTCTTATTTTTGTCCTCTGTCCTATTTCACTATCTCTTCCCTGTTCCTTCCAAAGCAGACATTACCTTTACAATCAGATATGTTGTTCCTTAAAAGATCTGAGGAGTTGAAGGAACAAACTGCAAATGGTGTTAAAATTGCAGCAGCTTGAAGCTCTGCTCAAGGCTTTGCACCATCCAGGAGAGTGCAGCAGTTTCACCAGTGAATACAAAAGCAGGCTGAAATTAAACCTTCATTTTCTTGCATGTGGGAGTTACTGCTTTGGTTGGACAAGGATAAAAGACTAATTCCACTGTGGAATAAGTCTTCTTGGAGCTTCCTGCCTTTGGTCCAAACAGAAGTGCTGGATTTGCCTCTTGCCTGGAGCTCTGCACAGGGGAGGTTTGAAAGATGAAAAGTATCAAACCTTCCATCAGCCATCCCCTCTCCTGCAGAGATCAGGGGCTCCTGTGGGTGTCTGGGCTGGGTCTGATGAGTGAGAGCTGCCTCTGAGCAGCAGGAACACAAACCTGAATCATCTGGTGAACACTCTGCTGGCTTTAAACTTGCTGTGATACTGAATTCCTCTAAATACTCACAAGATCATCTTTGGGATGGCTGCACTCTCCTTTCCAGGACACACAGATGCACTGTTAGAACCAGTGTTAATCTCCCCCCTGCTCCTAATGTGCTTTAGGGTTGGTTTAGGCAGCCTGAGCTTTGCCCATTCTTTTTATGAGCCAGTTCTTACCATCTCTTGCTTGTGAATCTGAGATTGCTCCCTCCTGACACAGCTGCCAGCCTTGCTTTCTACCCAGTTTTCTGTTTCCCTGAGCATGGCAGTGGACAAACAAAGGAGCTTTGACTCCTGAACGTGGGGATTTGTGTCCCAGCAGGGCTGGGAGTGCTTGGGTTGTGCTAGCACAGTATGGATGTGGAAGAGACAGTCTTTGGTCCACAGAGCTGGGATTTTTTATGGAAACTTGTAGAGAATGAGGCCAAGCACTTCAGGGGAAGTTGGAGTGAGGGACTGGGAATGCAGCAGCACATGCAGCTTTAATCCAGTTGGATTTGCAGCTGACAGGCTCTTAGTCAGATCTGGCACTTCTGTGGAATCCATCAGGTTCGTTGTTAATTCCTGCTGCTTGGCATGCCTGGCAAGTTTTCTCTGATTCTTCAGCTAAAGAGAACGTGGCAGATCTGGAAGGAATGGAAGGAAACCATTCTGCAGACTTGCTTTGAAAAGGTTTTGTGCCTGTGATGTTAGAATACTGCTGGGGTGAGTGATGTGGAGAGGGTGTGTTGTGGTTTCGGCTGATTTGGATCAAGAGTTGTTGTGGTGTGATGGGGCAGGGAAGCCTTTGGAAGCACTCAGCAGCTTTCCTGTTCAAACACCAGCAGCAGGGCCTGCACAAGAGCTGGAATTGGTACTGGTGGCATCATTCAGACTGCACAGTTGTGATTCTCCTCCAGTGCCTGGTGTGGTCAATGTGTCACCTGTGGCTGTTTGTTACCTGTTGTCATCCTGAGCTGATTTGCCCTGGGCAGGTGAACTTGCAACTCCCTGACTTTCACCCAGTATTTTGGAGGTCCTTGTGGATAAGCAGCCAAGGGAAACATCAGCCAGGCTGGGGTTTGCTGGGAATTGCACAGTCAGTGAGTTGGTCCCTTCTTTTGTGCTCCTGGCACCCTCTGCTGCTTCCAGCTGGGTTCGCTACGGAGGAAGGGAAGGTTAATGTTTGCTGTCTGAGTTTTAGGAGATTAAAAACTGGTGTAGAGTGTTCAGCCTCCTCTGCAGGCCAAAGGGAACATTCCAGTCTTGATCCTGGGGCTTTCTCTCCTCTGGCAGATCCCCAAGGACGAGCACATCCTGCGGTTCCTGCGCGCCCGCGACTTCAACATCGACAAGGCACGGGAGATGCTGTGCCAGTCGCTGGCCTGGCGCAAGCAGTACCAGGTGGATTTCATCCTGCAGTCCTGGAGACCCCCAGCCCTGCTCGAGGAGTACTACACTGGGGGCTGGCACTACCAGGACAAAGGTGAGAGGCTGCCCCTGGCACCTTGGGATATTGGAGAAAGCTGTGCTGACATTTTTGAAGTTAACAAAGCAGTTCAGTGCCTGTGAGGAGCCACTGTGCTTTCCTGGAATTGTATTTCCTCTCCACAGATCAGTCAGTGCAAAGCAGTTTCTCTGAAAAGGTTGCTTTTGGCAGTGTTTTTTATGCTTTTCAAATATTTAGTGTGGCTTTTTAAGAAGGTATGAGAGTGATATCCTGGAGGACTAAAGTGCTGCCCTCTCTGTTTTGAAGATGGGCGGCCGCTCTACATCCTCCGCCTTGGCCAGATGGACACCAAGGGTTTGGTGAAGGCCCTGGGAGAGGAGTCCCTGCTCAGACATGTGAGTTGTGTGTCACCTCTTCCCCCTCAGGGTGTTGGGAAGTCTTGTCATGGTGCATCAGGAATCCTGGAATGGTTTGGGTGGGAAGGGATCTTAAAGCTTATCCCATCCCAGCCCCTGCCATGGACAGGGACACCTTCCACTGTCCCAGGCTGCTCCAAGGGACTATCCCTGTCCAGCCTGGCTTTGGGCACTTCCAGGATCCAGGGGCAGCCACAGCTTCTCTGGGCACCCTGTGCCAGGGCCTGCCCACCTCCCAGAGAACAATTCCTTCCCAAGATCCCATCTATCCCTGCCCTCTGCTTTCTGTATTTTTTACAATAAGATCTCCAGGGGCTAATCCCTGTCTGTGCTGTCTTTGGTTCCAGGTTCTGTCCATTAATGAGGAGGGACAGAAGAGGTGTGAGGAGAACACCAACATCTTTGGCCGCCCCATCACGTCAGTATAACTGGTTTTCCTGAGTCCTTGGACTCCTTTCACCTCTCCCTGCCATGGTGAAGGGTTCTGCTGTGCTTTGGGGTGATGTCCTTAGGGTTACAGTGCAGACTGCAGTGTGTGTTATGGGCTGTATGGGGAGCACAGATATATATAAATGCATTAGTTGGACTTTAATGCAGTCAAATCCTGAAGTTTCATTGGAAAGTATTGAGCCTTCTTACATCATTTTCATATCCCATCTCAGATTAATTTAATCTTCCTGTCTTGGTGATTTTAATCCACACCTTTGAAATTCTGAGGGATTTTTAATACAGGAGCCTGTCTGCCAGATTCCACCTTCATTTAAAACATATTTTTACATTCTTATTAGCAATAAGCCTTCATACCTTCACCTTCCTCCAGAGTGACAGATGTTCTTGCCCTTGGGGTTGGGTGTCTGTGTAACCTGGAGCTCCACTCTGCTGCCTGAGTGGAGATGTGCTTTTATTGGAGCTGCTTGTGCCCCTTGTTGCCCTCTCTGGATCCTGCCCGGGCTGTGGGGTCACTGTGGATCCTGAACTGAGCAGCCACCACCCTCTAAAGTTCTGACAGATCTTTTTCTGCCTATTTATTTTAGATCCTGGACGTGCCTGGTGGACTTGGAAGGGCTCAACATGAGGCACCTGTGGCGGCCTGGGGTGAAGGCCCTGCTCAGGATCATTGAGGTGGTGGAGGACAACTACCCTGAGACCCTGGGGAGGCTCCTGATTGTGAGAGCACCACGGGTCTTCCCCGTGCTCTGGACCCTGGTGGGTGAAACCTGGGCTCTGCAAGATCACTGCCACTTGTGCAGGTTCACAAATAGCTGCATCAGCAGGGGCAGGGAGGGAAAATCTCCAGGCAGCTTGTGGTGAGCTCCTGAAGAGGCCACAGCAGAGCCAGGCCATGGGGTTCCTGTAGTTCACTGGGTTCTGCCATCCACCAGGACAGGATGAGAAACATGAACAGGAATTCCCCATTCCATCCACACTTGGTGGGCTTTCATATAGATGGGAAAAGACAGATACCCTTTAATCTCATGCTGTAGGACACTGAAGGGTAATGAGTAGTAAATAATAAATCTGGTTCTGCCTGGTGCTTGCTGACTGCTCTGGCAATGTGAGAACGTGGTGGTTACATTTCTTGTGAGGTTTGGAGGTGAGGCAGTGGCTACAGATCTCCTGTACATGAAGCAGAAAGTGTGAGATGATGATACAGAGAGAGGGAACATTTTCCATTTGTTATCCCTCTCTTTGGGCAGTGCCTCAGAGCTGTGAAAATCTGCACATTGCTGGGATGTTCCAGGCTAGAGCTGAAAGCATCATGAGATGGCTCAGACAGTGTCTCCAGCTGCCCTCAGTGACAGCCTTGTCCTGTGTGCCCTTTGTCTTTCAGGTCAGTCCCTTCATCAACGAGAACACACGGCAGAAGTTCCTCATCTACAGTGGCAATAACTACCAGGGCTCAGGAGGGCTGGTGGACTACGTGGACAAGGATGTGATCCCAGACTTCCTGGGAGGAGAGTGCATGGTGAGTTTTCTTTCTTTTTGTGTAGGTGCAATCTGGAACTGATTCCCTGTTCATCACCACTGGCCTTCCACTGCCTTCTGGAAGGGGTTAAGCTTCTGTGCTGGCCCTGCTCTGGGCACAGGGCAGTCCATTTGGGCACAGGGGCTGTTCCCTGCAGTGGGTGCTGCCCTGGGGATCCTGGAGCAGGGTCAGGGGGCAGCTCTCTACAGGGAGCTCACATAAACCTCGGTATTTCCAGTACACTCAGAGTCACTGTGCAGCTGTGGCTCAGCTGGTGGGTTGTTCAGCCCGTGTGTGACAGCCAGGAGGTGCTCCTGGCTCCCTCTGGACCATCCTGAGCCTCCTGTTTGTGTGTGTGGCCATTGCAGTGCACGGTCTCAGAGGGGGGACTGGTCCCCAAGTCCCTTTACCAAACCGAGGACGAGTCGGAGAACTCGGATCACATCCGGCTGTGGACAGAGACCATCTACCACTCTGCAAGTGTCCTCAAAGGAGCCCCACACGAGGTGAGGGCACAGCTGAGGGGCTGGGCTGGGACAGGGACGTGTCCCCTCTGCTGGGGCTGCCTGCAGCAGCCAGGGGTTCCCACAGAGGGAGCAGGAGAGGGCAGGGAGCAGCTGGAAGTGTGGGAGTTCAGAACAGCAGTTTGGGCAGCAGTGTCTCTTATCTCTACCATGGCCTGAGTTTCTCTAAGGTCCAGTCGCTTCCTCCTTCTCACAGGAGAATTAAAGGCCACTCAGTTTCCCTTCTGATAGTTCAGCTCCCATTCCCAGCAGTGTAGCTGGGGCAGTAATGGGGGTGATAAAGGAAGGTGTGTGCCAGGAACTGCTTGATGGGACTCACCAGGAAACAGAATGTCCCAAAGAAGAGCAATGAAGTGTCAAATCAGTCTTCTGGCCTCTCTGATGGGGAGTGATTTGGGTCTTTGCTGTGTCCTGCTTTGTGCCTCAGTTCACTGAGGTTTTCCTAGAACAAGTAACTCATTTACAAGCAACTCTGATATGGGGGGAAAAGGTAAAAACACTTGAGTGGGTGCACTGTGGTAGGGTGGGGAGTGGGAATTGATGTAACCTCCTCAGGATCAAGACCATCATGATGCTAACTGAAGGATTGTGGAGCCAAGTCTGTCTGCCCCAGAGTGGGGAGGAACACACTGCTGCCACCTGAACTCCTGACCCTGCAAGGGGTTTGTTCTGTTCCTTTCTTAGATATTTGTGGAGATCCTGGAAGGGGAATCCGTCATCACCTGGGACTTTGACATCCTGAAGGGAGATGTGGTGTTCAGCCTCTTCCACTCCAAACGAGCTCCTGAGCCAAGCCACAAAGAGGCCTCATCCCCAAATCCCTCTGCTGCAGGGGACAATGTGCAGCTCATCGACAAGAGCTGGGTGCTGGGGGTGGATTACAGCAGGGTGGAGTCTCCTCTGGTCTGCAGGGAAGGAGAGAGCATCCAGGTCAGAGGAGTTTGAGTCTGCCATGGCCTCAGAGTCCTGCCAGCTCCAAAGTAATCGGGTGGGAGGGAGGGAATTGATGGTGTGGGAAATCAGGTACTGCTGGAAATGGGGGCTGTGCTCATTGCCAACAGCAGGACAGGGGATTCTGCCCCCTCTGCCCACCTGCAGAGCTGCCCCAGCCCTGGGGCCAACAGCAGCAGGACCTGGAGCTGCTGGAGAGAGTCCAGAGGAGCCCAGGGAGATGCCCCAAGGGCTGGAGCCCCTCTGGAGCCAGGCTGGGAGAACTGGGGGTGCTCACCTGGAGAGGAGAAGCTCCAGGGAGAGCTCAGAGCCCCTGCCAGGGCCTAAAGGGGCTCCAGGAGAGCTGGAGAGGGACTGGGGACAAGGGATGGAGGGACAGGACACAGGGAATGGATCCCACTGCCAGAGGGCAGGGCTGGATGGGAGATTGGGCAGGAATTGTTCCCTGGGAGGGTGGGGAGGCCCTGGATCCCTGGAAGTGTCCAAGGCCAGGCTGGATGGGGCTTGGAGCAGCTTGGGACAGTGAAAGGGGGTGGGATGGGATGAGCTTTAAGGTCCATTCCCACCCAAACCATTCTGTGATCATTTTCTGGATACCCTGTGAAAGTGGGAAATCCTAATTTCAAGTGAGTCATTGGAAAGAGACTCTAAACTAAAATTCTTCTGGAAAGTAAGCTAAATAAGATTTATTTTTTTTTCCCCTATTGGCACTACAGGGAAATAGGGAAAGGCAGATGAGACAGGTGAATGACACCTGTGCTGGGTCACTCTGCCATTCCCCAATTCCCCTGGTGGTCAGTGCTGTCCCTCCCTCCCTCAGGGCTCCCATGTCACCCGCTGGCCTGGCTTTTACATCCTGCAGTGGAGGATGCACGGGCCCCCTCCCTGCTCCAGCTCCAGCCTGCCCCGGGTGGATGATGTCCTGGCCTCCCTGCAGGGCTCCAGCCACAAGTGCAAGCTCATCTACTACTACGAGGTGCTGGCCTCCAAGGACTTCAGGTAGGGCATTTACAAGGGGTTTACTACGAGTTGCACTGAGTGTGAGTTAAACACAGAGAGCCTCACAGGGGATGTGATTTACTGGCAAGTGGATGGACACAAAATTGGTGATATTGGTGGTATTTTGTGCACCCAATCTCCTCTGGTGCTTGTAGGTATTTATTTTAATACCTACATTTATAAGTTCCCTTGACTCTGTGTCCACCAGTGGAGTTTGTGCTTTGGGTCTTGTTTGCAGCTGCCTGAAGAGCAGGTTTTTGACTGCAGGAGGGTTTTTATCTTAGTTGGGGATATTTTGAGAAGCTGCTTTTGGAGTAATTTAAATATCAGCTGGGTTATTTCCCAAATGATTTTGTTTAGCACTTTAGAATTTCTGAACAGGTGAACAAGGTGTGTCTGGCTTCCTCCTTCAGTGCCAGAAGCACCTCCCCATCTCCTGTTAATCTGAGCTCTGTGCAAGTCCTTGACCCTTCCCCAGAGCTGGAGGAGGCACTGGGCAGAACAGACTTTGAATCTGAGGTGTGAGCAGGTCCTGTGGGGGCAGAGCAGCAGAAATGCCCCACTCCAGCTGTGCTTGTTCCTTGGGGCTTTTCCTGAGCTTTTGGCAGGAGGAGCTGGAGATGCTGAGTTGGGACTCTGGTGTTCAGCAGCCTGGAGAGCCCTTGGGTTCACAAGACTGAATTTGGAGTGCTCTGGAGCTTTCCTTTCTCCTCAGGAACAGCTCCCCAAGCTCCAGCTGTGTCCCCTTCCCCAGAATGATAGTCACAGACAAGGAATAATATCTGTAACTGGAGAAAAAGTGTCTCTGACTGATGAATTTTTCATGGTGACACAGAGATTCTTAGAGAGCAAGTGGGAAATGCTAAGCTAAAAAGCACTTGTGCAAGTGGTAGAGAGGGGGAGCTGCTCTGTGGGAGGAATAGTTCTCCCTTAATTGCTGCCTTCCTAACAGCACATCTGTTCTGTCCCATCCCAGGGGATCCATGTCCAGCCTGGAGTCCTGCAACAGCGGCTTTTCCCAGCTGAGTGGAGTCACCACATCCTCCAGTCAGTCCCAGAGCAGCTCCCACCTCTCCAGATAGCAGAGCCAAGGCTGCAGCATCCAGCAGGGGCACCAGCCCCAAACCAAAGAGCTCCAGGGCTGAGCCTTTGGGCACAGAGAGGCCTCTGGGAGCTGCTTCAGCCACAAAAACTGGAATTCTGAGGGCAGGTGGAGGAGTTTGGGGCCAGCTGCCTGCTCCTCAGTAACCTCCTTCACCACCTGTGGATTTTGGGTTTGCAGGAATCCATTCCACTCCAAAGGGCTCTTCCCATCCGTCCTTTTCCCACAGAGGAGGCTGATGTTGCCTTACCTGTTGGACTTTTAGATAATTCCTGGGTGGCAAAGCTGAGGGAGTGTCCTGGGTGCCCAGACTGGACAGTCCAGGGGCCATCCAGGGGCAGGGCCTTGGAGGGAGCTGCCAACACCTGAGAACAGGCAGGACAGTTCAGGAATCACCTCCAGGCCAAACCAAAAACCTCTTCTGGTCTGGCAGGATGCTCTGGGAAATGTGTTGGATTTTTTTTAACCCTGCTGAGAAACAAAGTCAAAATGGTTGTTTTGTTTTGTTGTTTTTTTTTTTTTTTTTAGAAATTCCAGGCGTTGAATCTGCCTCCAGTGAGTGGCATCTTCCGAAATATTGTTTTCTTTTTTACTCAGGTTTACAGCAATAATGAGTAGGTCTGTCCCATCCCCGAGTGGATGGGAACTGAATCCAATCCTAAAGGGCTAAGAAAAGCAATATTTGATTTCCTGAAGGCACAAGATTTTCTGGCAGTATTACAGAACTTGCTTCTTTTTAAACTTTTGAAACCTTTCAGAGAGGCACGTATGTATGGAAGCACTTACTGAAGCCTATTTATTCTATACTAGCTTATTTTAAATTAATTTTTAACTTATTTATAGCGTCAGAAATTACTATTTATTAAATACAGTCACCTTTTTTTAATGGGATGAACTTTGTTTTAGAAAGGAATAACTGATTGTCTTCAATCCCAAGCAATGTTTCTGCTTGGGCCCTGATCTTTGTGATCACTGGATGTTCTTGCAAAAGGGCTGCATTGGAGTAAGGGCTGTGTCACCTTCCTTGCAAGGAAAGGTGAAAGTCCAGTGCTTTTTTTTTGGACTGTTTTTTAAGATTAAGAAACAAGGATTGAGTTCAGGAGTTGTTCATGAAGATGCACTGTCTTCCTACACACCAAAAATGCCATGTTTGTCCCTAATATCTGATTTTTCCTGAAGTCAGGTTGGGGAGCAAAGTTATCCATGTTCTTGTCCAGGTGAGAAAAAATATGAGCAGGTGTCAAATACTCACCAAGTTTTTATTCAGGAATCTCTGAGGTTGTTCCTTCCCACTCTGCTTTTTTTAATCACTGGTTTTGAAGCACCAGTCTCTGCCAAAGGAGAAAAGAGCCAAAATATTCGGGACAATGGGAGACCAAGAACTTGAGGTGGTTTTGAGTTGTTTGGTGGGTTTTTTTAAGGACTGGAGCCAAGGGAATCATTCTGCACCTTGCACCTCTCCCTGTGAACAGGTGATTTGGTTTTGTAGAGCTCAGGGAAGTTCTGATTTCCAGTTCTCAGTTGTTCCATAGATTTTAATGTTTCTCCCAGACAAATGAAACGTCTGTCTCTGGCATTTCAGTGTAACTGGAGTCTGATAGAGGCACAAATACCACCTTTCCTCTGGAAAGTCAGGAGTTCTGGAAGCAAAAGTGCATGTGTGTATCCCTCATAGAAAATCCATAACCCAGAATAAAATCTGATTCTAGAAACAGTTTGAGACTCTCAAAGCCCCAGGAGCAAACCCAGCCCTGTCCCCCCTGAGCTGTTTCAGAATTTTCCCTTCTCTCGTGGTTGCTCACATCCCACAGTGGCAACATTCCTGTTCCCTGGGTTTGCTCTGGGTAAGAATCTCTTTCTTTGCCCTGGGTTTTTTAATTTAATTTTATTTTGAAATGTGGTATATGCTGTTTTCTGCTCACCAGAAGTTTTGGGTGTTTAACTTTGTGAAGCACCACAAACTTGGCCCCTGGCATTTCTCTGAAGGGTGAGGTCGAGGGCTGGTTCCATTCCACAGAGTGTTCCTGGCTCTGGGGACATCCCAATCCCAGATTTTCCTCTTGTCCCTTGGCAGTGTCACTCCTGTGTCCACTGGAGATCATGGCCAGGTCTGTGGAGCAGCCTGTGGCCTCTCTTGGCAAGGCTGCCTGCCTTATCCCACCTGACAAATTTAAATAATTCAATTTTTTCTCCTGGATATTAACAGGAGAAAGGGAGCAACAGCCTGGATGCTGTGCTGTGCTTTTTAAACCTCACCTTGTGAACTGCAGATACCAGAGACACAGAATTCTTCTGCATCACCTTTTTCCTCCCTTCAAACAACATCAACGTGCTTTAGAAAATAAACTCCAGGGGTTCTGGATCCTCAGAAATCTGCTAAGCCTCATTTGGGGTGATGCATCAGGGCCCTCCCCAGCAGCTGAGCTCGGACTGTGTGCGGGGAACAAACTGAGAATTAAAAACTGGCTCCCAGTGAGTTGGTTCAGGTATTCCCTATGCAAACACACCACCTACCTCAGAGCTGCTGGGGCAGTGCAGGATGCTGTGCCAGGTCCGTTCTGGCCGTTCCCTTTTAGGAACTGTGAACAGCAATTTGTAAATTTATAATCCCACTTCGGTTTATTGGATTTTTTTAATCTTTATCCTGGTTTATTTATCTTATATTGAAAGATTTTTAAAATGCCACGATCCACTTGCAGTTCCCAGTAGGAATTCCTCCACACTGGGCTGGGAAGATGCTGGGGGAGAGGCCAGCCCTGCTCCAGGCAGGGAATCCCTCATTTCAAAAGGCATTTTATGAGCTCACGCTGCTTCACCATCCCAAATGTTTGTACTGTGAGCAATTAATGCAAGGAACAGCCATTAGAAATTTACTTGACAGCAGCTGTCAAAGATTCCTGCATGCAATTAAGCTTTAATATTCCTCCAACACGTTTGTGATGCTCCCTACATCTGATTATTTCTCCTTTGGAAGGGGGAATTGGAGTCAAGTCACATTTGCTGGCTTTTAGTGACACCAACACCCACTTCCAAGCCTTCAGTTACATGTTAGTTAAATGGGCATTAATTATTTTAGCAGCACTTACTTTCCTTTGCAGCTGGCTTTGGTTTTATACACTGAAATCCTCATTTTTCTCAGCCAAAACCCTCAAACCTGCTGTAAGAGCCCACTGCAGGGTGCTGGAATAACAGATGTCCTCCAGTGATGGTGTCTGTGGGTCCTGGTAGAGCTGTACTTTTGGGTATGTGGGAAATAAAACATCTCTGGGAACACATGGAATTGTTTGATTCAACAATTTTCATTGCAAGGCAATGAAAATTCAAGCCTGTGTGCTGCTCTCTTTGCTCCCAGAAGCAGAGGTAAGGCTTGTATTCATTTTCTCCTGCTTTTTAACAAAAATATTTGGGCTTTTCTCAACAGAACCAGCATTTTTTTTTCCTAGCACAGAGTGGGCTGGAACAGTGTGGGTGTTGTTTTTTTTTTTTTAAAAAAGAGCTCCTGGGTTCCACTGGGTGGCTGAGGTTAACTGGGAAAGAATCAGCTCCCTCTGCAGCTGCACACCAGGAATTCTGAGTCTCAGGCAGGTAGCACTAATAGACTTTATTCAAGTTTCAAGTAATTTTCTGTAAATCATAGAAAAATAGAGTCTCTTGATTAACAGGCTGATGTGGTGCCAACGCTGGCACAGGAATTACACATCCTTTACTTGGAGAGGTAAAAAGGGAGTGCACAGGAATTACACATCCTTTACTTGGAGAGGTAAAAAGGGAGTGCATAAAGATGTGTGGGGCTCAGAGAGGCTCTCACCCCTCTGCAGCATCCAAGGGGCTCGTCCAAGGCTGGGTTTCCCTCACGGGGAAGGAAACTCAAACACTTCAATGTAACTGTGCAAGGATCTGTTGCAGGTTTGCAGAGGAGGTGCTCAGGATGCTCCTGGCTGTGCTGGGGATGGGGCTGGTCCCTCTGAGGAGTGTCAGCTGTGTCATTCCAGGCTGTCCCTGTCTGTGCCCTTCCCCAGGGGACAGCCCCAGGCTGTGTCACTGCAGCTCCCTCAGCCCACAGAGCCTCGGGCTCCTGGAGCTGGAGAGATGCACAAATGGAACCAAGGACCTGACAGGGCTTTTTGTGGTGCTGTGCTGCAGGAGCTGCCCCAAAACACAGCCCTCATCACCCCCTGGGGCTGAGGATTGGTCAGAAAACACTCCAGCCCTGTCACAACCCTGTGTGTCCCCCTGAGCCATCACTGGGGCCTGGAGAGGAGGGCTCTGCTGGCACTGGGTGCTGCACCTGCTTCAACATTTTGGAACAAACTTTTTGTCACTTTTCTGATTAAAATCTGAGCTTAGCAAAGAAGGGCAGACATTGACTGTAATACCCTGAAGCCCAGCTTCGTACTAGAGGCAGTTTAATTTGAATCTTAAAAAGTACTGCTCAGGTGAGCAGGGACCTTTCTGAGGTGCCTGTAACTTGCATCCCTCACCTGTTTCCCTCAAGTTTTGGAAGGAACCAACACAACTCCTTTCCTGCTGCAGCTGTGGAATTCCCTCACCCAGGAGATGTCCTGCAGCCCTGGGTGCTGGGGCAGCAGAGGAAAGGAAAGCACAGCCTCAGCAGGGCTGAGGTTCCTCAGGCAGCAGTTTGAGGCTCCCAGCAGGAACAGCCCCAGTCCCAGTCGGTGCTGAGGGGCGATGCAGGGTGAAATACCTCATCCCATCCGTGACTAAAGCAGCTGTTGTTTTGGGTCCTGAGTGTCCTGGGGCTCCTGAGTGTCCTCAGGCTCCTGCACATCCTCATGGTCCCAGGCAGCCGAGGTGGGGCAGTGTGGGGAGTCCCCGTTGATGTCCCTCAGGGGGATGTAGCGATAGTCGCGGTGCCGCCGCCGGCCCTGCAGCACCAGCCCCACGTTCCCCAGGGCGCTCAGCACCAGCAGCAGGGCCAGGGCAGAGCTCAGGGACAGCCACGAGCCTCTGTGGGACACAAATCACATCACCAATGGCTCACCTGGGGCACCAGGGTGCAGAGGATTGTCTTCCCTTCTCTGTGGGGCTGCTCTCAGGCAGGAGAGAGCCAGGGAATGCTTTAGGTTGGAAAAGCCCTCCAAGATTATCCAGCCCATTAACCCTGCACTGCCAGTGCCACCACTGACCCATGTCCCCACTGCCATATCCACACAGCTCCTAAATTCCTCCAGGGATGGGGACTCTGCCACCTCCCTGGGCACCCTGTGCCACTGCCTGACCACCCTTTCTGTGAAGGAATTTCCCCAATATCCAAATTAAACCTCCCCTGGCACAACTTGAGGCTGTTTCATCCTGTCCCTGTTCCCTGGGAGCAGAGCCCGACCCCCCTGGCTGTCCCCTCCTGTCAGGGAGTTGTGCAGAGCCACAAGGTCCCCCCTGAGCCTCCTTTTCTCCAGGCTGAACACCCCCCATGCTGTGGCAGGCTCTGAGATGCACAGTGAGCACCACACACTTACTCTGACAGACAGAATCTGTCTTTGCTCTTTTCCTTTTTCTGGGAGGCCAAACACTGTCCAGCTGGAAAACCGAGAGGAAAGAAAGGTGAAGGCAGGGTATAAAATCCCACTAAAAAAGAGCAAGGTTAAGCAGAGCTGGTGACTAAGCAAGCCCCACTATGCACTAAAGCTGCTGCCTGCAGTGGGTACCTCTGTGTAGGTGCTCCTGCAGTGCCCTGTGGTGGGTGATGTTGCAGCTCCCTGTCTCGGGGTCGCAGGGACACGAGTGTTCACACTCACAGCGGCTCCGGCAGTTGGGCCCAAACCAGCCCAGGGGACACTCTGGGGATGGGATCACAAAGGGATTGGTCATTGCCAAAGCTCCACCTGCTCTGAGAGACCACCCAGGCTGTGGCTGCAGCTCCCTCAGCTCAGCTGAGCCTGCAGCAGACTGGGAGCACCATGCTGGGAGCTCAGGGCTGCTCTCTGGTGTGCCTCAGAGGGAAGTTTGATTCCAGATGATTCCAGAGTCATGGAATGGTTTGAGTTGGAGGAGACTTTAAAGCTCATCTGGCTCCAACCCTCTGTCATGGGCAGGGACACCTTCCACCATCCCAGGGTGCTCCAAGCCCCATCCAGCCTGGCCTTGGACACTCCCAGGGATCCAGGGGCAGCCACAGCTGCTCTGGGCAACATCTCTGGGATGGGACTGGCTGAGTGTCCCCAGGCTGGAACAGAGCATCACTGACAGAATCAGGCCCCCAGGAAGTTCACACCCCACTGTAATTAACTCATTCACTCAGATACAGGGAGGCTGGGATGGACAGATGCTCAGCAATAAGCCGAGTGTGTGCCCTGAACAAGGAGCAAGACCTTGAGTGTCTCACACCAAGGCAGCTGTAGATGCTCCAGCTGCAATTAAACTCACAGTGCCAGAAAAGAGCAGCCCAGCCCACAGGGTGGCTTTTCCCTCCCCTGCTCCCCCTCGGGCAGGCAGCTCCCACTCCCCTGTCCCTGGCTGTGAAGAGCAGTGAAGAGCAGTCAGCATTTACCTTCAGTGCAGTTGCTGCCAGTCCAGCCGGCGTCACAGAGGCAGCCAGCTGTGCAAAGACACAGAACAGGCATTAGTGACCACACAGAAACACCTCCAGGCAGTGAGGGCTTGAAATCAGGAGCCTCTGACCCCCCCAGTGCCAGTGAACCCCAGAAAAGGAATCCTGAGCTCACACAAAGGTGGGTTCACACAGCCCCCCTGCCCAATGCAGCAGAATCCCTGCTGGTGGCATCCCCTGGGACCAGCTCTGGGTCACTACTGGCAATTCCTGCACCCACCAAATCTGCCCAGCCACTGCCCTGGGAAACACCTGAATGAGAGCTGAGCTTTCCAGGACAGGAAAACAGTAACAGGATTGGGCATGGAGGGGCAAAAGATGAGGGCAGACATTCCAGCAATTCCTAGCTTCACATTCATGGAAGTGTAGCAACTGCACACTCGTAACAATTATGAAGTAGGAGAGGGAAGTAAAGAAGGAACAGTGAGGGGAGGGGACAGAAGCAGCAGTATAACAGCATAACACACAGCCATGCCCCATCAGCAGCCTCACAGAAAACTCAGAGCACAACTCTGGGGCAGAAAGGGAAACTGCAGCACAGAGGTTGAAGTTGTTGAAGTTTCCAGCCCCGAGCCGCGGCCCAGCCCCTCCGCCGGCTCTTGAAGGAGTTCTGACCAGCAGAGGCTGCAGGAGAGGGGAAGCAGCCCCACCCACCAGGAGGGATATTCCCCGGGGATATTCACCGGCGCTGCAGACGCCGTGCAGGCTGCAGTTGGCGGGGCCGCAGTCCAGGGTGTCGCAGGCGGGGCCGGCCCAGAAGGCGCCGTGGCAGCGGCAGCGCCCGGACACGCAGAGCCCGTGGCCGCTGCAGTCGGGGGGGTCGCAGCCCGGCTCGTGCACACACAGCACCGTGGAGATGCTCCGGGGACAGCGCCACATGCTGTCAGAGCTGGGGACAGCACAGGGACAGCGTGAGCTGAGACAGCCCAAACCCCGTTAGATAACCCAGAGGTTTCCCCCTGATCCATGCTGGGGATGAATATGAACATTAATATATGAATAATATATGAATAATATGAACATTAATACTGGGGAAATATAAACTAAAACTACATTGGACTCAATGTATTAACTGAGTTATAAATCCCATCTGATAGGCATCACTTCAACATGGAATTACAGAAGCAACAGACTCCCTTAAAGCAGTCCCTGCTTCCGTCATTTTGGCACCCAGCACACATTTTCTTGAATGTTACTTGCTTTGATATACATTATATATCACTGTAGTTATGGCAACTGAATGTTAAATCCCTCCATGTTTACAGTCAGAACTGAATAAAAAGTTGAATTTAAAACAAAATATTCTTTAGATTCCCTCCAATGAGGCAGGGCAGGGTCTCCCAGTCAGTGTTTCTCCTCCATAATAATGAGCTGCTGACAGATCTCTGCTAATTCCCATGGAAGTTCAGCTCTGAATCTCCCAGACTAAGAGCTGCTGCCTTATCCGATTCCCACATCAGCCACAGCTTTGCTGCCTGTCTGGAACCAGCTCAGCTTTAATCCTGGATGACTAAGTGGGGAAAAAAAGCACGGAGTCACTCAATCTCTACAAATTCTAGAGCTGCTCTCTCTCACCTGCCTTTGCTGTGCCCTCCCAGGCAGGGCAGGGCGTGGGGCAGCAGCACCTACCAGTGCTCAGAGGGGTAGCTGGCCAGGGTCCCGTTCAGGACCAGCGTGGCTGAGCCTCCACCATCCAGGTTGATGGCGTTGATGACTCCCTGCTCCTTCAGGAATCCTGCCATTTCCCACAGGTTCACCCTGCAAAGCAGAGGTTGGTTATTGATTTGCTTTCAGTGAAGCTGTTAGATCAGGAGCTTGTTGGGAAGCTCTCCCATCCCAGGCACCCTGTGTGAGCCTCTTCCAGCTCTGCAAGTCTCTGCCTTAAAACATGTCCCTGAGAGCTGCAGTGTCCCTCCAGCCCCAGGAATACAGGACTTTAACCAAGGCTTACCCTCTGGATTCTGTCTGTCCCCCCAGGAATACAGGACTTCATCCAAGGCTTACCCTCTGGATTCTGTCTGTCCCCCCAGGAATTCAGGACTTTAACCAAGGCTTACCCTCTGGATTCTGTCTGTCCCCCCAGGAATTCAGGACTTTAACCAAGGCTTACCCTCTGGATTCTGTCTGCCCATCCACGTGAACCAGGACCAGGCGGCCGTGCTGGTCGTGTCCCACCGCGGTCCTGGCCGAGATCACGTTGATGAACTTGTCAAAGGTTCCTGTAGGACAGGGAACAATTCACACTCAGAATGTCCGTTGAGACACATCTGTCTGTCCCAGCAGGGGCCTCGTCTGAACTGAGGCACAGTGAGAGCACAGCTCAGGCTCCTCTTGTCCATCCAAGCCCTACAGAAGTGCTCTTGATTAAGGTTTTGTCTGGCACAGGATTCACAATCCCTTGGCTTTAAACTATGTAAACCTGCTTTGAGTTTTTCTGGACAGGTTAGACAGAACAGGAATTCATGGCTGCGAGGGTGGGGAGGCCCTGGCACAGGGTGCCCAGAGCAGCTGTGGCTGCCCCTGGATCTCTGGAAGTGTCCAAGGCCAGGCTGGATGGGGCTTGAAGCAACCTGGAATAATGTAAAGTGTCCCTGCTCACAGCAGGGGTGTGGAATAAGATGGTCTTTAAGGTCCTTCAACTCCAAACTATTCCATGAGTCCATGAAAGCTGGATTTGTGAAGTGCCCCTTCTCCCAAGAGCCCCAGGGGAAGGAAAACCCACGGGCAGGCTGAAGGCCCACAGTATTTACCTGTGGTTTGAGTGTCCCCACACTCGGCCGCCCGGCTCTGGTTGATGTACACCTCTCCATTCCTCAGCAGCCAAACCACCCCGCTGACAAGCTGCACAAAAGGGTTTGATTGATCCAGGACATCCTCCTCAGACAGGTAACTGGGAACAGAGGGCAGGAGAGTTAACAGACACAGTGTCTCTCCTGCTGCCAGCAGGCTCCTGGAGCAGGGAGGAGGGCAGAACAAGGAGGGATGAAGGACAGCTACACCCAAAACCAGGGGCCAAGCAGTGTGAAACATCACTTTAGCAGCCAGAGCAGCCTGTTCTCTGCTCTTCTGTGCAAACCCACAGCTAATGGTGGTCCCAGGCCACTGGGCCTCAAACAAGGGCAGAAAGCATCTGGCGGAACACAAGGACAGAATCACTGCCAAATCCAAATCCACTCAGGGATCTGTGGAAGCAGCTGTGTAACATCTTGCTGCCTGTCAGCTCCTATTCTCCAAAAATGTGACACCAAACAGCTTTGGAGAGCATTTGGAGCTACAGCATCCAGCCTGCCCACAGCTGCACTGGGTGCTACCTGCTGTTTCATCTGGGAAGGAGGTTCCCCTGCTCCTGCAGACAGCAAAAGCTCTGTTCAGCTGCCACCTGCATGTTTGGCTGTTGTGTGTCACCACAGGGTGCTTCCCCAGGAACACTGCTCTCTCCTGAGTCAGAGAGATGAGACACTGGAACACAAGCAGCTGGAGGTGATAACTTACTGAGCTTCTCATCCTAGGACAGAGCAAATGGGCAGAGATAGCTCCACGAAATACAGCCAGAACATCCCCAGCTTCAGCATTCCAAGTGAGCTTTTACTCTCACTGGGGAGGCCAAGGAGGCAGTGCTGGGATAAACTCCCTGCCCAGTGATGCCTCAAAGTCTTCAGGCTAGAGAGCATTCTCCAAACACCCCCCAGCTCTTACCCGAACACCATGGTGCCATCTTTCCGGATACCAAACTGAGCGTTCTGGAGGCCTCCAGAGTCTCTCACCAGCTTCCCATCGCTCACAACATTCCCAAGGCACTCTCCAGTGTTCATGTCAAAATACCCGCCGTTCTGAGCCACCAGACACTTCCTGAGCTTTGCGGTCTCCTCCACGGGGGCTCTGCGTCGAGCCAGGCAGCCGCCAGCACCGCCGGGCTCCAGCACGGAGAAAGTCCTGAGGGGGTCCCTCACGAAGGTGAAATGACCATAAATCACCTTGCGGTCGCTGCCCTCCGGAGGGATGTACGAAACAAACGTCCTGGTGACAGCCACCGGGCCGGCCGTGCTGTTGTCGGCGGGCCAGGCTTCGTGAGTGAGGTTTCCGTACTTGAGGGGCTGGCAGTCCCGGACGTGCCTGTGCCCGTGCCGGGGGCCGTGCTGCCCGGGCGGGTACGGCTGCAGCGGGGGCTCGCCGGGCCTGCAAAGACAACACCCGGTTGCCCCAAAGCCGCAAAAACAGGGTGATGAGAGCCTCGCTGACAGCCCAGGCCCGCTGGTCCCGCGCCCCCGGTGCGGTTCAAGGGCGGCCGTCCCGTCTCGTCCCGTCCCGCTCCACCGGCCCCGCCTCAGGGCACCCGGAGCCCCCCGGGCCGGGCACAGCCGGGACAGACACTCACCCGCCGCCGCGGGCCACCTGCAGCGAGCCGAGCACCGCCAGCGCGGCCGCCAGCACCGTTCCGATCCCTGCTCGCCCCGATCCCCGTCCTGGGGCCGGGCCCGCTCCGATACCCGCCCTGCCGGGACCCCTGCCCGGCCCCCGGCCCGCAGTGCCCGCCGCCCCACACGCCGCCATCTTGGCGGGCGCCCGGCGCGGGCGGCCACAGCGCCCCCTGGCGGCGGGCGGGGACGGGGCGGCTCCTGCGGGGACACGGGAACAGGGATAGGGGTATTGGCATGGGCAGGGAACCGGGATAGGGGTGTTGGCACGGCCGAGAACCGGGATAGCGGTATTGGCATGGGCAGGGAACAGGGATAGGGGTATTGGCATGGGCAGGGAACACGGATAGGGGTCTGGACACGGGCAGGGAACAGGGATAGGGGTATTGGCATGGGCAGGGAACAGGGATAGGGGTCTGGATACAGCCCAATGGAGTCACATTGTGTTTGTAAGCACTGCTAGCCTGTACCTCACAATGCAGATGTGATTGGTGCAAATACATATTACTGGGATATTCGTGTTATTTTTTCAGTGCAAAATAAAAAAATAAAAAAAGAAAGGGTGTTTTAAAAAGTTTGAAGTACATATATCAAGTGGCAATAATAAGGGTAACCAGGGTAGCAGCAGGTTGTCATGGGATTTGCTTGAAACATTTGAATTGGAGAGTTCTGAGATGAGTGAAGTCCCATTTGTGAGGGGGATTTTGGCTGCTCTGTCTGTGTTTATTGCACTCACAGCAGTCGATGGAGGGCAGGAGGACTGGGGATGGGGCTTAAATAGATTATTTCTAGGGTAAATGCAAACAGCATTTCCAAACTTTCTGAAAGGGTCAGGAAGAAGAGACAGGAAAAGTCTTTTGTAAAACAGAACTGCTATTCAATACATATGAAAAAAAATTACAGGCAGAGATCAGTAGTCTCTGAAAATGCATTTCTCTCAAGTGCATCCCTGTTTTCACAGCCTCAGCCAGAAGTGATGACTGCACTTTATTTATCTTTCTCCAGCTAAGTGCTCTGAAGATTACACAGGTCAAAAGGACTTTTATTGCACCTATACCTTCATAAACTAAAAGTCACTGCGTCCATAAGGCCGACACACTTGTAATTTTAAGTACTGGATGATCCCTGTGGGTCCCTTCCCACTCAGAAAATTCTGTGATTCTACTCTTTGTCGCTAAAAAAATTCTGAGCAGAGCCTTTAAGCAAACATTCCAGGCTTTGTTTTGCTGTGGAACCAGTCTGCCCACGCTGGTAATTAATTATGTGTTTTTAAAAGGGAACAATGGTTTCATTGTTACCACCTGCTTGTTTGGCAATGTGGGGAGTTACATTGGAAATGCAACATCTGACATCTGGATTTGTCATAGGAGGTGAAGAAACACATCTGGAATAGCAGGATGGCATTTGGATGGGGGACCACAGGGGTCTGCAGAGAGTATTGTGAAATTTTCCTGCTTGGAAACTCAAATCCAGAGAAGCTCTAGTCCAAATTTAGCTGAATCCAAACCAAAGTAAAGCACACACATTGGATGGTAATGAGGCTTCACTAAAAACACACCTGACTTCAAGATACTCTAAAATCTGGCTTTGCCATAGGAGGTGAAGAAACACATCTGGAATAGCAGGATGGCATTCAGATGGGGGACCACAGGGGTCTGCAGAGAGAATTGTGGAATTGTGGTTGGACACTCAAATCCAGAGAAGATCTAATCCGAGTTTAGCTGAATTCAAACCAAAGTAAAGCACACACATTTACGGTAATGGTGCTCCACTAAAATCACCCCTGACTTTGAGATACTCTAAAATCTGGCTTTGTCATAGGAGGCAAAGAAACACATCTGGAATAGCAGGATGGCATTCGGATGGGGGACCACAGGGGTCTGCAGAGAGAATTGTGAAATTTTCCTGCTTGGAAACTCAAATCCAGAGATCTAGTCCGAATTTAGCTGAATTCAAACCAAAGTAAAGCACACACATTGGATGGTAATGAGGCTTCACTAAAAACACACCTGACTTCGAGATTCTCTAAAATCTGGCTTTGTCATAGGAGGTGAAGAAACACATCTGGAATAGCAGGATGGCATTCGGATGGGGGACCACAGGGGTCTGCCGAGAGAATCGTGGAATTGTGGTTGGACACTCAAATCCAGAGAAGATCTAATCCGAGTTTAGCTGAATTCAAACCAAAGTAAAGCACACACATTTACGGTAATGGTGCTCCACTAAAATCACCCCTGACTTTGAGATACTCTAAAATCTGGCTTTGCCATAGGAGGTGAAGAAACACATCTGGAATAGCAGGGTGGCATTCAGATGGGGGACCACAGGGGTCTGCCGAGAGAATTGTGAAATTTTCCTAGTTGGAAACTCAAATCCAGACAAGATCTAGGCAGGATTTAGCCGAATTCAAACCAAAGTAAAGCACACGCATTGGGGGTAATGGCACTTCACTAAAATCACCCCTGACTTCGAGATTCTCTAAAATTTACCACAAAACCCCACACTACCGATGAGTACCCAGTACCGCTATAACTAATTAATCAACTAACCCCTCCCTATCGCTATAATTAATTAACCATTCCACGGGTAATTATCCCCGTCCCGCCGCCCGCCCGGGCTCCCCTCAGAGCGCGGGGCCTCCGCGCCGCCAGGGGGCGCTCTCAGCGCGCCTTTCCCGCCTTTCCGGTTCTCCAATATGGCGGCGCCATGGCCATGGCCGTGGCTGGTTCCATGGCCGGCGGTGACGGGCGCTGTGGTGTTTCTCCTCTTTCTGCTGCTCTGGCGGCGGCGGCGGCGATGGGAGGGCGGCGAGGGCCGGGTGTGCGTGGCCGTGCTGGGGGATTTGGGCCGCAGCCCGCGGATGCAGTACCACGCGTTGGCGCTGGCGCGGCACGGGCGGAGGGTCGCTCTGCTGGGTTATCTCCGTGAGTGAGGGGCGGCCGGGGCAGGGCCGGGCCGGGCCGGGCGGGGCGGCCTCAGCGCTGATCTGCCTGTCCTCTCGCAGAAACAAGACCACACCCGGACGTGCTGAACAGCAAAAACATCCGGCTGGTGCCCGTGGCGGAGCTGTGCGGGCTGCGAGGTGCGTGAGAGGCCGGGCTGGGGGTACGTGAGGCGATAAAGAGCCCGCAGCGTGTGCACACACAGCTCCACACTCTTGTCTCCCTTAATCTGTTAAACAGGAGCTTCTGGAATTTAAGCACCTGCTCGTATATTGGTGCTGGTCACGTTCAGAATGAAATTCTGCCTCTTCTTCCCTCCCCTGTTGCCCAGAGCAGCTGTGGCTGCCCCTGGATCCCTGGAAGTGTCCAAGGCCAGGCTGGACAGGGCTTGGAGCAACCTGGGATGGTGGAAGGGGATGAGCTTTAAGGCCCTTTCCAACTCAAATCGTTCAATGAGTGTAGGATTTCTTTCTGTACAAAATATAGAATGAGAACTCGCATGGCTTTATAGCAATCGTAGAATAAAATCACAAAGGTTGAAAAAGCCCTCAAAGAACATTGAGTTCAACCATTCCCCCAGCGCTGAGCCATGTCCCCAAGTGCCACATCCAGTTATAAATGCCTTCAGGTGACACCACCACTGCCCTGGGCAGCTGTGCCAGTGTCTGAGCACCATTTCCATAAAGAAATGTTCACAGTATCCAGCTTAAACTGCTCCTGGTACAACTTGAGGCCATTTCCTCTCATCTTCTCCCTCGTTCAGGAGCAGAGCCCGACCCCCCCTGGCTGTCCCCTCCTGTCAGGGAGTTGTGCAGAGCCACAAGGTCCCCCCTGAGCCTCCTTTTCTCCAGGCTGAGCCCCTTTCCAGCTCCCTCAGCCTCTCCTGGTGCTCCAGCCCCTTCCCCAGCTCTGTTCCCTTCCCACGACACGCTCCAGCCCCTCAGTGTCTGCCTTGGAGTGGCCCAGCCTTTCCAAATCCCTCTGCACAGCTGGCTGGTCCTGATGTTCACTTTTTTTTGTGGGGAAGAGCTCTAATATTCTTACCTGTTTTTTTCTGTCACTTTGCAGTGGGTCCAAAGCTTTTCCAGTATGTCCTCAAGGTGCTCGTGCAGTCAGTGCAGTTACTGTACACGTTACTGAGGATAGATCAGCCTTCCTATATTCTTCTTCAGGTATGTTTTGTATTGGGACTAATTTCAGTAAAAACAAATAGAGTGTTTTTTAGCCAGCTCAGACATTATTCTAATCATTTCAGAGCTGCACTGGCCTCATTAGTGGTGTAAACCTGTATCCAGGTATTTTTTTGGCTCTAAACTTTGATTTGTCTGTTAACAAGACAGTTTGTTTTTCAAACCTCATTGCCTTGGGTAGTACTAAAGAATAAATCTTACTGGAAATGTTGGTGTGTTTATTGGAGGGAGTTTTGATCCTGATCCAAGGGTTAAATTTGAAGTACCTGCCAGTGTTTGTAAGTGAATACAAACATTTTCTGTTCATGAAGCTCCTTTGAGGCGATGCAATTCCAATTTGACTTTTTCTTTCCGGCAGCTGCTTTGCGTTTGTCACTCGGTCACATTTTTTAATGCTATTTTGGTTTTGTTTTTGAGCAGAACCCCCCAGGCTTGCCCAGTATAGCTGTTGCCTGGCTGGCAGGGCTGTGGTGGGGCAGCAAACTCATCGTGGATTGGCACAACTACGGCTACACCATCCTGAGCCTGAGCCACGGGAGGAGCCACCCACTGGTCCTGATTGCAGAGTGGTTTGTACACTCATTTCTGCTCTTTACAAATATCACGCCTTGGTGGAATCCAGAATGGAGCCACTGGGGAGAGGATAATTGGCACAGGGAGGGGTTTCTGGGCTCTGCTGTGTAAAACTGGTTTGTGTTCTGCAGGTGCTTTGTTGGACACGTGGGAGGGGAGTTGCAGGAGTAGGCAGGTTGCTTTTATGTACATATGCAAATGTTACTGGAATTTCATTATATGTCCTGGGCTTTTTATTCTCTAATGCTGCTTTACACTCCTTCTCTTCTTTGAACAGCTCCTTGCTGAGTATAATTGGTTATATGTAGTTAAAGGCTTTGGAGAATAGGAGTCCATCAAAAATTGGCAATCAATTTTCTGTTCTAGGGGCAGTTTGGTTTCTTTGGGTTCTGTTTGGCTTTCATCAAGCCTGGGCACTGGGGAGAGTTTCTGCAATTGCCTGCCTGTGGTTTCTGACTGACATTTCATTTTTTGTCAGGTATGAAAAGCTTTTTGGGCGCTTGTCTGACTATAACCTGTGTGTCACTGATGCCATGAAAAAAGATCTCTGGGCGAACTTCAGGATTAAGTAAGTCCTGTGCCTCAGACAATTGAGTTGCTCAGGGGTTTTATGGAGTGAGTTTGAAAATCAGGACAGTGATGTCTGCAGTTTTTACAGGTGCATTTCACCCTTAGAATAAGAACACAAGAATGGGGTTCTTTGTTATTTGTGTCCACCTTGGTGTGTCCTAGCAAACTTCAGGAATACAGGAAGTTGTAAGAGTCAAAAAAAAAAAAAAAAAAAAAACAAACCAACCACAAAAAAAACCAACTAATTACTTTTCTGTATTGATTTAGTTAATTCCTTTCTGATGACATTGTTGCAGCTTCCCACTGTACCATGCTGTTACATCTGTATCTTATTTAAGCTACACATTTATTTTTCTCCCAGGGCTGTAACTTTGTATGACAAACCAGCATCTTATTTTAAGGAAACACCATTAGACCTCCAACACAAGTTGTTCATGAAACTTGCCAAGGACTACGAGCCTTTCAAACCACGGTATGTGCAGCTGCCCCTGCAGTCCTTAACAAGGAATTTGGACTTGTGGCACTTAAGTTACCAGGAATATTTGTGTGGGATCTTCTGACCCCCAGCAGGCAATGAGTTGCCTTAATTGTCATTAGGAGAGGCCAGAAGGAGTGAAATGATTGAGCTGTGTGGTGACAAAAGCAGTAGAAGTGTTTTGTTTTTAAAGATTTTGGGATAAGCAGTGAAATAATCTGTGATGAGTGTCTGGGGTGGAACTCTGCAGTTGTCTGACCCACACAGCAGTGGTTAAATGCTTCCTTAATAGCATCCCTTCCTTAATTACTGTGAGAGACTCTTCAGGATCTTGGTCCAAGTGTTCACACTCCCCTCTGGCTGTGCAGGTGTAGCAGATGTACCAGGGAATTCACTTCACTAAACCAAGGCTTGGAAAATAAGTGAAATCCACAATGCATGGTGAGGATTTTTTGGGAAATGCCCAGCTCAGAACATGCAAGTTCTGAGTTCAGTGGAATAAATGTGCTGTTGTCCTCCAAGTGTGAGACAGATTGTGGAAAGAGGGGCTGACTCTGCTCAACTTGTGAAGGAAAACATTTGGTTGGAAAATGGAATTGTGCCTATAGGGGAAAATGGCCTGCCTTGTCCTGGTATTTTTGTAACATAACAATTCTGTTTCTAGACAAGTCGAGCAGCAAATCTGAAGCCAAAAGTGTGGAAATTGGTGCCAGTAAAGCAGAGTGTTCCCTGCTGTTGTGTAGCTCATTCTCAGGAAGTTGTGTTTCCATAGTGCAGAGCTGGCAGTCCCAGTGCTGACACATCAGCCTTCACGGAGAGAGATGGGAAAAATGGGAATGTGGTGAAGCCCAGGGGCCGCCCAGCCCTTCTCATCAGCAGCACCAGCTGGACAGGTTGGGAATCAGTTTTATTTCTCAGATAAAATAGGGCTGTTTGTGCTTTCTCACACCTTAACTTCACTTTGTCCTGTGTTTTCCTGGGAGAATTTGAAGACGAGGTGTGCGCGATGCGACTACATGTTGTGTAACTCACATAATGCTACAAATGAATGTTTTTTAGAAGTTATATTTTAATTATAGAGCTCAGCTTTAGGAGTGATTAAAAAGGTCTTGCATGGTGGTGTGAAACAGATTAAAACACTCAAATATTTACTTCTTATGGCACCTGAGGGTGTGTCTGTTTCTCTCCACTAACTGAGCTTTAAGGTCCCATCCAACCCAGACCAATTTGTGATTCCATCATTTCTGATTATGTTTATTACATAATTATGTACATTTTCCCCTCTGTATGAGGAAGGGAACAGAGACTGGAAAGAAACAAATCCATTGCCAGTGGCCACGGGCAGGATTGTCTTTATCTGTGAATAATCAGGACAGTTTTTACACTTAATTCTCAGTTTTAGAAACTAGAAAATTTTAACTTGACAGCTTCAAAGATGTACAGTATTTCTAGCTGGTTTGTCTGTCATGTTGCCAACAAGGGAAATAAATAAACACTCTGCATGGTTATGCACTTTTATTTATGAAAATAACCTAGGGGATTTTTAATGGCACATTTTAGTAAATAGTCATCTTTAAGTACAGACTATGTACTTAAAACCTCTGAGTACATGGTCTGTATTTAAATTGTCTAGGTGAAGGTGAGGAAAATCTCAACTGTTATTTAAAGACAAAAATTAAAAATGGTAGAAATATGAGTGTCACTAATAAAGTTTTCTCTTTCAGAGGATGAAGACTTCTCAGTCCTTTTAAGAGCTTTAGAAGGTTGGTATGAAGGAATTGATCTCCCTTTCTCAAAGAGTTCTTCTGGACACTTAAAAAGAGTTTTGCTAAAGAGCAATGCTTCTATATTCAGGTGAAAATGCACTTGTATTTGATTAATTAGCACTAATTTCAGATTAGTAATTGAAATACAGCAGTGCAACATCTGAATTCAATTAGAGGAGTTGTCAGAGGGAGAATTAAATCTCTAACTGGCTCCTAAAGTGCAGTTTTATTTTCTGAGCTATTACACCTACTCTCCACAGGTATCTGCTAATGAGAAGGGAGGGAATACATTGTTTTATCTTGTAGACTTCACAGCTGCAGTTCTAAATTGATCTATTGAATTGTTTGGGGAGCAGTTGAAGAAATGCTTTGTGCATAAACAGCCTGATTTATTTCTCTAGAAGTCTTTAAATGTTAACACAGCTGAATTTACTGCTGGGTTAGTAACACATGCTTGAAAGGAAATTGCTTGTAGTGGGAAGCTCAATAATTAATCCACTGTCACCACTTTTCACCCTGAGATTTGTCAGCTCTGACCAGTGTTTTATCTTCTCCAGATTATGAGAGGTTTATTGAGGAGGGAGCCAAGCTTCCAGCTTTGGTGTGTGTGATAACAGGTAAGGATGTTTGTGCTGCAATTCTTTCAGTGCTAACAGGAGTTTTAGTTGTCACTTTTGTTCTGTGCTGACTCTTCTGTTGCTGGTGGGAGAGAGGAGGGACTGTTGCCTTTGTGTCTGTTATAAGGACAGTGATTTATAGCTGATTTATAGTTATTGTTATTGCACATCTTTAAAGAGCCTCCCTGTCTGCTCCAGCTCTGCATGCAAAACAACTCAATGAAATATTGAGTAAGAGAAGTCCAGGTGCACATTGCTCCCAAGGGAACTTAGACTTTTCATGTCTTTTTAGGGCACCACAAGTGTTGTATCCTGTTTGTGCACCTGATCCAACAGGAGCTCATATTTCACAGACCAAACTGTTCTCAGTCACCTTGACAAAACATTCTTTTCTGTTTTAAACAGGTAAAGGACCTCTAAAAGATTACTACAACGGGCTGATCCAAAAACTGCACTTTAGGCACATCCAGATCTGTACACCATGGCTGGAAGCTGAGGATTACCCTCTTCTGCTTGGTAAATAGTGGGTGATGGAAAAGCTTGGAGGATTTGTGGGATGTGCACAGTTGCAGGGGCTGATGCAGACTGCACAGTCAGGAATGTTTCTGGTTAGTGACAGGATATTCATGGATTTAACTCATTCCAGCAAAGCTGATGAATTCCCCTGGCTGGCTTTTCCCTCTTTTCCCAAGAAGTAGCTGTGTTGCTGTTTCAGCTTGTTCTTTGCATTCTTTGTTTCTTCCAGCTGTGCCTGTGCTTCACTTTCAGGCTCACTCCAGTAAATGAAATTAAAAAGTTGTGGGTTGAGCAACCAAAAGTAGCTGAAATTCTAAATTAACATGTCGTTGGAATGTTATTCCCTCAGCATCTTCATTGCAACAGCATAAAGTGGGAATAGTAGAGTTATAAAATACCTGTTCAGTGTGATCTTCATTCTGCAGGGTTAGAGCCTGACAGTTTATGTGGCTGTAAAACACTATTTATTTGGTCCTTTTCAAATAATGAATATAATTTCTGTAAAATCACACTGTAATTCCTCTGTTTGAGCTGATTTCAACTGGGAGAGGTCACTAGTGAGCTACGCAGTGTATCCTGATTGGATTGTGATGGGATTTTCCTTCACTTACTCATTTTTAGCAGATTAAGAGGCAGAAAGGCTGTTTTAAGATACACAAAACTTCAAAATCCCTTTTAATTTAGCATACACTCACTTAGTACTTTTCTCAAACATAACTATTTTGAGTCCCAAAACACCTTGTGCTTTATTTTTTTTTTCCCTGATTGCTTGAAATTGTGTCTGGGTAGATGAAAGTTTCACTTGCACCATCCAAAGCAGCAGAGAAATAAATGTTTGGGGGACAGAGGAGCTGTTTTCAGAGAGTTCAGACTGTGTTGTGTTGTTTTTTCAGGCTCAGCAGACCTGGGGGTGTGTCTCCATAAATCCTCCAGCGGTTTGGATTTGCCCATGAAGGTGGTGGATATGTTTGGCTGCTGTTTACCTGTGTGTGCAATACATTTTGAATGGTAAGAGTTTATTCTGTTACAGCTCAAGGGAATCACATAAAACAATATTTTTACAAAGCCAAAGTTCATCAGCTACTGCAGGAATTCAGTGAGATTCCTGTATTATGCCATTTTTAAAATTTGGTAAGGTAGAAATCAAGGTTGTTTTAAGTTTAAAAGTTAATATTGGTTTCCACAAAATTAGGAGCATTTATTGCAAGCACTTGCCTTAAAAAAATCCCTGTATTCCATTGTTTCCATATATTTAAATTTAAAAAAAGCTTTCTTCTGCATAGACACACCTGTTCAGTGAAAGGCTGAATGTTGGAATTTATGGTCCTTTGAGAAAACAGCAGCTTTATAAAAGAAGATAAATTCTCTGGGAAGATTTCATGATGGATCATGGACAGATTTTCCTGGTGGAAAAATAAAAATCTAGTTTTAAAGTAGATCATTGCCCTGGTTTTTAATGGATGTCCAGATGAGTGGCACAAAGACAGAATGAAGGCCCTTTGGTACAGCTGTGGTAGATTTAGTCTGACATAGAAAGCAGAAGAAAGTCTTTAACTGTTTAAAACTGTTCAAAACTGTTCAATTCCATTATGTCAGTGTGGAGTTCTGACATCTGGGGCCATAATGACACAGATATCCTGGTTTGGTCCCTTTGGATTTCACTATGCAACACTGGAAATGTCTCACTGCTGCTTTTTGCCTCATTTTTTTTTCCTTCTGTGACTTTTTTCCACAGTTTACATGAACTGGTAAAACACAACGAGAACGGTCTGATATTCAGGGACTCGAAGGAACTGGCAGAACAACTGAAGGTAAAGGCTCTGACTGATTTCTTTTCCCCTCAGAAATAACCCCAGAGGTGCCACTGTGTGAGCAGCATTTTCACATCTGAGCATTGTGTGTTTTCCATTCTCACAAGGTCCTGCCTGGCCTGCTGAGCACTGTTTGCCTCACTTCTGTTTAAATGTGAACCTGATGTGGGCAAAAACATTTCAAACATTGTCCTTGTTCTCTCTTTGTGGGGCCAGACACCAGAACTGCAGCTGTAGTTTGAGAGTTAACACTGAGAAGGCTGTTATGAGCCTGAAATGGAATGTGACAGTTCCAGATTACATTTTTAAATTTAAATTCCAGATGCTTCTCTTGGATTTCTCTGCCTCAGAAGGGAAACTCCAGAGCTTCCGAGAGAACCTGCGAAGGTGCCGGCAGCAGCGCTGGGAGCAGAGCTGGGACCACACTGTCCTTCCCCTGCTGGGGAACAAGGAATGACTGGGAAAGGAGGTGTCAAACATCTTCCTGCAGCTGCAGAGATTTGGGAAACAGGGAATAAACATTTTATATTGTCTGCACTGACAGCTGTTACACCGTTTTATTGGGGGTTAAGCTAACCCAAACTGCAGAGAGAAAAGGCCAGAGTGGACAATTACAGCTGGTTTTAGTATCAAACCCTGTTATTGTTTTGCTCCCTTGTCTGTGTGAGATCCCCATCCTGTGATCCTGCAGGTTGCCCCCAGTGCTTACAAATCACAACACACTTTGGAAAAAAAACCCCTCTGGAGTTCTGTTGTCCTTTACAGAATCTCAATGAAGTGTGATTTGGGCTTTTTTGGTTTCTGTTGCTTGAGGTTCAGTCACTTCCCAGGGGCAGCAGCAGCCTTGGATCCCTGCTGGGAATGACAGGAAGGAAGGATTTGTGTCCACTTGTCCACAGTTCTATCCTCAGAACCTCTTGTTTCCAGAATTCAGGATAATCTTATAACAAGGCTGAGACAGCTCCTGTTGGTCTCAAAATTGCAGTTCTGTGTGCCAAGCCTATAGAAAGAGCTGTAGAATGGTCACATTTGGCTGCACATCATAGAGAAAATCACAGCTGCTCTGGGCTGGAATGGTCTGCCACCTGATCCCGGATTTATCTGTGAAGAGAAACACTGGGAATCATATTTATGCCTAATCAAATGAAGAGCAAAAGTTGTGTGACAGGTTCTGTGATCAACAGGCAAATGCTTGGCGTGTTTCTAAAAAAATCCCATTAATGCCTCTGCTGAACACTCAGTGTCACTTTGTGAATTAACCAAAATTTCATAGAATATCCTGATTTGAAGGAACCCACAAAGGATTATCAGGTCCAGCTGGTGAACACCAGCTGAACAGCAAAGAGACTGCCAAAGATAAGCTTTAGAAGTGTATATGAAGAAAAATCCCCAAATCTCTATTTTATTTAATCTCCAGTTGGGGGTTTTAACCCTCAAAGAACAGATAAGATAAAGGGTTTAGGCTCCATCTCAGGTGTTATCACTGTGACACTGCAGCACTGATGGCTCCCTCCTTCAAGCTTAAACCTTTTTTTTTACTTTCCTATTGGCACCAGAGTTACAAATGATCCCTCACAGATGTGAGCTGTGATAGCCAGGGGAGTTCCACCCTCCTGATGAAATCCATGTGCAAAACAATCCACTGCTCTTAAATCCAGCTCTGGGATAAGATCCTGCTCTTGGACAGGGCTCCAGCTCTTCTCTACCACAGAACAAATAATGGGGAAAGAGGCAAAAAGGTAAAACTTGAACAACAGGCACCCACCCAGCTCAGCTTGGAACAGCTGATACGTGTCTGGATTTCGGATTGTGGAAGCAATGAACACCTCAGGAGCTTTCCTGTCTGCTCTGGAGGTGGAGAGTTTCTGCAGCATCCCAACGAGGGCTGAAATTATCTCAGGATCATACACCACATCTACAAAAAAAAAAAAGCAAAAAAAAGAAACATACAATATTTATTGAGAATTGAGCAAAAAACTGTAAAGCAAAAATACAATCTTCACAGTGCAGGAGAATATTGATATTTTATGGGCTATGCCCTCATCACTAAAAATCAGTGCTCCTTTTTGTAAATGGATTGTCAGATATTTTATTTAAGCCCATCCTAAGGGAGGCAGCAGAACCACTGAGTGTTGCTGCTCTGTTCCCACTGCCCTTGGCAAAACAAACCTGCCTTGTTAGAAATGAGTGGTTTACAGGCTGATGCCAAGGACTTAGAGAAGTTTTCATCTGGAGTCATCCCCTGGAGAGCAGAATGGGGGGGAGAGCTCAGTGAACACCAAGGGGAGGGAATGTGATGCTCAGAGGGGGCTGTTTCCCACCCAGAGGTGTCCAGGTGTTTGTACCACTGCAGTTCCTCCTGCTGCAGTGAGCAACAGCAAATAGAGAGATGTCAGTGCCCCTCAGTTCTTGCCTTCATCTTATAGAATTCCCATTCCCTGCAGCCTGTGAGCCCTTGGATGGCAAAGCCATTTTTGCACCTGGATTCTCAGGTTTTTCCCTGCAAAGCTCCAAATCAGGGGTGAGACCAGAGCTGAGACATTCTGCTCTCATTAGGTATCACCACTATTGTCTCACTGTCAGTATTATCCATGACTGGATTTTTTATAGAACTCCCTCTGATTTTATACACAGAGGAGTCCAAGGAAAGTCTGTAGCTGTTTTTGTTCCTCTGTTATTCCTCAGGAGGCTGCTGGGGTTGCTGAGCCCTGCCCATCCCTGCTCCCCGTGAGTGGGTGAAATACCTGCTGCAATGACAACATCAGCTCCGAGCCCCAGAAGTTGTTTTTCTGTCACTGAGCTCCAGTCCAGCTCAGCAACGATCACTTTTGTGTTTTGGCACTTCTCTCCTTCCCCCTCCTGCCCTTGGGACTGTGTTTGGGAGCTCCAGGTCCCGTCAGGCTCCGGGGTGAGGCCGTTCAGGCGGATGTTTTCTCCCAGCTGGCTGAGGACACGGGGGTGGCAGTCACTAAAGATGAATGTCCTGGGTTGGCAGCTCTTGCAGATGGCAATTCCAGTGAAACCAACCCCACTCCCTAATTCCAGGATTGTCCTGAGGGGAATAGAGTAAAAGGTGCTATTAGGATATTCTGCACTGAGCTGGAAATCAAAACATTCTAAATACAATTAAAGGTAAAATCAGTTCCAGGTAATTACAGTAATTTTTGAGTGAACCATCCACAATCTAACCTTCGTCCCAAGCAACTGGAGAGTTGGGAATAACTAAGGGTGGAATTGTCAGCATAAAATTAATTAGCTGAAATGCTGATTTCTGTAAGGCACAAAGCATTCCCACCACAGGGATGAGAGACATTTCCACCTGGCTTTGGCCATCTGCAGCACATTGTTTCCACCTGAGCTGGATCTCCAGTTTTTAGTCAGTGGAGAGAAACAGACACTGAGCAGCACAGCTCCTTGCCCTGTGAGCTTAATTATTATTAAATTATCTTTCCTCAAAAGTCTTTGTTTGTTTTGACTGATTCTAAATAAAGTCGAAATGATGTGATCAGAGCTGCACATTAATCATCTAACACAGATAATCCTTGGTGAATCCCATCATGGAGTGAAGGTCTTTAGTTAAATTACTGAGAACTGAAGAGCTGACCTCACAGAGCAGCTCACACTGCACAGTGCAAGAGTTTGATCCTAAATTGTGTCCTGACAGCTCCTCTCCTGGGTTAAAGTTTGGCAGAACAGACAAGAGCAGCAATCATTCAGCAGCAAAAGGGTGTAATTTCGGTTATTTTGGGTGTATAGTCTGTTATTAAATATTTCTGTAATTATAGTTGTGTAGCTCACAGAATCAGAGGACTGGAGCCAGGCTGGGAGAGCTGGGGGTGCTCACCTGGAGAGGAGAAGCTCCAGGGAGAGCTCAGAGCCCCTGCCAGGGCCTAAAGGGGCTCCAGGAGAGCTGGAGAGGGACTGGGGACAAGGGATGGAGGGACAGGACACAGGGAATGGCTTCTTATTGTCAGAGGGAATATTGCGCAAGAATTGTCCCCTGGGAGGGTGGGGAGATGCCCAGAGAAGCTGTGGCTGCCCCTGAATCCCTGGAAGTGTCCAAGGCCAGGCTGGACGGGGTTTGGAGCCACCTGGGATAGTGGAAGGTGTCCCTGCCCATGGAATGACATCCCTTCCCAGGCAAACCATTCAGTGACCCCCCAGGAATGAACAACTCTCTGCTCACTGCCCTAGCCCTGCCTTACCTGTCCCTGAACACGCTGGGGTTGTGCAGAGCCCACTGGGCCAGGGCCAGAGCTGCCTCCCACGTCACCAGCCCCGTGGTGCCCTCTGAGATCAGCGCCGTGCTCTCCCCCAGGCTCACAGTGTCCCCCGTGGGCTGCAGGGCAGGGGAGGCAAACACGGATCAGCACAGGCCACAGAATTAGAGTTTACAATCAACAACAGTGTTGGGAAAGACGGGACAGGAAGGACTTATGGATATGATTGTATGGTAAGAAATACTGGAGATGTAAAACCTGTGAGTGAAATAGAAATGAAAGCCAGTTTTGAGATGTGAGCATGGCAGGCAGGAAAATATTAGCTGAAGATGGGTTGAAAGACAGGACAACAAAAGACTCAGAAATGTTGCCTTTCCACCCTGCAAAGGCATCAGGGAACAAGTACATAAGAAAGGAGTCTATAGAGTTTAGAATATAAAATGACATGGTAATATAGTAGTTCTTATAAGCTGCATGCAAAGTCTGTAGGTTTTGTATCTTGCACGGGTTGGTCACTGTAAATTAGAATATTCAACATAAAAAGAAATATAATGTGTTGTAACAAGGTGATCACTCTCTTACTCTCCTGCCTCTCCCCTTTTTCCCCCTACTCTCCTCTCTTCGCTTGCTCTCTCTTGCTTCGCCCCTCTCTTCCCCTCTCACTTGCTCCTGTTTTCTCCCCATGTTTTTCCCCTGCTCCTACCCTGTTTTTACCCCTGAGTTCTCTTCTCTCTCTCTCTCTCCCCCCATTCTCTCTTTAGGGCTTTGCTCCAGCCCAGGCTGGTGGCTGAAGGCAAAACCCTCTTTACCCACCACCCTTGGAATAATAAACCCCCGTGTCTCTAGAACATCTCAGCTCTGCAGAGTTCCCTCTCCCTGCCCTCCACAGAAAATACTACATAACAGAACCTTAAAAAGGCAGGGAGCACTCCAGGTGCTTCAGGGTGGGTGTTTATAAAGCAAATTATCGCCTAGTTTGGGTGGGTAAATGTGGTTTAGAACAGTGCAGCGTCAGGTTTTACCAGTATGTAGTTTTTGTAACAGTGAGGAGATTCTTCTTCTTTTAGAACAGCTGCCAGTGCCTCGTAGAGTTCATCCAGGGGTTCAGCTGCTGTGGATTCAAGCTGTGGAGAACAGAACAGCTCTGAGCATCACACTGTCATCAAACAGAAAACAATTGCACTCTAAGCCCCATTTAATACAGAGTATTTACACTCAATCCTGTAGTTGGTTATTACATGAGGTATTTTTAAGGGGAAAAAAAAAAAAAAGAAGAGAAAAAGAAGTGACAAATAAGTTGAAAAACAAGAGGTACCTTTTTGATGAGCTCAGTGAGGAAGCACCTCCTGTACTTGGCTGAAAGGGGATATTTCACACACAGAGGGTGAAGAATTGTCTGCAATGAGAACAGCCAGGAAAACCAATTACACAGGGCAGGGCTCAGGAAAGGCACTAAGGACCAGAGAAGGATCATTAATTGGCTCTGGGTGCCATGAAATCCATTGGAATTTATTCTGTACAAGGGATGCTAAGCCAGAAACTGAAATGGGATTATTTCTGACAGGTTTGTGAGTTTACAGATTTCTTACTTTTTGTGGCAACAAAAAAATCTCACTTTTCAATAAAGATGAAAACGGAATGGAAATAATCCAATTTACTCTCGTCCTTCTTTTGCTCTTTTCCTTCTTTCTGTTTTGGTTTACTGCTTGATTTGTGATCTCCCTCTGCAGGGGCAGTTTGGGCACCACCATTCCCTGTTATCCAGGAGTCTCACTTTTAATCTCAGAACACCCAAATAAACACCAGGCACAGAGGGAAATCTGCAATTCTGCGGGGCCTAAGGAAACACCACCATACCAGGTCACCGGTCTCTATTTGGGGACAATTCTGGGGGTTTTGGGACTCGCCCGCTGGTGGCTCCGAGCTGTCCCTCACCTTGCCCAGAATATCCCCCAGCAGCAGCAACGCAGAGTCCGGCGCGGTGCTCAGGCTTTGCTCGAGTTCCTGAAAGAGGATAAATGAATAAAATAACGCTGCGGTGCCGCCTCCATCCCTCCCTCCCCTGCCCGCCTCCCCCAGTACCGGCCAGGGCAGCGAGCGGAGCGGCCGCGCCGCCAGGAACCGGCGCTGGAAGAGCAGCGCCGGCCCCGGGAGAGGCTCGGCCATGGCCCCGCACAGCACAGCCCGGCAGGCCCCGGTCCCCGGCCTCGCCTGGAGCGAGCACCGGAGCAGAAGCCGCCCAGAGGGAGGAGCGGCACCGCCCGGCCGGGGGAGGAGCGCGGAGAGCCGGAGCGGGAATCGAACCCGCGACCTCCGGGACACCGCCCGGCCGGCCGGCAGGGGGCGCCACTGCCCCGCTGAGCCCCAGGACTGGGACCGGGAACGGCGGGGAAACAAACACCGGGAAAGGGAAAACACCGGGATCAGGGGGACAGCGAGAGAGGGAAAACAAACACCGGGATCAGGGGAACGCCGGGATCTGTTGAGGTGTCTGTCTCTGCCTGGGCCAGCCCTGACACCTCCACAGTAAAAGGGTTTGGTACCAGGATGAACCTCACCCACCCCTGTGAGTTCTTGTCTTGCCCCAAGGAGTGAAGCAATGACAGCAGGAGAAAAGAGGAGGCTGTTCTGGGTTAACTGCTGGATTTATTCATCAGGGGATCTGCCCCAGCAGACACCCCTCAGCAGGAGCAGTGGGGGGAAAGAATCTCTTTGAACCTCCCAATGCAACACCTTTTATGGGGGGAGGAACTCAGGGATGGGTTTAACTGGGGACAAATCAGGGGCCAAAGGGCTCTCTGGATAAATGACACACAGTGTAACAAATCAATAACTCGGGTGGGGAGATAGCTGAAGTCTTGTCCAATCACTTGGGGTCCTCACTGGAACTTTCCAGACTTTTGGGAGAGACCCCAAAGTGACAGACAAGGCCCAGGGGCTGGAAAACTTCTGACTGACACATAACTGGGGTTGGGATGAAACCAATGAGGGTGGAACGTGGGTGACATGGAGCAAACCATTACAGCTTATAAAAATGAACTTAATACAAGGAACAAATACCGACATAAAACTGATAAAACCAAACCCACACCACTACAGGGATCAGGGGGACAGACACCGGGGTCAGGGGGACACCAGAACTGGGAAACACGGAATCACTGGATCAATGAATTATTGGGATAATGGAAGTAACTGTAGTTATAGAATCGTGGAATCATTGGAAACATAGAATATTGGAGTAATGGAATCAGTGGGATTGTGAAAAACGAGCATCACTTCCTTGGTAAAATGTAAAAGTTTAATAAAAAGACAACAGGAGACAGAAATAAAGCAAAGGATAAAAAAAACAACAAATCAAAAACCGACCAAGAGCACAGTTACTATTTTGAAAACACCTTTTAAATCCTTTTTTTATTGAATTAGCCTGTTGCATATTCACAGACCATTATGCTGAGTTTTGAGTTTAGATGTTCTTTGTCTTGATTTTAACCTTTGACTTGTCTTCCTGACATCCTGTAGATTAAATCAATACATTTTATTTCTCCTCGTGGTTCCATCCTGTTGTTCTTACAGTCCTTGATAACAGAGGCAATAAATTCTTCCTTTGGGGCTCTGGTTTCTGTCACTGTTACCTTCATCCGGACGGGATAATCCACAGAGGTGAAAAATCACTTAATTACCTTTACTATTCTTTGAGTTAGTTACATGAATAAATGCATTTTAACATTACTCTCCATTTTATTATTATGCTGTGGCCTAAGATATATATTAATAAAACCAATATTCATACAGCAAAGTTATTCCAACATTATGCATACGGCATTCATTTTAATATTTGCAAAAAGCCAATTTTATAATATTTATAACAGGGACCGTGAAATGGACCATCCCATCCCTCCCCTGCCATGGGGGGGGATGGCATTTAACTATCCCAGGCTGCTCCAAGCCCCATCCAGCCTGGCCTTGGACACTTCCAGGGATCCAGGGGCAGCCACAGCTGCTCTGGGCACCCTGTGCCAGGGCCTGCCCACCCTCCCAGGGAACAATTCCTGCCCAATCTCCCATCCAGCCCGGCCCTCTGGCAGTGGGATCCATTCCCTGTGTCCTGTTGCAAACAAACTCGCCCCGTCTCCCCCATCCGTTCTGTTCCCTGCAAGAGCTGAAAGAGGTCACAGCTGAGCCACCCCTGAGCTGTTTATTCCCGGTTCCCTCAGACTCCCCTCACGGCGCCGCCATCACCCGGCCTCACCCGTATACGTCATACCCGCGCGCCTTGTGACGTCACCGCCGCGCGCCGCGGCGAAGGACACGGCGCCCGAGAGGGGCCGAAGGGGATCGGGGGGAACCGAGCGGGGCCGAACCGAATCGAACCGAACGGGAGCGGAGAGAGCCGAGCGGGGCCGAACCGGAGCCGAGCAGGGCCAAAAAGCAGCCATGAGCCGCGCCGTGGACGATGAGAAGCTGCGGGTGCAGCAGCTCCGCGCCCTGAGGCGCCGCTGGCTGCGGGACCAGGAGCTGAGCCCGCGGGAGCCCGTCCTGCCCCCGCGCAAGCTCGGGCCCCTGGCCGCCTTCTGGGAGCGCTTCCTGCGGCCTGGGGACGGCTGGCGGCACCAGGTGAGCGGCGGGGCGGGGACACGGCGCGGCCTCCCCCGGGCCGCCGCCCCGGCCTGACCCTCCCTGTGCCCGCAGGTGCACAACGTTTACCTGGGCGGCCGCTTCGTCCTGCTGCGGGTGCTGCTCCCCGCATGGGCACTCACCTACCTGATGAAGTACCACATCCAGGTGCGTGTAAACCCACTTTAAACCACGGTGTTTAAAGGGAATGCCCGGGAAGGGGCTGGAAAAACCCAGGGCCGAGGGGGAGGATGATGCGAGGAGTGATCCCACACCTGGTGTGTCAATGTGTTGTTGCTATTCGGTTGTTCCCCGTGGCCTCTTCACCACTTGTGTTTCCTTGCTGGGGTAACACTTAGATATAAGTTTTGTGTGATATTTCATCACGAAGAATCACCTCAGGTGAGACCCCACCTGCAGAGCTGCCCCAGCCCTGGGGCCAACAGCAGCAGCACCTGGAGCTGCTGGAGAGAGTCCAGGGGAGGCCACGGAGATGCCCCAAGGGCTGGAGCCCCTCTGGAGCCAGGCTGGGAGAGCTGGGGGGGCTCACCTGGAGAGGAGAAGCTCCAGGGAGAGCTCAGAGCCCCTGCCAGGGCCTACAGGGGCTCCAGGAGAGCTGGAGAGGGACTGGGGACAAGGGATGGAGGGACAGGACACAGGGAATGGCTTCCCACTGCCAGAGGGCAGGGCTGGATGGGAGATTGGGCAGGAATTGTTCCCTGGGAGGGTGGGCAGGCCCTGGCACAGGGTGCCCAGAGCAGCTGTGGCTGCCCCTGGATCCCTGGAAGTGTCCAAGGCCAGGCTGGACAAGGTTTGGAACAACCTGGGATAGTGGGAGGTGTCCCTGCCTATGGCAGGGGAATGGAAGTTTTAAGGTCCATTCCAACCAAAACCATTCCATGATTTATGGCAGTGCCCAGCTTTTCCTGTGATGTGAGCAGAAAAGCTGTGTCTGAATTGTTCCTGCCCTGCAGGAACAGCCCTGGGGATAACCAGGGCAGCTGTTAATGTGGGGAGGGAAAAGAGCCCTGCCCTCCCTGGCAGGTGGGACTGTTGTAGCCTGAGGTATTTCTCTAAATAGTGGAAGGTTTAATAAGATTTGTGCTTAGCACAATTTATATTTTGGAAGGATCATGGTGCCCATTTCCTCCCAGTAACACTTTTCTCCTTTCTCTCTCCCTCTCTTCTCCCTCTGCTTCCAGAAATCACCTCATGGGGCGGTTGTGACAAACCCACGGATATTCCCAGTAAGTCTCTCAACACTTGTTTCCCCTCCCAGCTGTATCAAACAAACAGGAAGGGGTTTCCAGGGAGGTTTGTGCAGCACCTGGGGAATGTCTGGTGATGACTTTCCCCAGGGATGTTCCAGCTCCTGTGGGGACCACAGGGACTCTGGGTTTGGGCACTTTCATCTTGATCTCAGTCCCTGTTTCACTGTTACCTCCTTTGTAGCACCTGGCTGATGCTGGGTGGAAAATACAAACATTCCCTTTGGGTGTTCAAAGCCCCAGGGATTTTTAACCAGAGCAGTGGTTCTGCCTTGGTCCCAGCTGTCCCTGAAGGTCTCCCACACTCAGGTGTCCCCAAAGGGTTGTGTCCCCTCACTTTGGGATGTTTCATGTAGCAGAGAGTGTCACAGTGTTTGGTCTTCTCTGTTTTCACGCTGCTCTGAGCTGTTACTGATTGCTGTAACAACTCAGAGGGCAAATATTCCCAACAGAAGATCAGCTCTGCCCTTTCTGACCGCTTATTTTTGGCATAACACCTCCTAGTTGTGCTCTATCTAAAATAAAATTATAAAATATTCCATCTAAAACAACCACAAAGCTACACACTTAAATTGAAGCTGTTGGCTTCTGTCTTCAGCCTAATTTTTCAGTCGAGTTAGGTCAGCTCAGCAGGAACAAGCAGCCCTGGGGCAGCAGGTTGATTTTTGAGGGATCCCATGGGCTCTGGGCTGTGGGTTTGGGCTCACTGATCACTGCTGGAGGGGGTTATCCAGAAAGCTATAAGTAATTTTAAAAACAAAACAGGCTCAAAATGTGTGGCTGCTGTTGTGTAGTGAAAATAAAGGGTAAAGCAAGTACAGAATCCAGGTAGTTTTGCTGTTATTCCATGCTCTGGGAATGTTGGGTGTTCTGAGTGAGTTGTGGTGAGATTCTTGCCAGGATTGGGGTGTCCTGAAGGACTGGGCTGGGCAGGAGGAGTCTGGATGTCACAGGAAATGCTCACCACGCTCTCATCCCACAGGGGGACAGGATTTTAGAGACTGGAGAGATCATGCCTCCCCTGAAGGACGAGCACCACAAGCACCACTGATGGCCAGGAGCTGATTTCTGCCGTGGGTGAGCGTGGTGAGAGCTCCACCTGCTTTGTCTCTGCCATAAAAGAGTCTTTATTCTGCATTGTCTCAGCTCCTCTGTCATTTACTGTCTCCTTATTCTGCCACAGCGAGTCCACCCCCCTGGGCAGTGACCTCCCTGGGGTCCCCTGACACCTCCACCCCACTGATGGTTTGGGGTACCCCAAATCTCCAAGGTCCCCATGTATTTGTGCAGTGCCTGTGAGGAACTGGGGACTGTGACATCTCCTGGGGACACCACACACACCCAGGGGATTCCTGATATTCCCAGATTCTCCCAAGAAAGCCCTGATACTCCCAGGACTCTCAAATTCCCCCAAAGGAGATGCTGACAACTCTCCTCCTCTAGTGAGAATTCCCCCAGGATTAATGGGAATTCCCAGTACCCCTAGAGTGCCATGAACACTCCCACAGCTCCAGCACCCCAAGAGACAGCCCAATCCACCACCTCCCCATGATTTGGGGCCATTTCAGGCCACAGACTCAGTCCCAAGGACAGGTGTGGGATCACCTGGGGAGTTTTGGAACAGACAATCCTCCCTGAGTGGAGGGGATGGATCTTTCCCTCAGGCAGGGAGAGGTTTGAGTGTCATAACCACACCAGAAAAAGACAACAGAGCACACTGAACATATCCTGGCACAGCTGCAGCAGGATCATTCATCTCCATCCCCTCAGCTGCAGGGGACAGCCCCTGGTGCTGGGTGAGCAGGAGGAACCACGAGCCTCCACAAATACAGGCTGCATCTTCCCTGGGGAAGATTCCAGTACAAAGTCATCAAATCCAACTTCCCTCCTACCAAAAAATGTGGCTGATGCATTCTCTCTTGACAAGGAAAGTGAAACTCTTCTGGGTTTGTTCCCTCAAATGCCCTCAGTGTTGCACACAGATATTACACATTTTCTGCATAACTGAGATCCCAACCAACTACAAACATAGCACTGATCAGTGATAGATGCACACACAGATAATCACAGAGTTGTGGAATGGTTTGGGTTGAAGGAATTTTAAAGTTCATTTTGTCCTATTCCACCTTCCACTATCCCAGGTTGTTCCAAGCCTTGTCTAACCTGCTATTGGACATTTCCAGGGATCCAGGGGCAGCCACAGCTTCTCTGGGCACCCTGTGCCAGGGCCTGCCCACCCTTATACAATATACACACGTTATATATTTATTAAAGGATTGCATTTCCTTGCACCTGCCCTGCTGCAAAAAGCCTTCCATTGCAACAGCTCAAGGAGGAAAATCTCCCAAATCAAGGATGGATCATATCCCTTTCTGTCCTGAGGACCTCCTCGTGGCTCAGGCTGCAGCTGGGAGGGTTGAGGGCAAGTACCAGGAGAGAGTCACTTGCCAGCAGGGGGAGAATGGAGGGCAGGCTCTTTCCTGGAAAACTGGAAGAGCCTGAGATGTGGAACAAGCATTTCTCACCTGCTGTGCCTCCGGCAGGAGCTGCTGTTTCCAGCAGTGCCAGCACACAACGGGAATTGTCCCTGCCAGCCCTGGGTGTGTTCCCCTGTGCTTGGCCAGCTGGGTGTGCTCCAGGCCACCTCCCATCCCCGGGGTATCCCATGGCACAGCAGCTCAGGATCAGGGCCAGGAGCTCACAGGGAGAGCTGGGGCTGTGTCTGGGCTGACACAACTGACCCACAGCTGGATCTCAGCTCTCTGAGTCCATGCTGTGGGGAGAGCTGCCTGATGCTCTCCTCTGTCAGGTTTGGGGAGTGGTGGTGGATGGAGGAGAACCTTTGCAGCCAGAGGAAAGCAAGGTTTGTATGGTCAAAAAAAGCAGCCCAGCCAGCTCCAGGAAAAACCACGGAATAGTCATTTTAGGAGGCATGGCAGGTGGAAGAGACAGTCTGGAGTTACAATGCTTGAAAATATTGTTTTCTGTGATGAGGTTTGCTCAGGGAAGAGCAGGAGGTGACTTTCCCCTCACCTTTAGCCATGCCATTCCTTCATTCCCAGGAATGCAGCTCACTGCAATACTGATGTCTCTGCTGCACCAACTGAATGTTTGATTCACTTTATCATCAACGACAGGAACTTGTCTGGAATAACTGGAATCCTCCATCTTTCTCCAGTGCTCATAGATGTGATGGCCACTGCCAGTTACGGGCCTCAGTTTATCCAGCTAAAATTAGAGAATGTGGATATCAGTTCATTGAATTTCTGACAGGCTGGGACCTGACCACTGATTTCCCATCAGGGTGTGCAGGGTCCCCTCTGGACCCCCCTCCCCGCTGTCACTCGTGGCTCCAGGAGGGAGCAGCCCCAGCACAGGCTGCACCAACTGCTCCCAGCTCTCATCTCCGTGGGGCAGGAGGGTTTGAAGGTGCTTTTTAACCCGGCGAGCCTGTCCTTGGGCCGGGCCGGGCTGTGGCTCTGGAGCCCGAGGCCCGGTGGGGTGCGGGCCCCTCCTGCAGCCGAACCGCGGCCGCACCTCGCCCGCAGCGCCCAGCACAGCCCTGCCGGCCCCACCTTGGCTTCATCTGCCGCCAAGCTCATTAAGAGCTGTAATTACGAGCGGCTCCTGCCCGGGTTGGCTCAGCCGCGGGCTCTGCTCTGCTCCTCATGGGGAAGGCCCGCATCCTCCATCCCCTCACGGGGAGCGGGCGGGGAGACGCTCAGGGGCGCACGGACCTTCCTTGGGAGGACTCAGGGCTATGCACCCGCCTTTCCAAACCGCGATTCCGGACCAACGGAGCCGCAGGATCCCCAAACACCCCTCTAGGACCCTCAGCCCGGGCAGATCCCACCGGCCCCTGAGGGCAACACCGCCCGCTCTGCGACCCCCGTCCGGGGGGCGGCGCTGTCCCACCGCCGCAAGGCACGCTGGGAGATGTAGTCCTCACCCGCCGCCCGGCGCCCGCCGCCCCTCACCGGCCGCTCCGCCCTCCGCGCGCCCAGCGCTCACCGTTCCCCGGGCCTCGAAACGCCGCCCGCCGCTTAAAGCTCCACCAGGCCTGCCCCGACCCCAAACCGCCCCTCCCTCCCTCCCTCCCTCCCTCCCGCTGGGCCGCCGCTTTCCGCTTCCTCCGCGCGGCGCCCCTCGGGGCCGGTAGTCCCGCCGCGCTTATTCACGGCCGGTCCCTGCGCCGTCTCCGCGCCCGCGGCCGGGACGGGGCGCTGCGCCACGGCGGCGGCGGCGTAGGGCGGGCCCGGCGGGGCGGCCGGGGCGGGGGCGAGCTGCTCCGCCCGCGGGGAAGGCGCGGGGCCGGGGGGACAGAAGAGCGGCGGCGGTGAGCCCAGGTGAGCGGCGGGGGCGAGGCGGCGGGGACGGGCCTCCTGCTCAGGCCGCGGGTCCTGCCCGCACTGAGGGTCGCTCGGAGCTCTCCTGGGCCGGGCCCGTTCGCCCCCCACTCCACCTGTTGCCGCTGGGCCCCAGCGGGCGCTGGAGGCCGTGGGGGAGGCCCGGGGGGGCGGGCGGTGCCGGGGTCCCGGCTCGGGGCTGTGCTGCGGCCGGGGTGTCTCACCCGGGGATTTGGGGGGATATGGGGGATGTAAGGGAACCCAGCCCGGGCACCCGCACGGCCGGAGGGATTTTAACGGGCTGTAGAAGCCGGTGAGGCTCCCGCGGTAAGGCTGCAGTGCCTGCTGAGCTGTTTCCCCCGGTGCAGAGGGATGGCAGCTCCCGGGTCCTCCCGCGGGCAGGGCAGTCCTGCTGCTGGCCCAGGCAGAGCCCCCGCACCCCGGACTGCCCGTCCTTCAGGGCTTCACCCTCACCCCCAGCTCACACACCCGTGCTGGGGCTCAGCAGGGTTTTTATGCAGAGTTTCTCAAGCCCTCTGCGAGTTTGCCCTTTAGAATCAGTTGGCTGGATCTTATCCTTGGGTCTTGAGCATCCTGAGGCTGTTGGGGACCAGTGGCTCATCAAGACCCCTGGGTTTTGCTGCAGTTGAAGCATCTCAGCCTCCAAGTCCTGGATGCAGGAGTCTTAGAGGATGGGATGGCAAAAGCTCTGTAATTGCCAGCCTCTCCATTTACTGAGCTCTCTTCTCTCCCTATTCCTGGGATATGTCCCCCTAAGCATCAAGAAACAACTGTTTGGGGTGATCATCCTTGGGCCTGTTAGAGGAGATGGGATGATGTGTTTGAAATGCCATACTGTTTCCTCTGAGCGTTTTTTTCAGCTGGGAACCTCACTGAAGCTTGGCCCTCCACAGGCCTGCAGGCCCAGGATGTGGCTGGGTGGGTTCTCATGCTCTGACAGAGGGTTGTCTGGGAACTGTGGCCTGGGGCACTGGGGCAGGACAGTGCTGCACTGTTGTGGGTCAGTCAAGAGCTGATGGAGGCTGAGAGATGTGTTTGGAGGGAGCCAAGGTGGAGGTGAGGGGTTCTTGTGGCTCTGAGTGCAGAGATCTTGCCACGCTTTGCACATTGTCAGCTGGGACTTGGAGGCACTTTTGCCTCAGTGCTGTGCTCTTCCCTAAACTGGAGCAGTGACAGACTGGCTGCCTGTGACTCCTAAAGTCTGCTGGTGGCTTTTGTCTTTCCATTTTTTGAGATCCATATTTTGAGCCTGGCTCATGCCCCTGAGTGCACCAGAGCAGGGCCAAGCTCTGCCTGAGCATAACCTGTCCAAGGCATTATTCAAATTACCCTGATTTTATGTATTTAGGGATATTAACTCGTTTCAAGTTGCATCAGCTTCTGTTTGTGTCCAAGGCTTTAACAGTTGGAGGCAGAAGGCAAGACCCAACATTGCTCCCTTCCCTGGGAGGGGTTGAGTGGCTGGAGAGCCCTTTGAGGGTTTGATGTGACTGGCTGGGTTTGCTAAGCCCAATTGCTTTGGCAGGAGGGAGAGCAGCCTCCTCCAGCCTGATGGTTTGGTCTGTAAGGGAACTGGAGGTGTGGGCCAGGCACGCTGTCTCCTGGATCAGAATAAATCTTGGAAAAACAACCCAAAAGCGCTAAAGTCGCACGTAAAAAGGGTCGGGCGTCGTGCCCAGACTCTGAGCTGTCTCATGGTGGTGGAAAGGGCTGAGTGACCCCACAGAGGAGCCTGGATGCCCTCAGCAGATGCACTGATTATCCCTTCTTTCTCTCCCCTTATCTTTGCTCTGAGCACCCTTTATCTTTGCTCAGAATTCCGCTGCCTTTGCAGGGGCCACGGGCCTGCTGTTCCCTCAGCCAGCTGAGTGCAGTTGGCTTTAACTCATGGAAAACACTCTGCTCTCCTCTGTCCAGGAGCTTTTGTGGGAGCCTTCCAAGTTTGCACTGGTGAGATCTAGAGAGAGGCTCAGCCTGTGCTGTGTGCCCGTGGTTGTGTTGATCCTCGCTGGTGGAAACATCACCTGCTCATGGGTGGAGAAATGTGCTTTTCCTTCCATTTTCCCGCTTCATCTGAATCCAGGCTTGGTTTTTGCTGGCTTCCTTCTGACCCCTTCCTGTGAGAGGGGGAGGACCTTTTCCTGGGGAGGACCAGACCTTGTGGCATTTCTCCAAGTGAGGGTTTTTATGCAGCAGAGGGAAGTAGCCGGGGTCAGGGCCTGTGTCAGAGGAGGCAGGTTTGGAAAGCCCAGTGTGTCAGCCCAGTGTCCTGCCACCACGGCTCTCTCTCTCAATGCCCAGAGCTGGGGGAGACCCTTGTGAGCTCCTGCTTTGCTGGGACTTGTGGCTCTGAGCAAGGTGACACTGTGCAGCCTGCGGTGGGAAAGCTGCTTACGCGGGTGGGACAGGTGAGTCAGTGGCTTCCTCCTCATTTTCCGTCACAATCCCACTCTCTGGAGCGAAGTGAGCTGCCTCCCTGCTCCCTGCAAGGAGGGATCTGCATCTCCCTGTGGTTGCCTCAACCTTGCTGGTTGCTGTTGGAGCCTTGCTGAGGCTCCCTCCTCTCCAGACCACACTGAGCCGGGCAGGGAGGAGAATTTCTGTCACATTTGCTGTTTGGAGTGTTGACACTTGCCTTGCATTTAGCAGTGGCAGCTGAGGAAGCCAAGAGAGGCAGAAGGGCTGCTGCCTGCTCATGAGAAATATTTAACTCTTGCCCTCACAGCTCCCATCCCAGCCTGCTGGCAGCTCTCAGGTTGGCTGATAGGAAATGCCAGAAGTGTTCCCAAAATTCGTTTGTGTTCAGTTGCTTAAAAGATGAGAAGGTTTTTGTGTGCCATTTCCTCTTGCTCTGGAAGAAAAAAAAAACCCACTGGTGCCCTGGTGCCTGGGCACAAGGGAGAAGGGGGGAGCCCTGGCAAGGAAATAGGATCCAGAGAAATGTGTCACCAGCAGAAAGAGCAATTGTTTTCCTGCATTTCCATGGCAGAGCCTTGTCCTGTTCAGGCAGCCCGTGTTTGACAGCCAAGATAATACATTTATATTGATGTAATTAGCGGGACGTGGAGTTTGCTGAATGGCTCGGGGGCAGCCTGCTTTTCAGAGTAACTCCAGCAAATAGATCAGGGAGGATTGGAAAGCTGCCGTGGGTTGCTGGAATTGGCCCGTTGGGTTTCTGGAGGTTGAATACATAACTGCTGATATTTCCTATTGTGCTGTACCCTGCCTCTTTGAAAAGAAAATAACTCAAGGGAACATGGGGCTATTTTTGCCAGCTTGAGATGATCAAGTTTGATTTCTAAAAACTGAAGCCGAGTCTTTAGGCTTGCACATTAAAACCAGTGTTGGAACCATATCTCTGTTCCTCCACAAATGCGTGCCTCCACACTTTGCGAATGGTGTAAACTCTGATGAGTGTTCATAAAAAAAGAAAGAGCTTTTCTGTTCCTGCAGTGCAGCCCCTTTTGTGGGAAATGCTGTGGGCCTGAGCAGGCTCAGCATCAGGGACAGTGACAGGGACACTGTGGCAGGGGACTGAGCTGGTATCGTGCCCCAGCCCTTGCCAAACCTCAGGGTCATCAGTGCATTCTCAGTTTGGTGAAATAGAGACAAAGACCTTATGAAAAAGCTGTTGTCCCCTCCAGTGATGCTGCCCAGCTGCGCTTTTCACATGATGCTTCCAGTGGCACCAAAGTTTCCCCTGCAGCATCTTGTTGCCAGTTCCAGCCCAGGTGATTTCAGTTTACTGAGGGTATCACAGGCAGCTTCCCAACTTATGTCCTTCTGCTCCTGCAACAAAAAGAAAGTTACTGATGGACAGCTTTGCTGGCAGCTGATCCCCCGTGTTTGTGCTGGTCCCTGGAAGTGGGAGCACAGCACCAGGGTCCTCTCCTGTGGCCATCCACAATCCACACAGGCAGCAGCACTGCTGTGCTCAAGGTCTTGCTCTCCAGCTTGCCCCTTGTCAGTCTCCTTCCTGCAGACTTGGCCAGCAGGCAGAGCTCAGGAAGTCCTTGGAATTCCAGCCCAGCCCAGCAGGTCTGTGCTGAGCTGTTTCCCTTCTTATCCCACGGTGTGTGCAGGGATAATGGTGAGATGTGGCACTTGGGGGGTGCTCTGTCCATGGGTGTTGGTCTCACTCCCTCATCAGCTCTCCTGAATCTTCCACCTTTCCAGTGTGGGAGCAGCTCAGCCAGTGCCTTAGAGGTGCTGTGGGCCTGGAATTCCCTGTGTAGCTGCTTAGACCCTTGTGCTGCAAGGATCAGAGTGATCCTTTGAACCTAAAGGGTTCCTGAATCATTCCCTTATTTGCTCATTACTGATCCCTGAGTGGTGAGAATGTGCTTGATAGCCAGACACTTATGGACTAGGGTTCTTGTTGCCTCCATCTGCTAAAAGCCCATCCCAAAGGAGGCAGGAGCACTTTCCCAAAGCAGGGATTTCATTAGAACAGGTTGTTTTGAGAGCAGAGAGTACGAAGGAGGAAGGGGAAATATCTCGGAGGAGGGAGGTTTGCCGAGGCAACTACTCAAACGTCATGGCTTTCTGGGGGTGGGATGGCCATGTTTGGCATAATCAGAGGAATTTGTACTTCAGAATCTCCAGGAGATGTAGCTGCTAATGATGTCCTGGCTATGCAGAGTAATTAACATCTGTTTCTGTATTTGAACATTCAGGCAGCGTGCCCCGCCAGACATCGCTGCGTTCCCATCCGGCCCCTCGGGAGCTCCTGCCCTGTTGCTAATTGTCGAGAGCTGTCCAGAGTCCTTCTCCATCCCATCCTGCTGTGCTCCATCCCGCTGTGCTCCCGAGCTGTGGCGTTCCCTGCTCTGATGACAGCCTGCCCCAGGATGCTGAGCAGCAGCCGCTGACAGGGAGCGAGGCCAGCGGTGGGCACGGAACTATAAACTCACAGCCAAAGGTTCTGAGAGCACGAGTGAAGAGTCTGAGCTGACCCAAAAGCTGTCTCCAGAGGGGACCAAGCTCCAGCTGGATGTCGTGGGAAGCACAGAGCCCTCTGCGAGCTGGATTTCAAGGGGATGCTGATTGAGGGACCAAAAATGTGAGGTTGGTTGTCTCTGCTGGTGCCACGCTGACGGGCCTGGAGTCTCAGCAGTCATTTATTCTTACGTGCCTTTTTTCACTCTCTGTTCAGCAGCTTGGGACAGCAGCTGCTCCTTCCAGGCTTGGTGCAGGGACCTTCTAGCATGCTCCTCCAGCCAGGCCACTCAGCGGGTGCCAGCAGTGGCTGCTCGGGACCAGGGACACCAGGCTGACCCTACACAGACTGGCACTGGACCTGCCGAGCAGGAACTGTGTTGGGTGAGAGGCTTTTCTGACTCAGCTGGGCTGGGAGGGGCTGGAAGGAAGGAGACCTTCTCTCCTGTGGTTTGTGAGCACAGTTACCCTGCTTCGTGTCTCTCGTGCCTCTCGTTCTTGTCTTTCTTCCTTGTTTGAATTCCTTCTCTGAGTGTTTCCATGCTGTCTGTGTGAAGGCTCTGTGCTCGAATGGGTGGGGATACCAAGGTCCTCTGGTTTTCTCATGATGAAGAATAAACTGTGAGAATGGAAGAGGAATATTGGGGTCTTCCAGCACCTCGCAGTTTTAATCAGTGGAAACTGCACAAGAGTGCCAGGATGTGTTTGAGGCAGGGCAATAAGTGAAGAAACTCTGCACAGCTTTGCATGGAGTAAGCACAGAGCTGTGGCAGTTCCCAGCCCACTGGGACAGAGGTGACTGTGCTGTGCCTTTTGTGGCTGGGCTGTGGAGGCAGGACGAGGTGCTGGGAATCCAATCTGAGCTTGGACCATCAGGATACATTTGCAGCGTGTGATGGGGTTTTCCTTGAATTCAAATGATCCAGGTTGAGGTGGCCTCATCCAGGTTGGGGCTTTGGATTCATCAGATGGACACTAGTGCTTGCTGTGTGTTGGTCAGTCTGGTCTGGCTGGATGTTTATCTTACTGGAGTCTTTATGTGTTGTTGATGTCCAGCCACAGCAGAAGGTCTGCAGGAACCTCTCATAGCTTTGGTCAGTGAGGCTGGGCCATGAGCACTCTGTGTTTGAGTGGTGACTGTCAGATCTCCACCACAGCTTGTTCTCATGGGTGAGAGGGATGAGGTGGCTCTTGGATCTGTTTTGATGCAGCCTTGGAATGTCTTCAAATGCTCCTGCCCTTGTTCCTGCTGCCTGACCTTGCCGTGTCTCAGCAAGCAGAGCCTGCTGGGGGGGAGCCTGGGGGTCTGCAGAGCCACACAAGGCTCAGGCAGCTGGATGTGGGAGTGACTCCAGTAACATGATCTCCTCTCCATCTGCCCTTTTGGTTCAGGATGCAGCCAGCAGCCCTTGGTTAAAGCTCAGCTCCCTCCCTGTGCTGGAGGGACCTCCCATGGCTGACTGGCTTTGCTCCACCATTACTCAAACCATCTGCATTATGTTTCAGCCCTCTCAGAGTACAACCTTTTCCTCGTATGACCATTGTGTTTGTTCAAGTGACTGTTCCCAGAAAAAATATTTCTTAAGGTGTGTGTAATTGAACACATCCTACAATTCCAGCTGTACTGGTGTAGCTGAAGAGGAGCCACTTGTGCTGCAGACAGTGAGCCAGTAAAACTACTCTGGTGAGGAGAGGGGAGGGTTGTGGTGGTGTCAGGCACTGTTTTTGTTTGTATCACTTCCTTGTACCAGGTGTTTTCCACACCTATAATTTCAGTACAGTATAATCTAACAGAAGCAATGGCTGCCACATCAGGCTGCAGAGGGATTGATGTGTTTTTAGGTGTCACCTGGAGGTGGAGAGGGGTCAGCAGTAATGTGGTGCTTTTGCATTAAGTGATTGTGCTGAGCTGTACTTCCCTGAGCCACAACTGTGCCTGCCCCATCCCTGGGAGTGTTCAAGGCCAGGTTGGATGGAATTTGGAGCAGCCAGGGCTAGTGGAAAGTGGCAGAAGGTGGGATTTAAGGTTCCCTCCAACCCAAACCGTTGTGTCATTCTGTAATTCTAGATGAGGAAGTTCCTCTCTGCCCCCTGAGTCTTCCCCTGTGCTCCTGGGGAAGGCAGGAGCTTCTTGTGCAGCTCTCAGAAATTCTTGCGCTTTTGTCTCTTGGTTGTTTGTGATGGAAATGCCAAATGGCACCATTGTCTGACAGGCTTCTCCCACCTCTGTGCTTGCCTGAGGCACAGCCAGAGATGTGTTGGCTTAAATCTAGGCCATTTGGTTGGAAATTGGGACGTGGTGCCTGATGAAAGCCAGGGAAGGCCAAATTGCATTAAAATGGCAGAAAAGGAGACAGCCAGATGCTGCTGCCTGTGTAGCTTGAGCAGGGCACTGCAGTGAGGACTGGAACTATCTCTAGGAAGGGATGCAACTGGATGTGTTTTGGGCAAATGATATATTTACTGTCCGTTTAATCTGTGTTAGAATTAAAGCTGTGACTGGAGTGTCTGGGGACAGTGTGTTTGGGGGACATCTCCACCTCCTGCCTCTCAGTCTTCACTTTTCAAGTTTTCACCAGCTGTGAGACTGTTTTCTTGCCGCCCAAAATTCTGTTCCCCTCCCTTCTGCAGTGGCCAGCCCTTCATCTGCTTATCTGTCAGCTTAGCATGATCTGAAGATACAATCCCTGCTGTCCTTTTGGGAATGACCTCGTGTTTGTGCTGTGTCTGGGCCTCTGTGAATTTGGGTTGCAGAGTGATGGGGAGGAAGGAACTCCATGGGTCATCAAGTCCAGTTCTGTGCTGCTGGAGATGGGCAGTCATCTCATGCAGGTCATGAACTTTTCCAGGAACTAATTGTTGGAACTCACGCTGTGCTCTTTTCCCCCAGTGCTTCTGGAGAGATCTGCTCTTGGAAAGGTTAGAAATCCTCCTCACACCTCAGTGTCCGCTTTTCCCGGGTCGGTTTGTTGTGCCTGTGTCATTGCAGAGTGTCAGTTTGCAGATGAGATGATGACTTGCACTTTTTTTTTTTTTTTACCTTCCCTGGTTCTCTGTAACCTTTGTGTCCTACAGCAGTTGTGGCTCTGGATGGAGATTTGTCCTGAAGGTTGTTTTGTTTTTTTCCCATTTTGGGCAGCTTGGATTGGCTGGGCCCATTTGTTTCCTTGTTGTGCTTTTGAGTGTTTGGAGTGCAGGTGGAGCTGTGAGCTACACAGTTTGTGGATGTTAGCAAGCACAGAAGAGCACTTTTTGTGCTGCTGTCATTTCTGTCCTTTTTAATGTCTGTCCTTGCTACTTGTGCCATCTTGCCCCTTCAGGAGGGAGAGATGTCAGAAAACATTTGAATCAAGGTGAACCTGATGAAGCAGTGTATTGAAGAGCCAGTGCCTGGCTCTTACTCGTGGCTCTTATTCATGTTTATCTCTAGCTGTGAATGTGCAATAACAACAGTTCTGTTCAGCACAGGCTGGCACAGCCTCAGACAGGAAGATCTGCTGTTTACCAAGCAACACTCTGCTATAAGTGAGAAAGAGGGGGAAAAAAAGTGGTTTATTGCTGCTGGGTAGCTCAGAGTGTAGTTAAACCTTTCTGAAAAAAGAGGGGAAACTAAGAGCACATGTGTTACTCAAGATGCATTTTTCCTGGCAAGAGTCCCATGTGTGTGCTCTTCTTGCAAAGCATCCCTGCGTATGCTCCTTCCCATTAAATCCACGGCATATTGGGAGCAGGCAGGCAAGAGCTTCCTGTTTTTAGAATGCAACTGGTCTCAGCAGGCAGTCTGTCGAGGTGATTTTTCAGCCTGACATCTTTTGTAGCTGGGGCAGCCTGCGAGCTGAGTAGGATGACAGAACTCTGCTGCAAGGATTATAAACACGGGGAAGGAAAAAGATCTGGAAATGAGATCTGCTGGTAAAAGCTTCCCGGGGTTGGATGGATGCTGTGGCTTGTGTTGTTTTTTTTGTTCCTTCCCCTGTGAGTCTCTCCGTGGCATTTCCTCACTGCTGGAGCTGGGAGGGCTCTGCCAGCCCACCCACGCCGTGGTGACACTCCAGAGTCACCCACAATGGGACACTGGTGGCTCATTACACTCCACTGGAGCAGTGTTAATTGACTTAATAGAGCACCGGGGTCCCGGGGGTTTCCTTCTGTGGGTTTTCTTAAACGTGTGTGCACTCAGACCCTTCTGCAGCAGAGCCCTCGTTGCCATTTTCATGCTTGTCCAGAAACTGCTTCGCAGTTGTCAGTGGAGATGAGGTTTGAATTTAACCCTTATTTTGAAAAAAAACCTTCCTGCTTCTCCTCTTTTTCTCCCTCCAGTTTGTGATTAAGATGCTGATTGCCCTTTCAGATCTGTGTAATCCTCTCTCAAAGTGATCAGGATAGATTTCCAGTAGCTCCCTGGATTATCTGTCACTGGTTTACAGTGTCCAGTGCAAGGGAGAAGAGGAAACTTTGTTCAGACTTCGATGGTAGTTACTTTGTAATACATCTACTTCTCCTATTGATCTTTCACTTCAAGCTTTGGACACCTCTTCCTCTGCCTGCATATTTACAAAGAGTCAGTGCTGGGCATTAAATGCACCTTAGCCCAATTCAGCTGCTGTCTATGAGTTTCTTCTGGGCTAAAGTTGGGCCACAACCAGTTTCAAGGCAGCTGAAAGGAGGTAAAGACCCTCAAGGTTGCCTTTGCATGTTGGTGTCTGTGGCCAGAGACTTGTGCTGCTGTTCTGGACTTTGTGGCATGGACAGTGAGATCCTGTTCTGTGCTGGTCCAGGACTCCAGCTTCAATTATCTTCTTACCTCATTAATAGCCCATCTGGAAATCTGTTTCCAAACAATTCACTTCAGCTAGTGCTATCTCTGCAAGTGATGTCTTATTTCTCACCAAGACCTGGAAAACAGCTCACTTAGAGTTTCCTGTCCCCTGAGTTTCCTGCAAGGCCAGAGTATCTGATTCTCTTCCCTCAGCCCTCTGCCCCAGAATGAACATTTGTGTGGATGAGTTTCACCCTTCTCTCCCTTTTCTATTACACACTTTTCTACTTACACATTGCCTGTCATCCTCGTGCCTTGCACACCTGAAGACTCCTTGGCAGGTAGGGCAGAGCTTTCTGAATCAGAGCTCTGTGGTGGAGCATGAGGGCTGGAAAAGCCTCCCCCATCCCAGCTGAATGTGCCAACCACTGTCCCATCCCTCTGGTTATACCCCTGCCTCAGTCTGTCCTTCCCACCCCTCCCTGACAGAAGCTTTGCAAGGAATTGGAACTTGCTGACACCTTCATTTCCTGCCAAGACTGCAGCACTTGGGCTGCTTTGGCAGGTGAGAGCAGGGAGAAAAAACAGCAAAAGTTTGTCTTGTCCCCAGCTGTGTGCACGACACTGCTCAGCACAGAGTGTTCCAGCTCACTCTCTCCTGCTGCACTTGAGCCCTGGAGCTCTCATTGGGTTGGAGTTTGCAGCTTGGATTTCAGTGCTGGGTCTGCCTGAGGTGGGTGTCTTGTTGCTTGTCTGCTCTTCCCCTGCTGCCTTGTGGGAAAAAAAAGGATTTTTCCCTTCCTCTCCAGGGGTTACTTCTTTTCTCAGGGTCATCTCAGCCTAGTGAATTCCAGCCGTGCTTTTCTGGGTGCTGGTGCCTGGTTTTGCACATCCTCAGGTCCTGCCTGGAGCTGGGGGTTGGCTGGATCACACAAATCCTTGGCTAGCACAGCACAATCGGACACTCCCCTGCCAGAACCCCAGGAGTGTCTGGATGATGCTCTCAGTTATGGGGTGAGATTGTTGAGGAGTCCTGGTGCAGGGCCAGGAGCTGGACTTATGGTCTTTATGGGTCCCTTCCAACTCAGGACATGGTGTGGATGTTAATCAGGCCCCAGGCAGAGGAGCTCACACAGCAGAGGGAGGAGAAGGGCTGGTTGGTACTTCAGCTTCAATCTTAGAAGAAAGTCTCTTGCAGCATCCTCTGGGCACAGCTTTGAGGGATGTATTTATGGTGAGCCTTCTCCTGGAGCCCTCACCTCAGCCCAGAGCTGTCTGGAGTTCAGTATGTCTGCTGGTATTTTCATTCCTGCATCTTCCCTGGAGCAAGGGAGTAGCTCAGAATTATCTTGATTTATAGGCTGGGGGAGTGGAGGAATTAATGAAGTGGCAAAGTCTTGTCCCTGAGTTTCCAAGGCTGGGAACCAAGAGAGGCTGGAAAATTCAAGCAGGAGCAAAGCTGGTTTGTACCACATGGATCAGTAAATTACTGGGAAAAGGAGTGTGGGGGTATCCCAGCACAAAGAGGGGCTGCTGCACATGGGACCAGCTGGGGTGAGTCTCCCTCAGCCCTCACTGGTTTCCTCAGTGGCTGCAGCAGCTCCGGGAATCTCTGTCTCTTCTTCCTGCTCTGTGTCAAAGGGAAGAGCTTAGGGCTGATTCTTGGGAAGGTTGATCCCACAACTTCCTCCATGCACTGAAACACACATGGGCTAGTTCCCTTTTCTTTTTTTTTTTTTCTTCTCACTTCAGAGCCAAAACCTACTTTGAAACTGGAGGGAAGGAAAGGGGGCTGGGTAGATCCCCACCCTTCCTGCTCTGCTGTGACACCAGAGCTGGGGCCCAAAGGGTCAGCACTGCTCACTGGTTTGGAGGGTTAAGGTTATGTGGAGGCATCCAGGGAGCTGCTTTGCTGTCCTGGCAGCAGGAGGAGCTCCAAGGGACAGCTTTGCCCTGGCTCTGGTGGAGAATTTGAGGAAGGGTCTGCATGATGTACCACAGATCAGGGTAAGTGGCTGTGAGTGGCCCTGGGGGTGACAAGATCAAACCTGGTTTTATTTTGGAAGCGATATTTTGGGAGCAGTGACACAGCATCAGTTCAAACCTGGTAATCATTGCAGCTGTGAGGGGCAGAAAACCAAAATCCAAACTCAGCATCTTGCTAAGGTGCTTAACTGTTAATTTCCATGTGTGAGATCCACCCTTCTCAAGACACTTCAATCTGTTCACGTTGTTGCTTCCTCTCCAGATTAGATAGGTGGAAGCAGTGCTTTATTAATTAAAAATCCTGCTCCCTCCTGCCAAGACAGAGGAACTCTTGGCAATTTTCTCCCTTTTAGTGACTGAAGCCTCCCCTGTTCAGCCACGTCAGGTCAATCCTGGGGCATCTCCCTGCCCAGTGGCAGAAATTCCTCAAAAGTAAGGCTCAGTGCTTCCAGAGAGGCTTTCTTCTTATTTAATTGACCCCTTCCCTCACTGGGGTGCAATTTCCATCCTCACCTTGTGTCCTTGGAGGCTCCTCATTTGCTTAGTGTTGGCCAAAGGAGTTTTGGGGCTGGGCATGGTGAGCACATATGTGTAATGCTGCTGCCACTCCTGTTCTCAAACTGGTTCACCCTCTCCCCACCTTTGGCCAAGGCTCCCCCTTCAAATATCATTGGCTGCTCTCACCTGGCATGAGGGTGACCCTGAGGAGAAGGATTTACTGCTTTGCCTGGAGAAATCGGATTTCACGCAGCGCTCGCAGCCCAAGCAGCCCAGTCAGACCAGACAGTCTCGGAGATCACTCCGACTTAGCTGGGTTATCCTCCACCTATTTATAGCTCCCTTCCTCTCCCAACTCCACCCACTGTGGGGTTTTACTGCAGGTTTTAAAGCAGGGCTCCCAGCCTTTCCCCTCCCCGTGGAGTGGAGCTGCCTGTTCTGCTCCCTGGCGTGGAGCTGCTGGAGGAAACAGGAGAGCAGCACCACGTTGGGAGCCAGCAGTGATGCAGGCAGCAGCTGTGTTGTCTGGATGAGCTAAAACTGGTGTTTCCATGGGCAGCAAGAGGAAGCAAAGGGTTCTGCTTTACCAGCCTGAGGAAGTGGTCTTGAACCAGGCTGTGGGATTGCTTTATGAGGCAGTTTAACCCAGCTCAAGGGGGAAAAAGGCTACTGACTTCCTCTGTTTGGCTCAGCCTGCAGTGAGGGGCTGTTCTACCCATCTTGCCTTTATTTATCTACTTTATCATGATAGAACCCGAGTTTTGAGGTAAGAGACAGTTTGTTCTTCTAGTAGGTGTCAGAGTTGACTCCCCTGTGCCTTTGCTGCTGGAGCACAAAGGGCCCTGGGGTGGGGTGAAGAGCCAGGGACACCCCAGGAGTGGGGTGACTGATGTTTCCTGACAGACTGACTTGATCATACTTGGGAGTGCTTTTCCCTTCACATCCTGTGCCTTTCATTTAGCCAGAAAATCTGATTTGTTACAAATTATCTGCTCGAATAGCAGGAAAGGAGAGGGGAAGCGCCAGGGATCCACTTTGGTTGGACCTGCAGAAATCAGTGAAGCCTTGCTCTTGGGTACTGGGGATGTACAGCCCAATTAAAACAAGGAGGAGGTAGGGAAAACTGTGTTCTTGGGCTTTTCTCAGATTTATTTGGTTCATCCAGGCTTTGCAGGCTACAGAGACTGTGACAGAGCAGTTAACATTCTTCAATTAATGACCTAATGCAGGCACATTCTGGTATTGAGCTTGTAGCAAAATTACACCTGCTCCTTGAGCTGTTGCTTTTGAGAGTCTATTATCTATCAAGGCCTTTCTTGATCCCTTAGATCAATCCTGGGATTGAAAAGCTGTATTTTAGGACTCCTCATCTCAGCCTTTTTATGGCAAAAAGTAGTTTCTTCGCAAAGGTCTTTCTGTGGTTCATTCATCTCCTTAAATCCTGGTGGATAATTGAATAAGCTCAGCTGTGCTAATTTTTCCATCTTCCTTGTTTCTTCTTTTTTTGCTCTGTTAAATGTTACCTTGATCCGTTGCTCCTGACATGCATCTAGATTGTCCTGCCTTTTCACTTGAAGGAGAGACTTGTGTGTGTGTGTTTAAATTCCTTTTAATACAGAGGACATGAAATGTTTCTGGATTTTAATTGTGAGGATGCTTGAAGAATACATTCCAAAAAATAGGAAAGAGAGACAGAGAAAAGGAGGAGCAAAGCCCCAGACCTGCTTCTGTGGGTAGGGGCATTCCCAGGACCAGCTACAACTTGCCTTGAGCTGAAAGTAAATAGTCACAGAAAATACTTGTGCAGATCCCCAGTCTGTCCAGTTCCAGTCAGTGGGAAACAGGAAGAGAGGAATATTTTATTTTACATGTAAGCACACAAGCCATCCAGTCCTTGTAGCTGAGTGACTAAAACTGATGTGCCAGTCAGAGCCCAGACTAACCTGGTGTCTGTGGTCCCCAGGGGCTGCTGGTTTGGGCCTGTCTTGTCCCCTTTTCTGCTTCTTTCCCACGTGTGAAGGGCTTTGTGCTGGGCTCTGCTGTGCTTCCCTCCATCAGTCAGTGCTTCCCTGTGCCTGAGAACTCCTGGTGCTCAGCTTGGGGAGAGCTTCTCCTAAAGCCCCCACACTCCTCATCTCCAGCAGCAAAAGCTGGATTCAGTGACACAGCCCTTCCCATCCCACTGAGCTCTGGGATGGGGACCCTGAGCAGAGCATGCATTGATACCCTTTAAAACTGGAAGGTTATTGCTAAAACCATACCTTATCTTTCTCTCTTTTTCTTTCCTTTTTTTCCCCCTCCCTTCCTCTGTGTTCGTTTGTTGTTTTTATTTTTATTTTTATTTTTTCCCAACTCTGATCAGAACCGACCTTCCTTTCTCCAGCGTGCTGGGATCTCTGTGCAGCAGCCCATGCCGCAGCGCCTCGCCCCTTCCACCCGAGCTGCCCATGCCACTGGCTCCGACCTAACCTAAGGCTCAATCTCAGCGTGGCCTGGGGCAGGGGGGAAACCATGGGCAGCTCTGCCTCATCGCTGGCCGCAGAGACGGAGTCGGACCATGGCTTCAGTAGCTCGCCCTACCCGGGGCACCCGGCCGTGGGCTGGTATAGGAGCAGCCCCGGCGGCCCCGTGTGGGAGAGCGCCCTAATAACGAGGCAGCACCAGCACTTACAGCACCGGCTGCGAAGGTAAGGAGGAGGGGAAGGAGCCCTGCTCACCTGCTGACACGCTCACCTGCCTCTCAGCTTTAGTCCCAGCGCTGCCTTCGGGACACCGAGTTGCTTTGCATCCCTACTGAGTGTTGGGTTCCTTCATTTGGAGGCTGAGTTCAGTTTTTTGAGCTAAATTCCCACCTGTTTGAGTGATGCCAAACTTTGGTTTTGATGTCTCCTGCAGAATGGACTGCAGGATTCATGCCCAGCTCTTCCTCACCTAAATTGTCGAGGTGGCTGCCTGGGAGTGGGATCTCAGTTCCTTCTTGGCTCCTTTTCCTTCTGGCCTCCCAACCACACTGTAGTGTCACAGGTGGGGGATTGTGTCTCCAGATTGGGTGGCAATAAGTTGCAGGAGTTTCTGAACTCAGAAGAGCCAGAGAAGCTGTTTTCATGCAAAAGCAGTGAAATCCTGATCCACAGGAACGAAACACACCAAAACAGAATTACTCTTAAAAACAGATTGGTGTTTCTAGCCCTCAATTCCTATCCCACCTCAATGAAATCAGCACCTCGGATGTGTCTCTGAGCTGTTGCCTCTGCCCCCTCTGCATCAGCCACTTGCAGTGAGGAGTTTCTCTTGTTTTTGAGGGGCTGGTGCCCTGCATTCAATCTCTGACAGGTCGAGAGATTTATCAAAAAGCATCCAAAACCCCTCTGCCCGGGGGCTTGGCTACAGAGGCTGCTGTGTTTGTGCTGATAACGTTTGAGCCTTTGCCTAATGCCTGCTTGGTGTGAACTCCAGCCTGGATGGGTGTCCACACCTGCTTGAATCTCTTTGGAGCTGCTGCTCATTTAGGAATAGCTGCTTGCTCTGAGTGTCCCTGAGCTGTCCTGGCTTTGCCCTGGAGGTGTTTGCTGTGATGTTGGTGCGGTATTTGTGGTGCAGTCCTTGTTTTCCTGCCTTCCTGCTGCTGCAAGGCCTGGGATGTGCTCCCCAGGCTCTGGTGCATGGCTCTGGAGCCTCCCAGCAATGTCAGGCTTTGCTCCTTTCTGGCCCTGTCTTGGGTCTTCTTGTTGAGCTGGGAACAGTGTGAAACCAATAAGTTGTTGTCTTTACTTGAGTACCTTTATAGAAAAGCTATTTTGTGCAGTTCCCAAATTCTGTTGCTGTGTGTGGCTGGTCTACAGCTCTGGTCGGTGATGTGTGCTGTGTGAGTTTGTCCCCTCTGGTTTAGAGAGATCCTGCAAACACAGCTGGGTCCTTCCTGCAGGATTATCCCTTCTGGACTGCTGGTTTTCCCTCTGCTGCTTTGAGGAGTAGGGGGAAGATGTCTCAGCTCACAGATGAACTCCCTGGTATGGCTGTGCCCAGCCAGGACTGAAATTTGGGAACTTCCAATGTAAATCTGGCCCTGGGCACTAAAAAAGGAGGTGTCTCTGCAGCCTCGTGTGTGGCAGTGAGGCTGCTCATTACTCCAGGTCTGTAGTTCGAGGAACTAAGTGGAATCTTGACATGTGGAAACAAATTTCCTGAAGAACCAGCCTCGGTGGCGGAGCGGATGTTGGGGCAAGAACAGGAACTGCCGGTCTTGGTGCAGATAACGCTGGTGTCCTGTGGGGACAGGAGTGGCTGTTGTGATAATTCCTCATTTCCCCTGCTAGAGGGAGAGCAGGACTCATCCCAACTCGGTGTCGGCAGCTCCCGGAGACAGGAAAATCACCGGCCCTGATTCACCGAGCAGAGAGTTGCGTGGGAAGAACTCGCTCCAGGCAGTGATTATGGAAGTGGGTTCAAAAGACCTGAGATCAGCCAGGCATCAAAAGGGCCGCTGCTCCCAGGGAACAGCAGGGCCAGGGAGCAGCAGCTGATTGGTTTCCAGAGAGGAACAGATAAATATATTCTTTGAAAAAATTAAGTAAGTCAATAGAACGAGTCAGGGTAGGTATCCTGCCTGTGCATGCCCTCATCCCTGGAGTCGTGTAGTTTAGGAAGGAAGTGGAGTACTGGGGAGTCAGTTTGAGGCCAGGCAGGAGTTCTGGGATAGTCTTTGCTTTTCCTGCTGATTTTCTGTCCCTGCCTGCAGCCACCTTCAAAGCTGATAATGCTTTGGCTGCTGTGGAGCAGCACGGAGCCAAGCTGCTCTGGGCTGTCTCAGGGCTGAACACAGACCTTCCTTGGCAGAAAAACAGGGACACAAATACTTAGTGAGTGACTTTGGTCTGTACTTGAAGGGGGAGTCATCCCTCATGGGGGGATGGGAATGAGGGCAGAAATCAGTGCTGTTTGGCTTTCAGGATTTTAGAACCTGAGAGGAGGATTCACTGTCTCCTGTTGCCTGGGTGAGGCTGATGGTGTGGAATTCCCTGTCTGCTGCAGACAGGGAAACAAGAGGGAGCAGAAAAAGGGCTTTAGTGGTAGAAGCAGCAGACTTATGACAACCAGATTTGAGTCCCTAATCTTTTCTGGACAAGGCTGTGGTGTGGCTGTGGAGCAGATGAGGATCACCAACATGTGCTCTGACTGTGTATCCAAGAGGAGGGATGAGGAGGGAAACAGGAGCTACTCATCCAAACCATGAGGACATTACCATCAGCTCTCATATTCAGGATGTGCCTGCTCATCACACTGGAGTGTTTCCCAGTGAGGTGGATGCAATCCCTGTGTGGGTTGTGCTGGGATTTGGTGGAGTAAAGATGCTGCAGGTTGTTGTGGGTGCTCGTTTGATAGGAATATTTGGCTTGTAACTGTTTGCTCTCCAGTTCTCACCAGAGCCTGCAGTATCTGGAGCAGAGTCTTGCTCAAGGAGGTGTTGCAGTGCCAAGGAGTTGGCAGCATGGGATGCTGTTCCATCTGCCTGAGGCTCCCAGCCCTGCCCATCCTCTCTCCACGCTGCTCCAGCGGTCACAAAGCCTATTAGTTGTTTCAATTAGGGCTATTTATAGCTCTGGAGGCATGGATAACTTGGAGGGTGGTGCAGAGCAGTGGAGACCAGAGTTCTCAATAGATCACCAAACAAGCCCTCCCTTTGCTCCCTGTGTGCCCTCCAACCTTCCTCATTTCCATGTCCCACAAGAGCCATCCTGCCTCAAAGGAGGTCAAATCCAGGGCAGAGGCAGCTGAAATGTATCTTCATCTTATGCAATTGCCCAAATCTGAGCAGAAATGCCTGACCCTCTTGCCTGGATGTTGCTGTCACAGCATGGAGAGCACAGCAGAGCTGTCCCCTTGAAAATGCCAGCCTGGAGAAAGGAAAAAAACTGATTTGTCTGCAGGAGCTGAGCACTTTTGCTCCAAGATCACGGATTCAGGTCCTTCTCCAAGTGCTGGTGTTGGGGAGTTTTGCTTTGGATGCTGCATGACATGAAGGAGTTGAGCATCCAGTTTTGGCTGTGCATAGTCCAGCCTTCATCTCTTTTGGGAAGGGGCCCTGCAGATGCAGTTTTGCTGTGAAGGAAGCTGGTCTCATGTAAGTGATGCTGTGGGAATATGTGGTTGAAGGTTTGGGAGAGTCCTTTGGTACTTGGTATTTTTCCAGGTGGGCAGTGGGGAGAAATTGGTAGCTTGTGAATTTTTGAGGAGTTTTAATTTTTTTTAAGAACAGAGAGGAGGAGACAGAGGAGGTTGATGTTTTATTTTTCCGCCAGAGTAACCCTTCTGCATTGATTCTTTGGCTGCATAGGGGGGGTCTCAGGACAAATCACTTGTCCCTCTGAGAGGTGTCACACACGTAGCCCAGAGTTGTGAAATGGTCTCAGCCCTCTGGCAGAAGCTGGTGGATGGATATGGTGACAGTGGGAAGCTCAGGAGCCTGGCTGAGCTGCTGCAGTGAAGGAGGAAATGGAGGAAAGTGTGTGTTTGGAGGGTTGTTTCTTCTCTCAGGATCAGGATGGAAACTGCAGACACATCCCCCTAACAGTGTGCAGTGTCTGTCCTGGAGGGAGATGGGCCTGCAGTGACCTCGTGGCTTGTGTGAGAGGAGGGGTGGAGGCAGGAATATCCTCCCTTCCCTCTCTGCCCCCAGCATTTCCTGGGATCACTCCAGAGCCCTTTGCTTCCCTCTCACATTTCCAGGTGCTGTTTGCTGTGAAAGGCACGTGCTGGATTTCTCCCACCAGTAACTTAATCCAGTTTGACACTGGTGGCTCTGGGCTGGAGTCTGACTAACATGAGTCAGAAACAGCGAGGGGGGGTTGCTCAGAGCTGCACTCAGCTCCCTGCAGCCTCTTCCCCCGTGATCCCTGAAAGGCCTCCTTGATCCCAGCGTGGCCAGAGCCTGGTGCTGTGCATGGAGGGGAGGCTGTGCTGAATGAACCCTCTGCAGGCCTTTGTTCTCTGGGATGAAACAACCCTCAGCTGCCAACAGAAGGGCACAGAGAGGAGAGGAAAGGAGAGCCCTGCTTGGGTGCTGTTTGCATTTGCTAAGCTGTGCTGCATCTCTCTATTCCTGCCTGGGGAGCCACAACCCACCCAGGTGCCTGTGCCTTTCCAGCCACTCTCTTCAAACAAACTGCCCTGGGGTTTTCTTTGACTTGGGCACTTTCCCTGTGCTTCTCACCCTGCCAGCTCTGCCTGGCAAGGCACCAGAGCTCAGGCAGCACCCTTTGCCAGGCAGTGCAGCTCACAGCACCCCCAGGCATCCCTGACTCCCTGCAAGGTGCTCCAGGTCACCGTCAGGAGCTGTGGAGAACTGATCCAAAGAGAAGGAAGCTGCTCCTGCATTCCAGATGGCATTTCTGAGGCTGCAGCAGGACATCCAAAGCAGAAGGAAGCTGGAAGTGGAGTGTGAAGGCAGCCTGGAGCCCTTCTGGATGGCAGCAGGAGAGCTGGTGGGGCTGTGTGGGGGGTGAGCAGGGTTTGGGCTGCAGGTGCCAAGTCAGCAGCTTGCAGGGAGCTGAAGGGGCCTTGCTGCCCTTGCCCAGAGCTGTGCAGAGCTCAGCTGGCTCTGCAGACACTCAGGTTCCAGCCCTGCTGCTCCCTGTGCATCACACACTGAGGTTTGTGGCTACACAGAGCTGGGCTCTGGCATTTGGGGCGTGGCAGGTTGGCTGCAGCAAAAGGGGATTTTGGGAGGCAGGATCTTGCCAGCTTTTGGTGGGAGAGGACAGTGTCTATCTACACTCCTTGGCCTTCAGCAGCATTCCCCAGCTGTGGAGTGGGGAGAGGGCAGACACCAGCAGGATCTTTTATCTTCCTTAAAATCTGATTTTAATCTCCCTGCCTTGAAAAAGTGAAGCTATAAGTAGGTAGATGGATAGATGTGTGTGTGTATATATATCTGTATTTTTTTTTTCCCTGCTTCCTTGGGGCACCAAGGAGAGGACATCTTTTATTCAGAGCCCTGGTGTTGGCTGGCCCATGCCCCATGCAGCCCTGGGACATTCCATCAGACCCATGATGGACATTCCATCAGACCCCTTCCACCAGCTGTACCTTCTCTGCCCGGGAGCTGAGGCTCCTCCTGCTGCCTTACCCCCAGCTGCTGTGTCTGTCTGTGGGGAGGGACAAACATGGAAACACTTGGTACTTCTGGAATGTGGAAAGACTTTTGCTCTGCAGGAGCTTTAGGCTGCAGCTGGAATGGCACAGAATGGAGTGATCAGTGACACTGCTGCTGTCAGGCTGCCCCTGTGGTGCCTGCAGTGACTGGCACTGAGCACTTTACACACACCATAGCAAATCTACAACAAAGCTTCACCCAGTGACCTGTTTTCCCTGGGTTATGTTTTCCTACGGTAAATGTGTCTTCTGGGCACAGCAGCTGACAGGACCCTGTGTCTGATGTGCTCCTTCCCCCTCTGTCCTGTGCAGGTTGGCAGTGATGTCCTTCAGGGTGTCCTTGAGGAGTACATGGACTTAGCCAGGGCTGTCTGTGAGCTTTTGTGTGACTTGATGAGCTTCAGGAGCTTTAAACAACAGCAAGAATTGCTCTCCTTGGTGGAAAACTCAGTTTTGTGCTGCAGTGAAGGGACACTGAGGTGTTGGAGCCTTTCTGTCCTGGCAGGATGTTTCCTTCTGGCACAGGAGGGTTAATGGCACGTGCTCCAGCCAAGAGTATTCTCTGGACTCCAAGTGTCAAAACACTGAGTTAAGTGTGTGTCATCTTTACAAGGCAATAAACACAGAAGTGCTACAGTCTGAATTAGCCCTGGAGGGCTCCAGGGTGCAGTATAACTTGTAGGGGCTTCCCTGGTGATTCCAGCCTGTCTGCCTGCTCCTGGAGTCAGCCAGATGTTGACTGTTGCTGGCTCAGTTAAAGTGGTGATAGCTGTAGAGCTTGGGGTATGAGCAGAAGGAGCAGGTTGGGATGGTTTGTGGCTCAGTCTGCCCCAGGACAGGGTTGTTCTGTCTGCTCCATTCCTGGCCCTTCCATATAACCCACCAAATCCTCCTCTCTGTCTCCAAGAGGCTGGAGAAACCAAACAAAGCACCCATTTGGAAAGGGCACAGTGATGCCAAACTGAACCTGAGGCCAGCTGTGGATTCCTGTGTTGAACCTGTGTCTGATGGGGCACTGGGGCTGTGGTGGGCTCCAGGTGTGCTGCTCCTGTGTCCTCCTGGGCTCCTGGAGGATGATCTGTGACTGGCAGCTGCCTGGGGTAGCTGCTGATGGGGCAGGAGGTGCATGGGAGGGGTTTGTGCTGAGGGAACCCCTCACAGGCTGCTCTGCCGGAGGATAGGGGCCAGGCTTCACTCTGCACACCCAGAGCTATTTCACCTGCATTCTGACTGTGAATGTGCAAGCCCAGGACTGTCCTAGAAGCCCCCAGTGCCAGGAAATGAAAATGCCAAGTAGGCTGTGCATGATGATGAAGCATTCCCAGCCACAGGAAGGTCAGTGTGTTTTATCCCATTGAGCCTCCAGGGAACTGTGGCTAATTGTCCCCTCTGAAGTTCAGGCACATGAGAAAGAGGAGTGACCTTTGTAGGTCAGGAGCACACACACAAACAGATCCAACAGCAATCCTGTGCACAGGATCCCATCCTCTCCCATCTCCCTTGCAGGAAGGAGCTGCACTCAGTTTCTGGCTGAGTTTCTGGCTCAAGGAGTTACTTCAGTGGCAAGGCTTGAGAGCTGAACTGAGCCCCCCAGGCCTGGGGTGGTTTCTGGAATGAGGAATGAGCCTGGCCAGGCTCTTTCTGCAGGGATGCCCAGGGGCTGAAACGCCAAAGTCTCCTTGGCTGTCCTTCTGAAATTCCTCCATGGTTTTGGCAGTGCAGGACAGAGGGCTGGCTCAGGGCACGGGGAGTTTCCCCTGGTGTCAAAGGAAAGCTGTTCTGTTAAAATTCATTAAAGAGGCTTTGCTTTTGGTTTTTTTGAAGGTTGTGTGTCACCCAGTTGTGCAGAGCAGAGCCAGGATTCCCTGGGAGCTGCAGGGCACTCTGACCTTTCCTTGGCTTCCCAGGGGAGGGGGCAATGGGGGCCTCAGTGGGGGGAGCCCTTGGCTCTTTGCACAGCCAGTGATATCCATCCATGACTTGACAGCCTTTTCCCTCCAGATCCTGTGTGCAGAGCTGGCAAATTCCTGGAGGTTCAGGGGGTGGTTTAACTCACCTCCCACCTCATCAGGTAGAAATGGTGTTTAAGCAGTGTCAGAATGAGAAGGCAGAGGGTGGTGCTTGGGGTGGGAGTGTCCTTTTTCCTGTCCTCAGTGGCTGCAGATGGCCTGTCCCTTTTGTGCCATTCTCTGCCAGCTGTATTTATTGAGCCTGGCAGTTCAGGTGCTGTGGGGATGGACAGATTTCTATGAGCTGTGCCCCCTGCAAAGGGAGCCCAGGCATTGGCACTGCAGCTCTGAAGGCTGGAACACAGCAGCTGGAAATGCAGAGTGATTGGTTCAGTGGAGATGTGAGAGATGGAGCAAACAGCTTTGGTGTTGCTCCTGATCCATTTCCCCTCTCTTTCATTCTCTCTTTCTCTTCTCCCCCACCACTCTTCCAATTTTATTTTAACAGCACTTTAAATTGCAGCATAAATCTTTAGCTGAGCAGCAATTTGGCTTGGCAGCCACCAATAAATTTCCTCTTGCAACCTCCCCATGTGAGGGAAGTCACAGTGGGAGTGAGGGGATGTGGGTGAGTCCTGAGTTTACAGTCCCATCAGGTTCTCCTGGCTCCTTCCATAGCCTTAGTCCCACATCTCTCTAGTCCTGGGAAACAGGAAAATTCTTCTCCCATCCCAGCCTTCATATGTTGGGAAGTGGTGTGAAACAGCCTCAAACATGGAACAGGAGGGGTACCAGCATAAGCTCCAAATGCTGTTGTTCAGGTGTGTGATCCTAAAGTTGTCCCCTGTTCTTGAAGACAGTACAAGGTGTCTTCATCTGAACAAACGGCCTTGGCCCTCCAAACTACCCTGCACACGCTGGTGCTTCTGTTACCTGATGCAGAATGTGTGAATCCTCCATGCACTGTGGTGGGAGGAGTGATGGAAAATAGCTCACAGTGGTGTGTGAAAGGCAAAATGCAAGGGGTCTGTCTGCAGTCTCACACTGGGAGCTGTTTGTCCCAGCTGCTGGTTCTGTATCCTTGGATCTGTTCTGCCTGTCTTAGTGCCCTTCCATCAGCTTGACCACCCTGGTGCTAGGAAGGAATTGTCCCCTGTGAGGATGGTGAGCCCCTGGCACAGCTTGCCCAGAGAAGCTGTGGCTGCCCCATCTCTGGGAGTGTCCAAAACCAGGTTGGATGAGGCTTGGAGCAACCTGGAATGGCGGAGGGTGTCCCATGGAATGAGATGGCTTTAAGGTCCCTTCCAGCCCATTCTGTGAATATGAAACCAGGATAAAGCACAGACCATGCCTTCCTCTTGGCTGGATGTGAAGCTTCAAAGGCATTTTCCACGCTGGGTTCTTCAAGCACTGGGCAGGTGTTGAAAGACACAAGCAGAACTCTGCCTGTTGTCAACACCACTTGCTTTTTGTGTGATGTACCAGAGAGAAAACTGAGGTGCAAAGAGAAGAGGCACCTGCTGCAGAAGTGTGTTAAAATACAGAGAGATTCTGGGGCTTTGGTGCAGGGTTTCTTTTTTTTATAGAAAAGCACAAGTCCCTGCAGTGCTGGCTCCAGATGGCCACCTCACCTCTCTCTGCTCTCTGGGGAGCACAGGCTCTTTGAGGCAGACCACAGACCCTCACTTAAAAGGAAATGCCTTAATTGACTTAAAGACAGAGAAATGAAAACAAGTAGAGGTTCCTCTTCATCCAGCCAGCTTTCCTCAGGGGTTGCTTTTGAAGTGACTATTCAAACATTCCTCAGGTGTGGGGAGCTAAATGGATGGAAACAAGTGTCCTTTGGTCCCATGAGTCCACCTTTCTTGCTGAAGCCATCCCAGCTCCTCAGATGAGAGAGAAGCTTAATGAGTTCAGCTTCTTGCTCCTTTCCTTGCCTCCTCCCCTTGCTGCTGAGAGCAGGTAAGGCTGTATTGTGAAACAATTGTGGATATCAGCCCTATTAGTATTTCCCTTTATTCCCACACTCTCAGCTGAAAGGCCTCCCTGGTTACATCCTCCTGCATCCTCCATCCCTGTGCTTCCTTCAAAGAGCAGCCTGTGCTGCTCTTGAGCCCATTTCAAATGGAATTTGGAGAGAATTGATCAAAACTTGTTCCAGGGATCTCCATGCCCAAATCTGTGAGTTGGGGTGAGGGACACAGCAGCAGGTTTTCCTTGAGATCCTTTTCTCTCCCAGGAGAAGCTGGGCTCCTGTGTTGTGGGATCTTTATTCTGCTGTACTAACCCAATTCATGCACAGAGCTTTTATTAGTGGTGCTGGGGTGATGGAAGAAGCCCTGGTTAGATCCTGGCATTGGTTTTGTCCTGAAGATTTGGCTTTCATCCTGTTCAGGGTGTGGAGCTGTCCTAGAAAGGGCACAGCAGTCCTGAGTGTCTCCTGGGCTGGTATAAACCTCCTCACTAGCACTGAAAGACCTGGTGTGATGTAGCTGAGCTGGAAAGTCATTCTCAGCCCTGGGGTGATGTTTGCAGGCAGAGCTGGGGCCAGGCACTGATGCCTGGGAGCCCTCTGGATCTCAGGGTCAGATTCCCCCCACATAAATACACACACACACCCTTTAATAGCTGTAATAAACCTTGTTACTGAAATAGAAGAAATTTAAAAATGGAAAAGCCTCCAGGAGCATCTGGAAGTTCAGCACCTGTGGAAAATCAGCAGCTGAAGGAGCTGTAGATGAAGTGAGAGCAGGGAGGAGAGCCCATAAAGGGCTCAGTGGAAAAAGAGGAGTGTTTGGAAGTCTTTCATCTTCCCATTGCAGCGTTCAGATGCAACTCCAGCTGCTTTCTATTCTGAGATGCAGGGAAATGTGTGTGCCCACACGAGGCTATTGCAGCTCTGGATTGACCCAAGGCTTGGGAAATCACTCTGCTGTACAGTCAGAGGAGTTCAGAGAATGGTGAAGGTGTATTGCCACTACTTGAGAGATTCACATTTCATTTCTGAATTTGTCTTAGACTTAGTGGTCTCTCAGTGCTTTGGCTGCTGTCTAGGCCTCATGGAAGGAGAATCCAAGGCTCTCCAAAACGCCACTGTTTGCTGCAGGCACAGAGCTGAGGAGGCACACACAGAGAACTCTGTCCAGGCGTGGAGCTGTATTATTTTCAGGTGCTGGAGGTGTTTCTTAGGTTGCAGTGGGAAAATCAGTCCCAGTTCTGTCTGGAACCCCACCAGATACTTTGTGGACAAAGGGAATGTGGCAGCCAGGCGGGTTGTTGCAGGCTAAGGAGGACACGGCCATCTCTGTATTCCCTGGAGACCAAATGGACACTGGAATTCCTTTGCTTCAGCAGGGGCTTCTCCCTGTTCTCTCCTGGCTAATTCAGACTACTGGCATCCTGGATTGTCCTTGTTTCAGGTTCCTTAAAAGTTAAAAATTTTGAACTCTCCACAGTCAACAAGAAATGCACTTATGACCTCAAGATGAAAATACGAACATCCCACTTGTGCTACATGACTGGATGCTCCCTAATCCTGTGTCCCATCCCAGACACTTCTGCCCAAACCTTCCACCCCTTTTTGAGGCTGAATGGCCAAGGATGATCCCTGTGGAGCAGGAGACACTGAGAGGTGGCAGTGGGAGGCCAGCAGTGGTGGCTGGCTGGCTCACACAGTGCTCTCCAGCACCCCAGGCAGGCAGGGATCTCTTGCAGCCTGGTTCTCCTGATGGTTTTCCCCCCCCCCCAGGAGTGATGCATATCCCACTTGACTGCCAGGCCCTCCCCTCTCCTGGTGTGGTTCACCAGCTTTGACAGGAAGGGCCAACCCCGCTGCAGGCTCTCACCATTTGTCACAATAAATTGCTTCTTCCTCCTGCTGCGTGGGGGAGATGCTGGTTTGTTTGCCCTGAGTCTGAGCAGCACCTGAGGCAGCTTCTCCCACTCCTTGCTCTTCCTTCCCCCTGAGCCTTCAAGGAGAGCAGAGCCTGCTGCAGATGGCAACAGGCTCCCCAAAGCTTGCCTGATGCAGCAAATGAATTTTGTGTGCTCTTGCATTCAGCTGCTTGGCCTGACATGACCTGGGGAGGGGAACAGAGCTGGAGAAGGTGCTGATGCTCCAGGAGCAGGAAAGGTGGGAGCTGTCTGTGAGGCTGGTGAGGTTTGCTGTGTCTGTGGTGGTCCCTCTGTAGCCCAGGTCAGTACAGTGGGAGGGTTTGGCTCCAGCACAGCAGCTGCACCAGGCCTTGCTGTGTCTTTTCCAGCACCTGGCAGGGAGTGTGAGTGCACTTGGAAGTTGTTTGTGGAGCCAAGGGCTCAGTGGAGAGTGTGTGTGTACAAACTGCAGTACCCAGTTCACCTGGAACTCTGCTTTGTGCATCTTTGGACAAGGTTCCTGATGCAGGAGAGAGGGGACATTGAGTCAGAAGGAGCTGGTGCTGTGCCCAGGCAGGTTGAGGTCCAGCAGGGTGTGCTGTTGTGGCAGTGCCTGTGGGGGAACCTCCACCCTCACTGGGATGATGTTTGTAGTGTGGCTTCATTGCTGTGCCCTGATCAGCCACACACTGAGCTCCAGGGATGCTGGGAGCTGCCAGAGCTCCTCTCTCTCTTCCTCTGGCCCCTGGCACTCTTTCCTTCTCTCTGCACACCAGTGCAAACCTCGTTGGCTGAGATATTAAACATGAGCTGCTTTCCTGATGTCCAGGGCTGGCTTAGCTCTTCATTAAGGGCTGTTAATGATGCTGAGGAGCCTGCCAGCTGCTGGCCATGGAGCACAGTGCCCTGCTGCCTTCCAGCTCCCCGGGATGGCCCTGCCCACGGTGCCCCAGTGTCACTGGCAGCCATGGGAAGGGCATGGGACAGTGCAACTGCAGAATTTGGCTTCCCTCGTTTGCAGGAAGAGTTTTCTGCCAGCAGCCAGGAGTGTGGCCAAGTTAAATCCTAGGAGAGCAGGAGGAGGAGGCTTGGGGCTCTCCTTCCACCTGCCAGGCTGCAGCCCCACTCTCCTTACCCTCAGACCTCACGGAAATGTGAGTCTTCCTCTCTCCCTCCATCCCAAATGGTACCAAGCTCTTATTACTGTTGATTTTTTTTTTGTATTAATTGCACCCTGGAGCTACGCTTTGATTTATTTTATCAGGGAGAATTTAGGGAAGAAGATGGCTTTTTCCAAGGCAAATAGCAGCCTGCCCAGGGTAGGGCTTGGGAACTGGAGGGACAAAAGGAGAAAGGGGCTTGGCAGTGCCCTCCCACCTCCTTCCTGTGCCAGGATAGCCCCAGCAAGTTTATTTTAGGTGGGAAATTTTCTGCTCAGACCACAGGTGGAGTGTAGTTGTAAAAACCATACAGGATAGCTGGTCCAGTTTTTACCAGGCTTTCTGAAAAACAAAATTACATTTCTCAAAGTGTATTCTTGCTCCAAGTGTCCAACAGAACTTGGGGCCATCAGTCTTCTAGGATTCGGGCCTTTTATTGACCAAAAAAAAGGATAAAATTCTTGAATTCTTGTGTTGTATTTATTGAAGGACTCCTGGCTTTTTTTCCCCTGAAAAAGCAGGTTTTTTTGGGAGCTGCAGCCATGCTGAAGCAGTCACTGATGTTTTGGCAGAACCAGAGGTCCTTTGTGCTTTCCACACCCAAGTTACACCAATTTCATGCCACTGTGACAAACTCCTATAAAATTGCTGCACGTCCTTTCTGTGTTTGCTCTTGAGAGGGTTCAAATACTCATTACACGTAGAATTTTGGTCAGTCAGTGTTGTGCAGTCAAAACAAGGCTGTTGAGTTCATCACCTCCTTGAACCAAATCAATGTTTGTTAATGGCCATAGTACAATGCTGGCCCAAGTTAAGGACACAAATTTCCTCCCCCTGCTGTAATATTTGGGTGCAGATGGAGCTCAATAATTTTTGCCTTTAATTTCCCCAGGCACACAAAGGGCTGGGGGAAATTAGGTACAGAGAAGGTAAATAAAGTCATTGAGTAAGAGGAATGATGGCAGCAGTAGCGCTGTGCTAAATTGGTTCCTTTGAAGTTAAGTGTGATTGCAACTGCAGAAATTTCCCCTGCTTGCATGCAGAGAGGCAAGATGAGGTTATTAATTATAACAATGGGTTGGAATTGATCTTAATGAGGAATAGGGCAGCTTGGGAGGAGCTGGGGCTCCAGAAGGACCTTGCAAAGCCTGGCCCACAATGATCCCATGCTGCTGAGAGCCTCCAGACTGGGTTTTGAACAAATCACATTGCTGTTTGCCTTCTCATCTGGGCCCTGCATCTCAATAATCTTGCACAGGTGCAGGTGGTGCTGCTTTAGGGAGAGAGACCTCATCAAAAGCTCATGAATCCAGAGCCTGCAAAACTTTCGAGCAAAGCTGGGACTTGGACTTTGCTGACCTCCTTGGAATACTCAGTCTGCCTCCTCCTTTTGTATCCCCAGGGATTGTAATTGTTGCCCTGGCAGAGGTGTGGGAAACCTGCTCATTAGCCAGGCAGCCTTTGGGAATGGTCTTGTCCCAGCGTGCCTGTGCTCTGCCAGCCAAACTGGTTTTCTTCTCAGAGCTCCTTTCTTACAACACTGCAGCAATTAAGGTGTATTAAAGGCTAATCATGCCCAGCCTGTTTTTCTCACAAGACAAGCCTTCCAGATTCTGATTCTGCTTTGATGAAGAATGATGAAAGCCTTGTCTCCTGTCCATCAGTTGAGGGTAATGCTGCCTGTGTGTCCCCAGGCTGGGAGAGAAGCCAGTGTGAGGCACGTTCCTTCCAGGTGTGTGTCACTTGGCATCCCTGCAGCAGCTCCAGTAGCTGCAGATGGGCTGATCCCTCCAAAGACTCTGCCCCTTCCCTCCCTTTTCCTGTACAAAACCAGGGATTTCAGCCATGAGGAGGAGTCTGCAAGCCATGATAATATCCTCAACTTCCCTTCTCCATCAAAGCCAGACTTTGGTGTGTGTCACAGGAGCTTTCAGGGTGCTCCTGTCCCAGCTGTGCTTCTGCCCTCCTCCTGTTTCCCACCACACCCCAAACACATGCCTTGGTGTCTCCTCATGGCTGGTGGAGGATAGAGGAGTGTGTTTTCTGCCCCACTTGCAAGCCTTTATATTTACAGAGCATTGCAAGGGGTTCATGGTGAATGGGGCCATAAAAAGACCCAGCAACACCACCCAACCCTCCCCAGAGATACCGAGAGGCTCAGACAGACACAAAGAGTTTCCCAAGTGCTGATGACACACTCCAGTTCCTGGGAATTTCTTGGTCCCATTGCATCAAACCTCCAGATGGTTCTTGCACAGTTTCTATTTAGTTTCTTCTTTTCCCACACTGGACACAGCTCCAGCAGCTCAGATGTGCTCCAACAGCCAGGGAGAGAAGAGGCTGGGAGTTTTAATGAGAAGTTCCCAGGGGAAAAGCTGAACTCTGCTAATGAGAGGTCTGAGAGAAATAACACTTGGCCCCAGCTGTACAGAGTGCACTTAGCACAGGAGTTTTCTGGCAGCCAACAAAGGCACAGAAAACACTCTCAAACTGCAGCTGTCCCTGCTATTTACTCTCTTGTCACCTCCCCAAAACCAAGGAGGGTGAGAGGGGACATCTTGCTGTGGGACAGGCAAAAAAGGACTTCACAGAATCACAGAATATCCTGAGCTGGAAGAGATCCACAGGATCGTGGGTCCAACTCCTGGCCCTGCTGGGGACACTCCAACAATCCCACCCTGTGCCTGAGAACACTGGGGAATTCCAAGGCAATGCTCTTCCCTTCCTCAGCAGATCTGGGAGAAAAGGGCAAAGAGACAAGTCCCTTCTGGTGCTTTATCTTTGTCCATGTTTCTCCAAGACAGAATATCCTGAGTTGGAAGGGTCCTGGAAGGATGGGTTGAAGGTTGCTGGTGTATTAAAGCCTGTTTTATTATCCTGTTTCACTTTGGAGGCAGGATTTGGAAGCACTTATGCAACCTGCCCTGTGTGGATGATTCCAGCACAGAGCTGGTGACACTTTTCCTTTATATCCTTGGGGGTTCCAAAATGTGAATCAGAGACTGTTTGTCTCCACTGATGCTCCTACAGGAACTTGTACCAAGTGGAAAGTCCCAGCTCCCCGTGTTTCTGTGTTGCTCTGCCAGTATTATCTGCTGCAACCTTCCAGGTCCAGCCTCCCAGCCCTTGCCTGGCTCTGCAAAAGTGAGTCAGCTCAGCCAACAGCATCTCCTCACCCGGCCTTCACCATCCCAACCCACGTGTGCTGCTAACAGGGCACTGCCAGAGGGATTCTGAGTGGATCCTGAGCTCCTGCAGCCCTTCCTGCTGGGCACAGGTGCCTTCTGCTCCTGCTGGCTCTGGAGATGTGGTAGGTCTGTGTGGGAGAAGGCTCAGCAATCCTCTCTCTTAGGTCAGGGTCTGCCGTGCTGCTGAAAGAAAATTTAAATGGGAAATATTAAATAGAAAGTGTGGGGTTGAGGGTAAGGGATTCACAACTCACAGACATTGAGGATTTGTTTAAGGTTTTTTGGTAATTTTTGTTTTTTCTTCCACAAAATTCTAGTGTTTTTTCTTGTATTTGTCAGTGAGGATTTTGCTGGGATGCATTGTGTGTCAGAGAGCTCGGGGTTTGTGTTGCTGACTAGAACAATTGATTTTTTATTTATTTGTTTATTTACTGCGGGAGAGAAACGAAGCCATAAGTTTTAAGACTTTAGCTGCTCTGGGGGAGTTTTATTTAGAGAAACAGCCTGATTGTGTTGCTGTGTGTGATTGACACAAGCTCCTCTAATCCTGTTGCCAGTGTGGGCTCTGCAGCAGAGCCCTGGGATCTCTCACTCTGGTGTCCAGGTCACCTCAAGCTGTTCCCTGGGTGCTTCTGCCCAGGGGTGGGTGGTGTTTGCTGCCCTGGATGGAGCTCAGCTGCACATCCACAGCCCTGGCACTCCACCAGTTCCCTGCCAGCAGGAAAGACTCAAACTGCAGGTTTTTGGGCACTTCCTGATTTCCTATCCTGCCTTGTTCCTTCCTGTTTTGCCTTGCTGCAGAGTTTGGCTCCCAGATGGTGCCCAAGGACAGTGACCATCCCAGGACACTTTGGTGGCTGTGTGGGAGCCAGGGCTCTGCAGCAGCTGGACTCAGCAAACTCATCCCTCAGCAGAGCCCGGGGCGGGGATATCACTGTCCTGAAGTGCTTTTGGAAGGTGATCAGCTGGAACCTCCTTAATCCCCAGAGCAGTGAGGTTCCCTGGGACCTGCTCAGTGTGTTGAAAGCTGCCTGCTTGGTTGAGTACTTTCTATATTATTTTTTAAACATGATAATTACACTGCTGCCATTGCCAAGGTAGGGGCACTCCTGACAACGCCGTGGTGCCTCCTGCCAGCTGACATCTCCTGCCTTGCTTGGGGAGAGCTGCTGTGGTGAGAAACGCAGCCACGAGGATCCAGCCTTGTCCATACTCCTGGAGGTGTGGGGTTGTAGCCTCTTACCCTTTTCCTTGCACCCCAAGCTGCCCTTTTAGTGTGCAGCCCAAAGGAGCCCTGTGTCACCCACTCCCTGTGGAGTGTCCCCCAGGAAAGCCCTCCCGTGGGTGGGTGCTGCCAGGTCCCTGGTTTCAGAGGAGCTCCTCTCCTGCAGGAAGGTGGCAGGCAATGTTTATCTCAGTTGTGTTTGCTGGGGCTGGAGAGTGACTGTGTTAACACGCAGCAGATGGGCCTGGTGAATAGGTGCTGGAGATAACCCTATTTCCTCACTCAGGCTTGTTGCCTGCTGGGAAAGGAGCCAGCCAGGCTGTTTAAGGAGAAGTGTGGAGCTTGGACAGGCTGAGGATGGATTTCTCCTTCAGCTGGTTCAGTTTTGGGAAGAAATTGTTGCTGTGGGGCAGAAGCTGTGCCACAACCCACCATGTTCTGGCATGGGTTGGACCATGTAAAGGCAGATTCCAGCCTGGTGCCCACTGGGATTTTTGGACTCTAAATTTAATTCCATTCCAGGCAGGGACTGGAGCTGTCCATCAGTCCTAGGCAGGAGTGTGGGGAAAGCAGGCTGGTGTCCTGCCAGTCACCAAGGCTGGGGGATTGGGGCTGGGAATCTGGAACTGTGGGGCACAGCTGAAGGTTTATGTCCCATGTCCTCTGCCATGCTGTGTGTCTCCTATTCACTTTCAGGGAAAACTGTGTGGCTGCTGGGCACCACAATGTACAACAAAAGGCAGGGAGTTTGTCATACTGGTGGCCCAGCCACTGCAGGACCTTTGAGAGATGAGCTGATGGTCCTTTTGGAAGGCTTGTGTTAGGGGCTGACTCCTGTTGCATGGGGCACAAAGATGGGACCAGGAGGGGGACAGTGTGACCAGAGAATGTCACAGCTCTCCAGGGCCATTCCAGGACTCTGCAGTGTCCTGGAGCCTGGATCTCCCACCCAGCCAAGTGAAATGGTGCTGCCTTCCCTGAGCCTGCAGCTTGTTGCTGATGCCACATCAAGCAGGTCTGGTCATGCAGCTCATCTTAACTTGGGTGGTACTTCTGTCTTTTAGGTTACCCTGAGTTTTCTCCTCTCTATAGGAAGGGACAGGGTGATTCCTTCCACAGTCCTGTGGTGGCATTGCTGGAAGCCTTTGCCTACTGAGTAGGACCATGGATATGTGAGGGATTGCAGGAGGGAGATTGTGGCTGTGTGTCCCAATCCACAGCATCCACATTTTGGGGGGGATTTTTGGAGCCAATGCTCTCCTGCACAGTGTGCACTGAGTGTGGAGCACTGCAGGAGGATGGCACAGGTTGCTGACAGCCTTCCCTTGCCTTTTGCTGTGGTTTGATGAACCTCACCCAGTAAGACAAATGGATGTGACAGGATCATGGTGCCCTTCATGGTCCCATTTACTGCCAGAGCTGGGCAGCAGCTCCTTCCCTTCCTCTGCTTGAGGAATGATCTCCCCTTTCAGATGTTGTGGACATGGTGCTGCCACAGGGGAGAGGGATGTACAGTGGCTCCCAGCTGTAGGACTTGAGGCAGAAAAATCAATGTTTAGATTTCTTTTAGCTGGGAATAACTCCAGTAAATAAACACCTTGCAGAGTTCAAACGATGCAGGCACCGTATATGAACCAGAATGAATTTTCAAGCTCTCTCTTGCAATAAAATGGATTTCTTGATTTCAGGCTTTATTTAGAGAAACGTTTGATTTAAGAAGGGAGTTGAAGGTTATATCTGATCTCTGTGAGATGGAGCTGCTCTTCCAGTGGCTGTGGAGCATGGTGTGGAAATGTGGTTGAATTGCTGCTGCTGCTGGAGTGTTCCCAGGAGAGTTTCTCATGTACCAGCCAAAGGGAGGGTCACTTCCCTCCTCCCCAGGGGGGTTCTGGCTGCATCCTCTGCCCCTCCAGACCTCTCTGCTGCATTGCAGTCTGCTCAGAGTCTTGGGAAGCTGCGTGTGCAGGTGCTGCTGCTTGGGATTCTGGAGGCCAGCCAGGACCCGGTTCCTTCCACAGGCTGCACCGGCATCTCAGAGCTGTCTGTGCCTGCCCTTTGTGGGATTAACCACCCTCCTTCCCTTTGTTCCAGCCACTGTGGTGGTTGAAGGGACGCTGGAGGGGGAGCCAGTGGTGAGCCCACTGAGGTGCAGCTCCCATGACTTAGGCTGCTCTTGGTCTCTGGAGGTTTGACTTTGCTGTTTCTGGGAAGAGCTGAGAGCGTGGGATGGACTTGGAGGCTTCTTCTGCACAGTTGACCCTGTCTGTGGTCTCAGGCAGGCAGAGCAGGGTGGAAGGGCTTGGCAGGGCTCTGCTCTGCTGGTGAGAGGTACAACTGACCTGGAGCTGGGCTTCAAGACTGGCTTTAAGACTTGGCCATCTTATCTGAGAGCAGGAGTGTGTGGAGGGAGGGCTCTGGGCTCCTGGTGGATGTTTATCTGAGGGAGAACTGCTTTGTCCTTGTGTGAAGGAGGAGGAAGCAGGAAACTCTGCTTTAGCCCCACCTTTGCTCCAAGCTGCAGAAAATGACCCCGGGCAGGGGACAAAGGGCACTGTGCAGGGCTGGGTTTGTTCCCAGTGTGAGGGCACACATGGCATCCTGAGAGCACCACACTGGGGGAAGACTGCTCTGGCAACCCAGGGATTGCCATGGTCCATGGAGTTGGTGCTGCTGCTGCACTTCCTGAAAATTGAACCTGCCTAGAAAATGTAATTGTGACTTCCTGCCCTGGGACAAGATGTTGTGTGTTGGACTGTTCTCCCATCAGAGAGTTTCAGGGATTCCCAGGCAACGCTGGAGGTGAAACCAACGCCTGGTGCAGCCAGAGGGGCATTTTGGCCTCTCTGCTTCACAGATAAGTGGGGAAGCAGCTGGAGCTGGGACATGGTGCCCCTCTTTGCTGAGTTTGGAAGCTGCTGGTGGGCTGTCCTGGCACTGCTGCACCGTGGAGCTGCTGCTCCCAGGCTGGCTGGAGCTTCTGGCCCCAAAACCTACCTAGGGTGATGTAAAAACACCTCTGCACACCAAAGCCTGCCTTCCTTGGCTTGGTGGTGTCTGGTGTGGAATTATCGCAGTGTGGATAAGTGTGTGGTGTGAAAGGAGAGGAGGGAGATAGGAACAGAAAGTGAGACAGAGGTGGGGTGGAGTAGAGAAGGAGGAAAGAGTTAATGCTAGAACAGCAAGAAGGCAGAGCAAGGTGTCACCTCCTGTAAAAGGTTCCAGAGGAGCTGCAGACATACAAAGTTGCCAGGGTTGGGCACAGATATGGTGTGTTTGCTCACCAGGGTACAACCCCACTGTGAGAATGGGGTCAGTGGGTGCTGGGCTGCTTCTCTTTTGCCCTCCCTGGAGCATTTTGGATGGAAGGCAATGCATTGCCACGCACTTGGAGAATTTGTCAGTGCCAGAGGAGCAAGTGCCTGTAGAGCAGTGACTGGACTGATGGTTGTTCCCTTCCTGCAGGCAAGGTCCTGACCATGCCAGCCCAGGAAACACGTGGCACTGCTGCCTATTGAGTGTCTTTGGCCTCAACCTCACACTGTGTCTCCTCTCTTGCAGCCACTCCCATTCTCCTGGCTCCATGGCTGCAGTCCGTGAGTGGTCCTGCACACGCTGCACCTTCCTCAACCCCGTGGGCCAGCGGCAGTGCTCCATCTGTGAGGCTCCCCGCCAGAAACCCGACCTCAACCACATCCTGCGCCTCAGCGTGGAGGAGCAGAAGTGGGCCTGTGCCCGCTGCACCTTCAGGAACTTTCTGGGCAAAGAAACCTGCGAGGTGTGTGGCTTTACCCCCGAGCCGGGGCCCAGCGGCTCCCCCTTGCCCGTCATCAACGGCATCCTGCCCAAGCCTGCCGTGCTGATGGAGCCCAAGGGCACGTCCAAGGAGGAGGCTGCCAAGGCAGAAAGCAGCAGCGAGGACTCAGAGGGGAAAAGCCCCGACGAGGCGGAGCTGGAGAGCGGCTGGGCTTGCCAGCGCTGCACCCTGCACAACACGCCCGTGGCCAACTCCTGCTCGGCCTGCGGTGGCCCACGCAAGCTCTCCCTGCCCAAGATCCCACCAGAGGCGCTGGTCGTCCCTGAAGTCATCACCCCGGCCGGGTTCCACATGGCCCCCTCCACCCCGCAGCCTTTAGTCTCTGCAGAGATCTCTGATGGTGATGCCATGGCCACCCACGGCCCCGTGGCTATGGAACAAGATTCCCAGAAGATCCCAGCTTTCAGCCCCTTCTCCCCAGGGCTCCAGAACAACCCTGTGCCCCGGAGCCGGCGGGAGGTGCCCCCACAGCTGCAGATGCCGGGCCCTGAAGGCTCCCAGCCCACAGCTACGGGCGCCGTGGGGCAGAAGGGCTCTCCCCAAGGTCAGGCCAGGGCTGCCCCTGCCACACGCTTCCCAGACCTGCTGTCCAACAAACGGCTGAGCGTGCTGGAGGAGGAGATGGAGGTCAGCCCGTCCCACTGGAAGTGCAGCTCCTGCTCCCTCCTCAACTCCGCCGGGGCCGGCAAGTGCGAGGTTTGCAGCGCCCAGAAAGGCAGCGACACCATCAACCTGGTGGGCGACTCGGTGAGGTTCACCCCATGCAGCCCTTCCAGCCCCGACTTCACCACCTGGTCGTGTTCCAAGTGCACCCTCAAGAACCCCACGCAGGCTCAGAAGTGCAAGGTGTGTGGCTCCTCCAAGCTGCACGGCTTCCAGGAGCACGGGGCTCCCAGCGAGCCGGCCCCGCGCTGCCCCGACTGCGGCGCCTCGGACAGGGCTGGCTGTTCCTGCGGCCCCAAAGCTCCGTCTGCCCGCAAGGTCGCCCGGCTCTTCCCGGCCCCAACACCTGGTGGGCAGGACAGGCAGGGCCAGTGGGCTTGTCCTGCCTGCACCCTGCTGAACGAGGTGAAGGCCAAGCACTGTGGAGCCTGCCACACTCCACAGCAGTACGTGGCTCAGCACAAGGGGCTCAAGCCCCTCAAGAGGAGGGAGAGCATGCACGTGGAGAAGAGGAGGCAAACAGATGAGGGTGAAGCCAAAGCCTTGTGGGAAAACATCGTGACTTTCTGCCGGGAGGTGAGTGATTGTTTGTTCTTTATCTTCCATTTCTGCCTCCCCTGTAGCTCTGGGGCAGCACTTTCCATGCCTGGTGTTCCAGGGATCTTCCCTTGGAACAGCTGGGTGCTGTTGTTAGCACTGAAATGTCATATTTTGATCTCTGGGGTGAGGACAGCCCATGCAGCACACTCCTGGTGCAAGGGTGAGGAAGTCTAAAACCTAGTGCTAAACCTGTTAACTCTTTTACCCAGTGGTATTTTAAATCATTGGGAGATAACTTCTGGGATGAAGGGGACATCCCTAGGTGGTCAGTCCATCTCCTTCCAGTGTCTAATGGTAGGAAAGGTGGGGAGTATGTCCAGGTTTGCTGGTGGCACTGCTGTCTGTGGATGCAGGAAATCTGGGCTGTAAAGAGCTGAGGCTCAGGATGAGAGAGCAGGCAGAGGAACTGCTGCCACTGCCAGCAACTGCAGGTGTTTCAGAACCACAGGCTGGGCCTTGGTGTTCTTGGTTTGGGTGTTGCAAATGCAGAGGTGCAGCACAAATAGCTCCTCCTGGCAGGCCAGCTGAGCTCTAGCTGAAGGTCTCAGGAGTACATGCCAGCACCCACCTTCCCACTGTGAGGTGTGTGCTCCAGTCAGTTGGGTTTCAGCCTCATTTCAGCCTCAAACATCACTCTGATGGCCTCATTTTTTTTTCCCTGTATGGCATTAAAAGCTCCTGTGAATGCTGCTTTCTCTGGCCTCCTTCTGGGGGAAGCCTCCAGCTCTTCTGGACCAGATGGAAAGGGAGTTGCAGTCCCATTTTGACGTACAGACAAAGCTTTTCCTGCCTTGTGTCCATTCCTGTGCCTCCACTGCACAGTCCAGGGAACGAACAGAGATGTTTGGCTCGGAGGGGAAGCTCTGAGAATGATCTTGTTTGGCCTTGTGGTTTTTTTAAATTGCTGCATGTCCTTCCTAACAGGCGTGGGTGTCTTTATAGCAGAGACCCAGATTCTGCTTATCCCCATCTTTTAAGCAAGTGAATAGCCTCTTTTGTAGGCAGGGAACATCTGTTACATCAGGAATCAGGCCTGAAGGATGAATCATGATGATGGCCAGGCTGAATTAGCAGCGTGGCACTGCCAGGAAGGGGAGCTGCCTTGCCCTGTCCTGCAGTGCTCAGTCAGAGCCTTGGCTGAGCCTGTTGTGCTCCTTAACCCACCAGTAATGGGCTGTTAGATCCTGGGCCATCTCCCAAAAATCCCCCTCAGCTGTGCTCTGGCAGTGTTCAGGTGTGAGGCTGGGCCTGGCAGCAGTGGAGGGACAGTGCTGCTCCCCTCCTTGTGCTCACTCTGCTCTCTGTGTCCCTCCTGGTCAGGCAGGCGTGTGAGGCAGCCCCTGCTCTCCCTGCTGCCCCAGCATTTCCCAGGCTGTTCAGCCTTCCCTGCAGGAGTCAGGCTGGCCAAGTTCTCCCCCATCTGCTGTCCCTGCCCCACGTCATGTGGAGCAGCCCCTTGTGCCCTGCCAGGATTTCTGCTCCAGCTCCTGCTGTGGGTTTTCCTTCCTCTGCTATTCCAGGGATGCCTTTTCCAACTTTTATCAATGTGTGGTCCATATTTTAGCTTTACCCTTTGTTGGGGAGCAGTGCAGAGCTGATCTCTTCCACTGGAATCATAGAATCAGAATGGTTTGGGTTGGAGGGGACCTTAAAGCTCATCTCATTCCAACCCTGCCAACCCACCTCACCTTCCACCAGACCAAGTTTCTCCACATCCTGTCCAGCCCAGGCTTGAACACTTGCACAGATGGGGCAGCCACAGCTTCCCTGGGCAGCCTGTGCAGGGCCTCCCCACCCTCACAGAGAAGGATTTTTCCCCAGTGTCCAATCTAAATGTCTCCCCTTTTAGTTTAAAACTTTCCCCTTGTCCCATCACTGCTTGTCCATGTGAAAAGTTGCTTTCCCTCTTATTAATAAGTCCCCTTTAGGCACTGGAAGGGGTTCTAATATCTCCATGGAGCCTTCTCCAGGTGATAACCCCCAGCTCTCCCAGCCTGGCTCCAGAGCAGAGGGGATCCTGCCCACAGAGCATCTCCGTGCTGGTCCTGTTGTAACAGATCCACCTCTTTCTTGTGCTGAGTCCTCCAGAGATGGACAAAACTGGGGTCTCACAAGGACAGAGCAGAGGAGAATCCCCTACCTCGTGTCCTCATGGCCCTGCACAGCAAATTCCTGCAAAGCCCAGAGATCCTTGTGCAGGGATGGGTCACATCCAGGTCCCCAGCCAGGATGTGGCTGAGGCTGCTGGAATTGTGGCTGCTCCTCCCTGCACCAGGCAGATGCTCCCCAGAGAGAGCAGGACAAGTATTAGCTGGAAAACACCCTCCTGCAAAAGAGGAGCTGGAGGTGCTAATTGAGGCACCACAAAGGGATCATTCAGGTAGGATTACCACAAAAGAGGAGGTCAACTACTAATTCAGTGTGCATAAAGCTAATTTAAATCAGAGCCAGCTTTTGCTGAAAGAATTTAATTTAATTTAATTAACAATAACAAAGAAACACCTGTTCTCATTTCACCCTGTGTTAGACTGAAAAAGCCACCCTTCTCCACTTGGTGAAGTTCTGTGCTTCCATCCATGTGGTTAATGCCTATGGGATTACCTGCCCCTCCACCCATCCTATTTATTTATTACACAGCAGCTATTGCAGGAGGGCTGGGATGTGGGATACCCTCACTCTGGAATTGCTTGTCTGGTTGTGGCCTGGCTGAATGCAATTGCAAAAGCTGCCCCTGCCATCCCTCATGGACGTGTCTGGGGATGGCACAGGGCTGCCAAGCCCAGCCTGTCCCCTCTGGAGCAGGGACAAGGCTCGGGGTGAGGTGTGTTTATGTGCCAGGTGGCTCCTCACAGCCTTGGCATTTGCAGGCTTTGCTGCTTCTGGAGGCAGCCAAGGCACCCCACAGCCCAGCTTTTAGCACCAGCACAAAGTGTGAGACTGTCCCTGCCCGGGGAGGCTCCTGTGAAACACAAAAAGGCAGATTGGAGTCACAGCTCAGAGCTTGGGGCCGGAGAGGTGAGCCCGAGGAAAGGCTGAATGCTGGACCTGAAGCACAAAAAGCATCTCTGCTGCTGCCAGCAGATACCAGCCTAATCCTGCCCCCTTGTAGAGCTGGGAAAGGACTGCCTAGGCCAGGCAGGAGGCTCTGCTGTCTCTCAGGGAGACTCTCCAGACCCCCCAGTCCCAAGTGGCTCCAACTGATGCTCTCCTTGCCTTTTGCTCTCACAGAACAAAGTCAATTTTGTAGACGACAGTTTCCCCCCTGGGCCCAAGTCCGTGGGGTTCCCAGAAGGTGACAGTGTCCAGCAGAGGGTGAAGCAGTGGCTGAGGCCCCACGAGATCAACTGCAGCATCTTCAAGGACCGGTCAGTGAAGTGGTCAGTGTTCCGCACGCCCCGGCCCTCGGACATCCTGCAGGGACTGCTGGGGAACTGCTGGTAAGGGCGAGTCAACCCTTCCCTCCCCTTCCCTCTTTACCCCCTTCTTCCTCCAGCTCCATCTCAGCCCTACTCAAACCCATTTATACCCCCATGTAGAGGTGTGGTTTTGGTTTTATCAGTTTTATTCCTTGTATTAAGTTCATTTTTATAAGTTATAATGGTTTGCCCCATGTCACCCATGTCCCACCCTCACTGGTTTCATCCCAACCCCAGTTATGTGTCAGTCAGAAGTTTTCCAGCCCCTGGGCCTTGTCTGTCACTTTGGGGTCTCTCCCAAAAGTCTGCAAAGTTCCACTGAGGACCCCAAGTGATTGGACAAGACTTCAGCTGTCTCCCCACCCGAGTTATTGATTTGTTACACTGTGTGTCATTTATTCAGAGAGCCCTTTGGCCCCTGATTTGTCCCCAGTTAAACCCATCCCTGAGTTCCTCCCCCCAATAAAAGGTGTTACATTCAGGGGTTTCCCCCCTTTTTTTCCCCACTGCTTCTGCTGAGGGGTGTCTGCTGGGGCAGATCCCCTGATGAATAAAGCCAGCAGTTAAATTAACCCTGAACAGCCTCCTCTTTTCTCCTGCTGTCGTTGTTTCACTCCTTCAAGCAAGACAAGAACTCACAGGGGTCGGTGAGGTTCATCCTGCTACCAAACCCTTCACTGTCGAGGTGTCAGGGCTGGCCCAGGCAGAGATAAGACACCTCTACACCCCCAGGCTGTATCCCATGCTCTGCCTCACCCCTATCCCAGCTCTGCATGGCCGGGCAGGTGGTGCTGCCCCACCTCTGAGGCCACCCCACCTGCCCTGCAGGTTCCTGAGCGCCCTGGCCGTGCTGGCCGAGCGGCCAGAGCTGGTGGAGAGGGTGATGATCACCAGGAGCCTGTGCCCCGAGGGCGCCTACCAGGTGCGGCTGTGCAAGGACGGCACGTGGACCACGGTGCTGGTGGATGACATGCTGCCCTGCGACGAGTGCGGCTACCTGCTCTTCTCCCAGGTTGGTGCCATGGTGAAATGGGGAAATGGGGAAGCAGGGGTGGTGGGCAGTGCTCTACTCAGCCCAGGCTCTGCCAGGAGAGGCACTGCTGGGGTTTGTGTGAGGCCCCTACAGAATCACAGAATCACAGAATGTGTAGGTTGGAAGAGAGCTTCAAGATCATAGAGTCCAACCCAGCCTTAACACCTCAACTGGGTCATGGTATCAAGTGCCACATCCAGTTTCCTTTTAAACACATCCAGGGATGGTGACTCCACCACCTCCCTGGGCAGACTATTCCAATATTTAATCACTCTTTCTGTGAAAAACTTCTTCCTAATATCCAACCTGTATTTCCCTTGACGAACTTAAGACTATGGGATGCTGCATTTGGAGTCTTAGAGTCACTAAGGTTGGAAAAGGTCCCAAAGGTCATCAAGCCCAACCAGTGATCAAATACCCCCTGCCACAAAGCACCACACTGATTTGTTTTTGTACACTCCGAGGGATGGTGATTGCACCAGTGCCCTGGACAGCCCATTCCAATGCCTTTATTTAGGCATCTTTCATCACTATCTTTCATTAAGGAATTTTCCCAATATCCAGTCTTAAACCTCCCCTGGTGCAACTTGAGGCCGTTTCCCCTTGTCCTGTCCCTGTTCCCTGGGAGCAGAGCCTGATCCCCCCTGGCTGTCCCCTCCTGTCAGGGAGTTGTGCAGAGCCACAAGGTCCCCCCTGAGCCTCCTTTTCTCCAGGCTGAGCCCCTTTCCAGCTCCCTCAGCCTCTCCTGGTGCTCCAGCCCCTTCCCCAGCTCTGTTCCCTTCCCTGGACAAGCTCCAGCCCCTCAATGTCCTTCCTGTTGAGCCAAATGCCATTGACCTTCTTGTCCACCTGGGCACATCTGACTCATGTTCAGCTGCTGCCAGGCAGCACTCCCAGGTCCTTTCCCAGCAGGTACTTCCCAGCTGCTCCAAGCCTGGAGCTGCCAGGGGATGTTGTAACACAAATGGAAGATCCAGCACTGGTTGCCCCCTGTTTGCAGCTCTTTGCTGTGTCCTCAAGACAGCTGAACTCTTTGAGGCCACAATATGCCCCTATTTAGAGCCCTTTTGGCATTTCTCAGGCTGCAGTGAAGAAGTTTCATTTACAGTTGCTTTTCCCTCACCCTTCCTTCCACCACAGCCACTTCACTTGCAGGGAAAGCTTAAAATGTTTTCTAAAAGGAAAAGATTTTAACCTGTGTTTTGCATTGCAAGGGACTGAGGGAAAGCTGTTACTTTCCTCTGAGGGGAGGTCTGTCAGCTTGGCTGTGCCAGGGAGGGACTGTGGAGAAGGAGGGGATGGCACATGGAGCAGCCTGTTCCAAATCAGTGCCCAGTTGCTCTGAGCACACTGGGGTGGCATCTGCTCGGATCAGTGGAGCTCCCTGAGCCCCTCCAGGACATCTCTCTGCCCTGCCCTGCCTGCCAGGCCCAGGGGCTCTTGCTGGGATCACGTCCATGAAGGAGACTGAGAACGTCTCTATTGAAACTCAGGGGGCAAAATCTGCCAAAGAAAACAAAGTACCAATGTCAGGAGGAGCTGCTGGCTTGGATTTCGTTCTGCAAATCCAGTCTGAGGTTTGACACACAGCCATGTCAAGACAGGACTCAAACTTCAAAGAAAGGAAGAAGAAGGAGTTTGTGTCTGCATTCTGCCTCTCAGTACACAGAGGATACAGATGCATTTCTTTATTTCAGCATAAGATTTACCTCTCTTGGTTTTTACCTTTTCTTTCCATCTTTCATGAATTTCAAGTCTGCTTTTAGAGTTTTTTTAAAGATTGGAGGTTTTCACATGGGCTGGACTTGCCTCTGTTTCCACGAGCATCTGAATCGTGATGAGATTTTTCTGCTGAGTGTTCAGCTGTGGGAGCTGGGGGATAAAAAAGGAAAATCGGAGTTTTAAAAATAAAGGAAAATCAGGCTCTTATCTGAGCTCCCTGGCTGTGGTTCAGGCAGAAATAAACAACATGGATTTTGTTGAGTGAGGGACCCAAAAACCAGCAAAAAGCAGTTTTAAGCTCTCTTGATCCATCAGAAGGAAATCTTCACTGCCCTCCTTTCCTCTGCCAGCTCTTGGCTGCCACCTGTGAGTCACACAGGCACAATGTACCAGTGATTTTCCCTGCTGCTCTCCAAGCACTGGATACCAAACCCCATTTGCTGGGAAAAAAACTTGGATCTTGTAATTAGGCCTTGTAGTTCCTCCCTGTGCTGGAGTAGAGGACTTTGCCAGTCCCAAGTTTTTGGAGCTTGTCCTTGAAGCAGTGTCTGTGTTCCCTGGTGGAATCCAGTCAGTCCCATGGCTGTGTGTGCTCTGGACTGTACAACCTCCTCAGCCAAAGGGGTGTTGGTTTGGGTTTGCAGAGATGTGTGAGTTAAAGGCAGCTGTTCCAGATGTGCTCCACATCACAGGATCCTGGAATGTCCTGAGTGGGAAGGGACCCACAAGGATCATGAGTCCAACTCCTGGCCCTGCACAGGATGCTCCAACAATCCCACCTTGTGCCTGAGAGCTTTGTCCAAATGCTCTTTGAGCTCTGGTGGCCTTGGTATCCTCTTCCATTATTAAATGGTTCTAAGTTCAGGTTGAAGTGGACAGAAGGGGCTCAGGGTGGGCACCCACCCTGCCAGCCTGATTGCTGGACACCCCAGGGTGCAGCTCTGTCAGCATCCAGGCCTCTTGGCTGTTCATTCCAGGACTTCTTCCCAAGGGGAATTGAACTCTGCAAACAAAACACTGACCAAAGAGCAAACAGGTCACCCATGGCCAAGGGGACAAGCTCCTGGCACGGCCTTGCTGCTCCTGCCTCTGCTCCACCCCGGGATGGGTGTGAGAGGCTTTCCCACCTCCTGCCCACGGTGGTGACGTGTCCCTCCCTCTCTCTCTACAGGCCCAGAGGAAGCAGCTGTGGGTGGCCCTCATTGAGAAGGCTCTGGCCAAGCTGCACGGTTCGTACTTCGCCCTCCAGGCGGGCCGTGCCATCGAGGGGCTGGCCACGCTCACGGGGGCCCCCTGCGAGAGCCTGATGCTGCAGGTCAGCTCCACCAACCCTCGCGAGGAGCCCATCGACACTGACCTCATCTGGGCCAAAATGCTGAGCTCTAAGGAGGCTGGGTAAGACAAGGCAGGAGCAGGGGGGTGAGGAGGAGCATTCTTGTCTTTAGAGGTTCAGGAGAGGGGTTACTGCATTAGCTGGAGCAGAGTCCTCCACCCTTGCCACTCATCTGGAGCATTGGTGGAGCTCCCACTCAAAGCTCTAAGAAATTATTTCTCCTGTGAGTAATTCTCATATAAAATTAAGAGCCTGATGAACTTCCCCTGCACGTCACTGCTGTCTTGCAGGAGTTGGGAAGTGGCACTGAGTCCCCTTGCTTTGCTTTGAGCTTTTCTGTTGTGTGAATGGGCTTGACCCTGCCCATGTCTTCTGCCCATATGTGACATCTTTGCTAATGACACCTGGCTCACGCTGGTCTAGAGGGGACACAGCCAGAGCAGAGACCTCCTGCTCATCACTTGGGCAGCAGGGCAGCTGGGTTGGCTGAAGGCTGGGCTATGGGGCCACAGGGATGGATATCTCCCAGCACATGGTGTCCCTCTAAACCTGACTGGTGCACACCTCCTGCCCCAAATAGTGTCCTCACCCCTGCCAACTTGTCTAGCTGATGGACCACCTGCCTTTCTGCCAGCCAGCTGTAGTGGGCAGGACCTTGAGGCCTGGCAGAAATCAGGGGAGGTTTGAGGCAAAGCAGCTCTCCTTGGAGCCTGGGCTCAGTGTGCGTGTGGGCAAGGGGAGGGAGCTCTGGGCACTGCCTGCGGGGTGTTATTGATCCCAACAGTGTTGTTGAAGAGAGGGAACATCCAGGATCCTCCTGGGAGGAAGCTTGAGTGATAGGAATGAGCTTCCCCCCATGCCAGGCCTGGCAGGACCCCGAGGCTTTGCTGTCCCCGTGCAGGTTCCTCATGGGCGCGTCCTGCGGCGGAGGGAACATGAAGGTGGATGACGTGGCCTACGAGAGCATGGGGCTGCGGCCCCGGCACGCCTACTCCATCCTGGACGTGCGGGACGTCCAGGGCTTCAGGTGAGCTGGGCTGGAGCCTGCCATGCCACTGCAGCTGCTCCTGCCAGCAGAAACCCTGGGGACAGAGAACTGAGGGCATGCTGGACAGGACCCTGGGGACTCTTTGGTGTCCCGTCCTCATGGCCAGCAAGGATGACACTGCCCTAGGGTGTCACATAAATGCTGTTGTCATATAAGTTGTCCTTGCCTGGTGCTGGCTCCGTGTCCAAGGGTAGAATGTTTCATCTGGTCTTACAAGACACAGAGGACTGAGTTGAGCTCACTTCAGAGCATACTGCTTGCCTTTGAGTGGAGGAGGGATAGAAATGGGTGTTGTAGGAAGCTGTATTTTCAGCCAGCAGCCTCTCCCTGGCTGAGCCCCTTTGGGCAGGGAAGGGCAGGTACAGAATCACAGGACAGGGACATCTGGGTCCACAATGTGGGTGACACATTAGTTCTGAGATACTGTCAGGGCTTTGCGAGGCAGTGGGGTGTCCTTTGTGGGGGAAGGCTGGGTTCCTCTCCCTCCTGGGGCTCTGACACTTCCCCTTCCCCCAGGTTGCTGCGTCTCCGGAATCCCTGGGGCCGCTTCTCCTGGAACGGCAGCTGGTCGGACGAGTGGCCGCACTGGCCACTGCCCCTGCGCCACGACCTGATGCCCCATGGCAGCAGCGAGGGCGTCTTCTGGATGGAGTACAGCGACTTCATCAAGTATGGCACTGCCAGAGGGCAGGGAACAGGGCAGGGATGGAAAAGGGGCCACGGGGTCACAATGGGGCAGGCGGGACTGGTCATCCATAGGGAATGTGGATGTCCTGCAGCATGTGGGGTGCCCCATCAGGACTGAACCTGGCTTCTCTACAGGTATTTTGACTCTGTGGATATCTGCAAGCTCCATTCGGACTGGCACGAGGTGCGTGTGCAGGGCATGTTCCCCAACAAGGCCAACGGGCCGGTGACAGTGACGTCGCTGACGGTGTTGGAGCGTGCAGCTCTGGAGTTTGCTCTCTTCCAGGAGGGCAGCAGGTGAGCTGGGCAGGGCAGCAAAACTGGGAGGGCTCAGCCTGGACTTTTTGGCTCTGCACTACTCCCTGACAAGAGGGTGCAGCCATGTGGGAGTCAGGCTCTGCTTTCAGACAGGACAAGGGTAATAAACAGCTTCAAGTTGCACCAGGGGAGGTTTAGATGGGATATTGGTGAAAATTTCTTCACTGAAAGGGTGGTCAGGCCCTGGCACAGGCTGCCCAGGGCAGTGATGGAGTCACCATCCCTGGAAGGATTTAAAAACCTTATGGATGTGGCACTTGGGGACATGGGTTAGTGGTGACCTTGGCAGTGCTGCGTTAATGGTTGGACTCGATGATCTTAGAGGACTTTCCCAACATTAATGATTCCACAATTTTGTGAGTCCCTGGGCCCAGAAGAAATCCAAACATTGACATCTCACCACATGGCATCCCCCAGGGTCACAGAGCTCAGGGATGGGCCCCCATCACCATCTCTCCAAATTTTGGTAACTGCTCATGTTTAGCTGGAACCAACTCCTGAATGCAGGGCTGGATATTTGGGGCAGTGGAATAGCTCTTCTGTGTCCTGGCTGATATATGACCCTTCTTCCTGACACAGGAGGTCAGACACGGTGGACAGCCACTTGCTGGACCTGTGCATCATGGTTTTCCGGGCCACCTTCACCAGTGGGAACAAGCTGAGCCTGGGCCGGCTGATGGCCCACAGCAAACGAGCCGTCAAGAAATTCGTCAACTGCGACGTGATGCTGGAGCCGGGCGAATACGCCGTCGTGTGCTGTGCCTTCAACCACTGGAGCGCTGCCCTGGCCGGCCCTGCTGCCCAGGGTGAGGGGCTGGAGGGGCCCTGGGGGAGGGAGAGGTGCCAAAGCCTTTTGGTTCCCATCGTTGAGATGGTTGAACGTGTCCAGAGAAAGGCAACAAAGCTGGTGAAGGGATTGGAAAACAAGCCATATGAAGAACGATTGAGGGAGCTGGGGGTGTTTAGGCTGGAGAAAAGGAGACTCAGAGGTGACCTGATCACTCTCTACAACTCCCTGAAGGGTGGTTGTGGACAACTAGGGGTTGGTCTCTTTCTTCAGGCAGCAACTGATAGAATGAGAGGACAGTCTTAAGCTGCATCAAGGGAAATACAGGTTGGATATTAGGAAGAAGTTTTTCACAGAAAGAGTGATTAAATACTGGAATAGTCTGCCTGGGGAGGTGGTGGAGTCACCATCCCTGGATGTGTTTAAAAGGAAACTGGATGTGGCACTCGATGCCATGATCCAGTTGAGGTGTCAGGGCTGGGTTGGACTCGATGGTCTTGAAGGTCTCTTCCAACCTACACATTCTGTGGTCCTGTGATCGTGGAGACTTTCTTGAGGATGGAGGTTGCATGTTGTATATGCCAACAGTACCACCCTCCTGGGGAGTGTGGCCTTGGTGACAGTTCACTGATCCCTCTTCCTCTGGGTGTCTCTGCAGCTTCCAGTCCCACCAGCAGCAGACCAGCCACTGATTATTCCAGCTACATCCTGGCCATCTACAGCTCCCGGCTGGTGATGGTGGAGCAGGTGGAGGCACAGCCCACCACGCTGGCAGATGCCATCATCCTGCTGACCGAGAACAAGGGCGAGCGCCACGAGGTGGGTGGGGGGCACAGGGCAGGGGCTGCAGTGGGGAGGGGGGTGATGCTACCAGGGGGAGCCTGGACCTGTGGTGTCCTCAGGCAGGGGTTGGGCAGCCAGCACCTCCAGCCACCTACCCCCTTTTGCCCCCTGGAGCAGCCTGTGGCACCCCAGCAGATGGGCAGAGTGGAAGATGCCACTGCAGGGGTTTTGATTCAGGGATGTTCTGGAGTTCCCAGAGGCTTCATCCCCTTCCCTGCTGTCTGCCCCAGGGCCGTGAGGGGATGACCTGCTACTACCTGACCCACGGCTGGGCAGGGCTCATCGTGGTGGTGGAGAACCGGCACCCCAAGTCCTACCTGCACGTCCAGTGCGACTGCACCGACAGCTTCAACGTGGTGTCCACACGTGGCAGCCTCAAGACACAGGACAGCGTCCCCCCCCTGCACAGGTCTGGGGTAGGCAGGGGTGGGTCACTGGGGCTGCCATGGGGCTGGGAGAAAGGCAGAGCCTGGGCTGGCAGGGAGGTACACACAGGGTGGGGTTGTCAGGACAGAGGTGGGATTGCCAGGGCAGAGGTGGGATTGGTGGGGTAGAGGTGGGATTGTTAGGACAGAGGTGATGTAGCCAGGGCAGAGATGGGATTCCAGTGGCAGGGGTGGGATTGGTGGGGCAGAGGTGGGATTGTCAGGGCAGAGGTGGGATTGTCAGGGCAGAGGTGGGATTGCCGGGGCAGAGGTGGAATTGTCAGGGCAGAGGTGGGATTGTCAGGGCAGAGGTGGAATTGTCAGGGCAGAGGTGGGATTGCTGGGGCAGAGGTGGGATTGCCGGGGCAGAGGTGGAATTGTTAGGGCAGAGGTGGGATTGCTGAGGCAGAGATGGGATTGCCAGGGCAGAGGCTGCTGCCCTGAGCCCGTGTCTCTCTCCACAGGCAGGTGCTGGTGATCCTGTCCCAGCTGGAGGGTAACGCCGGCTTCTCCATCACGCACCGCCTGGCGCACCGCAAAGCCACCCAGGCCTTCCTCAATGACTGGATGCTGACAAAGGGCACCCACAACCCGCTGCTCACGCCCGAGGTCGCTGGGCTGCACGGCCCCCGGCCCCTATGACAAAGAGCCTCCCCCTCCCCACCCCACTGCCCCGTTCCTGTCACCGAGCCTCTGGCCCAGGGTGTCCCCCCGAGCCACCAGCGCTGACCTGTGGGGCAGAGCCAGAGTGGCACCCCCAGCACTTTGCCCCACGCTGCAGGGCCGGGGTGAGTTCTCAGGGCCAGCACCAGCTCTGTTAGTTCCCCCTGCCCTGGCACCGCTGCCCCCCACGCACTTTACGAGGAGCAGTCGGGGGCACGGGGCCATCTCAGGATCCCACCTGCCCCGTACCTGTGCTGGGCCTGGTGCCCTCTGCCCGCCCCGGGGGCTGTGGGAGAGGGAGGGGCTGGAGGTTGCTGTCAAGACCCTTCCCAGGCACCACGCTCAGGACTCTGCCCCTTCCCGCGGCGCCGGGGCACTGGCGCTGCAAAAAGAAGAATATACCTCTGATGTCTGTCCGTCTGTGTGACCTTCCGTCTGTCCCCGGGCTCTTCCCGCTGTCTCGTTGCCCCTTTTGTCTGCTGCCAGGACCAGCGTGGTGCTGAGGTTGGGCTGGGGGGCGCCAGGATGGTGCCACCCATGCCAGGGTGCCCCCCACCCATGCTGGGTGCTGGGGCTGTGGGGAGAGAGGGCACAGATTGCTGCTGCTTGAGGGGGTTTTGCTGTAATTGGGGTGAAACTCTGAGGTCTCAGCTCCGGGTGGGGATTGAGGCCTGGGGGGCTGCAGAGCCAGGGCCCCTCTCTCTCCCTGTCACACAAGTGTTACTATGCAAAGGCAGCCGGTGGGAGCAGTGCCTGGAGAGAAGCCATGGCCCCCCCAGCTGGGCTCAGCCCCCAGCACTGCCCCGTGGGCTCCCCCTGTGCCCCATGGAGGGAGAGGGGCAGCAGGTACAGACCTGGGGTCAGGGAGTTCCCTGCAGTCACCACAAAGTCCATGTGCTGGGGAGGGGGTGGTTTTGGGGGAGAAGTGGAGAACTCCCCTCATCCAGAGCCTGAGTGCTGTGGGAGGCAGTTGAGCTGCACTGGGATTGCTGCTGGCCCTGTGGGTGCTCCGAGGTGGGGGCTGATCCTGGGGAGAGCTCCACCCCTCGTTTTCAGGGCATTGTGGCTCTCTGACTTGACCTGTGTGTGTGTGTGTGTGTGTGTTTTGGGGTCTCATCTCCTTCCTGAGCTGTGTGGATTTACAGCTGAGGGGGGCGATGGGCACTGCTGGACCCTCTTCTGGCAGAGACCTTGCTGGGGGGTCCTGCATCCCAAATCCTGCACCCCAAACCCTGCACCAGCAGCTGGGCTGGGCGTGGGTGTGGGGGGCTCTGCCTGACCTGTCCCCTGTGTCCCCCTGTGTCCCCCTGTGTCCCCTGGGCATTTTGGGGGGACTGCCCTGACCCCCCAGCCGGGGCTGCTGAGCCAAGCTCTGTCTGTATTTCTGTTTGTTGATCTGTTTTCTCTCTTTCCAGCTCCTTCTTCCTTGGGATGATTTGTCCTTCACTTTTTTTTTTCTCCTCTCTCTCTCTCTGTCTTTCTGAGCTGTGAATATTTTTAACCCTGTAAATACTGTCCAGCTCTTCAGAATCATAGGATATTTTATCAATTGTAAATCAGATCAGTAATCCCTGTATGATATGAATTATCCATGGGTGGTTTTCAAACTCAGGTTCTGATGGACCAAATAAAGTTTTGTTTTTTACTGAAGCTGCCTGTTTTGTTTTGGTTTTTTTTCTGTGGAAGAGACAAAAGGGATGATGGGGCTGGTTTGGGGGTCAAAGCAATGAGAATTTCCATGGTGCTGGGGGGAGAGCTGAACACAAAAAAAAAAAAAAAAAAAAAAAAAAAAAAGGTAATTAGAAGTTGTTTAGCTGCACTTGGGGGTGTGAAAACGCAGAAAGGGGGGAAATAAAGCAAAACAAAAGCAAAACCCAGAATTTCCCATAAAACGCAGGGCCTGGCCGGGAGAGGGCACCCACCACCCGCTCTCTCTCTCCTGCCTCAGTTTCCCCGGCCGTTCCAAAGCTCCGTGCCCGGGCTGGGGCTGCAGGAGCCGCTCTGTCTCTCTCCCCTCCCAACACCCAGGGCAGCCCCAGCCCCTGCCGTGCCTTTGTCCGCTGGCGGGGCCGCCTGGCGAGGGGAGGATTTTCCGGCTGAGCTGCTGCCAGCCCCCCTCTCGCCCGGGGTGGGCACCTTGAGACCAGTAGGGAGAGGCAGAAGGAGAGGATTTCGTTTTTTTCTTACAGCAACTTGTAATAGATTTTTTTATTATTATTATTTTATTTTTTTCTGGGGCGAAACATCTTTGCATTCAGAAGGCCCTGTCACAAGGCATCAGCCTCAGCCGGGGAGAAACAGATGGAGAGTTAATTTTGGCGGGGAGGGCATTGCCACGCTGCCTCCTCTCCTTCAGTCTGTTCAGGGAGAGGAGCCGGGTTTAACCCTCTCTGCTGCCTCCTGGTGATCCCTGGGGGGCTCTGGGGCCACCACGGGTCCCCTCACCCCGCTCAGTGCCCAGGACACTCTGGGACAGCTCAGAGCAGTGACCTGCTGGTGGCCCTTGTCAGGATGAGCAGCCCAGGTGGGTGATGGTGTCCTCCACCTCCTGGTGAGCTCCGTCCCTGCCAAAACACCGGGAGGAAATGGTACCATGGCAGGAGATTTGGCAGGGGACACCATCTCCCTGCTGTGGCAGTGGAGTATGGGGATGTTGTGGTTTGAAAGCAAAATGAGTGAGAGGCTCCAAGTCAGAGATATAATTTAATAAGAAAAAAGGTTAAAAGGTAAAAATAAAATAAAATCAATGCAATAACACAAAGGAGCACTGCCAGAGTCAGAACACACCCTGAGCAGGGTGGGGGGAGCAGCCCAGGTGAGGGGCTCTTCCTGAAGCAGTGATCCCACAGAAAGGTCTGGGAGCTCTGCTCCTCTGGGAATCCAGTGGCTCAGGGCTGCTTGTCCTGTCCCAAATCCCAGATTCTCTCCAGGTGGGAATGCTTGGCTCCTCCCCCTGGGCATTGGGAGCATCTCCCAATGGGATGAGGAGTCGTGCAGTGGCTCCTTGATGGCCCATTAAACAGAGAGAGCTCCTGGAGGGAGTTCCCTGTGAGTCCTGGGCAAGGCATTGATGGGCCATGAGCAGAAGAGCCCAAAGGAGGGGCCTGGGAAAACACTGCCCCACCTGGTTCCAGCAGCTCATGGAGATGGAATAAATACTTTGTGTACATCCTACACTGCAACCCAGGACAGGGGATTCACAAGAGTAAGACAGACTTAATCAGCACATCTAGTCGGTGACTGGGATGCCCTGGAAAGAACAAACAGAACTTTGAGCTCATGAGAAGATGGGATTAGAAACCTGCTTAAGAGAAGAAGATTCAATCAACCCCCTACATGGATACGTTGAAAAATGTATGAGTTGTTTGTATGATCTTTTAACCTAATTATTGTAGTAGAAATTATTAACCTCACTGAAATGGTGTAAAAGTTCTTGGAAAACTTGAGTAAAATCGGATTCTGATCATGATCAGTCTCTCCTTCAATTGCTGAGAGTGGAGGGCAGTGATTCTACCTGGACACTTTGGGATCCCTCAAAACACCCCCAACATCACAGACAGGGCTGAGTGCTGCATGGGAGGGATGGAGGTGTGAAATCAAACCCTAATTGTGCCCAATTCCCAAAGGGATGAGGCAGCATTAACTGCTTTATAATTACAAATAATTGTGTGGCAAAAAGATAAAATTGTGTTTGACACGTCAGCTCTGAGGGAGGGTGTTGCTTCAGCAGGAAATTTGTCATCCCTTGGCTCTGTCAGTCTTGAGCCTGAGGTCTGAGGGAGGAGATGGGGATGGGCAGAGGGAGCAGGAGGCCAAGGGAAGGATGGATGGAAGGGAAGGATGGATGGAAAGGAAGGAAGGATGGACAGAAGGGAAGGACAGACAGCAGGACACTGTGGAGGGGAGATGGAGGAGGAGGATGCTGTGGTACCCAGCCGTGTGAAGAGCACAGCTCACAGCTGAGGCAGGGAGCAGGCAGGAGCTGTCCCACCACCCTGGCACAGCTCTGACACCTCACCCAAGAGGCTGTGACTGCAAAAATGACACTGCAATTCCCCCAGGGGTGTCCACACCAGCTCCTCTGGTGGGACAGTGTGAGCAGGGCAGGTTCCCAGGGCTGTGTGAACCCACCCCACTCCTGCTGCTGTCCAGGGCTGGTGCTGCTCCCCCTGGCACACACAGGGGATGCTCAGATGAAGGTGAAGGGAGGTGAAGCCCTGGCACAGGGTGCCCAGAGCAGCTGTGGCTGCCCCTGGATCCCTGGAAGTGTCCAAGGCCAGTCTGGACAAGGCTTGGAGCATCCTGGGCTGGGGGAAGGTGTGGGGTGGAACAGGATGGGATCTAATGTCCCATCCCAAACCAGTCTGGGATTCTCTGAGGCAGTCGCAGTCTCATCAGCACAGTGACCTGTAAAGCCTGGGGAAACCTCTCCTGGGGCAGAGATGGGGATGTGGGTCCTGCTGTGGGATCTGGGGGGGCTCTGGCCAGGGGTGGGGATGTGGGTCCTGCTGTGGGACCCAGGGGGGCTCTGACCCCCCATCAGGCCCTGGCAGGAAGGGCCCAACAGAGACTGAGAGCTCCAACACTCTCTGTGATTCACTCTGACTATAATGGGAGCTGCTGGTGAATATTTTATAGCTCCCACAGGGCAGATAGAACATATTGTGCATTTTACGCCACAAATCTCCGCCTGGAGACAGAGGGATGCTTAAAAAAAAAAAAAAAAAAAAAAAAAAAAAAAAAAAAAAAGGAGCAGCACCAGCTCCGCTGGATTGAGGGGGCAGAGCTGCAGCACCGGTGGCACCGTGAGCACGACAAGGATGTTGGGTGCCCTGAGCCCGGCCCGGCCCCGGGGGATGCTCAGGATGCAGGACCAGGATGCGGTCGGTGGCTGCGGCCGCTGCCCCGGGCCAGGCCCGGCAGCTCTGCGGCTCTGCGGCTCAGGAGAAGTGCTTTGCCCGGGGCTGAGCCCTGCAGGAGGGTCCCTGCCTCTGCCCTGCCTGCTTTTCCCTTCGTCAATAATGCAGCCGCTGCCCCGGGCGCCCGCCGGCGCTGCCCGCAATAATGGATGGGGATGGGAGCGGTCCCTCCTCATCCTCCTCTGCATCCCGGGCTCTGCCAGGAGGAGCTTTCACCTTCACCGGCAAGGCACAGGATGGGGTCTGCCCATTCCTTGCAGGCAGCCCCATCCCCAGCCCCGGGGGGAGCTGGTACCGCTGGGGCCGGAGTTCCTCAGGAAAAACTCAGGGCACTGTCAGCACTGTGTGCCGGGAGGGGGCTCAGGCTGGGACCCCCAGACTTGCTGAACCCGCACAGGGGAGCTCTGGGTGCTCATCCTGGGACCCCCAGCCTTGCTGGACCTGCAGGGGTGAGTTCAGGGTGCTCATCCTGCTCCCCTCGAGCAGACACACTCCAGTGCAGGGCAGGGGGATATTACAGATCTGGAAGTGCCTGCACACACCTGGGATGGAGGGGAGGGGAGGGAGGTACCCGGCCAGGGCAGCAGCGGGAAACAGGATGATGATGATGATGATGATGATGATGATGATGATGATGATGATGATGATGATACAGGCACAGGCACCAGAGGGTCAGGGCCAGCCTGGAGGTGCTGAGCAGCCCTTTATCCTCCCACCCCTGACAGCCCCATCTCTCCCCCACCCATCACCCAGTGGGATGAGGACCTGATGCTTGGGGTCAGTTTATTCCAGGCTGCAGTTTATCCCCCAACCAGAGGACCTGATGCTTGGGGTCAGTTTATTCCCCGCTCAGATGGGGTAGAAACCCCCCGAGGTCTGGCCCAGAGTACCCAGAGAGCAGCCCCAGTCCGTGCAGGCCGGGAGAGCACAACCAGCCAGCAGAGAGAACAGCCTGGGCCCCATTGGCATCACAGCGGGTTTTCCCCACTCTCAGAACGGCTCTTTCTCCTCCCGGGCTGGATCCTCGGGCAGGGTCCGGCCCGGCCGGGCTGTCAGGGCCTGGCCTATCGAATCTGAAAGCAATTAAAGCCATCAGCAGCGCTCGCTCGGGGCTGGCTCCAGGCTGCAGGGAACCTGCCACAACACATCAGGCGCTGGATGCTGCTGGCCCGGGGACCCGCATCCCACCCGCCGCCCCAAACACGCAGAGGAACCAGCCCCGGCAAGGTCGCCCCGGTGGCCACCGAGCTCCTGTTTCCTCTCCATGGGGTTTCTGGTGTCCAGGGGCTCGGCTTTGGCCACCAGGAGCCGGCGGTGCTGCGGTGGTTCAGTGGGTTTTCCCGGGCCAGGGAGGTTTGGGGTGGGCACTGGGGGTTTTCTCATCACAGTTCATCACCCACGGCTTGTCCTGCCTGGTGACAATGGGGACAGACCCAGCAGAGCCCTGTGACAGGCTGGGTTGGGTGACAGAGCTGGGGAGGGAGAGGCAGCGTCTCTCCATCAGTGGGGTGAGGATGGGACTCTCACCGAGCCCTTTCCATCCTCTCCAGGGTGAGAATGGGGCTCTCATTGAGCCCGTTCACCCTGTCCGGGGTGAGGATGGGGCTCAGGAGGGAGGGGCAGCATCTCTCCATCAGTGGGGTGAGGAGGGGGGTCTCACCAAACCCTTTCCACCCTGTCCAGGTGAGGATGAGGCTCTCACTGAGCCCTTTCCACCCTGTCCAGGTGAGGATGAGGCTCTCACTGAGCCCTTTCCACCCTGTCCAGGTGAGGATGGGGCTCTCACCAAACCCCTTCCACCCTGTCATTAATTCCCTTTTCCCAATAGGGAACTGCACCAGGATCCCCTGCCCTCCCCTCCCTACATCCCCTCCCTCTACATCATTTTGGGGATTCTGCGGCCACTTTTCCCCCTCCCAGAGCTCAGCCCCATCCAGGAGCATCCCCTGGGGCTAAACCCACCCTGGTGCCCCCAGCAGGGCGGGGGGTCCCCCCTCCCCAGGCCCAGCACAGTTAAACAGAAGTTTGCTGGTACGGAACTTTGCACATTGTCTTGAGGCACATTTTCTGTTTTTTCACTTGTGAAATATTTCTGTCAGAACCAGTTAATGTACAAATTAGCAGCGGTGGTCTCTCTTACGTCTTCTGACTCACTAATTTGACAGGGGGTGTTTTCAGTGGCGGAGCTGGCTCCTGACAGGCAAAAGGGAGGTCAGGGAGCTGCAGGGGGAGGAGGCACCGAGCCGCAGCTTCCCGGGGGTTTTCTCCCTCCCATCCCACCGCTCCTGTTCACTCACAGCTGGCTGGAGCAGTTAAGCTCCGGTTTGGTGGGTTTTTTTCCTGAAATAAATTTTTTTCCACCCAAAAAAGGGCTCTTGGGGTAGGTAGGGGGTTATGATTTTGGGGTCTCACAGGCAAACATAAGGGAACACAGACATGAAAAGGGTTCCCTGCACTGCTCCATCCTTCAACTCCTCCAGCCTGGGGATTCAGCTCTGCATTCCAGGACACCCCCCATTCCCTCCAGAGCCCCCATATTCCTCCTGCTATTAGAGACAAATTAATTGATGTTCCTGCTCTCTGTGCACACCATAATCCCCCCAGCCCCATGAGCTGAGGGGCTGCACAGCTCCCTTTTCACTGCTCCATCTGTACCCCTGGGAGGTTGGTCAGAGCAGGGTGGGGGGACAGGCTGTGGAGGGAGCCCAGGGCAGAGCTGGCCGTGCCTGGGGGCTGCAGCCCCTGCTGAACAATCTGTGCCTGCCCAGGGGCCGGGGGGACAGATGGGCCTGTGCTGTGCCCTGTGCTGTGCCCTGTGCAGGGCCCTCTGATAAAAACCAGCAGCCCCAGCCTGTGCCACCCTCCCCTGGCGTGCAGGGGCTGCAGGGAGCTGGCCCAGGATGGAGCTGGATGGAGATGGGCACCTCCTGGAGCAGGGGAAGGAGCTCCATCCATGGTTGTCCCCAGCTCTGATGTCCCAGCTGTGGGGCTGGAAATGAGCCCAGGAAGGTGACCCAGGCTGTGGGAAGAGCAGTTTCAGGACATTTGGGTGCAGCTCTCTTCTCCTCATGTCCCCACTTTTTACTGGTGTCTGCTGAGAGCTTTGTGAAGGTGCCCAGAGAAGCTGTGGGGGGGACTTGGAGCAACCTGGGACAGTGGAAGGTGTTCCTGAGTGGAAAAAGATGATCTTTGAGGTCCTTTTCCAACCCAAACATTCCAGCATCCTACACAGGGCACACACAGTGTCCCAGGGAGGGCTCTGTACGAGACTTGTGGTGGCTTTTAGGGGCTGCCTGGGAGCTCCAGAGGGGAATAACCCACCTTTAGGAAAGACTGGTGTGGTTGGGAAGCAGAGATGGCTCAGAGGTGATGGGTAACCCCAGGGATGCTGCAGAGAGCCCCCAAAGCAACTCCCAGGGTAGGGTGGATGTCCAAGGTTCCTTCATCCCGGGATGCTCCAAAGGTATCCACCACACCCCTCTGGCACATCCAGCTCCCAGGGCTGGCCCAGCAGGGCTCTGGCCGTGTCCCAGCAGGGACAGGGAGCAGCACCGAGGCTGTGGCACCCCAGGGGAGCAGCAGGAACAGCGGGCACCGAGCACCAGCCCCGCCAGGAGCCGGCGGATGCTGAAGGCGGCCGGGGCGAAACAGCTCAGGCAGCACAAATGGACTGTGACAGCCCCAGAAAGGCTGAGCCCGGGGGTGCGGAAAAAATACAAGTTAGTTTCCTTTTCCTTACCATATGCTCCCCTTCAGCTGTGGGCGGCAGGATAATTACTGCCATCCACCACGCTGCTCTGGCTTGTCACACAGGCTGTGCCGCCTGCTCCGCGCCCAGGGCTCCGTGTGAGGAGCTGGGCTTTGCCTTCCTCGGCTGCAGGTTTGGGTTTGCCCAGCACCAGGGAAAGCAGAAAGGCAGGGAGAGAGAGATGCAGCCTCTCCTCTCAGTTGTGTCACCTCCCTGCTGACTCTTGGTACCTCTGGTCCAGCAGTGACCCCCAGATGAGGAAACCTCTGTCCTGTCGCCCTTGAATTTTCTTGTTTTCAAGTATTTGAGTCTTTGCAGCCTGATTCTCACTTTGCTTCACTTAAACAATATTGTGTTCTCAGAATTTATCTGTATGTTTTGCATAGTTGTTCTCTGAGAGAGAATTTGAGTGAAAGTAAAAGTGACCAATGGGGTCAGGAGGTTGTGACCTCCTTGGGCCAATCTGGGCCCTCTGTACAAAGTGTATATAAGTAGAATTGGAGTCAGATAATAAAGAGCCTTCCATGTTTGACCTGCTGTCCTCTGTGAGGGTCCACACCCATGTCACAACTTGTTACCCCTCAAAGAGCAGGGTAACACTGTCCCTCTTCACAGGATGCTGCTGGGATTGTCCTGTGCTAAATCCCACACCTGGGTGCCAGGAGACCTCTGGGGACACCAGCTGCTTGGGCAGAATAGAAAGAAGCTCTGCAGGGCACCCCAAAGGCCAGAGAGGGGTTGGCTGTGAGCAGGGGGTTGGACCAGAACATCTCCAGAGGCCCCCCTGTTGGCGAAGGTGAATCAGGGAAACTTTATCAATATGATTGCTTAGCAGAAGATTCTGAAAATAGGAAACTTATAATCGAAATAGAAATGGAAGTTTACTTTGAGTTGTAGGATACTGAGTCTTAGTTAATATCTCAAGTCAGCAGAGGGTTAGGGTCAGGGTTAGGGTCAGGGTTAGGGTTAGGGGTTAGGGTCAGGGTTAGGGTTAGGGGTTAGGGTCAGGGTTAGGGTCAGGGTTAGGGTCAGGGTTAGGGTCAGGGTCAGGGTCAGGGTCAGGGTCAGGGTTAGGGTTAGGGGTTAGAGTCAGGGTTAGGGTTAGGGTTAGGGGTTAGAGTCAGGGTCAGGGTCAGGGTTAGGGTTAGGGTTAGGGTCAGGGTCAGGGTTAGGGGTTAGGGTCAGGGTCAGGGTCAGGGTCAGGGTCAGGGTCAGGGTTAGGGTCAGGGTCAGGGTCAGGGTCAGGGTCAGGGTTAGTTAGGGTTAGGGTCAGGGTTAGGGGTTAGGGGTTAGGGTTAGGGTCAGGGTTAGGGTTCCTTGTCCCTGTAAGCCACAGATGCTCCTACACTGATGCTCTGGCACCTTCCCCAGGACCCCCTTGGGGTCTGTGATGGGGAGCAGGAGGGATCTGGCCCTGGCTGAGCCTTTCCCATTGCCCCCAAGGCTCAGATTTGCCAGGAATACACTCAGTAAAACAAAATTTAGGAGATCTGAGGTGCTGCTGGCTCTGCACCTCCAGGACAAGTTTACACACACCAAGAAAGGTTCTCTCTCCCCTTCCACATCCAAAAAGGACAAAAATCCCCCTGCCCCATCCCTGGGAGGTGCCTGTGCCCGGCGGTGCCCGGCCACCCTTTGGCTCTGCCAAGCGCTTGAGTGAACCGCTGACTCTTTAACCGGTTCTGCGGCAAAAGGACCTTAATCGAGTCAGGGCCAGGAGCTGATGAGAAGTGACAGGAGCCCACACACCTCCCAATAAAGGCACTCGGGGCACATCAGCCACCCAGTGAGGGCTTGGGGGGGCTCAGGGACCAAGGGAATCCTTTGCCACCCCCCAAAGCCACTCCTGACGTCAGTGGAAGGCGGTTTAATATCCGTCAATGGCACGGAAAATCGCATGTTTGGCCCCAGAGCCCTCCTCTCCTCTCCTCTCCTCTCCTCTCCTCTCCTCTCCTCTCCTCTCCTCTCCTCTCCTCTCCTCTCCTCTCCTCCCCACACTCCCCCCTCTCTCAGCTGCCTGTCCTATTTTGAAGGGTTCATTTTCCCGGCGCTAATGAAAGCGACAGCCGTGCAGGGCTGGTATTTGGTGTTATCAGTGAGAATATTAATGGTGCTGCTCGGGGTTAACTCTTTGAGAGGTCAGAGCTGGGCAGACACTGAGCCTGGGCACAGCAGAGTCCAGACCCCTCAGCACCAAACCTGGGACTGGGGATGGGAACCCCATTTTAATTGATTTGATCATTTTTGGATGGGAACCCCATTTTAATTGATTTGATCATTTTTGAGCCCCAGGAAGGGGATGGATCCAGCTGCCTCCTGAAGGGATGGATGGTGGTGGGTGCTGTCACCTGCAGCAGCAGTGAGGTTTGGGGTAGAAAGGGAGGATGGGACCTTGTAGGAGCATCTTTGGATGGCAGGGAGAAGGAATTCTGCTGACCTGAGATATTCTAGGATATGTGGGTTTATTGCAGGGTGGTGGGTAAAAAGGGCTTTGCCTTCAGCCACCAGCCTGGGCTGGAGGGAACCCCAAAGAGAGAGGGAGAGAGAGCAAGAGGGTGAGAGCTAAAAGATGGGAGTGAGAGAGCCAGGGCAGGGGTCAGAGAGCAGGAGGAAGAGAGCAAAATCCTTGTTCCAATCCATTCTATCTCCTTTTGTGATGAATATTCTAATTTACAGTGACCAACCAATACAAGACACAAAATCCTATAGAATCTCCACACAGCCTATAAGACCTACTACATTACCATAACTGTGTTATATTTTAAACTCTAAAAACTCCTCTTTAGACTTTTCTGTTTTGCTACATTGACCTTTGGATCCCTCAGCCAGCAGAAGGGGATTGTTCAGTTAAAAGGGATTCAATTAAAAAGGTAATTGTTCAATCCAAAGGGATTCTCCTTCAGCTGCCCAGGCTGTTTTTTTCAGGTTATAGAGTAACTAAACTCAGTATCCTACAACTCAAATTAAACTTCCATTTCTATTTGATTACAGGTTTCATATTTTCAGAATCCTTTGCCAAACAATCATATTTATAAGGTTTCCCTGATTCATCTTCCCCAACAGGACCTCTCCAGGGGAAAGGAGGTGGCAGAGGTGACCTGTCACAGCCAGGACAGGGGCAGGGAGAAGGGATGGACTCACCTTGCACAGGAGGGTCTGGCAGTCTGAGTGTGGCCGTGTTTGGCTGGAGATGTTCACGGCTGGCTGGAATGCAGAGTTCCCCAGGAGGGCTCTGCAAACAGCTGTGTGCAGATGTTAAAGAACAAACACATCCCAGAAAACGTCCTACAGCACTCACGGCACAGAGAGGACCCTTTCAGCAGGGCCTGTTGGTAAAGGATGGAAGGGGGATGGTTTTAAATTGAAAGGGGGAGATTTAGATAGGATATAAATATGGTTTTTACAATGAGGGTGGTAAAGCCCTGGCACCATTCCTGGAAGTGTTCAAGGCCAGGTTGGAGGGGCCTGGTCTAGTAGAAGGTGTCCCTGCCCCTTGCAGGGATGGATGAGCTTTAAAGGTCCTTTCCAACCCAAACCTTTGTGTGGCTCTGTGACTCACATCCTCACTCCACTGGCCTCTCATTCGGTTTGGAGGTAACTCAGGTCACTGCCTTGCCACTGCAGGCTCTGTGTGAAGTCCCCAAGCCACTCCCTCTCAGTGTCACCTCAGTGTCACCTCAGTGTCACCCCAGGGTGGCTTCTCCCTGTGGATCCTGATGGGAACAACCTCATTGCAGTGGTGAGGGAGTGCTTGTGGTGGCATCCCTCAGCCTGCAGAGGAATTCATGTGTCCATGAAGGGCATGAAAGTGCCTCCTTAGACTCCCTAAGGAGCCATCCTTAGGAATAAAGGATCTCCTTGGGCTGGATCTCAGATTATCAAAGAACCACAGAATATTCTGAGCTGGGAGGGATCAACTCAGCACAAGGATCATCAAGTCCAACCCCAGAACTGGCACATCAGCCTGTCACACACAGCAGAACCTGACAGTGGGGAAGGGACAGGGGAGTTGTGCTTTGTCCAAAAACATCAGGCAGCAGCTCCCTTGGAGATCCTGGGCTGCTGAAAACCACACCAAACACTGATTTTATCCCAGCATCTACCCAAGCTTTGAGCACCACAGGATGCATGGCAGGTTTCTTGGAGCAAAAAAAACCAGTCAGGACCCTGTGAATGCCACCAGGGCCACAGCAGTGACAGGTCCCACTGAGGAGAGACTGGTGTTTGCCAGGGGGAGAAAAACCACCTCCAGCCTCCAGTGAGGACCCACAGCAGCCCCAGCACTCAGGAGCTGCTGGCTCATCTCTGAAGCCCCCTCTAATTGGATGCATTTAAAGAGGCCTCCTGAGCTGTCTGTGTCTCCCCAGCAGGACACACATCCCTAAAATGACACCAGCTAATTAAGGGCCGTGGAAACCCAAGGACTCTTGTGTGCCTTGTTTGTTATCCAGGAGCCTGAGGCAACGCTGAGGCCAGTAGGACCCTGACAGGCAGCTGGAGAAACCTGGTAATGACAGGGCCACCAAGCCAGTCAGGGAGAAAGAGGCAGGAGAGCACAGAAATCAGCAGTGACAATAACAAGCGGCCACGCCGACGGTGCCGAGGCGCCTCCTGTGCCTTGCAGAGATGGGATCAATGAACCAGAGAGCTCCTCACCCTCTTCCAGGCACCTCCAGGCCAAAGGGGGTGGAGAGTGGGGGGTGCTGGGGATGGAGTCTGCTGCATGAAGGTCAAGACACAAATCTCTTATCAGACTGTTCTCATGAAAACACAGCAGCACCTCTCTGGTTTGGCTGGAGAACTGTCTGCCTGCCCAGGATGAGAACCTGGAACCCCCTCCCTGCTGGGCTCCAGGACCCAGAAGGGCAGAAGGTTTAACACGCACAAGCACAAGGCTGGACCTGGGAGAGCAGTTCATGGGAGGACATCACCTGTCTCCCTCGCTTTCAGTATCTCTCCTCCTGCTGTTCCTCACCATCTGTTTCTGCATTCTGGGACAAAACCCCTCCTGCAGCATCCTGGAGCCCATTCCCACCTCCCTCCCCCTGCACAAAAGGTTGGACCAGGCTTCCCAGGGCAGTGCTGAGTCCCCATTGCTGGAGAGATTAAAAAGCCATGTAGATACAACACCAGGTGACAATGCTGGGTTAATGGTGGTGCTCAATGATCTCAGAGAGCTTTTCCAGCCTAAATAATTCTGTGGTTCTACAAGATCTCCTTTTCAGGCTGTGTGTGTCCTCTCCATTATCCCCTTTTCTCTGGCACCACCACATCAGAGAGGAAAAAAGATGACTCTGGTGTCTGAGCAGGAACCAGGAGTGCAGCACCACACTATGGGTGATGGTTTAGGGTCTGCTTGTCCTTCTGGCCAAGTTCTGGTGCCAGAGGAGCTGCTGAGGGGGCTCCAGATTTTGTTTTGAACTATTCTGAAACAAAAGAGAGACATGTCTGGAGAAGGTTTTCAACCTTTCAAACAAAGTTCCCCCAAGAGAACCCCCTCTATGATTTTTTTGTTAGTCCTCCATGGTTTGAGCCTCTCAGGTCTGTGGTATGTGAGACAGTGACCCACCTGGAACAAAGGCACTTTGGGGGACAAGATAGATCCAGAGCAAGAGCAAAACTAATTTTTACGAAATTTCAGACACCTGGATGGTGCTCACAGTCCTATAGTGCAGTTCAAGGTGGTCCTGGAGGAGCCTTTGATGATCCTTATGGGTCCCTTCCCTCTCCAGTTCTGTGTCTGCAGGTGGGAGGAGGTGCAGAGTTCTGGGTGTAACCAGCATTTTCCCTCTCTGTGGTCAGGGCAAGGAGCAGCCTCGAGCTCGGTATTGCTGTCAAGTGCTGTTTCCATGAGGGTTTGTCTGCCCCAGTTTTCTCTGGTGTGAATGATTATTCCTGTCCACGGATGGACCATCAAATTCAGCACTGACCAGTAAATAAAAACACCCAGATTGCACCTGAGTGGGGTGACCTTGAAACAGAGGAGACAAACAAGGATCACAACTGGCAGAAAACCCTTTTGCTGTGGAATCCATCCATCCATTCATTACAATAATTTTTTAAAAATTCAATTTTGGCTGTTAATGATGGCTTTTCCCCCAGCAATAAGCACATGGGAGGAAATGGTTGTGCTCAGCTCAGAGGGGTCTGGGGCTGTCTCAGCTCTGCGTGTGAGTTCCACATTCCCACAGAGGCTCTGGGGAGCCTGCAGCTCTCTGAGGAACCACGTTACATTTGCCTCCCTCCTTCCAGTTACTTATGATTCCCTGAACATCCAAAGCCTGCAGTTTACATTATATGACAGAGCAAAAAATGTCCTGTGGGCAAGAGTCTAGGGGAATCACACAAATAGCAATTTACTAATTTCATGCTGCCCATAGAAATCCTAAAGGCCTGGGGGGGGCTGGGGATGGGATGTGAAGCTTTTCTCTTTTGGGGCAATTAGTTTCAGTTCAGCTTTTCTGGTGACTGAAGGTTCTTGCTGGCCTGGAGGGACTTCAGAGGCCTGAGGGAAAAAGGGTCAGGGTCTCTCTGTATTTCAGGTCTCCAGATCATCAAACCCACCTCTACACATTGGGCTGTCATGGGCCAAGTCAATGAGGTTTTACACTTCAGGATGGTGAAAAGATTAATAATAAAGATGGAGCAGGTGTGGAGAAGCCTCAGCTTTCCACATTTCCCTGGAAATCGTGGTCCCAAGTGAGATTGCACAGAAAAGCTCCTGGCTTCTGTTAACAAAGAGGGAAGTCCTGGCTACATTATCTCAGCACTATCTATTTTGACTACAGTCTTTAATTCTTCTAAATCAATGCCTCAGATCCAGGAGAGACACAGGAGAGATCCAGGAGAGGATCATTGTCCTGGGTTGCAGTGTGGGATGTACACAAAGTATTTATTGTCTCACCATCTCCATGAACTGTTAAACCAGGTGGGGCAGTGTTTTCCCAGGCCCCTCCTTTGGGCTCTTCTGCTCATGGCCCATCAATGCCTTGCCCAGGACTCACAGGGAACTCCCTCCAGGAGCTCTCTCTGTTTAATGGGCCATCAAGGAGCCACTGCACGACTCCTCATCCCATTGGGAGATGCTCCCAATGCCCAGGGGGAGGAGCCAAGCATTCCCACCTGGAGAGAATCTGGGATTTGGGACAGGACAAGCAGCCCTGAGCCACTGGATTCCCAGAGGAGCAGAGCTCCCAGACCTTTCTGTGGGATCACTGCTTCAGGAAGAGCCCCTCACCTGGACTGCTCCCCCCACCCTGCTCAGGGTGTGTTCTGACTCTGGCAGTGCTCCTTTGTGTTATTGCATTGATTTTATTTTATTTTTACCTTTTTACCTTTTTTTCTTATTAAATTATATCTCTGACTTGGAGCCTCTCACTCGTTTTGCTTTCAAACCACAACAATCCTCCATCCCAACCAAGCCGCTGCCCATCCCACCCTCCCTGGGACACCGACCCTGCTGCCTTTGCCTCACCTCAAACCCACTCCTATCTCACCTCTAATCCAACCACAACCCCTGGGCATCTCCCTCACCCTTAGGAAACCCTGTCCCAGCCCCACTGGTGGCGAGGAGCCTTGACTCTCCCCTCCATCCCTGTCTCCATCCCTGTCTCCCCCGGTGCCCGTCAGAGCTGATGGGCGCTGACAGCGCTGCTGTTTTTCTCACGGCCCAGGGGCCCGGGGGAGGTGGCATTGCAGGGAGCAGCTGTTCCCCATCACATCGAGGCACCGACGCACCCGGGCAGGGTGGGGATGGATCCGCCTGTCGGGGACTTTGGGGAGGGTGAGGGAACAGGCAGGGCTCTGCAGGTTCATCCTTCACCTGTGTGCCCTCCCTCCTCCACACACCCTGCAAAACTCTCCTCTCTCTTCTTCTTCATCTGCCACCTCCAGAGATGCATCCGAGCAGGTTGTGCCTTCCCTTTGCTATTCCTGGCTCATCCAACCCACGGTCAGTTCTGGCCGGGAGCATTTTGCTGCTGTTCTCCTGCACTTTTTGCATCCAAACCTCCTCCTTTTACCTGCAGAGAGCAGCCAGCTTTGCAAAGATGCTGGTGGATTCAGCCTGGATGCAGCAGCTCCTAAAATGTGTGGGGCACAAGTGTCAGGAGTGACTCCAGCTCTGGCAGAGACGAGGTGGAAAGATGTTGGAGTCCAAGGCATCCCTCTGGGCACCCTGGGAAGTCACAGATCTTGGTAGAGAGGCCTGGGACCTGAGAAAGGGGGTCTGGGGTCTGTGCAGGGGGGTTTGGGGTCTGTGCAGGGGGGTCTGGGGTCTGTGCAGGGGGTTTGGGGTCTGTGCAGGGGGTCTGGGGTCTGTGCAGAGGGGTCTGGGGTCTGTGCAGGGGGTCTGGGGTCTCTCCAGGGGGGTCTGGGGTCTGTGCAGGGGGGTTTCCCTGGCACAAAGCCCAGGAGGACACAATCTTTGATTTTAGTCCATGAGAAAAACTTCCAACACAGAGAAGAATTGCAAGTCACAAATGTGTTAGAGTAGTGTAGTTATCACCGTGCAAAAGATTTTGTAGTTTTGCGTTTTTAGAATGGAGATGCAAAGGGACAAGGTGGAGATTTTTAGGGCGGTGCTCTGGGTTCTTCTCCTTCTCCCTTGGCCTCCATTGTCTGCAGTGACGTGGGCACAGGGAGTTTCAGTGGATTGGGGCAGAGTAGAAATGACCCTGTTAGTGCAGGTGATAGACATTGGCACAGAATTGTAAACAATGGGTACATGGTGATCTGTGTAAGAGGCAGTGACCTCCCATCACACGGGGGTGTCACATTGTGTCTGAGCTGCTGTGAACACCTTGGCTGGACACAGAGAATTGTAAGATCAGAATTAATAAACAACGCGAGAAACCAGAAAACCAAGACCTTGAGACTCCTCATCCTTCTCACACCGAGCTCAGCACAGACACAGAGACACAGAGTCAGACAGCAAACTCTGAATCCTTCAGAGGTCAAGAGGGAAAATCACTCCCTCGAGCCCACATGAACCACCAGCCTTGGAATACCGGAAAAGAAAAACAATTAAACCTGAGAGAAAATGAGGGGTAGAGATCCCTTTCAACCCAGATCCTGAACACAAATAAAGCAGAGCCCAAATAAAGGGCCCTGTGCAGGTCCTGCAGCCCGGTGTGATGTCCACACTGCTCCCCCGAGCTCAGGCTGGCTCCTCCTGGCCTCCCTTGGGCAGCAGAAGTTCCCATTCCTGGTGCTTGCAGGAGTTCTGCAGCCTCACTGCACAGCTTATCCATTTTTAACGAGCACACACCTCATAAATACTTTGTAAAGCACCTTCTAGCCAAAGTGCTTTTTTTTTTTCTGATTATTTTTTCTTCCCTGGCTGCTTGAAAGATCTGCTCACCCTCTCGTTTCTCTCTGCTCTGTGGCTCCTGCTGTTGTCTTGCCCACATTTGCTGCTCTGAAGTTACAAGGCTCTGCCTCCAACACCTGTGGTGGGTCAGAGTGGAGAATCACAGTGCTCCCTTTGCTCCCTAAACCCTTCCCAGCTCCCTGCAGACCCTCTGGTGCCTCCATAGACCCCACTGAGCACTGGGAGCAGCCCAGGTGGGCTCCTTCAGACCCTCACCCAGACCTTCCTCACCATTTCCACCCCTCCTCCCCTGCTGCCCACCTTGGGCTCTGTGCAGGACTGGAGAGCAGGACCTTCCTTGTGGCTCTCAAATCTTCCCAGTTGCCTCCAGCTCTGCCATTTTTCCATTAATTAATTTCCATTAAAATTTCCATCTTAGGTTAAGGAGCAGGTGGGTGGTGGAGCAGGAGAAATGACAACCTAAAGACAACTTGAGCTGACTCCCTGCCTGGGAGATGTTCCCTGGCTGGTTCAATGTACAGCAGAGTGGTTTTATCCTTCCCTCTTCCCTGAATCACTGTCCTGAGTGGCATCAGACCAGCCCTTCCAAGGCAACTGGCCACAGAGCTCTTCTGCCCCTGGCCAAGCTTCATCCTCTCCAAAAACGTGTCAGAGAATCACAGAATGTGTAGGTTGGAAGAGACCCTCAAGATCATCGAGTCCAACCCAGCCCTGACACCTCAACTGGATCATGGCATCGAGTGCCACATCCAGTTTTCTTTTAAACACATCCAGGGATGGTGACTCCACCACCTCCCCGGGCAGACTATTCCAGTATTTAATCACTCTTAGTGTGAAAAACTTCTTCTTAATATCCAACCTGTATTTCCCTTGACGAAGCTTAAGACTGTGTCCTCTCCTTCTGTCAGAGCAGCTGAGGGAGGCCAGTTTGTGTCATCAACTGACATGGACTTGTCCCCAATTCCTCATTATGTGGCTCCAGCAGCTCTTGACTTTGCCAGGTGCTGGTGTCCAGTGAGCAGCACCAGTTCATCCCAGTCCATCCCAGTTCATCCCAGTCCATCCCAGTCCATCCCAGTTCATCTCAGTCCATCCCAGTTCATCCCAGTCCATCCCAGTCCATCCCAGTTCATCCCAGTCCATCCCAGTCCATCCCAGTTCCCTGCTCCCAGCTCCTGCTTGTCCTGGTGCCTCTCACAGTTTAAATGTGGTGCTGTGAGTGCAGCCTGAATCACTGTGCTGACTGTCCCAGCCTTCACCCTCCCTGAGTGTTTGGCCCCAGTTCAACTGAATTGGACAAAATAGTCAAAAATGTGAAAAGTGGTAAGAATTTTTGTGAAGTTTCTTGGGATTAGTCCAGTAAAAGACCCAGATTTCCAAGGAAATGCTGCCATGAGAAGTCACCAGGAACTCCTAAAAGCACCACCAGGCCAATCAGGGTGTGCATGGGCACCCAAGCAGCACCAGGGCTCCAGGAGATCCTGCCTCGGGTCCTGCAGGATGGGGTGGGACAGGGGATGGGGATGGGAAGGTCTCATTAGAGCTGGGGAAATGAGTGAATGTCGTGTGTCACAGCACAGAGAGCACAAAAGTGAAGTGGGAAGAGATTGGGATGTAAACTCAGGAAAACTGCTCCTACTGTGGCTTTTTCCATCCTTTAAAACCTTTTTTACTGGCCTCTGAACCTGATTTCCTCTTCCCTGGGTGGTAAAAGCATCCCAGACAGGTTACAGGCGCTTTAGTCATTTTTCTCCTGCTGATTTTAAATTTTATTCTCATTTTTCGGCTGCGAGAGCCTCACTCTCATCCAGCACCTGTCTCGTGCAGGTTTTGGCACCCGCAGCCCGGCGAGGACTTTCCCAGGCAGGAAAGGGACAACTCGAGAGCCTTTTGTTGCTGTTCTCTCCCTGCCCTGGTGTTAATGGCTCTTGAAGGCAGCCGGAGCCCATCAGGCAGCGCAGAGGAACCCGAGCATCGAGCGGACACAGCCGGCCCTGGGGGGACCCGCCAGTGCGGCTCTTGTCACTGCCCATCCCATCCATCCCAGCACAGCCCTGCCCAGCCCATTTCAGCCTATCCCATCCCATCCCATCCCATCCCATCCCATCCCATCCCATCCCATCCCATCCCATCCCATCCCATCCATCCCATCTCATCCCATCCCATCCCATCCCATCCCATCCCATCCCATCCCATCCCATCCCATCCCATCCATCCCATCCATCCCATCCCATCCCATCCCATCCCATCCCCTCCCATCCCATCCCATCCCATCCATCCCATCCCATCCCATCCACCCCATCCCATCCCCATCCCATCCCACTCCACCCCATCCATCCCATCCATCCATCCATCCCATCCCATCCCATCCCATCCACCCCATCCCCATCCCCATCCCCATCCCCATCCCATCCCATCCCATCCCATCCATCCCATCCATCCATCCATCCCATCCCATCCCATCCCATCCACCCCATCCCCATCCCCATCCCCATCCCCATCCCCATCCCCATCCCCATCCCCATCCCATCCCATCCCATCCATCCCATCCATCCCATCCATCCCATCCCATCCCATCCCATCCCACTCTTTTGTGCCTGTTTGTGCCAGAGTTTTGGGCAAAGATCCCACATCTGGCAGGTGCCAGAGTGTTATAAATGTATATTATAAAGTTGGCTTTCCGCAAGATGTGTGTTATATGATTAATAACCTTGTGGTAAGGATATAGGATAGAAGTTTTTTATTTCTGTTTTTAGAAAATTAGGCATAGCAGTAATAGTTGATGTAGCGTGCTTAAACTGTCTGTTTGGTCAAAAAAACCCAAAAATCCAATAAACATATAAAGAAGACTCTGCTATTGATAGGGACACCTCCCACTATCCCAGGTTGCTCCATCCAGCCTGGCCTTGGACACTTCCAGGGATCCAGGGGCAGCCACAGCTTCTCTGGGCACCCTGTGCCAGAGCCTCTCTGTCCTCACAGTGAAGAATTTCTCCCTATTAACTAATCTAATCCTGCCCTCTGTCAGTTTAAATCTCTCCCATCTGCCAAGAAAAATGGCCAGGCCACCAAACACTGACCACAGCTCAGTGCTGGGAGAGTTTTGAGGAGGAAGGATCAGCAAAGCAGTGGAAGGACCTCCTGCCATGGGGAGCATTATTGGGATGCAAGTCACACATCCCCATGAAATGCTGCCAACCAAAGACCAGTGGCGACCAGGACATCTGTGAAAGCATTTTACAGTGATGAAACAGAAGATCAGACGGGTAAAAAAGCTCCCAATCTCTCTGTTCAGCCCAATCTTTTGGAAGACATGGCAGAAGTGATGATGCACCAGGTGAGCTGGATGGGGAAGGTGCTGACTGACTGTGCAAAGCCTCTCACAGCTCCTGTTCTCCTGGAGGGGTGTAGAGATCAATCCCTGAAAAGAAAAACAAAGCCAGTTCCTTTCTCTGAGTCACTGAGCATCCCTTTACTCATCCTGTTACTGCGTTTTCTGGGTAAGTGCACATTCTCTGGTGGTCCCAGGTTTAATATGAAATACCTCTGGGTATGTGTTTGATCCAGACACAAGACAGAGGAACTTCACACTATCAGAATGGAGACTTCAGCTTTCCATTTTGTCTTACTCAGATCATTGTTTCAGCCTCAATTTGGGATTGAGGACACCTTGATCAGAGCAGTTCTTGCTTTATTGAATTACTGGAATTACTTTCCCCATGCTCATTCTTCCCCTCAGTTCTTCAGGGTCCCACACCCAAATTAAGATGCCACTTGGTGCTTTTTTTGGAAGCCCCTCAGAGATCTGCACATCTGTTCTTTGGAGCACCTTTGGAAGAGCAGGAGTCTGACCCAGCTGCTCTGCCCCTCCCTGTGTTTTGCCCCTCCTGTGGTTATTTGTACATGTTCAAAACAAACAGGGGCCGGGGATGGAGGGCTCAGCAGTCCCAAAGCTGCAATTTTAATGCTATGGAGGAATTGACTCTTTTAGAGCCTGATTCATGAGGCTCTATCACCCGTGACAGCTGATGCTGGGGCTATATTTGCTTCTGCTCTCACCTTCCCACGTTTCTGGGACAATTTTTATTCCACAGAGCACTTCAACTTATCTGCTCCCTGATTCCCAACGGTCCTCAATTGGTTAAAAAAAATACAGAATTAATCCTTCCATAAATTGTTTCACGTTTTCAACACTCTCATGCCCTCTGTTCATAAGCAGAGAACTCACCTCTGCCAGATCAATGTGCCTTTAGGTAACTCAGTCACTGAACTTTCTGATTTACTTTTTTTTTTTTTTGTGCAACTCTCCCTCCAACCACTCTGGGTGTTGGAAACCAGCTGGGAATTACCTGCACGTCCTTTCCATGTTTTCCCTGTGGAAACACCTTTCACTGGCTTTGTTGGCTGACAGGTTCCTGTCTCCCAGAGAAGGTTTTCGCTGTGTTCACTGCTCAATTCAGCGCTGAGTGGTGTTATAAATAAGCACTACTAGAGGGATTATCATTCAAACCCAAAGGGAGGAGGAATATGTTGCTTATTCTGGGATTTAAACTGTAATTAGCTCCGATGGCATGGAGTTTTTTGTCACGAAAAAATGGTTGAGATCACTAATCACTAAATCCCCCTCCTCCCTGCCCCACTGGCTCCACTCCTCTGCTCCTGTGAGTGTTCCCAGCCCCCTGCACGGGCTGCCAATGTGGAAATGTCACTGCCTGTGCTCTGGGGACTCCCTCAGCAGCACTGTGGCAGTGATGGAGATGTCCAGCTTGTCCCTGCCAGTGCCAGGGATTTCATGCCTCCTTTGTTGGAAAGTTTTTCTTGCAATTCCAGTGGATTCAGAGAAAACGAGACCTTTATCTTTCTGTCATTCCCAGCTCCAGATGCTAAAGGTTTGGACGGACTGGAGTTGGACTAGATGCTCACTGTTGGTCTCTTCCAACTGAACTATCCCATCCTATCCTATCCTATCCTATCCTATCCTATCCTATCCTATCCTATCCTATCCTATCCTATCCTATCCTATCCCATCCCATCCCATCCCACCCCATCCCATCCCATCCCATCCCATCCCATCCCATCCCATCCCATCCCATCCCATCCCATCCCAATCTCTTTCTTTCCTGGAGAATGGACAAAGCTCTTCACAGTCATTGCAGCAGCACCCTGAGCCAGGAAATGCCCCCAGGTTTGGGGAGATGCCTGGCCCAAGTTTGGGATCTGGGGCAGGAAACTGGTGTTTTGTCATTGCAGAACCCATAGACGGGTGTTGGCCAAGTCTCCTCTCTGCAGTGGGTGTGTCCTGCAGAAAAACTTAAATTAAAAGGAAATTAAAATTTTCCTGTGGCCCACCTGTGACCAGAAACAACCCAGTTTACCATTGTCAGCTGGAATTTGGAGTTTAGTTGGGACCATAAAACAGAAATATCTACAAAGACTCAGATCTTGACCTCCTTGCACCTTCTTTTAATTCTGTCCTCCAACCTCCATAGGAACAATTCCTGTGGCTTTCCCCCTTCCAAACAGCCCTGAAGTGCCTGAACAGTGCTTTTGTTCAAGAATGAAGAGTGGGCTTTGGGCTGCTGAAAGGCTCAGGTTGTTGTTCACTGTCAGGGTTGAGCTGGTGACAAGGTGTGTGTGTGTCACCAGTGGTCTGGGAATACATGGATTGTACTCCAAGCAGCATTCCAGCCATTGGAAAGACTCCAGTTACTCAATAATTTAGTAGGTAAATTAGCTCCCCTAAAGAGTTGGTACAACGATTCCAAAGCTTTTTCGTGCCGATGGTAAATTTGTGGAAGAGGATCTCAAAAGGTGTTATTGGAAAAGCATCAAAAACACAGGACAGGTGAAGGGACTGAACTTTTTGGGTATCATTTGAACAAGGAGTGAGTGAGTGAGTGAGTGGTTTGTAAGTACCAAGTTTTTTCCAGCCCAAGAAATCCCCTCTTCAAGCACATTTCAACAGGATGAGTGAAGACATTCAAGGGAAGAGAGTCTCCATCACCTTTTCTCTGTTAACCATGAAGCCTCAGAAGTATGGTAAAACAAATGCAGTTCCCATGGCTGTGATGTCCTACAGTCAGGATGAAGAATTCAGAGAAAACAGGAGGGGAGAGGAGAAAAGGGGGAGGTGATATCCATCAGAGGAGAAGAGATCACAGAATGTGTAGGTTGGAAGAGACCTTCAAGATCATCGAGTCCAACCCAGCCCTGACACCTCAACCAGGTCATGGTATCAAGTGCCACATCCAGTTTTTTTTCTGAACACCATCCAAGGATGGTGACTCCACCACCTCCCCGGGCAGACTATTCCAATATTTAATATATTAATATTTAGGTTGTCCCACCATGGGCCCAGAGCCCAACCCATTCCTTGGTCCTGAGCAGCACCAGCAGCTGGGGTGGTGCTGGGACTTCTGCCTCCTCTCCCAGGTCTGCTGCACCTCCAGCCATGGCTTTGGACAAACCCAGCTGTCCCCCTCCACTCCATTGTGGCACCAGTGCCACCACCCTCTACGGCATCATTAATTTCTATGGTTTGGACATTCTTGTGTTGGGAGAGCAAAGGGCTGTTGTTTAATGCGCATCTCCCAAGCGCCACCACCCAACAGCCCTTTGTCCCAAGAGCTCCCAGGACCCTTGGCCTTGCTGGGTTAACGTGTTGCTGCTCGTGGCCCCTGTTGCTGCAGTGCTTTCCCCCCTCTCCCTCTCCCTTGCCCTCACTCCCCCTCTGTCTCTCTCCTCCTCCTCCTCTACCGGCTCCGTAGCAGTTTCCTCGGGAGTGTTCAGCTAGCTGACACATTTGCCACAGATGGATGGTGCACACGGAGACAGCTGTCACTCCCGATTTGCGGTCCACTGCGTGACAGCAGGACTGATGCCTCCTGAAAGGCCGTCTCACGGAGCACATGCACTCTGACATTCTTCGAGATGAGCCCTACAGACACCTCTCAGTGGACCTCAGGAGGAGCTGGCAAGCCAAGCCTTCCCGTTCCCCCTCCCTGGAGCAGCCTGCAGGCTGGAAGAAAGCAGCCACTCTGGTGTGTGCACACACACACACACACTCACAGAGCACGGCCAACCTCCTTGGGTAGTTCTGTGCCACTCCTGGTCTGCCAGGTCCCAGCCCGGCTGTTTGCTCCTGGTGCTGGTGTATGAAGTGAGGCGGGCTGAGATTTGCAGGAGGGAAAGGTCACCAGCCAAGCTGCTCTTTTTTTCCCCCCCCTTTTCCGCCTTTTTAATTGCAGGAGGGAGGAATGTGGGCTCCAGATTGGTTCTGTGGCAGCAGCTGCCTCCAGCCTCCTGAGCTCCTCTGTTGCAGCAAAAGCTGATGGACTTTGCAGCCACAGCCCCTTCAGGGCTCTCTGTCTTCTCCATCAGCTACAAGGGTCTCCACCACCTCAGAACCACACAGGGAAATGGAAATGTCCCCTCTTGGCAGGGGTTTCCTCCCACCCCAGCACTGCACAGGGCAATGGGGCAGCTGCCCCAACAGCCCCCACAGCTCCCAGGGGGTTCCTCTGACCAGCTCCAGGCCAGCTGCAGAGCAAGGCTGACTTAGGCAAGGCTGGCTCCTTGGAAGACAAGGCTCTCCTCCCTTAACCAGGCTCAGGTTCATCATTTCAGCCCCCAAACACAGATACCTGTCCTGGCACTGATGTTTAGACACCTGAGTTTTCAATACTGAGACCTTCAGCAAAACTCTTCTGGTGGGATTTTCAGCTGAATAGACAAAGCAAAACAGAGGAAACTGTCTTTAGTCCTGGGCAGAAGAATAAAACCCTCCAGATTCAAGACTCCATGGAAATGGGAACTGGTCCTTCCTTTGGTCCTCAGGGAAAAAAAATTCCTTCCAGAAAACAGATATGCACAGCTGTTAACTGTCCATTTGATTTGTGAAAGATTATAATCAAGGGGATAGGTCTTCCTAAAAGGGAAAACTTGAACTAATTCTAGAGAATATTATCTGGGTGCTTCTGAAAGTGGCCTGAGACTTCCCCATCGTCTTCAGTGTCTGAACCACCACAGGGGACACCAGAAGCTGGTGGCTGCACAAGGTCATGAAGAAAGTCCTTCTAGCAAGATCTCTGGATAGTGGAGAGGGGAGAGGACACTGGCAGAGCAAACTCACAGGAGACTTCCCTTGGGCCCTGTCCAAGCTTCCTACTGGTCAAAGCTGGGGCACTTTATGAACCAGGTGTGATTTCTCCATATTCAGTGACTCCTGCTGGAGCTCCCACCTCAGCAGGGAGTGCCTGGCTGGATCTGCCCATCCTTCCTACTCCAAAGTCCTTGTGAGCCATTCACTTCCTGAACACTCACCAGTGCAGGACCACAAGGACATCAGTTATCCTGGTTGTTTTCATCCCTCCACTCCTGTCCCCAACCCCTGGGAGCAGGCTGAGCCTGTTAGCAGGAGCTGCTCAGAAAGGAGAAGGTGAGATTTTCACCAGGACTCAGATTCCTGGGATCCTGCAGCAACAGGAACAGCATCACCCACCAGGGTCTGAGCTGTGCTGCCTCTGAGCTCCCCAGCTGGATGCAGCTCTGTGATCTGAGCAGAGACACCTCCAGCCTGGTGGGAGCTCGTGTCAAAGTGGCATCAGCATGAGAGGAAGGTGTTCAGTGGGATGGGGATCCTGGCAGGGGGGATGGGGCCCTTACCCAGTATGGCAAAATACTGGGATAAGTGTGGATCCAATAAAAAAATCCCACAACCAGAACCATGAGTTCAAGATTGCTGAAAGTCACTGAGAAGCTCAGGAAGAAGCTGAAGTGGAACCCAAATGAAGTTCAAACTAAAGAGAAGGGAGCAGTGTCACTTCCCTCCTGCTGAGAGCACCTGGACAGAGAGAGCTCTGCCCTGTCTCTGGAATGACTTCCCTGTACTGTTCCATCACGCCATCCCTAAAGGAGGTGGGACTGCCCTGCTCTGAAGATCACAGCTGTGGCTGAGAGAAGAGCCCCAACAGGGGACTGTGCTCCTCAGGAAAGAGCTGTGAGCTCTCACAAAGCCTCAGCAGGTCCTGGTGTGACACACAGATGGAGATCCAGGGAAACACCCTTTGCTCTGACACAGTTATTTTAACTGAGGTTGGGAAGACCAGACCTCCAGGCATTGCCATGGGCCCCTCTACAGCAACACCACAAAGCCCCAGAGCACACAGAGGCACCAGGAGCAATTATGCTGTGGGAATATGGCACTCTGAGGAAACCCTGGTCCCTCTGGATAAGGGATGCTCAGACCAGGCATTGGCCTCTCCAGGACTTCACCTCCAAAGTCCTCATAATGATGAGAACTGGTGAGGCTGAGCTTTAGCAGGATGGAGCTGTGAGCTGCAAGGGAGGAGAGCTCAGCTCAGCCCAGATGTGGCCACAGTGGTGGCCAGGACACTGCCTGGCTGTGCCTGCAGCTCCCCATCAGCCCTGGGTGGGTGAGGGGAGCAGCCCCATTCCAAGCCCCACATGGATCTTTCCTGGCCAGGACCCAAATCCAAGAGGAGCCATCCCAATAACTCTGCACCCTGTGATGCCCCAGGGTGTTTGGGGCAGGATGGTTGGGAAGCCCTGGGAGTGCCCCATCCCTGCCCTGCCCAGCAGCACTGGGGGCACTGGGCAGAGATATATATATATATATATATAAATATATTTATTTAGCGCTGGAGAGCTGCAGGTGGACAGGAGAGCTGCAGCCCCTCACCTGCACGGAGGTGAGGCAGGAGAATGATCAAGGTGAAGGCGCCTTCTCATCTCCCCGGCCTTGAGCAGCAGATGAAAAAGGGGAGCACTGAGAGCTGGGGATAACAAAAGCAGAGCCGGGAAAGTTCAGGTCAGGCAGGGATTTCTGCCTGGTGGGTTTTCCACTGAGAAATTCTCCCTGCCTCTTTCATGGCGATGAAGATCCTTTTATATATATATATATATATATATATATATATTTATTTATTTATTTTAATATATTTTTTTTTCTTTTTCTCCTTTTTCTCCTCTCCTTCTCCTTTCCCCTCTTTTTGCCAGGCGGATAGCTGGGAGCTGCGGAGCATGTGATGCATCTTCCATATAGGGGCAGGAGCAAAGCAAGACCAACTGATGGACGCCCTAGGGCCAGACTTGCAGACAATATATAACCTACTGCATGATCTAAAACGCTTCCCACTTCCACAGAGCGAACATCAGGCAGAGCAGAGCCGCTCCGAGGGCAGAGGAGTCCTGTGTGTGCAGGTAAGTCCTCCCTCGTCTCATCCTCCTCCCCAAGGGTGGCCCAGGGAGGGGGAAGGTGCAGGGACCTGCTCCCTGCAGGCAGGTGGGATGGGGTGGTTGTTGCTGGGATTTTTTAAGTCTTTTTTTGGAGTTCAGGACAGTGGTGGAGAGAGTGGGAGATGGAATGTGGCAAAGCCTCTGTCCCTGCAAACAGCAGGAGTGGCAGAGCATCCCGGGCCAGCCGAGGTTCCTTTACTGGCATTAATTGCTGTCCTGGGCTCCTGCCCCGCTGCTCTCCCGCATCTCCCTCCCATCACTGTCCCATCCCACCCCACCCCGCTGGGGGGTCCCTTTGCCTTTGACAAAGCAGCAAAAGGAATCCTCAAATAACTTTAACAAGCACTTTTTGCTCATCCCGCCGCCTCCAGCGCCTTCACCTCCCTGCACTGGAAATTCCTTTGCAAGGAAAACTGTTTCAGCTGGGACTGAACGGGGGCTGGAGACAACGCGGTGGGAAAATAAATTAAATTTAATAAATTTAATATATTTATTTTAATAAATCCTGCACACAAATTAAAATGTGCAGGAGAGGGTTTGTTGTGGGTTTAGGGGGGGTCTGTGCAGCCCAGCTGCTGCAGCATCCCTGTACCCCAGAGCCGGCCCCAGGGAGGGAGACCCGGAATAGTTTGTGTCCCTCTGAATGGAAAATCATCCTAGCAACAGCTCCCTGCTCCGCGGGGCCTCGCCGAGTCCATGGCAGGGAGGGGGTTTGTTTGCTCTGGGGTATCCACTGAGCTGCTGGTGGTGTGGGGGTTAAGGAGCCCTGGCTGTGTTTGGGGTGAGGAACCTCCAGGAATTGGCAGAGTCTTGGACAAGCCCTGGCAGTCCCAGGTAAAAGAGATTCCGTGACTGCAATTGGGATAAAGATGAACAAAATCATTAAAATTAATGTTTTTGGGGTATTTGGGCGTTATACACCCCCCAGCAAGTGCGGAGATGATAAAACTGCTCTGTGGGGCAAAGGCTGAGGATGTTCCTGTGCCTCAGTTTCCCCATCTCTCCCCATCCCTGGATCAGCCCCGTGCCCGGGCAGTGCTCGATGCAGTGCCCCAGTACACGTAGGAAGGGTCAACCCAGGGGAGCATCAGAGTGGAATTACGATTATATTTAGATAAGGAGACTCTGAGAACCTGCAACAATCCAAGGCAGCTCTGTGACCCTGCCCTGGGCGGGAGGGGGACAGCTGTGTCCCCACACTGGGACAGGGGTCACCCCACAGCACCCTGGCCCTGCTCTGGGCACAGCTGGACATGCCCATCCTGTGTGATCAATTTGGGTTTTGGCCCCAAGCTCTGCATGGGGGGTCAGGGGTGTCCAGGGACTGGCAGGGGGTCCCGGGTCTGTGCCAGGCCAAGTGTGGAGTCAGTGATTTGGGCCAAGATTTCTCTTTCTCTGCTGCCATGAGCTTTTCCTGTGTGAGGGGTGGAAATGTGAGGGTTCTGATGAGCTTTTCCTGAGTGAAGGGTGGAAATCTGAGGGCTCTGAGTAGCTCAGCATGGCCGGGATGAGGCAGCACAGGAAGAGCTGGTGGGGGATTGGGGAGTCCCCTGCCCTTGGCTCGGACCAAACAGACAAGAGAACACCTCATTCCCCTGGCTCTGGACCTTTGAAAATCCTTCCTGGTGGCAAATGCTCTGAGATCTCTGTACAGCTCAACTCCTCTCCAGCTTTTTTGACCCCCCTTGGTTGTGTTCACACCCCAAAATCCCGGCTGTGAGCAGGGCACTGAGCTGCTCTCCCTGGGTGCACAGAAACTGAGCAAAATCTCAGCTAAATCAGGCCTGGGACTGCTGGGTGCCACATCCTGGTAAAGCAGGAGGTCCCCAATGCCACTCACTGGTGCCCAGACAGAGGGAGAAGCAAAGATGTCAGCGATTTTTCCCCCTCCATGGGATGAGATAATCCCTTTCTCCCACCGCTTCTCTCCTCGCTGTTTTCCTCCTCTCTCACCCTTCCCCAAATCTCAAATTTGGGACAAATTTCAGGGCACTCTCAGCCAAGGTGATGCCTAAAATCAGCCCTTCTGGTTCTCTCAGGCTCCAGACTGGTTTTGGTGGGGGAGACTTTGATAGAATGAAACATCCATTCCAGCGCCATTTCTTGGTGCTCCCATCTCGATCGGCACCATCTGGAGAAGGTTTTACCCCTGCAGTGCCTTACCCCGATCCAGGGATTGTACCCTGGGTTTCTCAGTGGCCACAGCTGTGAGGGCATTGCCTGTAGGAGCCACCAACCCTGCTGGGAGCAGCAGCTCTGCCGGGACCAGGCAAAGCACAGCTCCTGAGCTGAGAGCTGGATTTGTGTCCTTGATCTGCCAGCACCAGCTCTTGCTGGACCTGGAGATGCCTCAGCTTGTTCTTTTTGGTCCAGGAGGTGGGTTGGGTTACCTGTCTTGGGCTGTGTCCATGTACACATCAGGCTCATTATTATTATTATTATTATTATTATTATTATTATTATTATTTGTGATTAGAGCGGTACAGAAGTGTGGGGCAGCCAGGAGAGTTGATAAGCACAGAGAGCAGAGCTGTTGCTGTTCCACAGATTCTCCTTATGGAGCCTGGGAGGAGAATCCTTTGGATGTGGGGGAAAAGGGACCAACCCCATTTGTGACCTGTCACAGGGCGAGGAGCGGGGCTGGGAACTCGGATGGAGGGAGCTGCACCCAGGGCAGGGATTGAGGAGGATCCCATCGCTCTGTGGGATCCAGGGCTGTTTCCCAACACTGAATCCCAAAGCCGGGGCAGGCACCGAGCCTGGCACTGGCACTGCTGGCAAGGGCTGGCAGAGGGATGTGATCACTGCAGGGATCCTGGGGGTTTTCTGGGCTCAGCATCCCAAAGGCAGGGCAGGCACAGCTCGGGAAGGGCCGGCAGAGGCAGCGGGGCTGGCACAGCTGTGTGGCTTTCAGAGATACTTGATCGATAGCTCCTTCCTCCCACTCCCCCCAATCCCCACATGCATTTTTCATGCGAACCCCTCCTGGGCAAAGACTGTCTGTGTAGGAAAAGAAACAGAAAAAAAACCACAAAACACAACAAACCGCAACCAAAATCCACGTTTGTTTCTCTGCTCCCCGGAGATTGTTGTAGTTTAAGGGCCGATCTATAGATTCAGGGATGGGAATATCTTTGCTCCGTGAACAAAGAGGGATGAAAAAGCTCCCCGGGGCTTTTCTCAACCTTCTTCGGGTTGGCCCAGAGCTGGAAAAGGCTCTGTACTGCAAAGGGTGCAACTCTGCATGGGCAGACTGGGCAGGCTGGAAAGGGGAGTTGGGCTCCTCTGCAGCTCCTCTGGGTTCACAGCCCTCCCAGGATATGCTGAGATGCTGTGAGGAGTAACAGGGGGCCCTCTCTGGGGTACAAAGGGTCTCCAGGGCTCCTTGTGTGACTGAAAGCCAACCCACACATGCAGAGCTGGTCCAGGGTGATCCCAGGCCACGGCGGCTGGGAAGGATGGAGGATCCCTGGGCTGACTCCCTGACCCCCATGAAGAGCTCAGATAAAGGTTTGGGTATTTCTCAGAGTAGGGAAAAAACCTGCAGAGTTTGAGCAAAGGGCAATTTTCAGGGTGAATCCCCTTTTTCTCTCTCCTGTTGTCAGTGAGGGGTGTTCCCTTTTCGCTCCCCACTTTTGGGTGGCAGCAGTAAGACCTGGCAGCATTGCACAGCCCATGTTTCCCTAGTGCTGGAATGCTCCCCTTCCCATCACTGCAGCCTGTCCAGGCTGTGTAAGGAAGCTGAAAGACCAACCCTGCTGAGATCCCCTCCAGTCCCACATCCCCCTGAATCCCTGCCACCCCTCTCTGGGCACCTCAGGAGGGTCACAGCACGGTGACACCCATGGCCAGACCCACCTCCTCCGTGTTTATACCACAGTGATTCCTGTAGCATCCCCAAATTTCCATTTTTTTTTAATTTTTTTTTTTCCCCGATGGCGGTTTTTGTGGTCCATGAAGAGCTCAGGCAGCGTGGGCAGGCTCAGAGCATCCTCCCCATAGCGCTCCTGAGACGGCGTGTCCGGGGTCCAGAGCACCGAGCGCTGCCTGAGCGATGGCAAAAGGGCACAGGCCACAAATAGAAAGAGGAGAAGGACGCCGTGACCTTTCCAGCAGCCGGTGATGAATAAAACTTTCCGGCTACCTGTAGGAAGGAGCAGGGCAAGGGTCTGTTATCAAAGGATGGCGTTGCCTGTGAGAGGGACAGGCACAGCCACAACGCCCTGGGGGTTCCTGGGGTGAGGCTGCCGGTGTCTGGTCCAGCGGGTGGGAGATCTCAGGATGCTCCTGTAACTGAGCAGGGAGGGAGGAGAGGGATGGAGGGCAGAGACATCTCTCTGGGCTCCCAGAGATCCTTTGGCTGCTCCCATTGGGACACCCTGGGACAGGAGGGGATGAGATGTCCCCATGCTCAGTGCAAGGGGATCCGGATTTAAGACACCCCAAAAACCCACCCGGGATCCACCTCTCTGTCCCTGCACCAGGGGACACCCAGAGGCAGCAGGGAGGGGATGAGGCTCAGAAATGTCCCCTCAAGCCCCAGGGCAGCAGATCCCAGGAGGAACCCCCTCCATCCCCTTCTCTTCCCCTCTCCGGGATGCAGTGGCATCCACCAGGATGGATGGATGGAGGGAGGGGGCCGTGCTGCTCCCAGCCCGCTTGTCCCCCCTGCTCGCTGATCCTGGCAGGGGGATGGAGCCGCCCCTCGCAGATGGCGAGGGCAGCCAGCACAGGTGGCCCTGAGCCACGGCAGATTGGGGCCGGCTGCCTGCAGAGAGCCCCTGCCACGCTCCGGGGACCAGGCCCCTCTCATGGCACAGGGGGTGCAGAGCCCAGGGGGGCCCACAGTGCTGCACCCAGAGATTCACCATGAAATATAAAGTGGGGACATGGGCAGGTGACAGGGAGAAGTGTGAGGGGGACACGGAGTGTCCTCTCTTGGCCCCAGAGAGATAAACTCACCCAGAGCATCAGGAGGTTTCGGAAGGGTCGGATTTTAAGGAATTGGATTTTAAACAACGCTATGCAGGGACAGCCCAGTGCAGATGTCTGGACTGGATCCAACATCTAGTGAGGAGATTATGGGGATACAGCTTCCCACAGCCCTTCCCAGCAGGGCAAACACCCAGGCAGGTGCCAGACACCCCAAGTGGATGGTCTGGGACTCAATTCTAGGAGAAAAGGAGCTGCAAGGGGAGAAGGGAAGCGCCCAGGCTCAGACTCTGTCTCTCTCCAGGGTGATGGTGCTCAGCCCACCAGCACCAGGCAGGGAATGGTGTCACCTCCAGGGTGGGGATGGTGGTGGGACTGTCCCAGCCCGAGGGGACCCATCCCATGCCACAGAGGGGGATCTGGAGCTGGAGATGTGCTGCAGGAGCTGTCAGGGCAAGATGTGGTGGCTGGAGCAGGTAAATCATTAATACCGGAGAAAACCAGGCTGGCATCTTGCCCATCACTCATCCATAGGAAAAGTTGATTATGGAAGGGGGGTTTTCACATTCCCCTCTTTTCTCTGCCTCCCCTTTGGGGCCAGAGGGCTGGAGCAGGAGCCAGACACGCACCCAGCCCCAAACCAGCCTCTCGCCAGCCCAGCTGGTTTTGCTCCCAGCCCGCTCCGTCTGTGCACATTAAAGCTTTTTCCAGCTCTGAAGTGCTTTTGGCAAGGCAGGCTCCTGTCGGTCCCCAGCACCCTGCCCGTGGCTGCTCCCCCCGTCTGCCTCCCCCTGCCAGGGCCGTGGCAAATCAGCGCCAAGCCTGCGGGGCAAATCGGTACAAATAAACCCAGCAAGAGGCTGGGGAGGGACGGTCAAAGGGGGGGCGATGACTCCTGCCTTGGCGCTTCTGTTGCCGAGTTTGATGTTTCCTGCAAACAAGGCTGTAAATGCTCAGGAGTGGCTCCGGACATCACCTGTCCCCAAGCTCGGAGGGGTTTGGGGACTCTGGGGGTCCCACAACCCTCATCCCGCCCCTCCAGCCTCCTGGCCCTGAGCAGGGACCCGGCCGGGCCGAGCTGTAAGTCCCGACATTTCAATCTCTTTTGGGGAGGGATTGGGATGGGAGGAGGTGGGAGATGCTGGAGGCAGCAAAGGGACTGGACTCACTGCGGGTCTGGCCAGGGAATAAAACCCACCCAGGACCTGGCGAGGAAAACAATCCCCTGTTAAAAGCCGCCTGCTCCTGTTAGTTTTCCCACTCTCCCAAATAAATTTCCAGGCATGGGAATGCCTGTGCCGGGAGCCGGGATGTGCAAACCCACTGGGAACAGGGAACCGACTGCTCCCAAGTGATGCTGCTCTTTGATCCCGCTCTCTTCTCTCTCTATGAGCCGTGGAATTCTGATTATTAAAGACACTCGGCACCGGAGAGGTCATATGGGGCCTTTCTGCTTGGGTTGTTCTCCTAATGGCACATCCCACTGCCTTCACTGGGATCTGCTCACGCCAGTCCCTGACAATAGAAACTTTGGGGAGGATTTTGGATGCTTTTGCTTTCTCTGTGTCGTGGTTGCTGGTTTCCTCACTGAAAAAATTAAAGGATACATAGGGAAAAGGGAATCAGCCCAAGAGGACACAGAGGGCAGGTTAATTTTAACGTGTTTGCCTCTCCCTGTTTGGGTAATAATCAAAAAGATCAATGGTTTTCTGCAGGTTTGGAGATGTGATGAGTATTTGCAATCGTGAAAAAAATACAAACCAGGCTAAGGAGAAAATTTAACAATAAGACAGCATTGTCCTTGTTATCCATATTTTTTTTTCCCCCCTCTAAATCTTCCTTAAAGGAAGTGAAAACTAAACTGAGCTGTTGAATTGCCAGAGGAGGTGAGTTACTGAGATGCTTAATGGTGTCAACTAGGAATATCCTTCCTCACGCCAGGGAATGCGCGTTTGGAGGAATTTTGGCAATTAAATCAAAAGGTCACATAACAAGGAACAGTTCACAGCAGTCAGGGGCTTCTTAAAAAAAAAAAAAATGGTAAGGAAAACCAGGTCAGCGAGGCCCAGCTGTGCATCAGGGTGGTGGCAAACCCTGGGACTGGCACAGGGAGAAGTTTCTGGCACTCTCTGGATGCTGCTGCCCATGGCAAGGATTTGGGTTCCCATCTGTGAAAAGCCGGGATGGGAGGTTGTGGATGTGAGATGTGTCACTCCTCATTCCTGTAGGTTCCTGGGGATCCCAAGGAATTTCAGAGGCAGTGGGGAGGGTCTGGTTTGGAAGGGGGATGCAGACAGACCCCCCCATCCTGCAGGGACATCCCAGGGACTGTCACAGCACTCGGGACCCCCAGGAACGCGGCTGCAGGGCCATTCCAGCTGGTCCTGCAGCACAGCACAGGTTAACGAGCTGCATTCCCGTTTCCTGCACCAGCTAATAACATCCCTGCCTCCTCCCGGTGGCTTTGCCTCGGGCCCTTGTTACTCCTCCTGGTCATCCCTCGGCCAGCACAGACCTCGCTGGGCAATTTGAGAGCCGAGTGTTGTTACCTGCTCGGTGTCACAGCAACATCCCCACCCTGCACCAGGCACTGCCCACGGAGCAGCTCAGGCCAGTCTGGGGGTGCAACAGAGCTGGAAACACAGGGAGGACCCCAGGAGGCAGCACCACCCTTGAGCTGCGTTAAAAGCTCAACTAAACATCACCACCGAGTAGCAGGGAGAAGGTAGAGAGGTGTCTGCTGCCCATGGGTCAGCCCAAAGCACTGCAGAGGTTCCTGCCCAGGAATAAATACGTATATAATATTACTATTATTATTAATTTTATTATTATTAATAATAATAATTAATAATTTGTCCTTGTGCAAAGGATAAGTGAGGACACAGCAATGGACACATCCAGGAGCAGCAGAGGGCTGGGCTGCAAGGCAGAAGAGGCACAGGCAGAGGAGGGGTGAAAACTCCCTGTTCCTGTCCCCAGAGGATACCAGGTAGATCTGAACTGCAAGAAGGTGCATTTTCTGGAGGGAAGATGGAGAGTGGTTTGGTGGAGCAAGACACCCGAGCAGAAAATACAGGAGCAGCAGGTGGGAGAGAGCTCAGGGTGTGAGCAAGGTTGTGTCAATATGGGAACCTGTGGCCATTTTTGTGTCTAGGAGACACAAAAAGAGCTGGGCTCTGCCAAGCCAGGAAAAGCAAAGCAAAGCAAAGGAGATCTCCTTCCTTTCTTACCATTCCCATCCCCAGGGCATTTATGGAACGTGAACTGTCCAAGGATAAATGTAAAGTGGAGGAGAAGATTTCTGGGATGAGGAACTGGGCTGTAGAAATCTGGAGAGTCTCAGGGAGCCTTTGAGTTGGTCAGGGGGTGACTAAATACACCTCAGAGCTCATTTCTTTGCAGGGGAGGTGGCAGAGGGGGTGGAATCTTGTCCATACCCAGACCGGGGATCTGTGCTCGTGTGGGCAGAGAGATGATCTAACCCCTGTGCCCACACTGAGGACACCCATGTGGTTTGGAGGAGTGGATTTAATCAGAGCAGAGCTGAGCCCCACGTTGGCAGCCTTGGACTGCTGCTGGTGTGTCACAGCAAACAGAGGGGACAGAGACCAGAAAGGGGTTCTGGAGATTTCCACCATCCCCAGAGGTCCTCCAGATGGAAGGCTGGAAGGGAACCTCCCAGTACAGGTGGTCACAGGCAGTGGGATCCATCACACCAGCAGGAAAAGGAGAAACTCGTAAGTGGGGAAAGGAATTTCAGAGGTCACAGAAACTGGAAGAAGCCATGGGATTTTTTTCTGGAAACAGGAAGCATGACACAGATTTTAGCACAAAGGGTGGAGGACCTACATTCCTCTTCCAGCTGCACACACTTCTTAAGCCCCCCAAATTCTCTCCATCATCTTCCCATGCTCACCACACCAGCCTGGACATCACCTCTGCACATCCCTTTGTCCCAACCCCACTGTTGATCCTCCTGAGCTGCACAGACACCTTCCCCTCTATCCAGCTGCACATTTTCATCCGGACACTGACGATGTCTTAAAAAATTTGAAGATGATTTTGCCAACGAGCTGCTGGCTCCATGGCTGGGAGCCTGTGGTCTCCTGAGGCTCCATTAGCAGGTAGAGGGAGGTGGAGGAAGATGTAGGAAGCTCCCACAGTGGGGCCCAGGCAGAAGCTCTGCGGGTGGTTGATATAATGAGGAGAGACAGTGTTATATCTCCTCACCAGGACCTGCCTCTTCCCCCGGAGGGTTTGCAGCAGGAAAGGCTGTGGGAGGAAAGCCTTTTGCCGTGGAGGACCCTCACGTCTCTGGAGAGTAGCCTGGAGGCTGTGACGGCCTGATCTCATCTCTCAGGGAGCCTGTGAGTTGTGCTGTGAGTGTCACAGGCAGACGATGATGACTCCAGCCCCTTGCAGCTTGGTTGAGCGCTTTTCACGGGGTGTTGGGGTTGCCACAGGGAACCTTCAGGCCAACTTTTTGTGGGTGGAGGCTAGAGGAGAGGTCAGAGACACAGCAACACTTCTTGAGCAAGTGCACAAATGGGAGAAGATTTGTCCCAAAATGAGGCAGAACTTTACATGTGGAGGGGCTGTGGCTACAGGGAGAACATTCATGGTCTGGCTGAAGGACACCCCAAGGCCAGGCAGGAGATGCCAGACAAGCTGCACATCCAGAGGCAGCAATGCTCACAAAGGTGAGCACCAAACCATGTCTGGGCTGGGGTTTGGGTCTCACCAAAACCCACCTGTGAGCAGAGCTGAGCTTTCCCAACCAGAAACTCCAGATCCCTCCAAAAGCTGGAAACCCAAAGGCTGGGAAACCAAATTCTGTCAGATTTGTAGACCAGAACTCTGAGTTTGTCTTGCCCCTGGGATGTGAAGGACATGGTTTGGTGAGGCCACACAGGGAGACACAGAAATGGTGATGGAGAACCCTCTGAGCAGCAGAGCCACTCTGAGCTACAGGACATGGGCCACAACCTCTGGCCTGGGACATGAAGAGGTGGTGGGTGGGCAGACAGGGAAAGATTGGCTGTTTGGAGGAGACAGGGAACTCCAGCTCTCTCCAGCCATGGTTTTGGGAAGAGATTTTGGTGCAACAATTGAGATCGAGCTGGAGGAAGGCACAGCTCGAGGTGGGAATGGTTTCAAAGGTGATGATGTAAGGACACAGAGGTGGTGGGATGGCCTCGCACAGACACTCACAGCAGCTGTACAGGGTGAGCCTGGGGAGGTGCAGAGCTCCAGCTCCACCAGCCCCGCTTCCCTCCTCTTGCCTGCTGTGCCATGGCAAATTGCCTTCATCCTGGCTCCGATAAACGCTTAAAAGCTCAAACCACACAACTCCGGGCTATGAAAACGAAAAGGGACCCGATAGCCGCTAATAGCCGAGCAGCCCCTGCGGCAAAAGCGAGCAGTGTAGGGAAAGTGGTTTGCATTGATCAGCGGCTCCCGCCTCTCCCTCGCTGGGGAAAACAGGACAAAACTCCACGGGAATTCCCAAAAAGGCACAGTCCGGCTCATGGCAGGGGCAGGGAGATTAGTGGGATTGGTGTGAGATCCCATCAAAGGGCCCTTCTGCTCCGCACTGTCCTGTCCTGGCTTAGTCACCAGGGTAACACATCCCTGGATGACACACAGCAATGGCAGGGACACACAGCCTGGAGTGATGCTGAGCCCTGGGAAATGAATGGCCTGGACAGCCTGGAAGGGAAGCAACTGGTGGGTGTAGGAGCAAGGAAGAGTTGTCCTGTGCGTGGTGCTGGGTGTGCAATGAAATCTCACCTGGGGAGAGTGGGACCAGCTGGTAAAAGACCACAGGAATCCTCAGCTGCAGGATGAGGTGCAAGGCAGGAGGTTCATCACAACAACACTGAGTGGAGAAGAACTTGAGTGCCTTTCTTGAGCCCACTCCTCCATGCCATGTCCTACAGCCATCTGGGAAAGGCTGAGGGCAGCCAATTTCCATTGCAGCTCCCTGGCAGCCTCCCAGTCAGCAACTGGAGCACTTGGAGGTCAGCAGCAAAGAAAGGACACCAGTTGGAGAGAGATGGAGTCTTTGTTCCAGTTAGAAAAACCCTTGGGAGTCTGCAAAAGTCCACCTATGGGCAGAGAGAGTTTGTATTGGTACAGGAAACTGACTGGACTGAGCCCTTTCCTGCAAGTGGCTGCCACACAGGCAGGAGCAGCTCAGGGATGGGATCTGGAAGGGTTTGGCCCTGTGTTTAGCTTCAGCCTGCAGAGGAGATGGTGAAGCAGGGCTGTGGTGGTGATCCATGTCTCTGGAGGGTGGACAGGGACTGTGGTTGCTGCTTCTACCAGTCAAAGAATTGGGGGGCATCAAATGAGACTTGTGGGGACAAGGTGGAGGATGAAGCTCTGGGTGGTGTGCCGAGAACTCCCTGCAGCAGCACGCTTGAGGGATGATAAACATTCCCACAGCTTCCACAGAAGCTCCTGCAGATTCAGAGTGGGGATGTGCATTCTTTGTGCTGCATCCAGTGCTCTGCTGGGATGGCTGATGGGTCAGGAAAATTGGAGCAGCACCATAGATGCTTGTCTAAATCCTGGAAATGGAGTTTTGGCTGTTATTTGAGACATGAGCTGGATGGACAACTGAGGTGCTTGATGGATAACTGAGGTGCTTGATGGGCAACTGAGCTCAGCCATCCCAATGGCCGTGTGCCCTTCCCTGCATCCCTCTGCTGGGATTTTTTTAAGTACTGGAGCACCAGGGACCGCAGATCTCTTTCGTGGGCATCTCTCTCTTCTTCTTTCCCTTTGTCTCTCCTTCTCTTTCTCCTCCCCTTGCCATGGGCTCCTTCCACCGGAGCGTGTCCCTGTCCCCTGGGCGGTCCCAGGGAGCAGAGCGGGGATGCTGCAATTCCCAGGCACAGGTGCGCGGTCCCCGCCGAGCGCTGCCCCCGGGCACGGCCCCGGCCGCCGCGGCTGCCAGCCCACTGGAAATAATGTGTTGTGGCAGAGAGAGACTCAGCAGACCACGAAGATCTGCTGGTGCGGGAAGTGCTCAGCAACCAGGAGCCACAACGCCTGTCTCCCTGCTCCGCGGGGCCTGAGCCGGCTCTGGGGATGCCTCACACGCAGGGCATTTCCCCATTCTCTCCCATTTTTTCTCTTTGCTCTTTCTCTTTTTTCTTCCCTGGCTGTTCCCTCTCTGCAGCGTTAAGGATGTAGAAGCCAAGCTGCCTGTCCCTACCAAGGGACATCTCTCTGCCACCCTCTGCACCACCGGGCACAGGAGGGGAGCACACGGCTCTGGCCTTTGGAGAAGGAGGATCAGGTGTGCAGGAATGGAACAACCAGTTCCAGTCTTCCAGCAAAGATTTAATCTGCCTCTGGCATATAAACAGCCAATGTTTGTTCAACTGACCTGCAAACAGGCGACGTGCACCTCAGCGAGGCCAAGGCTGCCCCACTCTTGGTTTCTTGCCCTCCAGCAGGGTGACACGGGGCAGGGGACCAGGGACAAGCAGGTCCAGGATGCCCAGGGCACCCCAGGCTCAGTGGCTGGAGCCAGGGAGTGATGCTCGAAGGGGTCTCATCCTGCCCAGCTGCTGCTGCATCCCTTTGCTCCCCTGGGCAGTGTGGAGCTCTCACACTCCCAGGTGTGATGCACACACAGCATGGCTGATGGCTGATGGCTGATGGCTGAAGGACAGGGGGCAGGCTGGGAGTGCTGAGGTGAACCCGCAGGTGGGAGGCCCCAGGCTCTGCCCACGCATCCCACTGTGATGGGAGAAATCAGCCTGGGCTGCTGCAGGTCAGGGCTGCACCCCCAGGGCTCTCCTCCACATCCCAGGGGACGCAGGTTCATTACAAGGGGACGTTTGTGCCTGTTTTCTGCATGAGCAGATCTCAGTGGCAGGGTCGACTACCAGCTCAGCCCACAACACACAGGGCCTTGTCCCCCAGCCCTGCCTGCAGCTCAGCCTGCCCCTGGGAAAGCCACAGGATGGCTCATTTGCTGTCCCCATGGCAGGTGGGAGATACTCTGCTGTTGGATGTCAAACTTCAGAAAGGAATTTGAAAAGGTTCTGTGCAGGTAATTCCATCACACAAATGCTCTCATTGTGCTGCCAGGGGAAGGGGATGCCCCAAGGTCCCTGTGGTGAGGAGAGTGGGTACCAGAGCACAAGATCATCCTTCAGCCCAGCACAGCCACTGCACAGCTCTGGTGGGACTGTCCCCAGGGCCACTGGTGCTGCAGTCTGCAGCCAGAGCATCCCTGTGTACCTGGAGCAGGATGATCAGGGAAAAATGCACGGGGCCATGGGGCTGTGGGCAAGAGGCCAGCCCCAAGGTGTGCAGCAGGAATGCCATCCAACTCTGAGAGGTGGGCACTCCATCCTCTGGTGTGGTGCTGCTGCAGGAGCCCCTTCCCTGCCCATCCCACTCTGGTCCCAGCCCCTTGGCAGTGCCGTGCAGATCCCCCTGCCCTGGGAGCTGCAGTGATCTCCCCCAGCCCCGCAGGGAAACTCCCAGACTGTGTGCAGAGGGATGTGGGCACACTCCAGGCCACAGGGGAGCAGGGCCCATTGCAGAGGCTGTCAGAGCCACTGCCTGGGCCTGTCCCCAGGCAACTCCCCATCCCAGCTGCCCAAAGTTGCAGAGACACACGCTGTTTCCCTTCCGATCCTTCAAATATTGTCTCCTTCTTCCCAGAAGCGAGGGAGCAGATTTTTTCCCCAAATGGCTCCAGCTGCCACATTGGTGCCAATCTGGAGCTGCTTCTGGCTTTCTCCTTCCTGGGCTCTGCATTCCCATCCCAGCCTGGCTGCAGGGTCTCTGGGGAAGAGCTCTGCCCTGGGACCTGATACATGGTGGGGGGGAAGGGTTTGGCCCCTGAGAAATGAGCCCCAGACACACAGAATGAGCCCCCAAAATCACTGCTCTCCCCAGGAGAAGCCGGCAAGTCACTCCAGAGCAAAGCAGCATCTGGAGGAGTGACACAGACTGTGTTGGGTGCCCTGTGACTACTTGGCCCATCTGTGAAGGAGCCCAATTTCATGCCCATGGTGCCTGTGTTGGTCTGGCTCCTCTGTGAGATGAGGAATGGGGGGGCTGTGCCCCCTGCCCATCTCAGAGCTGGTGGGGGCCAGGCTGTAGGACAGGCATGACCCCGCTGCCCCCAGGGAGGTTGTGGGGGAAGCACAGAGGGGGAAGCCCAGTGTCAGAGTCCTGCAGGAGATATTGCCTGGGCATTTTGATCTTGGCATCACCTGGAAGTGGGGGAGGTGTAGTTTAGCCTGGATTATTCCTGTTCTGTCACGGGACAGTGCCAGTCCCAGGGGCCGTGGAGGCTGGACTGCTTTTCCAGCAGTAACTCCAGGTTACGGGCAGTCAGTCTGCAGCCTCTCCCAGGCAGCCCATCCATCCCACTGCCCTCTTTGCACCTCCATCACATATTCACATGCAGGTTGCAGGTATCAAATTTAGCCCAGCTCTGCAGCAATTTTGGTGCCAGGGTTTTGGGATACCTTGGTAGGCTCTGGCACTGCTGTACCCCAAACGAGTCCAAATGAGCAAAGCCAAATGAGTCCAAACTCAGTGTGGTATTTGGGCTGCTGATTTTTTTTGTCTTTTATCCCTGCCCTCAGCAGGGAAATGGTCCCTGAGCTGGGGCTGCCCCAGAGAGGCTCTGGCTGGCCAGGCAGGTCACCTGGGCACCTCAATGTCAGCTGGAGGTGGTTTAGCTCCAACGCCTTTAATAGTGTTCGTTTTCCCTTTCCTCTGGGATGGTTTGGGAGAAGAGGGTCAATAATGGGATCAGTGCATACAGGAAGGGTTTGGGCAAGAATTCCATCACTGGTGGCCTGGGTTTAAATCTCAGACCTGGGAGCTCCATAGTGAGGTCCCAGAAGCTCCAGTCTCTGGGGCCAGGAGGTGCCCAGAGGGCAGAGCATTTCCCTGGGAGCTGCAGGCACAGCTCACCACTCCACACTGTCCCTCTTCCAGGGCACACTGTGCTTCCCAGAGAGGAGTGGGAAGGTCCACCTGCCGTGCCCCTCCACTTCCACCAGGAGCCACCTCCAGGCAGCCTCCACCATGTCCAAGGACGACGGGGGCTGCAAGCTGACCTCAGTCTACAAGCACAAGGAGAGGAAGCCAAAGAAGCCCCACTACATCCCGAGGCCGTGGGGCAAACCCTACAACTACAAATGCTTCCAGTGCCCCTTCACCTGCATGGAGAAGTCCCACCTCTACAACCACATGAAGTACAGCCTGTGCAAGAACTCCCTGTCCCTCCTGATCGAGTCTGACTGGCCCTACAAGAAGGGGAACCTGCTGCACCCCGAGCTGCGGCTGCTGCAGACGGAGAGCTCCCGCCTGCGCGCGCGGAGCGAGGACAGGGACACCGGGGACACCTCGGCTGCCCCGGGGGGCTCCACCCGGGCCAGGCATGGCCTCACCAGGGACGGCCACCAGGACAAGCCCATGATGACAGGAGTGGAGATCCTGCCTGCTGAAGGGGCTGGGGAGGAAGGCGGACAGTTCCAGGAGGAGGAGGAGGATGTCGCTGGCTTGCTGAGGGAGATGGATGCGGGGGAGAAGAAGGAGAGGAATGAAGAGCCAGGTTGCCAAGGTGACCCAGGTGAACCAGAAGTGAACGCTTTGGTCTTCGGTTTCAAGAACAAGAGGGACAACAAGCCTTGCAAGGAGGTGGAGCCCGACTTCATCATCACAGATGTCTTCTCCCTCAAGAACCACGTCATGAAGAGCAGGGAAATGGCCTCCCCTGACCTGGATGCAAAGCCAAAGCATTGCAAGGTGCCAAAGAAATGCCTGGCCAGCGGTGGGATCCTGATGGAGCAGTGGAAACTGGTGGCAAACGGGCAAAGGAGGAACACACCTGAGGTGTCCCCGCCGTGTACTGACAGCAACATCATCCCGTGCTACCCCCCTCCAGCCTACAGCGACTACCATGAACCTCAGGGCCTCAACCTCTCCCTGCTGGGTATTAACTACCCTTTGAACCCCAGCCTCTTCTCCTACCTGAGCCCCACCATGGCCAACAGCACAACAACACACCCCCACTTGGCTCAGCTGCCCTTCCTGGCCTCCACAGCCCAGCTGATGCACCCTCATGCCTCCCACTTCCAGCCCCTGCAGAGCCCCGAGCGCTCAGCCTTCCTCCCTCGCTTCTACTACCCCCTGCTCTTTGAGCACACCTTTGGCTCCATGGAGAGCAAGATGTCCTCCTCCAGCAAACCAGACCCCCAGCAGCTGGTGGGCTCAGTCATGCCCACGCCACCCCAAACCAAACCTCCCAGTGAGCTAAACAAACCCGGGCTGCTCAAAGTCCCTGTGCTGAAGACAGGTTTTCCTTGGTCCAAAGGCGTCCGGGAGGAGCCAGGCTCAGAGCTGAGCCACTCTGCCATGCTGGGGCAGGAGGAAGAGGAGAAATGGTTGTCCCAGGAGAAGGAGAGCAACCCAGCTTTGGGCCTCAGCAACCTACGCAAGAAGTCAGCCGCTGACGTCTACCAAACCGTGGTGGGGATGAAGGATGGTGCTTTCGCTCACAGCAGTGTCAGGAAGACAGAGCTGCCAGTGGTGACCTGTCTGGAGAGCAGCAGCCCTCCAGGAAACCCACTGAAGAGGAAGTTCCCTGTCAATGGGCTGGATTTGATAGGACCTGAAAGGATGATGCCTGGGAAGCTCAGCTACCAGAGCAGGTAAGGTGCCTGAGATCTCTCTGCCCCTTCCTCACTTTGGGTTGACGTTGTTTATCTTCATATCTTGTTGTTTCTCTGTTCCCCCCACTAATCCATGGGAGCTGAGCAATCTTCAGGCTGGTGGTCCACCCCAGGGCCCACCCAAGCAGAGCTCCCTGCTCTCCAGGGCCTCAAAAGCCCCCAAATGCACCTGGGCTATGTCACATTGCTGTCCCTTGCCTTCCCCTGGTCTATGTGGAGCCAGAGGTGATGTGGTGTCTGTGTGGGGTGGACCTGTGCTCCCCAGGCACCAGGAAAGCACCTCTCATGTCCCCAGATATCCCAGGTTGGCTGGAACAATAATTGTCTATTTTTAAACATACACATTTGCATTCCTTTGATTCGCCTTCTGGTTTCAAAGCCCAGAAGGAGGGTCACGTTCCCAAACATTTCCTTTTACCTGGGGCTAGAAATGTGCACAGCTCCTTTAAACAGAATTTCAGTTCCTCCCCTGGTTGTGCAAGTCCAGCTGTGGCTCCAAGAAAAATGTCACAGTGAACCCACTGCTTTGACACCCAGAGGAGCTTTCTCTGGAGAAGATCTCTGCAGTTTTCTATCTCCACCTGCCCTTTCCATGCTCCCAGGCTGGCTGGGTAGATTCCCTGCAACTGAGCCTTCAGGACTGTGGGATGGTAATTTCCATTAATATTCTCCAGTGCTCCAAGAAGAGAGAGAATCCAGGCTTGGCTGTCTGAGGTGGGATCAGCACCATCTCCCTAGACTGGCCTCTCCCTTTGTCAGTGCCATGAAATAGTGTCAGGATCCATCCTCCTCTTGGAGAGCAGTGCCAGGGGCAGGTCCAGCCAGGCTCTGCCTGCTCTGACCAAAGCCTTTCCTGAAGGGTCCCAGGCTGGCAGCAGCCAGTGAGGAGACATGGCTAAATCTGGTAATGCTGGCCCTGCACATAAGCGTGAGGATTTTCCTGTCTTTTTCCCTACTGATTGTACCCACTTCTTCTCTGCAGTGGCTCAAGGGCCAACCCTGGCCACATCCCCACAGCCCTGGACCACTGGCACTCGGATGTCATACCAGGCCAGCCTGAGGAACCAGAGAGGGGCAGTGACACTGAAGTCCTCCCCTCTGTGGGTGCTGCCCTGGACCACGGCCTCTGCAAGCAGAGCAGACCCCAAGAGACTTCTGCCACGACAGGCTCTGAGGCCACAACTGTGCTCATCGGGGACCTGTCCAAAACCTTGGAGGAGTACCAAGAGGTGGAGAAGAAACTGTCAGATCTGGCAAAGGAGGACACACCCGGGCAAAAAGAGCTGAGGGACCAGCTGGTCAAAATCCGAAGGGAGCTCTACCACATCCACCAGGCACTGGAGAAAGCCACCAAACCCCACGAGGGGCCGCTGGACCTGTCGGTGAAGAGATCCTCGGAAGGTCTGGAGAAGGTCCAGCAAACCAAGAAGGAGCCCTGCAACGTGAGCCTGGGGAGCGAGAAACTTCACTGCAAAGACCTCAGCAAATGTCCATCCAGCGGGGAGGCTGGGGATGGGCAGGGGCTGCCCGACTGCCTGCTGGAGGCTGAAAACAAAACCATAGACCTGCTGATCAAGATGAGCCGCTCCGAGAGCCTGAGGGCGACCTCTGAAGCCCCTCTGGGTGCTGTGATCAAGGCAGAGGTGCTGCCCCTCAGTGTGCCCCCAGAGCTGCACCACGTCATGGAGCCCTACTACAGCCGGACCACCAAGTGTGAGGCTGATTCCAGTGTCCTGCTGTGCTCGGACGGCCGGTCCGGCGGCTCGCAGGGCGCGCAGCTGGCGGTCAGTGCTGAGGATGGACCCCTGGGCTGCCGGGCAGTGCAGCGCTCCCTGTCCTGCAGCCTGCCCCCTGACACTGATGCTGTGTGTGTGCACAGCCCTCTGCATGCTGACCCCTAGGTCCACCTTGCTGACCCCTAAGTCCACCTTGCTGACCCCTAAGTCCACCTTGCTCAAAAAAGCTCCTTGGATGTCACCGACCACCTCATGCTTCACCTTCCCGGTGTCCCCCTGCTCTATTCTTCCTCTTCTTCGCTGTGGATGAAAGCTCTGCCATTGCCTGGCTGGGACCACGTTGGGAGAGGTTCCAGTAGCTCCCCCCAGCTGAATCCACCCAGTTCCTGTGCTCCCCAGTTAATCATGGACAGTGCTGCTGGGCTCTGCATGCTCCCAGCCTCAGCACCCCAGTCCTGGAACTCCCTTTGAAAAGGGGAGTCGCCAGCAGGCACCAAGAGAAAACTGCTAAAAGCACCAAGCTTTCGTCAAAAGGCTCACCCAGCCCTCTCGTCAGGGACACTCAGGGACATTTGCAAACCAGTTTCCATAATCTGTGCACAGGAGGGACTGCAGGGGGCCAAGCCTTGGTCTGGGTTGTGCTCGAACAGACCACAGCTGTCACCTTGTACACAGCAAAGGCACAGTGGCTTTGTCCCACAGAGGCTGGAGGGTCACAGACAGGAACCAGGTGCCCAGCTGGGTTGACCCAGAGGCCAAGAGTTTTCTGCACTGTGGAGACAAGAACATCCTGCCAGTCACAGTGACAAGTGCAACACAGGACTCACCTTGCCAGCTCCACACCTGGGTCCTGAGCTCTCATGTGCCAGCATGGGAATGCTGGGCTGTGGGGATTTGTTCCTGTTCACTGACCATCCAGTGTCCTGGTCCTCCTTTTGCCTTCACACAGAAAGGACCTTCCCTCCCGCTCTCCCTATGCAGACGTGATGCATGTTCCTCACCAACGCCCCTGTCCTGCAGAGTTCAGCTCCCAGGAGCTCCTGCCCACTAGTCCTAACCCCCAAACCCTGACACATGGGACAGCAAAGTGGGTGAGAGGATGTGCTGTGAATCACAGAGCTCGAGAGACACAAAACCCAAAACAGCTGTGAAGGGACAAACTTGGCCTGTCCCAAGCTGGAACAATGCTGAGCCACCACCCCTGGAGATCAAACCACCCAGCAGGTGCCTGCTGCTTGTGGGATCAGCACTGGCCTTCCCAAAAGGCCACAATTCTCCCTGTGTTCACTGGGGGCTCCTGATTCTGTTCTGTAGACTGGGACCCACTGCAGGGCAGTCACACATCCCTGTCCCCACCACCCTTCTGAGAAACATCTGTTCAGGCTCAGGATGGCCTCATGCTTGGGCCAGGAACTCTTGGAGTCCCTCCCTGTAGTGCTTTCCTGAAAAAGCATTTCCTCTCCCATCCACACTTTGTATCCAGGACATGGTGGGGTGTTCTGTTAGCACCCAGGGAATTCATTAGCTTGGTGGCTTATTCCTTGGAAAGGGAAATGCTGAGCTGGGGGCAGGAAGGCAGGACAAAGAAGACAGTGACAAAGCCACAAACAAGGGATGTACACAGCACATCCCAGGAGCTTTACACACTCTGGGCCCAGAGAGGACAATTCCACTGTGGTGGCTGAAGAAGGCAAGGCCCATGTGGGACCTGGGACTCCTGGGTGCTTTGATGGACCCAGACAATATTAAGGCTCCTCTCACCTGATTGCATTCTGAACAAAGCTTCCACATCATCAAAGGGGTTTATTTCTCATTGCAAGAATTTGCTTAGGGCCCTGTGGGGTTATTGGTCTGTTCTCTCTGGAGGAGAGTGTGGGGTGGGGAGGGATATTCAGGAGAGATGCTCAGCTCAGCAGTGTAGCTCTTTTGAGCCAGCTTCAGATCTTCCTGATGGGCCATGTCCTGCTGCTTCCCAGCACGGCCTTGGTCCCACAAGGGAAGGTGGGAAACTCCACCAGAACAGACCCCAGAAGTTCCTCAATCCTCAATCCAGAGCTCAGGGAGGTGGCACTGCCCAGCCTTTCTGGGTGTGAATTGTGCTGTCATCTCTGGATGTCAGAACACCATCAGCACAGCAGACCCTCCACACCAAGCACCCTGCTCATATCACTGTCCCCCAACAACCTCCCAGTCTCCCTCCAGCCTCTTCTGCCATCCTGTGCCCCTCTGTCACCCCCTGCCTGCTGTCACCTCCTGTCCCCAGCTCCCCAACTGCCCTGGCAGCCCACACCCCCCTGCCAGCACCTTCCTGTTCCCATATCTCAGGGCTCCCTACTCTCCCCCCTCACCATCTCTTCTTCCATGCCTGGACCTTCACCTCAATCACTGCAGGAAAAACTCACAGGCACAGCCAGGAAGTTGGAGTCCTATTTTCTCATTACATCCTTCCCTGCCCACACCTCCTCTGAGGAACAACAAGTCCTGTAGGTCTCTCTGCCTACCTGGAAACCCCATCTCTCCCCCATTCCAAACATCATGCCATATTTTCCAGCAGATCCCCATGTGAATGTGGGCACCTTGGAGGCCCAGGACACCAGACGGGTAACTGAGGTCTGCGACCACCAGCCCTGAGCTGCAGCAGGAGATCCACACCCAGACCACCAGGCAGTGCTGCCTTTCACCCCTTTTTAGCCGAGATGTTGCCTGCACACTGTCACCTCTCTGTCCCCAGACACTGACTCCAGCCTGCTGCCAGAGCTCTGTGGTGCTCATGCTGTGAGCAGAGCATCCCTCCCTGTGTCACTCACTGTGTCCCTCACTTCTGCAGAAAGCTGGGGGGGGGAAGTGGAAGCTGGGGGCCAATCACACAGTATTTATTGTTCACAGTTTTACGAATGTACAAAACAAAAGCCAAACCATTAAAGGGAAAACCTCCAAGCAGGAGCTGCTGCTGGCTGCTTTGTTCTTTGCTGGGAGCTCTGCCTGCTCTGCGTGGATCCTGCAGCAGTTTCATGACACAGTTCCTAGTGCAGAGTCTCTGTTTTTGAGGTGCCAGGTGAGCCAGCAGCAGGATGTGGCTGGGTGTTGGCACTGGATGAGTGTGGTCTGTGTTTATGTGGGTGACTCTTTCATTCTGCTGGATCAACACCAGGATCCCAGTGGTTTGTCCCATGCTGGGGAGGGGGGCTGCCCACTGTGTGTGACAGCAGAAGTCAGGCTGAGATATGTCCTCACAGAAGCCAGGGGTGTCCTAATTCATAGAATCCCAGAATTCCAGAATGGTCTGAGTCAGAAGGAACCTTAAAGCTCATCTCTTTCCACCCCCTGCCATGAAGAGAGACACTGACCACTATCCCAGTGGGATCCCACATCCCACTATCCAACCTGGCCTTGGACATTTCCAAGGATGAGGCAACCTGTGCCCAGCTTCTCTGGGCAACCTTTGCCAAGGCTTCACCCCCCTCACAGGGAAGGATTTCTTTGTAAGCTAAACCTCCTCTCTTTCATTTTGAAGTCATTCCCCTTCTCCTATCACGACACTACTTGCTCCTGCAGAATTCCCTGCACACACACATGTGGCCTTTGCCTTCCATCTCCTTTACAATCTCCCATGGCTGGGCTTTGGGACCACAACACCAGACCCTGGATTCTGGTGCAGGGAAGAGCAGAGAGAGGGTGCATATCCCGTGTCCCCAGTTGCCCCTTGTCCCCAGGGGTGCTGGTAGCACCCCACAGAAGGGATGGCTCCCCTCTCTGCCCGGTCATGGCTGTTCAAGGCAGTCCCCTCCCCAGGGACTCCTGCCTGCAGGCCATCAGGGAGGTGGCTGAGCTGCTGGCCCCATTCCAGCTGAAAAGATGAAAGCATTTGCCCTTACATTTAAATAATGGATGGGAGTTGAACTACCAGGGTGGCTTATCCAGGCTGCAATCTGCAGCCCCAGGGCCCTCAGCCCACTCCAGCACAGGACCCATTACACGGCTATTTGGTCACCCTAAAGGCATCTGATAGTGAGCCATTACCCCCCCTTTACACGCAGGACCACCCCGATAGCCATCGTTCTTGGCCATGGTTGACCACACTCACCCTACTTGCATGTCCCCCCCATTTTCCTGCCATCCAAACCCACTCCCAATCAACAGGTGGAGGATGCAGCCAAATCCCTCCCCTGCTCCTTGGGCTGGGGGGATATGGGGTCACAGCAGGTCCCTGGCACAGCTCAGAGCCCAGCAGGTCCTGGTCAATGGAGCTGCACAATTTTTATGGGTTTCTAACCCCAGGTGGGTACAGCTGCTCCTGCTCCTTCTCCTCCAGCTCCAAGAGCAATGGAGAGCTCAGGGATTGGGAGGGAGGGAAGTTTCCTAATAAACAAACCCTGAGGGAAGGCTTATCTCAGGCAAGGCAGTGGAAGGAACCAGATCCCAAGGTTCCTTGTAAGAGAGGAGGTTGTTGGTACAAGGACATGGCCCCAGGGGAGCTGGGAGTGGAGGACACGGAGGGTGGGTTTGCTGCATTGCCAACCAGTTTTCCAGCCACAGCTGGTGTGACTGGGAGCTCTGGCTGGACGCCCTGCCAGGGCCCACAGCAAGGAGAGAGAGTACAGGGGCAAAGCAGACACCCCGGGACACAGGGATGGGACCAGAGCTCCTGGGGAAGGGTGGCAGGACGTCACGTCAGGCTGCTCATTGTGAGCAGGGAGCCTTGAGCATGAGGTGGGAACATCCCAGAGACCACTGAAAATGCAGTGCAGTCCCCAGGTTTCCCCAGCAGACCCCTGACAATGCAGTGCAGCCCCCAGGTTTCCCCAGCAGACCCCTGAAAATGCAGTGCAGTCCCCAGGTTTCCCCAGCAGACCCCTGAAAATGCAGTGCAGTCCCCAGATTTCCCCAGCTTGGTGGCAAAGGGCCAGTGACAGAATCTGGGGGCTGATCCCATGCTGGAAGAGGACATTCACTGCAGAGATACAGTCATCAGGAGTCCCAGGAGTCACCCACCCCCATGGAGGATGGCTGGAGCTGTGGTGGGCATCACCTCTTTCTTCCCACTGCACTCCAGCCTGGCAGGGCAACCATGGTCCAAGTGATGGAGCTGCAAACTCCCTTGGGTTTGCCCACAAGTGAAATATGTGGTAGAGCCAATGCCATGTCCAGAGTTGGATGCTGCCAAGCATCAGCAGGTGCTGGGTGGGACACCAAGAAATGGGGACGCATTTATTTCCAGGGGGAGTTCACCCCTTGCACCCCACAACGTTCAGCTGGGTGGTGGAGATCCAAATGGTTTGGGGCCACACAAATCCAGGGGCTGAGATGAGCAGGAAGGTGACTGCAGGTCACCCCACTGTGCCAGGGCACCCAGGCCCCACCTGCAGCAGGTGGGCAGGTGGGCACTCACTCGGAACTGTGGGCTACCAGGTGGAACCACCTGGGGACAAGAAGTGGTTCCTGCCCAGCACAACCAGTTTTCTCTTACCCCAAGGTGGGCAGGCCAGAGCTGGGAGCAGTGGAAAGTTACCAAACGTGGGCTCAAGAAGGGCCAAGGTCGGCCAGGAGATTTCTGAGCAGACATGTGAAGCTGCAAAGACAACCTGGAGCAGAATTGCTCCATCTGTGGCAGGAGGGAGGCAATGACCCGGCCCTGCAGCAGTGACAGGGCAGCTTTAACTGTGAGCTGAGGGCAGGGAAAGGTACCAGACTGACAGGACTCTGGAGCTGGGAAGACAAATCAGGAATTGTCCCCAAGGGGGTCTCATCACTCAAGAGGGCCTGTCCCAACCCACCTGGGGAAAGGCTGGGAAGGTTTTCTTTCTGCCAAATGACTGCATGTTGAGGGGGTAGTTTCCCCATTAACTTAAGTAAGGACTGGTGTTGTTCTTGGGAGCTCCAAGTAAAGTGTCCTGGAAGGTACTAACAGTGCCAGGAGAACTTTGTCTGTTCCTCACACCTCTTCTCAGTGTTGTTCCTCCCTTGCCTTGGAAGCTTAAGCACAGTAGGAGCAAGCAGGGGAGGCTGTGACTCCCCTTGAGGCACAAATGTTGCCCCCAGGGCTGGGAGCACACGGGGGAAGCAGCACAGATGTGCTGAGACCTGGCAGGGGCTGATCTGCCAGGGCAATGCTGATCAAAGGGACAGCCCAGCCCGGGCCTCCACCTGCTCTCAACCAGACTGCAGCTCCTGGGGAGGAACAGCAACTCCTCCTGATCCTCCTGGGAGCTCCTCTGTGGGAGGAACAGGAGCAGAGGCAGCCAGGAGCATCACTCCACACATTGCCTGTGGCTTCTCTCGGATGCTGTGCTCCCAGCTGTTTGTGGCAGCAGCACTTCTGCTCCTCACCACTCTCTCCACCATAACCACTGTGGTGGCATCCCTGCCTCGAGCCATCTCTCTGTGCCCTGGTGACTGTCCCCCGGCTCTGACAGGAACACTGCTGGTGTATTTTCAGTCCTGCATGAACTCTTCAACCCCCATCAGCCACAAACACTGAAGTGCAGAGCAGTCCCTGAGACTGCAGCTCCAGATCTGCTCCAGCAGCAGCCGTGTTCTTCATCCCCCCATAGTGTAACCAGTGTGGAGGAGCAGCTATCCCCATCTCCTCAGCTTTAAATGAGGAAAAACAGTACAAAAGGCTACAAAAATTTCCTGGAAAAACATTACAAAAGGCTACAAAATTTCCCTGGAAAAAACAGTACAAAAAGCTGCAAAATTTCCCTGGAAAAACAGTACAAAAGGCTGCAAAATTTCCCTGCTGCGTTTCCCCATCTGTTACTGCAATTGGAGGTTTCCTTTCCCTGCTCCTGGATGCCTGTGAATGGATCATTTCCCTGGGGTATCTGCCCAGGGCAGAACCTTTCTAGCTTTGGAGCTGGATCAAAGGCCCAGGGAGGGAAGCAGTGAGGGTTTAAGTACTTAAAAGAGCAGGGGCGGGTGAGAGCAGTGCCCTGGGTGAGAGCAGAGTGCTCTTGGGTCTCACCAGGGCTGATGCTTCCAAAGGCAGCCAAGCTGAGCAGAGAGAAGGTTTCCCTCAGGCTTTGCAGGCTAAGGCAGGGTGAGATCCCAAGTGCTGCTGCTGCTGTTTGATCAGCTCCTGCCTTCCTGCCCACTTCCCTGCCTGGAAGGGGCCCATCCCTGCTGGCACTGGGGCAGCACAGGAGGTGCCAAGTGGTACCAGGGCACTGCAGCTGCGTGTTCCCCACTGCTGCCAGGGGTGCAGGAGAACATGCTGAAGGTCAAATAGTTCAGAGAGAAGGAGCAAACATTCCTGCAAGGCAGAAGCTTCCTGAAGACCCAGAAGCATCTGCACAGCTGGGTACTGTGCCTGGGCAGCCCTGGCTCCTCCAGTCCAGGCAGTAACTTTTGCAAAGCCAAAACACCCACATAGTTTCCTCAAATCCAGGACTCGGAGACTCAAAGCACTCAGCCACTGTTATTTTCTCCCTGATTTTAAGTACAGGGTACCCAAGGATGTTGACAGTTTGTGGATTGGGTGGGAAGTGGGAACAGAAGGTGCAGGTTCAGGTGTTTTCTTGCCCACCTGTAGCCAATGGCCACAAGCCTGTGGCACACCAGCAGTGCCAGCCTGCACCTTCCCTCTCCAGAGGAAGAGCCAGAGAAATCCCTCATGGAAGACAAATTGGCTCAGTGCCATCCACAAGGGAATGTTTCCAGCACATCACTTTGTTCCACTAATAGCCATGCCCCTGGGATTTTACAGAGCTCCTGGACATCCTCCTCAGTGGGCTGAGCACGGAGCTGTGTTTGCAGAAATCTTCTGTTTGTTTGCCACTTCCTGCACAGCCTTGGGATGCTGTTCCCTGCCAGGACAGGAGGATGATTCTTTCCTCCCACCAGCCCTCCAGAGCAGGTGGAGAGGCCAGGATGGGGTGGACTGAGGCAGCCTGGTGAGAGCATTACCCATTACCAGCTCCATGGCCCTGTAGGTTTGTACCCCATTCGGGTGGAGAAGGGGGTGGCAATGGGGTGCTGCCATCAGGACAGGGATTCACCCACAGGGCTGTTCCTGGCAGGAAAGGGGCTCTGTGGCAGGGCCCCCACTCAGCTTCACAGCTTCTGGCCCTTTCCAGCAGGCTCTACAGGGAGCTTGATGTCCCAAAGAGGATTAACTCCCTAATCCTCTTGTGAGCCTTGTGAGCAAGGGAGGCTGCTGAGGAGGAGGGAGAAAGGGAGAAGCTGAGGCATCAGCTGAGCCCTTATCAGACTCTGGAGAATATTTTCCATTGGTTATCTAGCCAGCAACAGGGATTCCGGGGTGTCCATGCTGGCCAGAGGACAGAGCCAGGTCACTTTTAGGGACCAGAGTAGTTACAGCTTTCCTTGCTGGAGGGATTTCTGTGATGCCTGAAGAGGAGCTGAGCTCTTGCTCTCACCTCCAAGGAACCAAGTTTAGGAAGCCCCAGCCCAGTCTTAATCTGTGTGGGGGACCAGAATCCAAGAGCTGTGTCCCCCAGTGTCCCCAAGACCCTGCACGTCCCCAGGTGGACACTGCAGGCATTCCCTGGACAGTGGGGGAGTGCAGGCAGGACAGAGACTCTGCTCAGGCTGGGGATTGTGTTTTCTGTGTGTGGATGTGCAGTGGATGCTCCACAGTCCTGGGATACGACTTTCCCTTGCACACACAGACAGACACACAGACACACACACGGCACATTTAAGCTGTCCAATGCTCAGTGCCAATCATTCCCGGTTGTTCGGACAGACGGAGCCGCCTGGTGTCCGCACACAGCAATGACCATTCGGTGTCCAGCCCTCTGCCATCCCTGCTCTGTCCTCTCATCGCCCCTTGGCTCCCAGCAAAGCACCACAAGCCTTGCCCGCAGCCTCCTTGCCCTGACAGTGGTGAGGACAGGCTGGGGATTGCTGAGATCCTCTACTGGGGCTGGAGTGCTCTGTGTCCAGCAGGAGCCACAGGAGGGTTTTGCAGCCCCACAATTTACACTGGACTGACGCTGTGGAATTTCAGGTCTCACCACACTTTACCCAGTCACAGAGCTGTGCTCTAGGTGAGGAAATATTCAGTGGATGATTGTGGGTTGTTTTCTGTGACTTGGGGCAGTGGCCTTGACTTCTCCTGTGGGATCTCCTGCACACTTGTAATGTGCCCTGTCTCCCAGGGCTTGTGTGTTCCTTGTGGACACACAACCAAGAGCTGCTGCCCTTGGAAAAGCCACAGGGGGTGAAGTTTGCCAGTCATACCCACAAGGAATGTGCTTCAGGAAAGCCTGAACTGAACCCAAGCTCTCTTTGCCTTGGTCCATCTCTGGCAGCAGCAAGGCTGACCATGCCCACGTCCCTGAGCCCTGCAGCTCCTGGTGCTGGCGAGAGCATGGGCTGTGCCAGGGCTCTGCCATGTCACAGGCCTCTCCTGGGGTCTGGGGTGGCTTCCCAACAGGTTGTGACAGAGCCACAGTCCTGGAAAGGTGAAGCAGAGCCCCAGGGCCAGGCTGTGTTTGTTTATCCTGGTGATGGAGCACACAACAGCGAAACAAAAGGTCAAATCCCGTTGCCCTGGGAGATGGTTTTTGAAGCTGCCTCCCGTCCTGCTGGGGCTCGGATGGAGTGGCCCCAGCGCTTGTCATGTCAAGTTATTTTTGTAATTTTGGCTGGGTCTGAGGCAGGCATTGGGAGGTTCAGGGATACATTGATCCAGGACCAAAAGGGACTTAAACACCTGGTGAGAAAAGCAGCCAGCCCTGGGGCTTTGGAGGCAGATCCCCATCCCACAGCTCCTGCAGCCAGATGGACCCCAACCTGCTTCCTTAGTCCCAACAAAGCAGCTGCAGCTCCTCCAAATATCCCAAAAGGTGGCTGAGTCTGACCAAAACTTCACTTACATTTGGCCACTCTGAATAATGAAGAGACACAAACTTCTTCACGACTTTGCCAGTTTAAGGTGGGTGGTTTGAGCTCACTGCAGGCAAAGGCAGAGAGGGAACTCTCAGGAAGCACTGTCAGAAATCACTGCCAGGGAGGAAGGGCAGGCTCTGAGCATCCCCTTGCAGGCTGCTCTTGCTAATTCAGCTTTTGGGGCAGAATTAATAAATGCCACCACCAACTCCAAGCATGGTTTTGTCCAGTTGTGGGGAGCCTGGGTTGAGCAGTGTGGAGATGGAAAGGGGGGCTGTTCCAGCATTCCTCGTTGATGTGTCTCTTCTAGAGATGCTTCTCCATCACTGCACCTCAAAGCCTGACATGGCAAAATTCACTAATCTCCTTTTTGAAAGTGGGGAGACTGAGGCACCGTGCCCAGGCTGGGGCACAAGGGGAGGCAGTGGTGAAGCTATGAGGAACCCTGATTCACCATGTCGGTGTCCTTGTCCCACCCCAGCAGCTCCCAAGAGCGAGGAGCAGCAAATCAGCCCTTTTGAAAAGCCCCAAATCCCCCATATGCAGCTGGGTCCTCCCTCTGGCAGGAGCAGGCAGGTGGGACACAGACTGATCCTGGGGGAAAGGCACCTTGTGTCTCTGGGCAAGAGACCAGCACAGAGTAAAAACCATGTGGTTCAGCCCTTGTCTTGCTGCTTCTGGTTGTCAGCACAGGGAGTTCTTGTGTTTACCCAGACTTCAGGGCAATCACCCGTCACTAACAACACAACATCCCTGGGTCCCACTGCCCTGGGGCAGGTGAGGGAGCAGGACAGAGCCAGTGGGAGGCCAGCGCTGCCAGGGAAGGACAGGCAGCCCCCAGGACAGCAGGACTAAGGTAAAAAAAAGATCTGTGGTGCTGGGCTTTTATCCACAGGTGCTTGGCCTGAGCTGTGTGGGAGACAGTGTCAGAGCCCTCCTCTAGGTTTGGACCCCAAGCAGCTCAAGCTAGGCTCAGGATACACCACCAAGTGTCTGATGGCAGCTTTGGGTGCCCAGGAAGCAAGGTGGATGCTCCTGATGAGGGCTGTGTGGCAGTGGCTCAGTTTCCCCAGCTGTAAAATCCAGTTTTCTGGATTGAGGACTCTGTCCAGCTCTGAAGGAGGATCCTGACAAGCAGTCCTGGGATATGGAGGGCTTGTTTCCACCCAGCAGATCTCTGCTGCTGGAGACACAAGGCATGACCACCATGGGGAAGGAAATGCTGTTCCCAGGCCCCAAACAGCAGAAATTGGTATTCTGTATTCGCTCATCCCCACCATTGTGTATTTGCATTAGGTAACTCTGCAATTATTCAGGGATGGCTTTTAGATAGTTGTAGTATTTGCACATGAGAAGGACCATTTGGCACCGTGTGCCTCAGCTTCCTTCAGCTGTGGTCTGGGGAAATGTCACTTTGGTGAGCACCATAAGGGATGTGATTCAGGCAATCATGGGGACATGGGGCAATAAAAGTGGAGTGATGGCTGGCAAACAATTCAAAACAGCCAGGTGTGCCCATTATAATATAAATTATAATCACATTTAAAGCAAAGTAAAGCTATGCCTCTCCAGGAGCTTTAATGAGGTCGTATTTCTCTTAACGTTTCCCTTGCCAGCTCCTGGCTGTGTGTTACAAGCCATGCTCCAGCCAGGCCTGGGGAGAACGTAGCAAAGTTGGGCTCCCATTGCTGCCTGGTTTTGAAACAGAGGGAGAGTGTGAAAAGAGAAATTTGGATTCTCATGGTGGCTCTCTTGTCTGAAAGAAATGGTGAAGATTGAATGTATCTTTCAGAGCAGAACCTCCCTTTTGCTTCCTGACAAGTTGTTGGCTACTTCAGAAATAACTGATCTCTGCTGATCTCTGCTCTCTGTGACAGGGACAGGACCCAAGGGAGCCGTGCCAGGGGAGGTTTAGGTGGAGATCACAGAAAGATTCTTCCCCCAGAGGGTTCAGGCACTGCCCAGGCTCCCCAGGGAATGGGCACAGCCCCGAGGCTGCCAGAGCTCCAGGAATAATTGGATACCACTCCCAGGGATGCACAGGGTGGGACTGTTGGGGTGTCTGTGCAGGGCTGGGAGTTGGACTCCAACCAAGATTCTTGTATCCTTCCAACTCAGGATATTCTGTGGTTCTATGAAACTATTTGGATGGGAAAGGGGCTGCCCTGAGCAGAGACATGCACTGGCCACGTTTGACATCTGACATGTGGGAGTTGAGGAATTGTCACTCTGAGTGACTCAAGCGTTATCATGGATTGAGCTTGGTTTGGAGAGATAGGGCTCACAGAAAATAGGGGTAACAAGTGTTAAAGACCTGAAAAATGCCACAATCTCAGGAACTGGAGAGTCTGAGGTCACATTCAATATGTTGACACACAGAGCTCACCTTCACATACAAACCTTCAGGCCACATCTGATACCAGTTGAGCTGTTGGACCTTTTTGGCTTGTTCCTCCAGCTGCAGATCCAGCTTGGTGACCTTTTCATTTCTGTGCCAAGGTCCTTGTTTGTCTTTATTTCATAATTACCTGGCAATAAAGTGACAGTCTCTCTGGCATGAAGTGAACCCAGACTAGCCCCAACACCTTGACCCTGGGCAGATAACAAACACCACAGCTTGGCCACAGAGATAGCAGCAGGCAGGGAGAGTCATGGTCCTAACTGCTTCCCCCACACAGGGACAAGAGATTTTGTCATGGACTACACGGTAGAGACCAGCCAGCTAAAGCAGAAGCTTCTGAAAACCATCTACAGCCTCCAGCTGAAGTCATTTACCACACTGCAGTCAGCCAGCCCCCTGCTGCACAGCCAGCGTGGCATGGGCATGGTGAGCCAGCACCAAGTCCACCAGCTGGCAGATAAGGCCAAAAGCCTGTGTGGAGATCTGGACAACATCAAGAACCTCCTCCACTATTGCCAGGATGACTTGGTCTGGCAGATTCCCAACCCCACTGGCAGCTGCTATGGGGGTGTCAGTGGGATCCACTGCTCCCTGGATGGCTCTATCTATGTGACAGCTGAGAGTTCTCCCTGGGTCCACGTCCTCAGCAGCACAGGCCACACACTGCAGGCCCTGCCCTGCCAGCAGACGGGCAAGGGAGGCAGCATTTTCTTGCCAGAAGACGTGACTGTGACCAGGATGGGAATGGTGGCTGTAGCTGACATGGTGAATGAAGCCATCTGGATCTTCAACCCTCACGCCAGGCTCTCCAAGAAGGAATGGATAAAGATCAGGAAGGTTGGTTCCCCCAGGGGAATTGGAGTGGACTCCATGGGCAAGATCCTGGTAGCAGACTATGCCCAAGGCCAAGTGCACAGCCTTGCTCTGGACCACGCCTGCAGGACACTCAGTGTCCAGTCTGTCCCCAACCTGCAGGGACCTCGCTACGTCAGTCCCGTTCCCAGGGGAGGCTTTGTGGTCAGTGAGGAGTGTGGAGACGTCAAGGTCTTTGTGAGCAGCCACAAGCTCCCCTCCTCCCTCAGCAGCAAGTACGGACACCAGTTTGGTAACCCTGCTGGGGTGTGTGTGGACAGGGATGGCAGCATCCTGGTGGCAGACGAGCAGCGCCGCACGGTCCACTTGTTCCCAGAGCACGGAGCTCCCATCTGCCTGGTGTCCACAGGGCTGCAGAGGCCTGCTGGCATGGCTTGCTCTTCCTCTGGGCACCTTTTTGTGGCAGATACACTGGAGAACTGTGTCAAAGTCTTTAAGTATTGTGTGAGGCCCCCGTACAGACCCACTAATATTGGGGCATCATTGGGTACTGAGCCCAACCAAACACAGAGGTGGGGAGGGGGCATGGTTCCACTGTAGTCCCACTGAGCTGTGCATCTGTTGGTGGGCTGAGAGCTCCACTGCTCTCACAGATTCATGGAACAGAATCATGGAATGGGTTGGGTTGGGAGTAAAGACCATGTCATGGCAGAGACACCTTCCACTATCCCAGGTTGCTTCAAGCCCTGTCCAGCCTGGCATTGGACACTTGCAGGGATGGGACATTGCCCCAGACCTGACTGCCTGATGGCCCCCAGCTTCCCCAGGACTAGACCAGCTCTGCACCCACCACAGTATGTAAAGGATGACCCAGCTACTCAGAATTGGTCTTGCATTGGTACCTTGCATTGGCACACCCTCAATTCCTTGTGTGTTTTACAAGGTAATATAAATATTTCTCCTCTCTCCATGCAATTTTGATGTGCCATGGTCCCACCTTCCTGATGCCAGACCATGGCCAGAGGGGTGAGGTCAAGCCAGAAGTCCATGTTCTATCACAGAATCAATGGTTTGGATTGGCTCCTTAAAGATCACCTAGATCTACACCTTGCCCTGAGATCAGGTTGCTCCAAGCCCTGTCCAGCCTGGCATGACTGAGCCAACTGGTCTGCTCGAATTCATTCTCAGGCTATTAGAGTGGGTTTTGCAATCCGAGAACAGCACTGGGTCTGCAGCAGACTTCAGGAAAAGGATAAGATGAAGTAACTCCTTCTGTGCTGCATTCCTGACCTCTACAGGGAAGCAGCAACCACTGCACGGAGTGAATTCCATATGGAAACGTGGAACTCCTCACACTGCCCCCGTCCTGGGGCTGGAGCTGCCCTTTTATCCTCCGGAGAGGAGGGCTCAGAGCAGAATCCGCTGCCTTTATCAGCAGGGGCCAGGAGAAGGCGGGCAGGGTGTGCCTGCACAGGGACGGGCACGTTCTCCTCCCTGTCCCAGCCCTCGGTCTGGGCACGGAGCTCAACGGCTCCTCGGGCTCTGCTGATGTCCCAAGTCACCTCCTCTCAATCCTAAATGATCCCTGGAGAGGGCCTTAGCCCCTCCTGTCCCTGGAACAGGCGCTGAACACAAGAGACAGCTCGTGGTGCCCTCCAGGAGCCCTGTCCCTGCAGAGTGGGGCACAGCAGGAGTGGGGTTGTGTGGTCTGCAGGGACAGGGACAGGGAATCAGCCTGTCCCATCCTGGGAAGCTGAGCTCCCTCTCAGAAGACCTAATCTCCCCCATCTCATTCCCAATTCTGTGGCGTCCAACAACAAAAATAAAACCTCAAACCTTTTCTCTAGCCCATCCCCACCTCTGCACCTGCTCTCCCTTTCCATGTGAGACCTTCTTATGCTCCCCAATCTCCTGTCCCAAGCCCAGTGCCGGACACAGGACAAACCCTTGGGCACCTGTTGGCACCCGTGGGCTCTGCTGGGCCGGGCTGAAGCATTGATTTAGAAGAATTAAGGATTTTAGTTAAAATAGATATTGCTGAGGTAAGATAGCTAAGCTTCCCTTTTGTTAACAGAGGCCGGATTGAAGGAACTGATAAATCATGGGACCCATCAAATTACCAATAGACCCCATGAATACAATACAATACAATACAATACAATACAATACAATACAATACAATACAATACAATACAATACAATACAATACAATCATAAATCAAACAGTCCTGGAAAAACAGGATTCGGTTGTCACATAACACTAAAAGGTTAAAAAGTCAGAGCTGAGGAAGACAATCTTTCTTCATCATTTTGGGACCCCACCTCATAAAAAAGACCATCGACCCATTTCAAATAATAAACTCCCCATGTTTAATGGCTTTTTGGCTAATTACCGTACAGATTGGGGAATGGGATGTACCAGAGTTATGAATGTACATTTGTGTTTTGGGTATTCAATACTCCTGTACATAAAAGACCCTGTGACCATCTGTAAATTGTGGTGTGTGTTTGGGAGCGATCCCACACGCTGCCATAATAAACATACACTTTCTAACTTTAAACTGTTAGAGAGTCTTTGTCTGTCATAGTTGGATATTGGTGTTAGATCAATATCCATATTTTTTTTAATAATTCAGGGTATCCCCTGGGGCGGTCAGGATGGGGGTCTGGAGGGTCCCAAAGGTGAGTCCTTGGGCTTTAGGGATGAAGGACAAGGGGGTCCCACAGGGAAAGGGGAGTGCCTGGCCTGTGGGATGAGGGACAGGAGGGTCCCATGAGAACACCGGAGCCCCTCTATTTTGGTTCTAGAGCACAACGCGGTGCTGTGAGGGCAGTTGAGCTCCTGGGGATGGAGCCGCAGTGTCCCACAGGCACAGCCCAGGCCTGGCCCCGCTCCAGCCCGGCCGGGCGGGGGGCACGGCCCGTCCTTATCGCCCGCCTCAGGCCGCGCTCGGGCCCGCGGGAAGGCGCCGGGACGGGCCTGGGGAGTGGAGAGCCGGGAGAGGGGCTGGAGGGGCCTGACGGGCCGGGAGAGCGGGGAGCCGGGACACTGCGGGGCCGGGAACCAGGGTACGGCAGAGCCGGGAGTCAGGAGGGCACTGCGGGACCGGGAGCCAGGGCATCGAGGAGCCGGGGGCCAGGAGGACACCGCGGAGCCGGGAGCGGAGAGCCGGGAGCCTGAGGACCGCGGAGCCGGGATCCAGGGCACCGCAGAGCCAGGAGCCGGGACACCGCGGAGCCGGGAGCCAGGGGGGCACCGCGGGGCCGGGAGCCGGGAGCCAGGGGGGCACCGCGGAACGAGGGCGGCGGGCAGTGGAGCCGGCCGGGCCCGTCCCGCTGCACAACCGGCGGCAGCGCCGTCTCCGGGCAACCGCGGGCGGAAGCGGCGCGGCGGAGCGGGCGGTAGGAACGGGCCGGGAACCGGGGAGGCCCCGACGGGCCCATCGTGACACCGAGGGGTTGGAGCGTGTCCAGGGAAGGGAACAGAGCTGGGGAAGGGGCTGGAGCATCAGGAGAGGCTGAGGGAGCTGGAAAGGGGCTCAGCCTGGAGAAAAGGAGGCTCAGGGGGGACCTTGTGGCTCTGCACAACTCCCTGACAGGAGGGGACAGCCAGGGGGGGTCGGGCTCTGCTCCCAGGGAACAGGGACAGGATGAAAGAAACAGCCTCAAGTTGTGCCAGCAGAGGTTTAGATTGGACACAGGGGAAAGTTCTTCACTCAAGGGGTGCTCAGGCCCTGGCACAGCTGCCCAGGGCAGGGGTGCAGTCCCCATCCCTGGGGGCACCTGCAGACAGGGGTTAGTGATGAACACAGCACTGCTGGGCTGATGGTTGAACTTGGTGATCCTAAAGGTCTTTTCCAGCTTTAATAGTTCTGTCTGTTGTGGCTCTGCACAACTCCCTGACAGGAGGGGACAGCCAGGGGGGGTCGGGCTTTGCTCCCAGGGAACAGGGACAGGACAAGGGGAAATAGGTTTAGGTTGTGCCAGGAGAGGTTTAATTTGTATATAGGTAGGATAGATGGGGGAATTTCTTCACACAAAGCATTGGTCAGGCAAAGTCACAGCCTGGCCAGGGCAGGGGTGGAATTCCAGCCCGGGAAGTGTTTAAAAAGTGCATGTGGCAGTTGAGGCATGGTTTAGTGCTGGGAGAATGACTGGACCTGATGGTCTTAAAGGGTTTTTCCAACCTTTACAATTGCACAAATCTATGATTCTTAATATCTTGTCCCTAACCCCCCTGCAAGGAGCATGGGATGCTCAGGTTTAGGTCTGCTGTGGGATCAGTCCCCCTTGGCACAACCTCTGGGATGAGACATGGGGCACATCCTGCCACTCACCTTTTCTTTTCTACCAAAAATTCTGGAATTAATCAGTCCCGGCATCCTGTATTCGTTTGTTGGTTGCATGAACACATTTTAGATGTTGTTTATTATTTTGTTCTTTTTGGTGACCTGAGATCATTGCGTTAGTGCTCTCAGAGAAAAATGGATGTTTTCAGCAGAAATGGGTGGATCTCGAAGATTTTAGGCACTTGATAAACAGGGGCTGCGTGAGCATTGGTAGAATTTTTCTGTTAAAATTGGCAGCAGTGAAGCAGTTGACTGTGATGACATTTGATATTTCAGTCTCTTGAAATGAATGAGGTGGATGCATGACAAGTCGTGGATTGGGGAATATGAGGCACATTAACATAACAATAGTTGATCAGGCAGGTTTTCAGCGATCAAGATATTTTGTACAGCCTGAAAAATCATATCAGAATCTTCTCTTCCATGTCTCCAGCAGGCAAAGGGCAGATCATTTGAGCTACAGCCAGAGTAGTTGAGTGCATTAAACTATGTCAATTTAAAAAGTTGGGGAAGGTGTAAGAGGAAAAACCCACAAACTAGAGAAGATAAGGATGAGAAGTGTTTCTACTCCATGAGAAATTTTCCCAGGGGATTGTGGCTGTCTTTAAAAACAATCTCAGTGAAAAATGTGTGTCTGAAGAGTCAGTTGGCAGTTCCTCTCTGAAATGTCCAGTGGATGGACAGATCTTTAAGGGCAGCTGTGCACAGACACTGAGAGTCTCTTGTAGCAATAACTCTCCTCCCTTTGATGGGAAAAACACCATGGAGCTGTCTTTGATGTTCTTCCTTGGACTGAATTTTCCCTTTTACTGCAAAACTGCAAAGGACGTCCCAAGGCTTCCCTCTCCTGAGGGATTTTGTTGGAAGCACGGTGTTCAAAGGTGCTGGAAGCCCTCACTGCTCCAGAGATCTTCCAACCCCAGCAAGATCTGGAGGCCACAGAGGGACTTCATTTCTCCCTGTTTGACCAGAGGGATAACCTCAGAGCCCTGGAGTCTGTGAGGATCTCAAAGGAATCACAGATCATGGAATGGTTTGACATGGAAAGGACTTTACAGACCATCTCATTCCACCCTGTGCCATGGGCAGGGACACCTTCCACTGTCCCAGGTCACTCCTGGCCCATCCAACCTGGCCTTGGACACTTCAGGGATGGGGAGTCCCCAACTGTGAGTGATTAATCACTCCCCATAGCTGCTCCTCCATCCCTCCGTGCTGTAGGAAATTCCCAGGTGCTGAGCTTCACTGCCTCAGCTCTCCTCTACTGAGGGAGAGGAGAACAAAGCCAGCAGGCCCTTCCTGCTGCCCATCCTCTCTCCGTGCTGTAAATACCCTCTGTGTTCCCTTTCCAGCTGACTGGGTCCCTGGCAGAGGAGCAGCCCCGGGGCGCTGCGGAGGGAGTTTTCATTTTCACATCCCCAACAAAGCGCTGAAGGACGGGGAAGGACAGCGGGCGCCGCCTGTTCTGCGCCAGCGCCCCCCTTACTGCAATCACATTCCTGTTAGAAACCTCCACCTTATTTAAAGAGACGCTGTCGGCTGCCTCCAAGTTCCTTGCTGGAAAAGCCTCCCAAGGCCATCGAGATGTGTTCTTAATGATGGGGAGAAAAGCATTAAAATAAAGCAGAGGTGCTTCTCCTTTTTTAGGCTGTTGAATCAAATGAATTAAAACTGCTTCAATTAATCGCTGTAGTCCCTTTTGACAAAGTGATTGTGTTGGTTTCCAGATGAGAGGGGTGAGGCAGGAGGAGCTGAGTGAGGAGATCAGGGTTGCTCTGTGAGTTTGCTGCAGAGCAGAGCTCTGGGTTGTAAGGTGGTAAAGGAGGCTGAACAGCATGAAGCAGAGTTTGATTGTTGGTAGCAGCAGGAAACACTCCCCAGAGGCACCATGGTGTGGTCCCTTCTTTAGGAAGTGCTCCAGCACATCCAGTGTGGGATCCAAGATCTAAGATTGGGTGAATTCCAGATCTTGGCTGCTCTGATGGGCTGTACCACCATGAAAGATCTTCCCAGGACTGGGAGAAGGGCTTTACTGGGAAACTCTGGGCTCACCTTCCCTCACTTCAAAGACTGTAGATCATCAGGAACCTCATGAATGTGCGTATGGCTGTTGGCTGTCACTAATGTCATTATTCAAGTGGTTGGGTTTAGTATTTTCAAACATCCTTAGTTCTCCTCTCTGGTGGCTTTGGCCAGCTTGGATTTTCCTTGCATTTACTCACCATCCTCAGGTTTAATTTCTGTGTTTATTGTCAGGTATTCGTCCCTCCAGGGGCACTGCCATGGTACTGAAGGTGTTCTTTCCCTCGTGCTGCTCCTCAGCAGAGAGCGGCATTCTGATCGGCCGCTGGATCTCGGAGCAGAACTCTGCTGTCATCCTGGCCGTGGTGCACTTCCCCTTTATTCCTGTCCAGGTCAAGCAGTACCTGGGGGAAGTTCAACGTGTGACTAAAGTCAATGTTTCAGTGCTTGGCTCATGGAGCAACAGCAAACAGGAGAAAGAAGAGAGTCTCAGTGAGTTCTTGGAAGACCTTGGGACCATATTCTGCCACGAGCCATGGATCCAGATAAGCAAAGAGGGAGACAGCAAATTCTGGAGCTGTTCCACCCTTCAGAAACACTCCAAGAACCCTCAGGAGGAGGAGGAAATCATCCTGGTCTACTACGACCAGCGCAAGGTGATGCTTTCCCATCTGCACCCCCCTTTGGACACATCTGGCCAGGGGGCAGAGGACTCCTCAAAGCTCTGGGCCATCTTTGACACGGTGGCCAGGAGCCAGGTGCTGTTCATGACAGACAGGTACGACGAGGGGCCCGTCAAGCTGACCCACTGGCAGTCGGATGGGGTGGAGGCCAGTATCATCGTGGAGCTGCTGAAGCAGGCCTCTGTGCCAGCCTGCATGCTGCTGACACTGCTGCTCTCACTGCTCTCTGGGCTCTGCAGGAGCAGGTAGGTGATGTGGCATCAACCCGGTTCTGTTTTGCCTGGCAGTGTAATTTGTGTTTAGGCATTGCAGGATTGCTGCTGGACCCCAGTGAGAAATGTGATACAAAGTTGTTCTGTGGGAAACAGAATCACAGAATCACAGAATGTGTAGGTTGGAAGAGACCTTCAAGAGTCCAACCCAGCCCTAACACCTCTAACTAGATCATGGTATCAAGTGCCACATCCAGTTTCCTTTTAAACACATCCAGGGATGGTGACTGCACCACCTCCCCGGGCAGACTATTCCAGTATTTAATCACTCTTTCTGTGAAAAACTTCTTCCTAATATCCAACCTGTATTTCCCTTGGCACAGCCTGAGACTGTGTCCTCTGTCAGTTGCTGCCTGGAGAAAGAGACCAACTTCAGGAAGTTGTAGAGAGTGATCAGGTCACCTCTGAGTCTCCTTTTCTCCAGGTTAAACACCCCCAGTTCCCTCAGTCGTTTCTCATATGGTTTGTTTTCCAATCCCTTCACCAGCTTTGTTGCCTCCTCTGGACACATTCAAGTGTCTCAACCTCCTTCCTGAACTGAGAGGCCAGAGCTGGACACAGCACTCAATGTCCTTCCTAAACTGAGGGGCCAGAACTGGACACAGCACTCAAGGTGTGGCCTCCCCAGTGCTCAGTACAGCTGGGGAGGCTTGGGGATTGTTGGATTGCTGGATATGCCCCTGTTGTGTATTTGCACAATGGAGCTGGTTAATGGAGCTTAATATTTGCATGTGATCCAGATTTGGAAAAATTGCTTCTCATCTCATATCTGAAAATTCTCCTCTGAATTGGAAAATCAAGATTTAGTCGTTTTATGTTAATTTATTGCTGTAATTCCATATATTTGGAAATACCTCAAAGATCTCTTGCTGCTTAAATAATGCAATGACACAATGTCACTGGATATTTTTTTTTTTTTTTTTTTTTTTTTTTAATCTGGATAGTTTTCCATTGAACTTCTGAAAATTGTTCTATATAGTGCGTGGCAAACAAGTGGGAGTATTTCTGGCAATGCACAGTCGATGTGCAAAGGGTAGGAGACCACGCAAGGAATATTTTTTGCTTTCTCCTTCAGTCCTCACAGAGAGGAGACTTCCCATAGCACATCTTGCAGCCGCTCTATTGAGCTTTTTGCAGTATGTTTGTATTTTTATTTCAATAAGCATGTGTAGGTATTTCCTTTCCAAAGGAAATATGTGAGTAGAGTAGAGGTTGTGCCTATCACCCAGTGAATGTCCAGTGCAGCCCAGGCCCCAGAGCTGCTGCTTTCTCCCTGAGCTGACAGGGTCTGGCAGCTGGTGTTTGACCCATAATTCTTCACCTTCAGCCATCTGTACATAATCCCACAGGTAGAGCGTTCCTCCTTCCCCTCCTTTACATCTCAAGTGCAATTCTCTCTGCTCTAGTCAAGTTTTGCCACACCAGAGTTTGTAACCACCGAGCTGGGGCATAATCGGAAGGGAAAACTCGTCTGCTCTCGTGTCTTGGTGAATCTGTGAGCCCAGGTGTGTGTGTGATCAGTGGCCAGAGCAGTCACCCCCTTCTCCCTCCCCTGCACTTTGCTCTTTTCTCCACAGCCTCAGGTCCCTCCCCTGACAAGGCAGCTGAAGAACAGTGCATTCATTTGTCTCCAAGGTGGGAGGCTGTAGCACAGAGCTGAGTAACTTGGAGACCTCAAATTAAGAATGATTCACAGCACAGTGCGTGTGTTTCAAACCCAATGTGCCTGAAATTTGAATGGTGAGGGAGGGGGAAGCGGGGGGGCTTCAACACTCCGGTCCTTGAGCTGACAAACTGTGCACAAAGTGGGGTTCAAAGGGCTCAGGGGGATGTGGGGAGGAAAGGGACAGCAGTCCCAGGGGACTGAGCAGGGTTTAGAGGAATCAAACCCTTGTGATGGGTGTGAATTGTGTAAATAGCAGGGGCACCCCAGGGTGCCCATCCTGGCCTGTCCTGGAGGCATCTCCTGCTGGGCACAGGCTGGCATGGTCCATTTCCAGGTGAAATCCATGGAAGGCACACACAGATAGCAAAAACATCCATCTCCAGGCTGTGCTCAGTAATGACCCAAGCAGCTGTGCAATTTCCAAAGTGAAGCAGGATACAAGAAATAATGGTGGTGTGTGAAATGAATGTAACCTGAAAGACTGTGCCAAAGCAGCACAGGAGAGCAGGTGAAGTGACTAAAAGTGACTGTGGATTCCTGGACCTGTAATAAAAAACAATGAAACAGTGTGAAAATAGTGCAACAACTGCACTGACTGGTGTAGTGTACTTCTGTGTACAGGGGAGGAGTGATCCAAATTATGTCCACATCAGAATTTATCCCCCAAACCAAACCTGGTGTTGCCTGGTGATGCCTGGTGTTGCTGTGGTTTTTGTGACCAGCCCTGCACCCAGTACTGTGTCACTTCAGCCTGCACAAATCACCATCTGTCCTTGCTTTATAGGTGGTGTGGTAATAAAAGTAACTCCCCAAAATAATTGAGCATCGTTTAGTACTTTGCTTCTGAGTCATAAGAAAAGAACCTTGTGACTGTTTCCTCCCCTACAAGCTTAATGTGGATGTTAACTTTGAAACCTAATTAAATGCTAAATGTTGTGTTAGCTACATAATGCTGGTCACGGCAAGGCAGTGGAGAGAAGGTAGAAGTAAAGACCCTGAAAAAGGAATTTGGAAGTAATAAAGAAAAAAAAAAAAAAAAAAGAAGAGAAGGATCAAGTGGAAGATAAAAGAAAAGAGCAGGGGGAAAGGGGCATAAACTGCATGGAGAGCATGGCTTTTTTTATACCAGGCTCACACCACACAGAGACCACACAGGAGACTTGTGATCACCTCTGCTCTGGAGCCAGGCTGGCAGAGCTGGGGCTGCTCACCTGGAGAGGTGAAGGCTCTGGGGGGACCTTGGAGCCCCTTCCAGGCCCTAAAGGAGCTCCAGGAGAGCTGGAGAGGGACTGGGGACAAGGGATGGAGGGACAGGACACAGGGAATGGCTTCCCACTGCCAGAGGGCAGGGCTGGATGGGAGATTGGGCAGGAATTGTTCCCTGGGAGGGTGGGCAGGCCCTGGCACAGGTGCCCAGAGCAGCTGTGGCTGCCCCTGGATCCCTGGAGGTGCCCAAGGCCAGGTTGGGATGGGGCTTGGAGCAGCCTGGGATAGTGGGAGATGTCCCTGCCCATGGCAGGGGGTGTGGAGTGAGATGAGCTTTAAGATCCCTTCCAACCCAAACCATCCTATGATCCATGATGAGTAACTGATTTGTGCTGCAGTTAATTGTTGCACTGAACACAACTTGACTCTGCTCTCCTGGAAATCAGATGCTCTCCTGGCATTGTGCAAGCCCAGCAATGTATCCAAAAGCAGAGGCTGGAATCAGGATTGCCTTGTGGCTTTCTGGGAAGAGTGAGACGTGGTTGACAGAGTGCAAATGAGAGCTTGGGTTGTGTTCATGTCTTGGTCTAGCAAGGCTGCCTTAATTTTATTAACCTTTCAGAGAGTCGTTAACATCTAATCACCAGCTGTGGTTGCACAACCTTAACTTAAACACTGACTGTTCTGCATGGATGTTGGCTGCTGGCCTGCCTGCTGCATGGCAAAATAAAGAGGAGACATTCCCATGTGTTTCTGCAGGGTGCTGAACTTTTGGCCTTTGTCTTTCTTGTGGAGCAAACTCTCAACTTGTGAGCAGCTGGGACATCGCCTGCAGCACCTCCAGGTCATCAGCAGCAACAAGAAGGCTCAAAACCAAAGTCAGCTGATGAGGTATGGGGTACATGTAAAGTGAGGTGTGTCTTGGCTCTATTCCTGTCTCCTGTGTGGAGCCCAAGCCATGGATCTCATGCCTGGACAGCACTAGGTCCTCACTGCACCCTGTCATGTTGCTCTACTCCCTGCTAGTTTACACATCTTTACTCTGCATTGTATCCATATGCATATATATCTGTATATTTATATGTTAATTATGCTTTTGGCCAGATACCTGCCTTTTTCCCTAGCCCAGGAGAGGCAACTGGGATATTGCACCCCAAAAACATGTCCTGCACCCATGTGTGAGTGCTTTGCTGTCACTACTCCCACAGGCTCACTGCTTTTATATGTGGTGCTGTCAACCACAGCCATCCATCAGTGTTAAATGACACTTTCCATAAGAGCAGAAAGGTTTAAATGCTCCCCTCTTTCACCCACTCTTTTGGGGAAGCTTTTTGTGCAGAAACTGCAGACCAGAAACTCCACTTAGGCTGTTAGAACAGTAACAAAGTGTAAGAGAAAAAGCAAACATGCAGCACAGTGAGAGGAACAGAGCAGAGATCTGAGACAGATATTGGATGCCCTAAGGCTCTTCCACAGCCAGTCTTGTTCTGTGGTTCTCTGATCCTGCAGTAATAGACTCCCAGGGAACACTTAAAATAGATTAGCAGATTTGAAGGCTGAAAGTAACTGTGATTGTTCAGTCTGATTTCCTGAATAACTCACATCATGGAATTCCATTCAGAAACTCGAGTGAGGAAGGGGCAGCTCAGCAGCCCTTCTGGGTCTGTGTATGAACCCAAAACCACTATTTATTCCCTTGTCTGGGAAAGCCATCTGATCTCAGTGTGGCTGTACCAAGTGCTGGTAATTGGTAAATCCCCCCTGAGTGTGTATAAACCTTTCTGTCTAACATTCCTCTTTGTAGCTTCAATCCCCTTTTTGCTCCATACCAAGAAAGGTTTCATGGTGTGGCAGGCTCTGAATGGCTTCGAGTTTAGAATCATGGAATCACAGAATATCCTGAGTTGGAAGGGATCCATAGGGATCATCCAGTCCACCCCTGGCCCTGCACAGACACCCCAACAATCCCACCTGTGCCTGAGCATTGTCCAAACACTCCTGGAGCTGTGGCAGCCTCGGGGCTGTGCCCATTCCCTGGGGAGCCTGGGCAGTGCCTGAACCCTCTGGGGGAAGAACCTTTCCCTGAAATCCAGCCTAAACCTCCCCTGGCACAGCTCCAGCTGTTCCTTTGGGTCCAGTCCCTGGTCACAGATTGGAGCTGCTCCTTCAGGAGGAGGCTGTAACCAGCTGTGAGGTCTTCCCTCAGTCTTCCCTTCTCCAGGCTGAACAAACCTGTGCTGTGCTTGGCTACAGAGGGAGCAGCACACCAGTGGAAGTGATAAATTTCCAAAATTGTTCCTCTTCACTGAGTTGTCCTGGCGTCCCTGGGACATTAAAGGTGCTACATAAGCAAAGCCAACAACTATCATTGAAACATTAAACACTGTCCTTCCTTTATCTCTGTTTCTCTCTGCCCTGCCTGCAGGAAAGCCAACATCTTTGTGTCTCTGCTGATTGATGTGGCCCTGGGGATCCTGCTGATGTCGTGGCTGTACAGGAAGAACCGCATTGGTCACCTGGCTGACACTCTCATCCCTGTGGCTGATGTAAGTCTGGCCAAATCTGATCCCCTTTCACCTGCTCTGGGCCCTGCCCAGCTCCTGCCTGCCGTGTCTGGAAAGAGGCAATGCCTCATTTCAGAGAGACCTCTCTGAAGTCATGCAAATTAGGTCTCCTCAAGAACAGTGAAATCTTCAAATCAAGCCTGTTGGGGCTGCTCCAAAGAAACTTAGCTCTGCTTTGCATGCGCTGTGAATAGTAATTAGATGTTTATGGGAGGGCTCCTCCAGCTTCTAAGGGAACAATTATGGCTTGGACAGAGCTCTGCAGCTGCAGGTTGGGTGGTTATGGAGCCACAGTGCTTTTAATTTTCTGTAGTCAACAGAAAGTGTCAAGATGTTGGTATATGGGTTGTTTGTGGTGAAGAAAAAGCTGTAACCTGGGTTGAATCTGATAAACTGTTGGAAAGTCAAACATGATAAGCAGAGCAGCTGTGCTTGTGAAAGGAGTTTCATGGGGAAGTCCAAAGGCTTTGCTGGTCAGGGTAGTACAAACACCTGAAATCCTGCCTGAGAGCTCTGGGGTATGGATGCTAAACTAGGAGAACTTGCTGTGTCTTGTGATTTTCTTAAACATAACTCCACTTGCCCACTGAGATCCCTCAACATCAGCAGAAATTCACGGATGGGGAGTATGACTCACACTGTCCTGCTCCTCTGGTGGTTCATTTTAGGTGCAGAGCTCCAGTGTATCTGTTTAGTGGCAGTAAGGAACATATAATGTACTTCAGAAGCTGGAGACCAGAGCACTAATCTGAGGTCAGCTCTGCTTTAAGAGCTTCTGTGTGGCCAATTTTGAGCCCTGCCATGCAGCTGCACAGCCTAATCCTTTCTCTGCCCACTTTTCTTTCATTTCTGAATTGGTTTCTTTCTAGCAGGAGAATGTCTTCTCTCTGCTCTTTCTCCAGCTTCTTGGTTGGGAAGAATTTGATTTTGATCAGAGAATTCCAGCAATGGTTTATTTTTCCTACCGGGAAGAGCTCACATTTCCCTTGATGATGATCCTCTTGGTCCATGTCTGACTCTTTAATTATTACAAGGTCTCTGATCATTCTTGTACATGCTGGACTTTCAGAAAGCATTTATGGAGTGTCCAGCATGGCTGTGGATCAGGATTATTGCTGGTTTTCTTACCTTTCATAGTCAAACTTTTAAGGACAGCATGTTTGTTATAGATACTACTCAGCAGTGGTGGTGGGTAGGAAAAACCACATTTGTTGCAGGACACTTGCTGTTGTGTTTGAGCTGTACACTGCAAATATTCTTCTAAGCTTTATTCCTACATCTTTTCCCTTACATGTATTTCAGTTGGAGAAATTTAAGTTATCTAGAGCTTTCCCTTTGGGATTACTGCAAGTGCCCAGCTCTCAGAAATCTGATTTCTTAACAAGCCTGCAGGGAGGTGGCTTTGGCTGCATTTCTGGCTGCACAGGTGGCTCTGGGAGGGATTCCATCTGCCCAGTGTCTTTGGCAGATGGACACTCTCCGTGCTCAAGGTGTGTCCACCCCCAGCACCTGTCCTGGCCAGGCTTTCTTGTGAGGGTTGTTTGTTTGTTCCTCTTTCAGTAATTTAGCTCACCTGTCACTCAACTTTGGCATCACAGTGACAGCTGTCTTCACCGAGCCTCCTCCGTGTGTGGACTCTGTTACCTGGCTATCACCAGGAGCTGTTTGCTTTCTTTCCTGGAAGTGCTGCCTCCTCCATGTCTGGGGGAGCTGATAGCCAGCCAGTGCCTTTCTTCCCTGTTTTTCCAGGCTTATCACTTCAGGCCACTCACAACTCTTCTTTTTTCCCAGCCTTACTTTCTTCTTCCAGGCATGTGAGATTGTGGACATAAAATCATTTGGAGTCCTTTTACTCCCTTTGCTGGGCATTGATTTATATGCATTATGTGCAGGTCTTAAAAAATGCAGATCTGAGTGATCCCAAAATATACCGGTGACTTCAGCATGTGGTGTGCAAGCCAGCCCCACTTCTTTTCCAGTATGACAGCAGAATCTCCCCTCAGCCATTCAGCAGTAGGTTTCCTCTCTGCTGCTGAGTGTCCATCTGGCCTGCATTATTCCCATCACTGGGCTTTCTCAAGTGCTTGTGTGCTGCCAAGTTCAGTAACTCAGCATTCCCTGTGTGCACAGAGCTCCTGTTCCTTCTTCTGCTTTGAGCTGTGCCCAGATCTGCTGATAGCAGTGACCCTGCACCTCTGTGTCTGTTGGTAAATAGAACATTGGATATCTCATTCCCCCAGAGGGTCCAGGCACTGCCCAGGCTCCCCAGGGAATGGGCACTGCCACAGCTCCAGGAGGGTTTGGACAGCTCTGCCAGGGATGGGATTTTTGGGATGTCTGTGCAAGACCAGAGTTGGACTGGATGATTCCTGTGGGTCCCTTCCAACTCAGGATATTTTATGTTGCTTTTATAATAAGATTGTTATATATAATAAGTCTATATACATAACCTCACTTTAACCTTATTGATTTTAATATTGACAGGGTACCCTTATATAACCCATAACCTTATTGGTTTGATTGATTGATTTTAACATTGACAAAATCCCAGCACTGGATAGAGTGCTCAGTTTTTTTCCCAACCAACTTCTCTCTGGGAGGAAACAGTGCAGGTGGGTTATTTTGACTCTCAGCACTGCCAGAGAGCTGTCAGGAGTTCAAGCTGTGTTCCCTGGCCATCCCTTGTCATCCTCTGATAAAATGGATCTCAAATCAGCACTTGGGTGGCAGTTGTTGATGCTGATGTACATCACTGAGTGCAGCTCCCCCTTTCCCAGCGTGGTGAGCTGTGCTGTGCTGTGCTGTGCTGGCTGTAATAACAAGTTACTTTTGTCACTCAGTGAGGCAGATGTGATTCAGAGACACCCAGGGAGTAAGTGGCAGGGAGCATTTAGGAAGGACTGATTTTTGAAGCAGGCTTTCAAATCCTAAAATGGAAAAGTTGAATAATCTTTTCTCTGTAGGTGCCCTCACAACTCCTACCTTCCTCCTTCTCTTGATCCCACCAGGCTTCCCAATGGTTGTCCTTGCTTTTCTCTTCCACAAGACAGCCTTCTTTCAGAAATACCTGACTCAGAGCTCTGCACTGGTTTTAAACAGAACTGCTTATAAACCATCTTCCTTTTTTCCCCCTTCATCTCTTTTATCCTTGCCGATGTGTCTTTTTCCTAAGTTGCAATCTGTCTGAAACAGTTACATATTTATCATAGATTGTGCCTGCAAAAGCTTTACAGGGGCTTGGAGATGATTTGATGTATGTTCCTACTCAGTCTTGTTCCACTGATCCATAAACAAAGCAAGCAGAGAAAACACTTCCTGAAAATTATTTTTAGATGTTAATTTATAAAATAGTGTCTCTTATAGCCCCAACCACCTGCAGCAGACACAGGGCAGGTGTGTGTGACAGGGAGAGCTCTGGCTCTGTGTGCTCTGACTTGCAGCAGACAGAACTATTAAAGCTGGAAAAGACCTTTAGGATCACCAAGTTCAACCATCAGCCCAGCAGTGCTGTGTTCATCACTAACCCCTGTCTGCAGGTGCCCCCAGGGATGGGACTCCACCCCTGCCCTGGGCTCCTTCACCCTTTCAGTGAAGAACTTTCCCCTGTGTCCAGTCTAAACCTCTGCTGGTGCAACTTGAGGCTGTTTCCTCCCATCCTGTCCCTGTTCCCTGGGAGCAGAGCCCGACCCCCCCTGGCTGTCCTCTCCTGTCAGGGAGTTGTGCAGAGCCACAAGGTCCCCCCTGAGCCTCCTTTTCTCCAGGCTGAGCCCCTTTCCAGCTCCCTCAGCTGCTCCTGGTGCTCCAGCCCCTTCCCCAGCTCTGTTCCCTTCTCTGGAGCATCACAATGTCCTTCTCCATCCATGTCACACCAGCATTAGTCCTCTGCACATGGAAACCAGGAAGAAGAGCATGACAGTAAAGAGAATATTTCCCCAGTGAGCTTATCTAACCCTCATTAGCTCCACTCTCTCTCCATTTTGGTCATGTCCCAGCACCCTGTTATGAAACACTTCCAAACCAGTGTATCTGATTTATTAATATGCCCACATTCAGTATTCATGACTGCAGGAGGAGATTCGGACTCACAGTCACCTTTCCTGATTCTATTTGCTATTGATCAGTCCTGAAATATCTGTCTGGGAAACAACCTGCAAGGTTATGCTTCAGGACTCTGTTGAGATAAGGAGCAGCAAGGTAGGGCACCTTCCCAGGGCTACTTGCCCCTGTCAGAGTTTTAGCAGCACCTCTGGGACTGGCAGCCTCCAGAAATACTCCCTGCTAAAACCCAGCCTTGCTGAAGGACTGCTTTCAAGCATTTAAATATTTCATTAAAATCCCCAAATGCTTTTTCTAAGTTACCAGTCCAACACTTTAAATATTAAAAACAGTCTATTTATAAAGCAGCAAAGGCTTCTGAGCCACAGAGGTGAGCTCCATGGGATCCAATCAGCCCTGACTTGCAGTGAGACAGAGGGAAAAGGAAGAAAACAGACAAGCCTTTTTGGAGAAGTTGAAAATGGAACCATTAATTTTGCCACTGCACTAAAAGTAAATGTTTACAAACTCATTTTGCCGGGATGTGTTGGTTAATAAAGAAAATGGAATCATTCCTTGGAAATAATTTTTCCTTAGGGAAATTATATGTGTGGATGATAAGGAAAGTAGGCTACAGCTTTAGGGAGCATGGCTTGGTGGTTCTACACATGGGCAGTTTTCAGTGCCCTTCACTTGCAGGGAATTTTTGGGGAAAGAAGGCTTTTCCTCAGTCTCTGTTCATGTGGGGCAGTGTAAGAGGTCACTTCTCCCAAGTATTTTCCCCACCTGTTTGCTGAAGGTTATCCCTTCCCTCAGTTCAGAGCTTGGTAACTGGAGCTCAGCAATGGTTTCAGCTCAAGGGAGCAGGGCAGGTGTGAAATTCTGAAGAGAAAAATCACCCAACTGCAAGGGGAGTGTGGAGTAGTGGAGTGGAGAGAGAAGATCAATGAATAACACCAGCCTGGGCTGAAATCACCAGAAATTGTGAATCACAGCCCTCAGTGAAGGGTCTGGAGCTCACATTTGAGGTAGGGAGGAACAAGCCCAGAGCTGGAGTTTGGTTTGTTCTGCAGCAGTGAAGTGACAGCACACGGGGCTGGAGCGTGTCCAGGGAAAGGGAACAGAGCTGGGGAAGGGTCTGGAGCACCAGGAGAGGCTGAGGGAGCTGGAAAGGGGCTCAGCCTGGAGAAAAGGAGGCTCAGGGGGGACCTTGTGGCTCTGCACAACTCCCTGACAGGAGGGGACAGTCAGTTAACAAGGGACAGGACAAGAGAAAGCAGCTTCAGGTTGCAGCAGAGAAGGTTTAAATTCAATATTGGGAAAATTCCTGTATGAAGAGGGTGGTCAGGCATTGGAACAGGTTGCCCAGGACAGTGGTGCAGTCACTGGAGGTGTTCAAAAAGCCATATGGATGTGGCACTTGGGGATGGAGGTTAGTGGTGCACCTGGCAGTATTGGGTTCATGGGATTTGATGATGTTAGAGGGCTTTTCCAACCATAATGATTTTCTGATTCAGTGATGTGGGGAGGAGCTCCATTAGTGTTTTTCCTCAGTGATTCCAGGGCTGCTTTGCTGCTGATGCCATGAGTGCCTGTCCATGAAGCCTGCAGAGAGTGAGAGGCAAGATCAGGGTTATTTCCTAGTACACCACAAGGTATCAAGAGATTTTGTGCATGGAATACATTTATGTAATTGTGCTTTCTACCCTGCTCTAAACAAACACAGATTGTTTATAAAAATCCACTCTTTTTTGCCTATTAGTGCACTGTCACCTTCTCCCCTTTTAAAATCCTGACAGCCTTCCCCAAGCTCAGCTCTGGCTTTTCACCTGACTCTCCCCAGAAGTGGATTTGTGCACCAGCATTTGCCATTTATTTCTAGAACCCTCATTACCCCAAGAAATGCCACTGTGCAAACCTTCCAGAGGTGACACAGTTCCATATTCCCAGCACAGAAACCACTGAAAACTTCAGGTTCCTCTCAGCTGTTGTGTTTGATTCAGTAAGGAGTTAATAAAGGTGCATTTCTGATTTAGGTAGTTGACTGTAAAGCAGTCATTTGGGTTTTTTCCCATTGGTTTGAAGGTTGTGGTGGAATACTTGAGGGGGCAGCAGTTACTGGTCCTGTTCAGGGTGATTTCAGCCTTTTCTTCTCTCCATGGCCTGGTTTCCTTGTGTTTGCAGCACGTGGCAGAGGAGCTGCAGGACCTGCTCCAGTGGCTGATGGGAGCCCCAGCTGGACTGAAAATGAACCGAGCCCTGGATCAAGTTTTGGGCCGTTTCTTCCTTTATCACATCCATCTTTGGATCAGTAAGTGAAATTGTTTTAACTTTCCAGCCTCCCTTTTCATTTCTTCCCTCTGAGTGTTTAATGTTTGCCTAGAGGTGAGTAATGAATCAAAACGCACTTTGTGCAAGTACAGACTTGTCTGGGAGTCTTCCTGCTGTGGGAACTGAAGCCAAAGTTGGATTCCCACACAAGGAATTCATGCGTATTAAATAAAGTGCTGATATTGAGGTATCTTCTCTGCAAGAAGTGCAGATCCTACTGAGGCTTAGTTTCTTTGGTGTCACTGGTGGTGAGTGTCCAGGGGAAGGCTCTGCTGTGAGGTCTTTTGCAGGGTTTTGTGGTCTTTGCCATGTGAAATGCAGCTTTTGGGACAGGGATGAGAAATATGCAGGGATGCAAATGCCAAGCCTGTTCCATCACCAACTTCAGCTTAGTGCAGTTTTATCATTTCAGGTTCTTCCTTGAAATAACACACCTCTGTTATCCTTGATGGAGCAGTGCAGGCATGGTGGGCATGAACTCCATAGTTATCTTACTGGTTTACTTTGCTCACCAGTCAAGTATGGTCTTGTTTCTGTGACTTTGCCCCACTTTGGTGCTGAAAGAGACTGTTTGTCCACACTGCTTTATTTTAGAAAAGCCATATGAGGTGGCTTTTGTGGGAAGAAGAGAAAAACAGGAATGGTTGCAGTAAAGGTTGATGTGTGCAGTTAAAAATGTACTTAAGAACCTGGACACCAATGTAGAAAATTAAATGTTACATCCCTGGAAGTGTTCAAGGCCAGATTGGATAGGGATTGAAACAACCTGGTCTGGTGGAAGGTGTCCCTGCCCATGGCAGGGAGGTGGCACTGAATGATATTTGAGATGCCTTACAACCCAAACCATGCCATGCTGATTCCATTAAATCCCATGTGAGAAAGGTGAGTGCTGTGTTCAAGCTGTGCACACTCCTTCCCACCCTCCCAGTGCTGCCCCACCTTGGGGCAGAAACTTGGGCAGAAAGAGAGTTTTCATTGTCCCTCCTGTAGAGAAAATGGCATCTAAAGGAGTTTTCCAGCTTCACCTCCATGTTTCCATGGCTCTGATTTCTGGAGCAGCGTTGTAGGGCGAGGACAATCAGCCTTTTGAGAGGGCCAGGAGGGAGATGAGGCAGTGGAGCACTGACCCTCTGCCGTGTCCCCCAGGCTACATCCACCTGCTGTCCCCATTCATCGAGATGATCCTGTGGTACGTGGGGCTGTCTGCCTGCCTGGGGCTCACCGTGGCTCTCTGCCTCCTCTCGGACATCATTGCACTCCTCACCTTCCACATCTACTGCTTCTATGTCTACGGGGCCAGGTGAGTGTCCCTCCCTCCCTGGGCTCTGCTTGGGAGCACCTCAGGCTGTGGGGAAGGATTCAGTCCTGGTGTAGTTCTCCTGAATTCACATTTTAACTCCCAGTGATGGCCACAACCATCATTTAGTACAAGCAGCCCGTCTTTTGTTTCTCCTGCATTTAGATATTTATCTGTTGTGGTAGTGACCTGGAAAAATGAAACTACACCACAGGCAGAGGGCAAGAAAGCAGCTCACCCCCTCCCTTTGGTTCAGCCTCAGAGTACTCTCCTCCATTGCACCTTGCTAGAGATTTTAAAGGGAACTGGAGAATGGTTGGATTGGAAGTATTGAGACTTGATTTATGAGCTGGCTCTGTTGTGAGCACAGGTCTTACACCCAGAATCAGTAATGCCAGGAGTGGGAGGCCTCTTCCCAACTCTTCTAATTACTGGAATTTCTGTGTTGGACTGTGAGGAATTGCCTTGCTCATCCTAGTTGTGCAGAGTGGGAGCAGGAAGTAGGAAAAGCATTTTTTTTCAGCTGATTGCTCTTCCCTGGAGCTGCAGGGAGCCCGTTTACCTGTCCTGTGTTTATCAGAAGTACAAAGAGCTGTGTGCTGTCCCATGGAGAGCCAGGAAGAGTCACCCACAGCCCCTTGAATTCCTGCAGCTGGCAAAAGGAAGAATTTGCTGGTTCAGGTGCTGGTGAAGGCCGAGATCTCCTTCTGGAGCAAACCACAGAGTGAAACAAGGGCAGGCATGTGTGAACAGGCAGCAGGGCAGGTGCCACTGCAGCAACACCCACTGGGTGTCATGTCAGGGAATGCAGAGAGAACGTGGCCTCAGTCACAGCCACGGGCAGGTGTGTGCTAGAACCTGGAGAAGCTGTCCTGGGCTCCCTCCTGCCTAGGGATTAGTGCACCAAGCTGTGCCTGCCAGTCTGGAGGCACCCTGCCAATTCCTTGAAGCAGTTGGTGTTCCTCAAACCAGATTCTTCTCTTGGATGAGACTCCTTTGCCTCTGCTTTCACATTGCTGTTGTGAAATCTGAGCAGCCTCCACACCTGGTTTGCCAGTCTGGCTTTTGTAGCTCAGGCTTTCTCAGACTCTATTCTGCCCCACACATCGGCCATGTACCTTTTCTTTACATCCCTGTACGTTGGCACTGCTGCCCCTGGCACTTTGTGCCTCCTCTCCATCCCAAGAGCTCTTTCTTCCTTGATGTTATTCCATAGAGAGGTGTCTGTTTCCCACCCCTTGTCACTCCAAGTTTCCCTCACTGTTGTCATTTTTATTTGTATGAGGAAAGTAGCTCCAAGTCTCACAGCACCAAGTTCTGAAAGCCTTGAGATCAGTAGGGGCCTCCAGGCATTTCACTGGTCTCATTCCACTCTTGGGGATTTTTAGAGCTGTGGGTTACTAGAGAAGATACATGGACTCCTCTCCCTTTGTCTCTGCTGTAGAGACACAATTGACTCAGGTGTGGGGGTAAGACCTTGGCCAGCCCTGCCTGGAAGGGTGTGAAGGCAGGGGAAGGGACAGATCTGAACTGGGGACACACAGGTGGAATAAGATTGCTGGTTCTTTTCATTGAATCATGGAATGAGTTGGGTTGGAAGGGGCCTTACAGCTCATCTCATTCCAACTCCTGCTGTGGCAGGGACACCTTCCACCATCCCAGGCTGCTCAAATCCTGTCCAGCCTGGCCTTGGACACTTCAGGGATCCAGGGGCAGCCACAGCTTCTCTGTACCAGGGTCTCAGCACCCTTTTGCTGCAGGGGAGGAGTTGCCATGAGGCTGGTGATTGCTGTGGCTCCAGGGCATGGAGCTGCAGTACCCCCTGTGCCAGGGGCAGCCCAGAGAGGGTTCACTGTGCCATGAGTCTTTATCTGCATCATTCCCAGGGGATTTCTTTTGCCACCCCTGGCTCTGCAGGTGGGTGGGTGACAGCTGGGTGTTGCTGGAGCTGGGAGCTGCCAGCTGTGCTGCAGAGTTTTCTCTTTGCTCAGGCTCTACTGCCTCAAGATCTACGGCCTGTCCTCTCTGTGGCGCCTGTTCCGGGGGAAGAAGTGGAACGTGCTGAGGCAGCGGGTGGATTCCTGCTCCTATGACCTGGACCAGGTACTGCCACAGCCCTGGGGACACCCCGGGCCACTGCCCTTGGTGATGCCCTCCCATCCTGCTCTGATTGATGCTGGGACACAGATACAGGAGCCTTTGTGGTGCCCAGAACAAGGACATATCCCAACACTCTGAGCCCGTGGCTCTTCTGCTGCCTTACAGCACTCCTGACTACCCTGCAGCACTTTTCATTGCCCTGCACTCCTTCCCTGACCTCCAGCACCCTTTCCTTACCTGCAGCACCCCTTCCCTTCCCTATACCACTTCCATTCCCTGCACCCCTCCTCTTCCCTGCCCTGCACCCTTCCTTGCACTCTTTCCCTACCCTGCACCCTATTCCTGACCTCCAGCATCCTTTCCCTTTCCCTTTCCCTTTCCCTTTCCCTTTCCCTTTCCCTTTCCCTTTCCCTTTCCCTTTCCCTTTCCCTTTCCCTTTTCCCTTTCCCTTTCCCTTCCCCTTCCCCTTCCCCTTCCCCTTCCCCTGCCCTCCATCACCCCTTTCCCTTGCTCAGAGGGCCAAATTCTGGCAAGTGCAGAGTTTCCTGAGCACCTGGCAGGCCCTGGGGGAGCTGCAGTGGGTGTGTGGGTGCTGCAGATGCTGGCAGCTCCCAGAGCCTGGAGTGGGAATGGGGGAGGGATGGAGGCAGTTGGAAATGTGGTGCCCAGCAGTGTTGTCACAGTAACAGCCGTGGCAGCGTTTCTATTAAAAGGCCCCCGTTTCATTCACGTTGTGCTGGAGCCTGGCCCACACACTCTCACTCAAGCAGAGGCAGTTCTTTTTTTTTTTTTTTTTTTTTTTTTGTGGAGTGTGCTGTAAGCTCTTTTTAATTTCTGAAATGCCATGCAAAAGTCCAGCAGAGGCTGAGCTGCTCCAGGCCAGCAGCTGCAAACATCACTGAAATAATACAATAATATTTGGGAACTTGCAGGGTCAGTGCCTCTCTCTGTTACAACAGATCACCTCGAGCTTCTTGCACCAGAGCTGAGAGCTGGTTTTCTGTTTCTTTGGTGATTAAAAGCCTTTGGTGATTAAAAACCGTGCCAGGTTTGCATCAGGGCTCACTCCCTGTGTACTTTGAGGAGAATTGGTTTGGCACTTCAGGCTTCATCCTGCTGCTCTGGAGACCAGTGGGAATTGTGTCACTGGCCGGGTAGGAAGAGACATTCAAAGCAGACCTTAAAAGACTTTTCGAGGTTTAAACAACTGCAATGCAATGACAGGAGAAGGGAGAAACAACTGCTGTGAGGAGAATGGATGGGGTTATGGTCTATTCCTGGTTACAGCTGAGATGCTGATCCACCTCTCTGCCATGGGTTGTTTTCTTTCATGGTGTCCTGCAGCCGTGGTCCCTTTTTGCAGAGGTTGCAGTGCCCTGTGCTGCTTTGGCCTCTCTGCTCTGGAAGTGGTGACTGGAAATAGAAGAGTCAGGTCCCTGTTTGGTATAAATCTGAATTTCTCCCACTTGGAATTATTTAGACCTCTGTCAGCTGGGTTGGCCCAGAATAAAAATAACTTTTTCTGTGGGCAGTGGAGCTAATGACACCTGCTTCCCTGGGGATTTTTCTCCTTCCTCCTCTAAATATTGCTCCCTGACTCCAGCTTCTTCCTCTCTCCCATCTTCCCACTGAGCAAGAGGAAGAATTCCTGTGGCTGGACAACTCAGCTGGTTGCTGCCTTGGGGAATGTTCATCACCCAAATTCTGTCAGGTTTGCACCAGGTGCCTGCACTGCTAAAACAAGGAGGAACAAAAATACTTTTCAATTCTTCACAGTATTCCCATTCAAATAACCATTTCTTTGTTCTTGTCCACAATCTGATCAATGGCTCTAAAACTTTTGGGGACAGGGCGTGGAAAAAATGCAAGATCATGCAGGTCTTGTTTCCTAAGGAAGCTGACCTGAAATGGGAAATCTTGAATGTTGCCTGTAAATGAAAAGTTCTGTCAGGATCCAGCTTTTATTTTTCTTTCCAAATGTACTCCCATAATAAGGAGTTTTGAAGAAGGCCCAATGAGAGGAGAAATACTGAAAATATCCAAGGTAACAGCATTATTCACATAGGCAAGATAAAAACACATTAAGGAGTCCTGCAAACTTCCATTGCCTCAGAGTCTCCTATTTTTTATTTGTAATATATTTTTATTTTGCCACTGCTCTGCTCATTGATTGTGTTTCCTTTTTCCCCAGTTATTTATTGGCACTTTGCTGTTCACGATCCTGCTGTTCCTCCTGCCTACAACTGCACTCTATTATTTGGTGTTTACCCTGGTAAGATTTAACCCTTGAAACAAGTCAGCCATTCTCTTCTGAGGTAGGAAAAAATGGTTTATGATCATCCATAAAGAAAATAAAAATCTGGGTGTCTTAGGAAGGATTGTCACACAGCCCATGTTTGTGTTTTTCCAAAGGGAATTCCCAGCAAATCCTGGCCAGCAGGAGAAACTGTTCCACTCTTTTTCTCTCAGAAGTTGTTTTTTTTTTTTATGTTTCCATCCACATCTACAATGATGGCATCTCTAGTCTGATCCAGAACTTTTTTTTTTTCAGGGAATTAATTTGCTGTATTAAAAACTGTAAATGTTTTCAACCAAGCTTTCCTCAGAGGCTGGAACTTCTTTATTTTTCTTTTGTTCCCCCAATATGACCAGTCCTCTACATGGTCTGCCCAGAGCCAAATTTTCCACAGCCAGTGGCCATCAAATGCTTTCAGCTTTTTTTTTTTTTTTTTTTTTGAGCCTTCTCTTTTCAGATGAGCTTGGCAGCACAAAATAACTGCAGTGTGACAAAAGGAGGTGCTTCAGTCAGGGATAGAAAACACAGAGCAGGAAGCTCATTTCTGCCTGCTCTGCTCCTGCTCAAACTCTTCATGGGGTTTCTTCAGGCTGCAAAGAGCTGTTGCAGCTCACTGTTGGAGAGAGTAAAATTTACATTCCCTGGTACACAGTGATGGAGTTGACTCAAAGTGGGAGAATTTGGGTTTCATTTTCAGTTGTGGCTGTTGAAAATGAAATAATTCTCGTGTCCTTGCTGGTCACAGCATCTCCAGCTGTGGGAGCTTCATTCCAGTTACACCTTAAACCCAGATTGCTGAGGTTCTGAGCACTTGCAGATATCACACCCACTTTGGGAGGCTTTAGCTTAGCCCACAGCATTAGATCCCAGCTCAGCTTGGGAATTTACAAGTGTTTAATCTCCTGTTTCCTGAGATGTTTTGTTAAACTGGTTTTTGTAGCTCCGGTTGCTGGTGGTGATTGTGCAGGGCCTCATTCACTTGCTGGTGGACCTGATTGACTCCCTGCCTCTTTATTCCCTCATCCTTCGCCTCTGCAGATCCTACAGGCTTGCAGGTGAGTCCCTCAGCTCTGTCCCTGCAGAACTCCAAGCATTTTGTATTATGTGCTGGATTTTGGTGCACTGGGTCACTCCTGAATTGAGGATTCAGTGCAGTGGGGGTAGGAAAGAACCCAAGGTTTGAGTTGTGCAGATGTCCCTGCTGTGAACCAGCAGGATAAGGATGTCAATGGAAATAAATCTGAACCTGAAGCAGAATCAGGAGCACCTTTAGAAAGCCCTTGGCCACCAGAAATGACATCCAAACAAGCATCATATAAACAAGGTCATCTTTTATTCCAGTTCTAGACAGGTCAGGTAAAACTTCTGCGAGTCAAGCATGGCTGGAGCTGTGTCAGGGGAGGTTTAGGTTGGATATTATGAAAAGATTCTTTCCCCAGAGGGTTCAGGCACTGCCCAGGCTCCCCAGGGAATGGGCTCTGCCAGAGCTCCAGGAGGGTTTGGACAATGCTCTGAGGGATGCCCAGGGTGGGATTGTTGGGAGGTCCTTCCCAAATCATGATATTCCATTCCATGATTCTATTAAACAAGCTTTTGGCTTTGGTTGTTTGATCTCTGAAACAAGCCAAATCACAAAAACACTTGGAATATCAGCTGTTCCAAAGGGTTGGATCTACAATGGTTGCAAATCAATGGAGCTCTTTCAGTTCTGTGCTGACTTTGACTGACTGAAGCCCTGAGCTGAGGTGTTTGGATGAATTTCAAAGCTCTGGGCAGAGTTCAGATAATCATTCCCTTTTTGAGACTGCAGAGTTCAGATAATCATTCCCTTTTTGAGACTAATCTGTCACCATTTTGAAACCAGTCATTGTTTTTCCACTTTGGGTAACCATAAACCATGGCTGGCACTAGAGTAAGGACTCACTTTGGAATGCCTTTGACTGTCCACAGCTATGGTTGATCTAGTTACAATCAAGCACATCTAAATTATCATCTCCCATCCTTTTAAAGAGCATGCAGCAGGAATTTAGCATAGAAGAAAGAGCTTGATCATCAGGAAACCAAGGCCAGGCATCAAAGGCAGAGGAGGCTCAAGGCAACCTCAGCAGCTTTGTCTGCTGGAGTTCTGCCAGGTTCAGTTTTGGGAAGATAGAGCTGAGCTGTGTTACCAACTCTCTTCCTTTTCCATGGAAGCCTTCAGCAGGTTCCTATGAATTTCCTGGCAGGAATGTCTTAAACCCTTCAGGGTTTGCCTTTGGGGAACAGGAGATGCTGCTGAAGAGAAGTGACCCAGTAAGGAGCAGGATGTAGGGCAGGAGGAAATCTTGGTTCCACTGAGAGGTGTAAGACCATGAATTCCTTTAGGTTATGTAAGGCCACAGGTTACTTCTCCTCATTCCTGTTCAGCCAGGTCTCTGCTGCAGGAAACAAACTCCCACCTGAGCAGGGGATTGACTTCTCAGCTGAGTTCCTTTACTGGCACTGCAGTGCCTGTGAGAGGAAGAGGCATCTCTGAGCATTTCTGCAGCCTGTGTTGCTGCCCCAGCACAAAACCATGGCATGGCAGCAGGGACAGATGGAGCAATTGAATCCAATGCAAAGGACTTCAGAGAGTGTGGGTTTTTCTGTGCTGGAGTGATCTGCAGGACCCTGAGCCTTCCTACTCTTCCCATGAGGAGGGAACTGCTCAGGGTCCTGAGCACTGCAGTTACCTGCAGCTCTTTCTAAAACGAATTTATTGCCTTTTTGTGCTTGTATTTTCTTACATGTTTAAGACTCTTGAGCAAATAAATAATCCAATTAAGAAAGTGTTGGCCTGCAGCTTTAGAAGGGAGGTGTGTGGCCAGGACCTACAGAACCAGCATTTGCTGGGGTAAATGGACTGTTCCTGGGGTGAGACTCCAAAGTGCTCGACCACATATCTGAACCTTCAGTGCCTGCTTGTTTCTGTCTGCCAGAAAAGTAGTTCCTGGAATGGTTTAGACACTTCCTCATAGCCAAAGCTCTGTGAATCACATTGAGCACTTTGGTCATCCAGCACATTTGCTTGTTGAGGCCCAGAGAACTCAAACATCTATTTCAAGCCACTGGGGAAGCTCCTTTATCAATATTATCCAGCAAAATGCAGATAAATCCTTCCTATCCTGGCCAGAAAAAGCTTCATGATTTGGGGAGAGAGTTTAAACCAGAGCTGTGTGCTGGAGAAAAGCATTCTATCCCAGGAGTGAACTGTATCATTTTAATTAATACAGAACTTGAGGAAAAAGAGAAAACATTTTGGTTTTTCCATCCAGTGTGCAAGAAACCTAGAGATACTGCAGCAATGGCAGTTACACTTACAATGGTGAAGAGTTTTATTTCTATTTGTGCTGCTGTCAGTGTTTGATCTGTGCCTTGGTCTTTTCTCATCTTCTTACCTGCAGGAAAGAATAAACAGGGCATGCTTGGCTGGAACAGGTTTGCAGAGATGAATTGGTGGTTTTATTTCTGTGAAGTAACTTGACATTTTTGTAAGAAAAATGTCTCTCTGGTCCAAGCTGTTACCTTTGAAACATTGTATTAAATCTGTGTGTGTGCAGCGTGTCACCCTCAGAATCCAAAAATCTTTCCTGTTTATCTTTACAGTGTTGGCAATGAGGCAAATCCCAGAGGAAATAGGAGAGTGGCAGGTTTGATGGGGTCAGCCTGTTAAAAACACAGGGATTGCTTTGAAATATTTTAATGCCTCCAGGTCAGCCCCTTCCCTCTCTCAGCCTGAAAGATTTGCACATGTGCTCTGTCCACATGAGCACAAATTAAATGCAGGCTCTCTCTGCCTGCTGCTGACATGGAGTTCCCGTTCTGATGGAAGTTTGGGAAAAGTGGAAGGTTTTTCCAGTCCCTCTGTCATCTTCAAGTCTGTCTGGCTGATTTCTAGGCTTTGTGCTTGCTCTAGGACTGAGTTTTCAAGCTGGAGGTGAGAGGGTTTATTTTTAATGGAGCTGTGTCATTAGGCTTAAGGCATTGTAGAGACAATCCATCCTTCCTGTTGAAAACAGGGAATGTTCCCAAATCCAGAAAGGATGAACACAATTTCCAGGGAATCAGTTCTCAAACACCAGCACTGAGTCTGTGCTCCAGGCATTGAACCCTGGAATATCCTGGGTGGGAAAAAACCACAGGGATCATCGAGTCCAGCTCCTGACCCTGCACAGGACACCCCAACAATCCCACCATGGCTTTGCTCTCCTTGTTTTGTGTCTCTGCAGCTGGAGTGAAGTTCAGAGTCCTTGAGCAGCAGGATGGAAAACCTCTGAGGCTCCTTATGCAGGTAAAGCTCCTGTGCCTTCCCTGGCAGTTCCTTCCCCAGAGTGACCCCAGTCCACTGAAAGGCTCCACTTCAAAATTATCAGCTGTAAAATGCTAAAACAAGGGAAATAACCTCGTGTTGCTATGGCTGGCTGCTGCTTTCTGTGCTTTTTGATGCCCTGCTTGCATCGTGTGTTTGGAGAAAACGCAGTGCCCTGGGTGGCGTGAAGGGAAATGTAGAAGAAGGGGAGGTAGGAGAAACACAGAGCTGTGTTACTTCTGGGAATAAGAGCTCATGCCATCATCAGCTCCAAAAGAAGGCAGTTAAACCATCCAGAATGAAGCAGCAGGTAAAGCTCTTCTCCTCCAGAGATGCTGGGAAGCCTTGGCTGCTCCATGGGGCCAGCAGGACGAGAGCCTGGACAAGATGAGAGGGAAAGGGTCTCAAACTTTTCTCCTGAGTTGCTCTGGTGAGGGGTACAGGCAAAGCTCACCTGTGCTTTTGTAACCCCCCATTCCCACGCTCTGGCATCAAAGATACTAAAGGAAATTATCTTCTGAAAAGAAATGAGGTGTTGCCAGCAGGGAAAAGTTTTCCTTTCACTTTCAGGAGTGGAATTTCCATCTCCTGACCCAGCAGGAACACAGCCATGACCCAGGGCGGCTTTTCTTGCTCTCTGCATCCTAAAGAGGAGAGACTGCCAATAGTGTATAGCACTTATAAAAGCACTTGGACACTGGGAGAGTGTGTGGGAAGGATTTAACTGCAGCTTCCCAGTAGTTTTGCTTTTTCCATCACCCAGTCCCACCCTATTTCAGCAAAGGTCAGGCTAGCAGGGAACCAGCAAACCAGTTAGTAGCAATTCCAGGGGGAATCCCTTCTCCATATGTCTTCTAGGGCAAAACTAACATTCTCTGAGCAAGCTGTCTTCCCAGCTTCTGCCTTTCAGTGGTGTAAGAACCAAAATCTGCCATCCTCCCTGGCTAGGACATTCCAGGAGAAGGAAACCAGACAGCAGGAGCTGCTGAGCAGAGGCTTTGGCATTGCTGTCTGTGAGAGATGAGGTGGATGGAATCTGCAGAGGGAAAAGACCACGACTTAAAGAGCAGGGACACTGAATCATATGACTGTGATGAATTTTCCTTGGACCACTGCAGGAAGATCCATTTTCTGTCTGGAATATAGCACAAGTCATCACCTCGAGAGGTGGAAGTGCTGCAGTAGATGTCTGTCCTGGCCTTCTGTTCCAATAATAATGAGCAGACAGGCAGAAAAGGCACCTTTTTTTTTGCTCTCTGTGTGCTGGTGGAAATGAAAAATGGGCTTGTGTCAGAAATCTTGCTGAATATCCCACTTTCTGATAAGCTTTTGGAGAGGGTAATCTAAAAAAACTATTTTTAAGTGGAATTTTTATTTATTGTACATGGTGATGTGCCTTTCTTGAGAATCTGCAGTGGCTTTTCCTCCTCTCTCTGTGAAAGCCCCTCTTGGAGCTGTGCCTGGTGGGAGTCAGGCTGGACCCATGGACCTGTGCCCAAAATAATTGCAGCTGTAGGTGATAGTCTGAGCTGTCCTGTGGGGCACTGCTAATGGATTAGAAATCAATAATGCTGGCTTTGAGTATTCCAAACCAGCTCCTGCTCCTGCCAAGGGATTATTTTTGATTTTTAAGATAGTGTCTGTGGAATGCAAAGTCCAGACCCTGGAGCAGGGCAGGGGATGGGGGATGATATTTCCATTCCAAATGCTACTTAATATTCTTCAGCAACTCTTACATAGGTCAGTGTTTTCATTAGTGTTTCAAGTAATTTCTTGTGGTGCACAAGAAGAAATAATTCTGGCAGTGTGGCTCAACTGAACCAATAGCCCAGGGAGAAAACTGGCTTTAAGCTGAAGGAGGGCTGGTCTGGAGTAGATATTAGGAAAAAAGTCTTTCCTTTGAGGGTGGGCAGGCCCTGGCACAGGGTGCCCAGAGAAGCTCTGGCTGGCCCTGGATCCCTGGAAGTGTCCAAGGCCAGGCTGGATGGGGCTTGGAGCAGCCTGGGACAGTGGGAGGTGTCCCCTCCTCTCTGGTGTGTAACACACCCCCCTCTCATTCCCCCATCTCCTGCTGGTGCTTGTCTGCCCCTCTGCTCGGGAATGATTCTAGTGACACCCCTTGCCCAACTCCATTTGTTAATCTTGGGGGACATTAGAGGAAGATAAACACCCTTAGCAAGCCAGGGAGGGATTCTGGTGCTGTGTGAGGAGCAGGACTGATGTTTCCCTTGCTGCTGTCCCCTTTTCTCCACACAGATCAACCCCCTGTCCTATGGAGGTGTGGTGCAGACATACAGACTGCCCACCTACAGCTGCTATCCCAGGGACTCCTGGGCATCTCTCTGCAAGAAGCTGTTCCTTGGAGAGCTCATCTACCCTTGGAAACACAAAGGAGACAAGCAGAACTAAAGACACTGGAAGAACTTATGAACTTGACCTGAACAATACTGACTCCTAATGCTTTGGGACCAAAGGCTGCTCAGAGACAGCAACTGCTCCATCCCTTTAAATAGATTTTGGTAACATAGGAAGGGCTGAATTTTTAAAGGCAACTATTTTTGAACATTATTTTTCAACTTTCCTCTTCCCCTACACTGTGTTTGTATATTTATGCTAATAATTATTTTAGAAGCAAAAGCTTGAACCTGTCAGTGCCTCATGAAACCAGCACCCAGTGTCATGGAGGAAGCAGCTCCCAGATGGTTTGGTGATGAATTTCTCCCTCCACATCAGCTCACAGGGCTATAAAAGCAGCCCCTCAGGTGGTTCAGAGCCACAATGTTGTGGTGCCTTTCAGCCAGAACGTGGTTTGGACCTTTTATGCTGCAGCCTTCAAGCCAGCTGATCAAAACCATGTGGAGAATCAGCTTATGGAGTCCTGAACTGAAAACTGAACAGCTGAATGTCTGAGTTCATGGGATATTTATGAATTTCTTTTGAGGAGGGCTTGCACTCACCCTCCACCAGAGAAGGTGCTGAAAGAGTGGGGCTGGAGGCCCAGAAGCACAGGCTGTTGTATCATGATTCTGTGATTCCTCTTAGGTGATTTTTTTGCTTTGGATACATTTCCAAAGTGCATCAGTGCTTGGCTTTCCATGGCCTGGTCTCATTTTGATGTGTCTCCTATTCTCTCTCTCTTGGAAAGGTACCTGTGCACTGGAGGGTGATGTCCCACTGGGCATGATGTGGTGGTCAATTTTAAATATAAATTTAAATTTAAATTTGTGATGCATTTAGTGGATGAATGGTCTAAATAACATTTTCACTTCAAGTGAAGCCAGTCATGAGCCATCCTCACCTGGCACTGAGCAGAGCAGGTTTACACCTTACCTCCCTCTCATCTTTCCCCTGGAGCTCCTAAATGATGTCCCCTGGTTCCTCCCATGCCTGCACAGTTCAGTTTGCTGATTGCTGTGAGAAACTTTATTTTTGGTCTTGTGAAAGTAATGTTTCTGATATCCTGAGTTTTAAAAACTTTCTATGAGACCAGACAGTTCATTATGGTCCTGATCATGGTCCTTTGGGATCAAATGCCATGAAAGCCCCAGAGACAGCACAGAGCCATGAAAACCAGCAACTGTGACCTTCCTATTGGGAACCTGCCAGATGGATCAGATGTTCCAGTGTTGGGTTTGTTTACTAAAAGCTGATACTGCCTCTGGGGTGGGGAAATACCAAACTGAGGAGAAGCTTTTCCTCAAACCTGAGACCCTGGATCTTCTGCAACAGAGGACCTCGAGCAGCCTGGCTGGGCAGTGGCAGCTCCTTGTGGGTGCAGTTCTCCTGTGTCACCCAGAGTTGGTGCCTGGGCTGCCTCTCTGCTCCTCACACGGGGTGTTCTCCTTGTCCTCGATGGTATCTGAGCATCTCAGTTGCTTCTGCTGGATGTTTGCCACATTTCTCCTCTTCCTTTCCATTCTCTGCTCTGAGCCTTCCCCCACCCTTTTCCGACTCTGTGCAGAGACATTACAACAACGTAGCAGACATCCTGCTCCAGAACACTTGACCTTATGTCATCTCTCTAATTAGAACTTAGGATCAGCCTCATCTCCCACAGCAGCACAGACTGGCCCAGCACTGGCATTTCCTCAGGGAAGGCTCTGACTCTGATTTATCCTCAGATCCAGATTATCCAGAGCAGCCTTTGAGTGAGAAGTAGTTAAAAATTCCACATCTCCCATTCCTACCACGCACCCCTTATAGCAGGCAGCAAGCAGGCTTTGCCAGCCATCAGTCAAAGACTCTAATCTTACAGACTTTTTTAAAATACTGCATTTCCTTATTATTATTTCTCCCACCTTTTGGTTCCCAGTGCTGCCACAAACCCCCTCTTTACTTAGGCAGGGGGTTTGTGAAGGAAAATGTGATTCACTGCGTGAAAAACTGTATCCTAGAGAGAAATTCTGTCTTGGAGAAATACTTTCTTCCCCAAACCAGGACAGCATGTGACAATGCTGAAAGGAAACCTCAGTAATTACACTGCACTGCAGGCTGGTTATGGGTTTGGGAGTTTTCCCTGGTGCTGCAGCTGGACTGTGCCCTGTTCAGGCCCACACAAAGTCTCTTGCACAAATACACAACCCATAGGTTGATTTTCAGTAGTGTAAGGCAGGAAAATCTGCATTTCACCCTGCAGAAAACAAGCTGTTTCACCCTGTGCTGTCTCTTCCTGCTGCTACAACACCATCTTCTTGCTTAACACTGTCCCTCAGTGATTTACCCTTTGTGTTCGACCTGCTGGTTACACCATCACAGGAAACTGCTGGAGGTTGTGATCACCAGCTCCAGCCCCTGCTCACTCAGGGCTGGTTGCCCAGGACTGTGTCCAGATGGCTTTGGGATATCTCCAAGGATCTCCTGGACAACCTGTGCCAGTGCTTGGTCATCCCCTCAGTGAAAAGGTGTTCCCAGCTCTCAGGCAGGGTTTGATGTGTTTGTTTGTGTCCCTTGTCCTTGTGTTGTGCAGAGCTCGGTGACACCGTAACTCAGATTGCCTCAGTGAGTGTGAACATCAGCAGACCTGTGTCATCTCTGCTCCTGTTCCCCCTCTTTAGGGACTTCTCAGCAGCCCTTTTGCCTTTTGGGGGCTAAAGCTTTGGTTAGGGGGGTGCCTGTGCATTGATTCAGATCCCTGACTTGCTCCTTGCTCCTTTTCTGGACTTGGTAGCAGAGAGCACTTTCTCTCCAGCCACACTCACACCTGAGCTGAGCTCACAGTGGGAGCTCTTGGGGCAGCAGAACCCCAGAGCTGGCAGTGTCCATGTCTGCAGGGTCAGGGAACAGCCCTGGGGCTCTGCAGGGTGAGGGTGCTGTGCACACACAGGGGATGGCTCTGGATCTCAGCTCATCCTCCACATGACAGGAGCCCACAGGGATTGGGAGGTTTGTGTGCAGGATAACTTTAAACTTTAAACTTGTTTAAAGCCACCCAAGCCCCACGAGGGCAGCTGATCTGCCTTCCTGGGTGAGAACACAGTGCCCACCCGCTTTGCCTCTGCCTCACCATTTTGCATTAGGAGTTGCTGCAAGAGTCTATTGCCTTTGGTTCCAGTCCTTATCCACACCTGGGCCTCAAAGCAGGAATGCTCAGACTCTCCATTCACCACCACAAAGAGCTAAACAGGAGGAGTGTTCCTGCACTGATGAGTGCTGGAGGTGACAGAACACCCCCCCCTGCATTCCCAGGCAGTGCAGGTGTTTGGGGGAAGCTGCAGGACCCAGGCCCAGCTCAGGGCAGGGATGGGCTCCAGCTCCTCTCCCATCCACACAACATCTGGCACTGGGGAAGTTCATGAGGACTCCACAGTTCTCATAATCAATCCTCCTCACAGTATTTTCTGCTTTTAAATAAAGTATTATAAAAGAGCACTGACTCATTGAGAGTTTCATTAAAAGCGTGTGAGTGTTTGTGAGTGAGGTTTGGCAAGGAAGTTCAAACCCACTGTGCATTTCTCCTTCCCTCCCGTGAGCCACCAGGCTCTGAGCAGGAGCAGTGTGTTTATTTTAAATGTCACCACTAACCCCAGCTGAAGGTGACTTCCTTCCCACCGCAGCCCTGATGTGAAATGCAGCCTGGTGATGTGAAACACAGACCAACCAGTCCAGGAACGAGCCCTGGCTCAGGAGCCACAGTGGCTTCAGGCTCAGGGCAGCTCCAGTTGTGTGTGTGAGTTTAGGGATGGAGAGCTTTGTTCTACTAGTAGGTTTTATTGGTTGATTCAACCTTTTAATCAGAACAGAGAAGGCTCCAGGGAGAGCTCAGAGCCCCTGCCAGGGCCTAAAGGGGCTCCAGGAGAGCTGGAGAGGGACTGGGGACAAGGGCTGGAGGGACAGGACACAGGGAATGGATCCCACTGCCAGAGGACGAGGATGGATGGGATATTGGGCTGCACCGACAATGGGCTGCACGCACCTCCCACCCCAAAAACCCGCTGCTCACCATAAAACGGACACTCACCCACCTGGATGCCCCCAAATCGTGGGTGCCTCTCTTTCTGGATGCCCACCCCACACCTGGAGGAGAACACTTGTTATGCCCTCCCTCCCTCCCACATACCCACACACCTGGACACCTCTTACACCTGGATGCCCCCAAATCCTGGCTGCCTCTTATTGGATGCCCCACACATCTGGATGCCCTCCATCTACACATCTGGATGGTGAGCACACATCTGGATGCCCCCTCCATCTACACACATAGATGCTCAGCACACATCTGGATGCCCCCCGTTCCTGGATGACACCTGGGTGCCCTGTACACACGGGTGTTCCCCAATCCCTGTCCCCAATCCCGGTCCCCAATCCCGGTCCCCAGTCCCGATTCTCTCTCCCCGCCTCCAGTGCTCCCCCGCCCGACTCGGTATCCCATCATGCTCTGTTTCCCGCAAGGCACGCCGGGAGCTGTAGTCCCCAGTAGTCCGCTGGCCCTGCCCCTGAACGCTAAGGGGCGCGTCGGGGCGGGGCGCTTTTGATTGACGCGTGGCTAAGCCTATGAAAGCAGCATATAGGCGGAGGAGGCGGGGATACCCCTGATTGACGCGCGGCTCAGCCTATGGGAGTGGCGAGAGCGGGGCCGAGGCGCCGCCTGTGCCCGGGCGGCCGCGGTGTCTCGGTGAGGCGGGGGCGGCCCGGCCCGGCCCGGCTGAGGTGGGTGGCGGGCCCGGAGCCGGGGCTGTCCCGGCGCGGTGCTGCGGCCCGGCGGGGCGGGGCAGGGCGGGCTCGGGGCCCGGCGGGGCGGCGGCGCTTTGTGCGGCCGGGAGGGCGGAGCGGGGCCGTGTCAGCGGCGGGGGCGCTGCGGGGCCGGGTCGGGCCGGGCCCTTCCTCCTCCTCCTTCTCCTCCTCCTCCTGCTCGTCCGCCGCAGGTCCCAGCGCGGCCCCGGCGGAAGATGCGCGGCCGGCGGTGAGCGGCGGCGGGGCAGAGGCCGCAGCCCGAGGCTGGCTGGCGGGCGGGCGGGCGGAGGATGCGGGCCGGGCCGCCCCGCCGATGAGAGGCAGGATGGGCACCCAGGGCAGCCCGGTGAAGAGCTACGATTACCTGCTCAAGTTCCTGCTGGTGGGCGACAGCGACGTGGGCAAGGGGGAGATCCTGGAGAGCCTGCAGGACGGCGCCTCCGAGTCCCCGTACGCCTACAGCAACGGTAAGGGGGAGCGGGCCGCGGGACGGGACCCCCATGGCTGTCACAGCCCTGTCGCTGTCACCTCCCCTGGCCACCGCTGTCACCGCATCCCGCGGGGACAGCCCAGGGCCGGACCCCAGCGCCGAGCAGGCGGGCAGGGAGGGGTTGTTTTGCTTTTTCCTTTGTTGGTTTTTTTTGCCTTTTTTTTTTTTTTTCCATGAACTGAGCGCGTGGCAGGCAGCTCCGAGGCCTCCTCAGCGCCTTGAAATGCCCTAAAACTGGAGGAGGATGTGGGTAGAGGGGCTGGTGGCTGATGTAATCCCTGGATACCCTTCCCAAAGCGGGTCCCGCTGTCAGGGCAGGGCAGGGCCGGGCTGCCCTCCCTCTCCTCGGCTGCCACAAGGACTGAGCCGTCCCCAGAGGAAACAGGGGCTGTAACAAAAGAACCGGAGCCTCATTCCCAGCTCTGGCTCTGTGGCTGCACCGAGAGCGGCCGCGTTGGCTCATCCACCTCCTGCCAGCGCCGAGATTCCTAATGGAGCCCACGGCAAGACCATTACGGTATCACAAGCCCGTAATTAAGAGCCGAGGAGCGTCGCTGTGCATTTCCTGCAGTTCCAGTGTGGCACGGCCTGGCGGGGCGCGGGTCCTGCTGTGGCCTTCAATCTGTCATCCTTTCCCCTCTCCTCGGTGCACAATAACACCCCCGAGGGCTCAGACGGTGCCGAGTTTTGCCTGGATCAGGAGCCCGAGGGAATCAGGAGCTCCTTGGTGCTCTGCCCTGGCCGAATTCGAGGTGTGAACCACCACATTCGAGTCCTTAGAGCCACCAGCAGCTCTCCAGGGGCTGATGCAAGTGCAGCACCTGCTCCACGGAGATTTCCAGGGAGGTGGTGGTGACTCACAAGTGGAGCTGCCTGTGAAATGGAAGGAGAAGGCTTTGGTATCGTTCATCTCCTCGGGTCTGGGCTGCTGTGGTTTGCCTTCGAGGAGGGCTGGGCACTTTAGAGCTTCCCCGAAGAGAGTTTGTGTTTTCTGGAGAGCCTGCCTCGCCTGGGAGCTGGGGAATTGCTCCCTGGGGTTGGTGTTTGCTGTGCAGAGTGTAACGGGGTGGCTGATTTAAGTGAAGTGTTACAGTTAATATTTTCTCCTGATGAAAGTGGGTTTGAATCAGGCTGGGTAGGAATAAGGAGTGACTTAAGTGGGGTCTTTGGGGTGTAAGCATGGAATGCACAGAACAGGGATTTTGGCTATGGCTACAGACCTTTTGTCCCACTCTTCTGTAGCAACTAAACACCAGCATCTTTTTGTTGGTAACAGAACTCTCAGTGAATAGTTTCAGACCCTTCCCTTGTCCTCTGTGGGTAACTGAGCCCATTCCTAATTAGAGAATTAGGTCACACGCTGTTGTTTCACAGTAATACGTGCTCTGATAGTCTCTGCTCCTCTTGATTGTGGGAAGTGATGCACCTTTAGGATAATCAGCTGGAGTGGCTTTGATATCCAGGTGAATTTGATGCTGCTGATGCTGCTGACAGCTGTGCTAGTGGAGCTCCCTGGGACGTGCTGCTCCCCTGTCCTGACAGAGACCATCCCCTGAGCAAAACCTCCTGGATTTTGGGGACAGCTCAAGCATCCTCTTTAACACACGTCCCTAATGCCATCCCAAACCAGCAATGCCAGAATGTTGTGTGAGCTTGTGTTTGTAAGTCTGCTCTGTAAGCACGTTGTCCTCATCCCCTCCCAGATCCCACACCCCAATTTTAAAACGAGTGTTGTATCATCTTACCACTGTTTTGGCCAGTGCAGAAAGCACAACTTGCCTGTGCTGATGTTTGCTTTGGGCTGCTCTCGTGATGGGGATATCTCAGCTCCCTGACCTTGGCAGGGAGGGGGGAGAGAGAATTTGCCTTCTCTGCCTGCTTGGGGTCTGCTGCTTGTACTCTGTTGTGTGGAAACATTTGTAAGCAGGCAGGTTTTGTGGTGCAGCGTGGAATGGATCGTCTTTCCAGCTCGGGGAGGGCACACCCTTAGAAGTGAAGCTCTGTAAATGTAGCTCTGTATTTCAGCTGCTCTTACCCAGCCTGTTAGAAAAGGGATTGATTGATTAGAAAAGGGATTTCCTCTCTACTCCATGGGCATCTGGGTGTTGGATCAGCACACAAGTGAGAGGTGAAAAGCCCATTTTTCTGCTGGCTTTCAGGTGCTGTAAGCAGCCTGTGTCCAGTATCCAAGAGCTTTGGGTGCAGTGGGAGCTGTGTCTGTCATGCAGCACCACAGGTGCTTCTGTCCATCCTTTTCCAGGATCCCTGAACAGAAGTGTCTCTTCTCAGCATAGCCTTGGAGCCTTGGCACCTCGTTCTAAATCAGGCACATCTTAAATTAGCCCCTGCATTTCCTGTGGTGCATAGCAAGGCCTCAGCAATGTCCTTTCCTTAAATTGCTGGCAAAATGAACCTGCTCTGTGGGAGCAGAGGTGGTTGTTACTCCTGGTGCAGGAAGAGATGTGAGCAATGCCCTGACCATTGCTGCACCAAGCTGTGAGGGCACTGAGTGTGGGACTTTTAGTGACATAAAGGTGGCTTTTTGAGGAGGAATTTGAGGTCCAGTTGTCACTTGTGTGTTCCTTCCTCAGTTCATGCTGGAGCTATGGAGTGTATCAGCCTCCAGGAGCATCACTCTCTGTGAAGAACAGGGAGTGTTGTTTTTGTCCTGTGGCTGGATATTGTAACTGATTTGGACTTAACTTTTGCTTTTTTTTGACCTTCCACAGAAGACCCTGAATTAAGCCTTCCTACTATTGTTTTGACAGGGAGAACATTAATGTTCTTCTGGGCTTTTCAGCGTTGTCCTTCTTGCCAGCTTTCACCCTCCCTTTCCCAAATCTGCAGTTGTGGAGGCAGGATGCTGTTCCTAGAGCCACACAGCTGGAGGATCTCACCTGGGAACCCCAAATCCTGCATTTTCCCTGAATGCCCTCTGCTGTCAGTGCTCCCTCTGCCCAGGTTCAGGGAGGGGCTGCTCTGACCCCACGAGCCAGGGGGTTACACCAGACTGGGAATGAAATTTGTGGATATGAGTCCCCTACACAGATCACTTTGATCTTTAAACAGCTTACTTGGGGTCTGTCCTTTTCTATCCCCATGTACTGGAGGAGGACAGAAATGTCTGTGCTCCCAGGGTGGTTTGGGAGTGGGATTTATGAAATTCAGGGCAATGTGTGTCCCCTGCATCAGGGGCAGCTCCTCACCTGAGGGACCCGTGGCTTTGTCACCACCGTGTCACACACATGGAATAGCTGGTTATTCATGTGCTGCAGGGAGCTCACCCAGCAGGTTTGTTGGCTTGCTGGAGCCCCTGGTGAGTCAGGGCAGCGCTCTGTGCTGTCAGACACTGGTGCTGGCCCAGGAGCAGGGCCAGGGCTGGGCTCCCCACGCAGAGCTCAGGGTGATGTGCTCCCTTCTCACACGATGGAGGGCTTTTTCTGCCCCTGCCTTCCCCCTCACCTGCTGCTGTTCCCACAGGAAAGCAGGATTGTGTGTTAGGGAGAGAGTAGAGCATGTTTTGGAGCAGATGGCTTCAACTGGAAAGGGGGTGGATTTTTATTTTTATTTTTTCCTGTCCTCAGCTTGTATTAAGAAAGTGATGAGGATGCAGCCAATGTCCTCACTCTGATCTTGCAATGAGCACACAAAAGCTAAAATGAGAGCCCTGCCCTGACACCAGCCCTAAGGCACTGAGCTCCAGCACCTCCTTTCAAGCCTGTTTCTTGGCTGGGTTTTAGTACCTTGATTCAAGCCCCATCCTCAGGTGCTCTGTATCCCCCTGCTATCCACACCCAAGGCCGTGTCAGGGAAAAGGCACCTGAAGTGCTCAATGCAATAACTGCTGACAGATTTTATGGTTCAGGTGAAAAGTGGATCTTTCCCAAGGGCTCTTCCCCTGTAGCAGAAGTGCAGGAATTCAGCTCCAGGGCAGCAGCAGCAGCAGCAAGCCCACCAGAGCTGGGGTTCCATGGCAGGAGCAGGGGCTGGGGCACTGCAGCTTCCAGGAGGAGCAGGAGAGGCAGCTGAAGACACTGCCCAGCCCTCAGAGGTGGTGGGTCCCCTCCAGCTGCCTCTGTTTGCCTGGGGACTGCTGTTAATTGCCAGGTTGTTTATTTGAGTCATCCACAGCTTTGGATGTCTTTCCCTCTGGTCGTTTCTGTGCATTTGTCTGAGTCTGGAGATCTCTGAGATGTCTCTTTCAAGTCTTCCTTTACAGCAGTTCCTCTCTGGTGTGTCCCTATGGCCTCTCAGGCAACCAGAAACTGCCCTGGTGGTTCCATGGCAACCAGGGATAACCTGTGCCAGGGCAGTGTGGATGGACGGGGAGTGAAGAGACACTTTGTGTCGTCCTCCTTGCTGCCTTGGAGTGCATTTGAAAGGATGTTTCCCAGTGCTTTTGCCCCTTGCCTGCTGATTTTCCAAGACTGACCATGGAGATGGTTTCTTCTTTCTGATCCTCAGCCTCCACGGTGCCGCTGGAGGTCCTGCTGCACTGGTTCACTTCTCACAGCATTAAAAAGTGTGTAGTGAGCATCTCTGCTCTAAACTTGAACTGGTGTAGGCACAGGACCTCTCTTGACACTGCTCACCCTCCTGAGCACACAAGAATTGCTGGGTGACCCCACGAGCAGTAAAACCTCAGGCTGGGCCAGCCCTGATGTGATGACACTTTCTGGGCATGAACATGAAAGCTCCAGGTGCTGAGGCCAGGTTTCTCATGGCAGCTGAGCCCCCATGCTGGTGCTGCACTGTCAGGGCTCTCTTTGGCATCCTCAGGGAGGGAATCCTTGATTCTGGTGCTGTTTTCCTGCCTCCTCCTCCTCACCTGGCCCAGTCCCACCTGGGGTGTCCTGCTCTGCCAGAACAGCACTGTCCCCAACACAGCTGCTGGGGCTGCCCCACTGCTCCACACCAGTGGAAACTGCTCTTTGTTTTCTGGCAGGGCTGGATTCTTTGGAATAATGTTTGGAATAATGTCTCAGTTTGAGGCTTTAGCGCTCTGATGCGAGGAGGATTGAGGCAAAGTGTTCCAAGTGCAGCTCAGCCATCACGTTCCTGTAGTGGCTGCACAAGTGATGTGCAGGAAATGTTTGAGCTGGGCTGTGCTGGCCGTGCTGCTGGAAGCCTCTTTGGATGGTTTGCAAAGTGGTTGTTGCAGCAATTCTTCGCTGTCTGCCAGCACTTACATCAATGTCCTTCAGAGATGTTCACTTCCCTGTCATCAGAGATGCAAAGCTGAGCTCATCAGAGCAGGCAACTCAGGAACAGCTCCAGCATCTCTTATTCCTCCATTGTTTACTACACAACCTTTGTGTGAAAAATAATTCCAAAGATACAGTGCTGAACCTCCAGCTCTGCTTGTTGTGGGGCTAACCAGCTGCTGCTTAAACTTAAATCCCAAAACAAAACAAAACAAAAAAATCCCCATCAAGCAAAAACTCAACTCCCAAACCCAGTACCTGGCAGGTTTGGGTCTCTCTCTAGTCAGGATTAGAGGTGCTCAGCAGTGTAGGTTGTGTGCAGGACTTTTGAGGAGAGTTCTATTTTTGTTGGGGTTTTATAAAGCTGCAGAATTCTGGACTGCACTGCAGAGTTCTCAGCACCTCTAATCCCCCTATAAAAGCTGTGCTTTTATGGCTGTTAACGTGTTCCAGGGCCCTGAGTGCACAAAGGTGATGTGAGCCCAGCAGAGCAAAGCTGAAATGGGTGGAATGTTCTTGTAATAACTGGGATTAAAAGTTTCTCTGTGTTTGTTTGGGGTTTTTTTGTTTGTAAAAAGCAGGCAGGTTTTGGTCTCTCCAGATTCCACACCAGCATTGCCCACTCCTCTCCTGGTGTGGGGTTTTTTTTTTGGTTGGTTCAGTATTTAAGCTGCATAGGAAAGACCATGGAAATTAGTCTCCTCCTCCTCCTCCTCCTCCTTCAGCTTTTGTTTCCAGCTGTTCCCTGGCATGTTTTCCTCTGCAGGCTCGCTCTCTCTGGAACAGCAGAACATCTTTCCATTGCACTTGAGAACAGCAATGCTCTGAGCTGAGGCTCTATAACCTTGCTGGTTAAAATCTGATTTTCTTTCCCTTTGCCCCTTGCTGTCCCCAGCACTCCAGCTTGAGCTCTACAGGAATTTTATGTCATATCAATCCCTGTGTGATCGCAGGCACTGGAGGAGGAAGGAAGGAAGCTCCAATGTGAAAACCTTCAGCTTTGTTTTGCTAAAAGCTTTGCTGTAAGGTGAGACTCACCTGAAAGAAAATTACCCTGGGGCGCAGAGGGTGGTGGATTAAGGCCAGAAACCTCCATCAGAGTCTCTTTGCTTCTGCAAAAGTTGTAGTAAATAGTGAGGTTGCAACATAGCTCGGCGATTGTTTGTTCCTCAGAGATTGTTTGTTCCTATAGAGCCTCTATTTGCTGAAAGTATCTTTACGTAGCCAGAGCTCTTTAGATTTTCTTCCTCTTTTCTACCCCGTGTTTGTTTCATTTCCATCGGCCCATTCCAGACGTTGTTAGATAATTTTAAAACTTTGACACCTGTTCTCTTGTAAATATAACACCTGAAATTCTTGGTGTCCTGTGTGTTTTGTGCAGTATATCAGGCGTTGAACTGGGACAAAAGTCCTCGTGCCATTCAAACATAATATTTGCTGCTGAAACTATCAGTGGTTAAAGAGGAGACAAGCAGAAAGGGGACATTGAAAGGCTGTACTTAAATAGGAGTTTAACAGAAGGTTCTGAGCATCTTTGGGGTAACCTTTTAAGTAAAATGCAGAGGGTTTTTAAAAAAAAAAAAATCTTTTTTTTTTTTTTTTAGGGATTTTAAGTTGTTTCCAGCCCAGCTATTGAGTTCCTGGGCCAATTTGGGGGTTTTTTTTCTGTACCATTTTCCTCTCTGTGCAGGTAATTGCCCCTGCTCAGTCCTGGAGACAGAAATTCCCCAGCCTTGTTTCTTTTGGTACCAGGACCTGTAACAGCCCTTTTGCCCACGGCTCTGGAGTGGAATCCAAATGGACTGGAGACAGAATTAGATGGAAAAAACCCCAACCAAACCATGAACAAAAAAAATGCAACAACTCACCCTCTCACCCCACTTTTCCCATCATTTATTTAATCTTAAATCTTCTCTTGTCCCAAGAGTTGTTATTTTTCTTACATTGTCAAACTGCCTGAGTAACTTAGTGGTAAAATCCGTGCAGCAGGAAGCTGCAGGCCTGTGCTGTGGCCCAAAGAGATGAAACTCTGCAGGGTAAATAAATCTTACCTGTGCTGCTCACCCTGCCAGCAAATGTGTTTGCTGTGCAACACCTCTGTGGGTTGAGACACACTTGGGTTCATCTGTATTAAAAGGCTGAAATTCAATGCTTTCTTCTGTTTTAAAAATGTCAAATGCTGGCTTTTCTCTGGTGGCAGCAAAAGTGCTCCAGAGAGGCTGCCGAGGTAGCTGGAGTGAGATCTTTGTCCTGTAGGTCAGGAGGGGACCAATTTTGGGCTTTGAAAAGCTGTTTTCAGGCTGGTGAGAGCAGAGTTTGTCCAGGTGTGTGGTGAGGTGCCAACAGGGCCAGGCCATCCTTCAAGGACAAGGAGGGAGAACTCACCACACCTGCCAGGCACTCTAAGTCAGGTCCCTGGGGATTTGTTGTCATTGGAAACAGGAAAAGGTGAACATGGAAAGTGAAACCAATATTAGAAACCATCCCGGTGCTTCCAGCATGGAGCAGCCCTTTCCTGGCATTGGGCTTGTGGTTGGTGCAGCCAGAGAAATTCCTGAGGAGTGGAATCTCTGTAGCTGCTCTGGGAACTCTGCAAGTGTCTATTTAACCTGTCTACATCCATCTGAAGAGCTGCAGGTCTCTTTGGGTGTTCAGGTGTGGAGTGTTTTATCCCTGGCAAAAGCTGGAGATGCCAGCTGGGGTGTGGATGGGGATTGCAGGGATCAGAGGCAGCCTGTGCAGGATCCCTGAGCCTGCCATACACCCTGCATGCTGTGGGGATTGCCATGAGCAGCATTTCCCTGCACAGTGTCCACACAGGGATAGGATATTCAAAATATTTTGGACTAAAGACTCAGATTTTTTTGAGTGTTGGGATTTATTTTTTTTTTCTCCCAAGCATATCTTGATGTTTGTACGGTCATCCAGCAACAATGCAGACTGTTATGGTGCCCTCTGATTTCCCTGACAGGCTGCCTTTGTTTCTGCGTGCAGCTGTGTAGTTTTTATGGAGATCTGAACTGCAAGGCATGAAGAAACTCTTTTGTTTGTTGTCGCTTCTGTGCATAAAATCGTTCTTGATTTTCTTCTAAAGCACAAATCCACTTCACATGGCTGATTCTGGACTGACTTTGGACTGTTTCTGGGATTTCCCGGGTGGCCGCTGAAATTGTTGGAGCTTTAGGAACAGATTTTACTCCTGGCTTCAGATGCTTTCTGATGCAGTTGTCCCCCTGAAGTGTGCCTAGAACAGAGTTCCTCTGTGTGAGGACCAGCTGAAATGATGTTGGGTTTGGAGCAGGCAGTGGACGAGTGAAATCTCCAAATCAGTGTTTTCCTTTTGGCTGGTTACAAAACCAAACAAGCAATTGTTTGCCAGAGGTCCCCACCTAGGAGCCCTCCCAGCTGGAGTTGAAGATGCCTGGGAGCTGATGTGAGCAGCCTTCCTGTGAAAAGGCTTCCAGGCTAAATGGAAATCCCTCTCAGCTGAAATGAGGCTTCTATGAATGGAAGATGGAGTATGTTTTTTCAGGAGAAAAAAATCTACAAATCTGGGTGACTACAGATAATTGAAAAGCGTTTGTTCTGTCTCTCTCTGTTTCAATATGAAACAGAGTACGAGGTGCCTGGCAGCTCGTTGGATTTCTCACAAGCTCTGCAGGCAGGAACTGGGCTGGTTTGCAGTGCTGCTCTTGGGGAACTTCCATCATCCTGCTCAAAACAGAGTAGTGATACTGTGAGAGAGGCTGTACCACTAAAAAACACAGACCTAGGTTCAATCTACCTGTTTGGTTGGCCGGTTGTTGGTGATGACAATTTGTTTCTCTCTCCACAGAGTAGGTAATTGAATGCATGACTCAAAGGGATGAGCTCATGTGTTGTTTGGAAGGGATTTTTCCCATGGCTCACAGCTCTGAGCTGACTGGTTAAATCGCTGCTGTTAATGTGCTGCTGTACACACTTTTTAAGGTTGGGTGACTTCATCAGTTGTTATTTGGATAGCTTGAATTCTCTTTTTTTTTTTTTTTCATCTGTTGTGTTGATGCCCTCATACCACATTTTTTTCTGAACAATTTAGTATCACTTACAGATGACAGAGACAGTAACTCCTCCTCTAAGTGCATAGTAGGAGCTGGGGTGGAAAATAATGCACCTGTAGTATCTTCTTATAGATGTTGCTGCCTCTTTTTAAAGTGCTCATGCAATGAGAAAATCTCAAACCTGCATCTGTGGGTGCTGGCCCCAGCAGCTGCCTTGTGCCTGGGAGTGGGTTTGGTGTTGGATTAGTACATTTGGTTAAACCTGTTTGCTCTGAACGTGCTTTCAGCAGCTCCTGGCCACTGTGATTTCCATGCCCGTCTGCCTCGTTTGACTGGAAGTGAAGCAACAAGTTTTCCTCTATCAGCTTTTACCCACAGACTATCAATTCTGATAGCTGGATTCTGCCCTTTTACTCACAGGCTGCTGAAGGCTTGTAAAAAAACCTCAAAACAACAAAAATAGGATATTTTAAACCACATTTATAATATGTCCTGGCTTTGTATTCTGCTCTTACAGCAACTTGGTCACTGTAGGTGACATTTCATGACCATCTCCACCATAAGCAATTCTTAAACAAAAAGGTGCAGGGTGTGGGGTGAGGTGAGAGGGAGCAGTGTTGGGGGTGTAGTCTCTGTTGTCTTGTGGAATATGGTTCTGCCAGAAAAGGACTCCCAGGAGGAGCTCAGTGCCCACTTTGGGGTGAGTTTGTATGGCCCTGGCTGTGTGGCAGGAAGGTGCTGTGGAGTAGCTCTGTCACTCCCTGTGTAATGGTCCCAGTACATCCCCAAACTGAGCACTGGAGAGACTCTGGTGGAAACTCTGCCTGTGGGTAACACCCTGTGCCTGTTTCACCCTGAAATAACCTCACCAGGAGGGTTCAGGGCTGCTCTGAGCTCCTCTGCCAATGTCTGTGTTGTCCACGTTCCTGCTGTGAGTCCCAGGTGTGAGTGTGGTTTGCTGGTGGAGGTGGTCTGGGGTCTGGTTTTGGGGTGAGGTTTTTGCATGCTGAGGACTGGGAGTGACATTCTTATTCTGTAGCTGATCTGCCAGCAGACCTGGAGTTATTATTCTCACCTTCTGGCTTCCATTTTGTGCTCTCTTCTCCCTTCTTTATTTTCTTGGGCTTGTTGAGGATGGGACATGTTGCTGCTTCTGCCTTTTTGTCACACTCAGCAGGGGTGGGGGTGTCTGGCTGCTCTCCCCCCACGGTGGTTCCAGCTTTCAGGAGGATCTGGGCAGCCTCAGGTGGTGCCTGCACACACAGGGGCAAGGCTTTCTATGCCCCAGCCACATCAGTCATGGCTTGGAAATGCATGGATCATCTCAGGAAAGGACTAGTAACATCCTGGAAATGTCTGGTGACATCTGTGACACCCAGGGACTTTGGTAGAATAAACAAGTCGCCTTTGGACATTGCTCAGGTATTTGCTGGCATTTGGGATAAATGAATTTCTGCACTAATGGCCCTAGGCTGGACTTAGCAGAGCACAGAAAGGCTCCAGTTCCAAGGCAGCCTTTGCACTCTGTGCAGCACAGATTGTTTTTTAATCCAGCAGGAAGGTTGGCACAGCCCTTTGGAGGGAGAGGGAGGGACCTTTCAGCACCTCGTGTCTTGCATACACACCAATAAGATGACAGCTGGTTTATGTGACAGAAAACATGCTGGTGTGTCCCCAGAGATGTGCCAGGAGGAGTGTGAGTGACACCCAGCCAGGCTCTGCCAGCCCTGCAAGAGGGTTTGGAGAAAGGCTCACCCTGACCAGACCCCTCATGGAGAACCTGGCTGGAAGGAACAGAGCTCTCATGCATAATTGATGTTCTCACAAAAATTCACAATTGCTCTTGTGTTCTTGGCATCCACAGTGTTGTCTAAACTCTTGATAAGGTTTAAAACCAAATTTACCCATCTCTGCTTAGTCACGGTTCCTGGAGTCCTTGAGAAGCTTCATCATGGATTCATCTTAATGTTTTCCTTTTGCAAACACACAGCACAGGATTTGCAGTCCATTGACCCACTCTAAAGTGTTCCCAGGTGCTTATCTACCTTTGTGGCAGTGAGAACATGCATTTAATCCCACCTGCACAGTGGGTGATTGCAGCTTTGATCCTTGCCTGTGTTGTAAGGAAGGATTGTCACAACACAGGTTACAAATTCCTGGCTGGATGCTCTTGGTGTTGGGCTGTTTTATAATCATGGCGTGTCTCTGGATCTGTCAGCTCCTTGTTCTCAGGGCTCTGCATCTCTCTCTCCCTCCCAAGGCTCCTCTCTGGTGCCACACAGCACCACCAGCCCTTCACAGCTGGTTACTCAAGTTCACTGTGAAATCTCAGCAAGATAAATATTTGATGTGTGTTCTCTGTGTTTTCATTGCAGCCCTGTGCTCTCCTCTCTTCCCAGCAGCCAGTGGTCAGTGTGGCACTAAATTTACAAACCTTTATGGAGACCTTTTAAGAGCCCCAGACCTCCTGCACTCAGCAGAGCTGACAACCTGTGAGCAAACAGAGGAGGCTGCAGCTTTGGGGGGAAAATCCAACATTTTCAGTTACACATTTGTGTTGTGCTGGCTTCAGCTACACTAATGACAGCCACAAACCAAAGTCCATCACCAGGCTGGCTGGGTGAGGCACTGTGGTGACACAGTGAGTCTTTCTGGTGACAGTCTTAAAACTTCCAACTTGAGCAGAGCATTTCTTGTAGTGCTCAGATGCTGTCAGAGTTGCAGAGTGCAGCCACTGATTTAATTATGTCTGTAGATAAAGGAATAATCCACTGAATTGCACCATTAGTCAGGTAACTAAAGTCCACTCAGTTTATCTTATTTCTTATTTATATGATGCATTGAGTGGAGGCTTGGCCTTGGTTCATCATCACTATACACCTCCAATTTTGCCTGTTGACCTTATCTATCACTTTGCAAGCACAGGTTGGTTATCTTCTTTTGAAATAAACCAAATTTGATTTTTAGAAGGAGGAAAAAGCTGAGGTTGTGTTATATAGCACGTGTCTGTAAGCTGGGGGAACTGAGTTTTAATGAAGTTAAAATAATGTGCACTGGTTTGGGTTTTTTGTGGGTGGACTAAGAGCGAGGTGGATTCCAAACTCCCACAAGCAGAAACATTCATGTAAGAAATGAGGTGGCAAAAGCATCTTTGGCCAATCTGACTCATGCAAACTGGAAATGACTGCAAGTGACAAGGAGTCTCTCAGAAGGAAAGCAAGTTTGTCTTAAAACTATATCAATATTTCGCTAGAGTGCACTGATTTATTTTTACTACTTTTTAATATTTTTTTTCCTTCGGAAAGAGATTTTTGAGCATCACTTGGAATGTCTTCTGTCCTAGATTTGTGAATAAATTATGTTCTTCTTGGAGACACTGCAGATGCAAACGGGAGATGGTGCTGGCAGCTTTTGGGGAATGTCTTAGGAAAACCTGCTAAGGTGGGATGAGCCCTGGTTGTACCTTTGTGATGTCTGTGTAGGCATTGTTAGCTGGGTCTTGGATCATCAGAGCATCCCTGGAGGAGGACACTTGGTTTGGACCAAGAACCTAAAATGCAATGTTGGGAATCACCTTGGAAAGCTGAAGGAGAAAAGAGGCTCATGCTGCTCTTAGGTTTTGCTCAAACCTGCCTTTTTTAAGGGGAAGTACCCTTGTGGCCCACACCCAGGTTAGGGCAGAGTCACTCTGCAAACTTGTCTCCTTTCTCTGCAACAAAGACCCACACAAAACCCAGAGGCCAGCAAGTAGTAAATATTTATAGAGATTTGTTCACTTGAGCTATTTAAAGCAATTTTCCTGAGAGATCAACCTCTTTAAAGAGAGAGCATGGAATGCACATCTCCCTTTTCCAGTGTGGCTTCCACATCCCTGTACTTGCTTGGCTTCTGCCTCCTCCTCTGTGTTTTTGCTGCTGGTGCAGGTGCAGGGCAGAGGTTTGGCAGGGTGGACATTCACCTGTGTCCAAGCCATGGATCCCCAGGGACAAAGGGAACAGCCTGATACAAAGTGGTGTGAAAGGTTTTACTTTTCCTGTTCACATCAAGTGTCATCTTTTGGGTGAAAGCTTTAAGTGAGCTCAGGTTGGATGTGGAGTTTTCAGGTGGAACTGATGCAAAGTGTGTTGTGCTTGGCGTGAGTAGTTCGGAAGAGATCAGAGATTCCTATAACACATCCCGTGGATTCCCATGGGAAAATGGCTTGTGCTTTCTTAGATTTTCCTTATAGCAACTGGTGAAAGAAAGAAAGGTTTGGGATTCCCTGGGGCTTTGCCCAGGAGAATGAAAACCCAGCTCCAGGAGGAGAATCGGGTGTCCCACATCAGGCTTGGTACAGCAGATCCCTCTGCACAGTGCCCAGTGCCACATCAGCTCTCTGCTCCAGGAACAGGGCTGGGATGGCATCAGTGTAAGCAGGAGTCTAAAGCAGGACTGGAAAAATAACATAGGAATCAGCCCGAGTGCTAAATCCTGATAGAACAGCCCAGACTTGTTCCCTGAGCCTCATTGGCTTTGTTACATCACGCTGATATCGGTGCAGAAAGAGATCAGTTGATAGAAAATAGGCTTTAAAGAGGAGTGTTTTCTTTTCCCGGGCAGGGCAGGGCGGGTTCCCTGGGCTGTGTGTGCCACAGGAGCAGCTCAGTGATGGGGTTTGCCCCTCCCTGTCACTGGGGTGGGAGCAGAGGGCAGAGCAGTGTCCACCCCAGAATAAGAGGTGATGCTCACTCAGGTCGGGGAAACCCTGTCACCTGCAGAAATTAAGCTCTAAAAATTTGCCTTAACTTATGTCTGGGCTGCCTGAAATGTAAAGGCAGAGCCCTGGTTTGGCCGTGGCCATGCACTAGGTGATGTCAGTGGCTGCTGTGACCCTTCTGTCCCCACATCCCTGGGACAGGGGAGAAGCCAAGGCTGAGCTTGGACCTGGGAAAGGGAGCTCGACTGCTCAGTTTCCATGTGAGCTGTAAATGTGGGAGTGCCTTGGGCTGCAGCTCAGGACATGGTTGTATCTTACTGGGATTGAAATATAAGGGCCCAGCACTGCTGTTTACCACCGTGGGGAATCCCATGATTTTCAGGGCACCTTTAATTGATGCAGATTTTGTGGCCCCAGTGAGCCATGGGAGAGCTGTACTTGTGCACTGCAGCCTCCTCAGTGTTAACCAGCTAAAATAACAGGCCAAAACCAGGGAGTGCCTTTGAGCTGTCCTGATGCACTGAGGGTTTATGGAAAAGGGAAGCTTTTGGAGAAATTTTCTCCAGAACATTGCAGTTGTGCAGGTTTTTGTCCTTCATTAATGAGCTTGTAGGCAGAGTTTGCTCCAAAACCTTTTGTAAATTCAGTCCTAGTCTCAGTTTGGGTGTTTGCCAGTTAAAAAGTGCAGCACTTTCCTCAGCCCATTACCAGATTAACTGGAGTGTGTGTGACCTCCTCAGTGTATGTAACACCCAAAGACTGGTGTCCCTCTGGATTAAAGTATGTGGTGTAGTTTCAAATGAACATAGATTATTAAAAAAAAAAAAAATTAAAGCATTTCTCTGGTGACCAAGTTGTGAGTTTTGAGGATAAGGAACCCATGAACATAATGAAGAGATCTGTGTATTTGACATTTCCGTTAACAAGTTTCCTTCTCTTCCCACTTAAGCTGAACCTCTCTCACTTCTAAAAGCTGTAATCAAGCAGTTTGTTTCAGCTCAGTGCTGGCATTTTTGGAACTCTGTGCCCTCTGTGCCCTGAAAACTGTTCCTGTCCCCCCTTTCATGCAGCTGCTCCACCTGTGCACTGAGGGTGATGGGGACTCACTGCTGACAGAGGGCTCTGAGGAGCAGGCAGAATCTCTGAGGATTTCACATCTGAAACAGAGCAAAGGGCTTAATTTGCCTCTTCCCCAACAGCCTATCAGATCCTGGTAGGGGAAGATGTCTGGGTGTTCCCTTCTGGTAGCAGAGCAGCCTCACTCCCACTACTCCTCACCACCCCTGGGGATGAGGGAGATTTATATCTGCCTGAAAATAAATACAGATCATTCACTTGTCTCTGGAGGAAGATAAAATGTAAACTGCCTATTTTCTGTGATACAGCGCTGGAAATAGTTAGAATTTAAGATAATTATCTTTATTGCTTTTTATAGCACCCTATGAAAGCTGAAATCTAATTTGTTTTTCACTAACAGGGAACTCCTGTGGATGACTCAGAAAAATCCATTTGCTTTATTGACAAACTTGTCTGGTTGTCAGGGCAGTGTTCTCCTTGCAGGAAAAGGGAAATGCAGGTCATAACACAACAGTGTGGGGTTTTTAATAGAGATTCAAAGTTTGATATCTGTTGGCAGGAGGAAAATCTAAGGTTGATGCAATTAGAGTGAAGTGACTCTGCTTTATTAAAAGGTTGTAAATTAGTTGATGCTTCAGTGGGTGTGCAGTAATGGTGCTCTGTGCTGTGTTTATGCAACTTCACAGCACTTGAAGCTTATTATCAAGAGCTTGCCAAGAAGCTGCTGCTTTTCCTGGTGCCCCTTGGCTTTGGGAAGGAGGTGGGAGATGCAGTTGTGCCTCTTGCCCTCCACCTGGGGCTACAGGGAATGCTGTGTTCAGTGTGCTTTGGGCCTGTTCCCTGCAAGGGGAGTTGATTTTTTTTTTAAACTTCTCAGTCTGACTGTGAGACAAGCTCCCAGTTTTAATAAATTTCTTGTGTATCTGAAGTAGTGGACACCCCTTGTGTGTGAGTGAGCTGTGTGCCAGCACAGCTGGGTGTTGTGCTTTGGGGGTTTCTGCTGCTCCAGTGCTGTGGCTCCATGAAAAGCAAAAGCAAATGTCTCTGTGCTGCATCTCAGACACAGGGGAGTGTGTCCTGCCTTACCTGCCCCTCTGTGATCCACACCTGCTCAGAAGAGACAGCAATCTTTGGGCAGCCTTCCTGTAACATCTCCCAAAATGTCCTGTGCCTGCAGACAGTGTTTGAGAAAATCTGTGACTATATGCTAATGTAGCAGAGATGTATCTGAATTGTTTCTGTCTGTGGCTCACTCCCCAAAAGTCTAATTTATATTTATATTATATCCATACTGGATAATGCTACAAATCACTGAATCTCAAAGAATCATGGAGTGACTTGGGTTAGAAGGAACCTTAAAGCTCACCTTGTTCCATCCCCTGTGCCATGGTCAGGGACACCCTCCTAGGTTGCTCCAAGCCCCATCCAAACTCTCCTACAGCTCAAGTTTTAAGAGGTTTAAAACCACAATGAAGAAGTCAGAAGCCGTGTAGGGGTTAATGGTGTTTTCATGGAGCAGGACTCTGTTCCTGTTAGGTCTCTGTAGCTCTCCTCAAAGAGGCAGCAGAGCCAGGAGGAGAAAACATCCCTTTAGGAAACATGAAATGAGCTCCATGTGGGCACAGCAAGGTCCTTGTGTGTCTCTGAAGATGTTCTCAGAGTTTGCTCAGCTTCTCATTGCTTTTCTTTCAGGCATTGACTACAAGACCACTACTATCTTGTTGGACGGCAGAAGGGTCAAGCTGGAGCTCTGGTGAGTGTTTGTGAGCCTTTAACCCAAACCCTGGGAGCTCAGGCCAGGGGACAGGGACAGGGGGCTGGGGGGACACTGTGCCAGGCTGTGCAGAGTGTGCACCATCCCTGGCTCTGTGCTGGGAGTTCCTGGCTGCTCTTACCAGAAAGATTCCTTTCTGTCAGTCCAGTGGCACAAACACCGTGCTGCTCTTTGCTGGAATAGTTTGAATTCAGTCATTGTCTGTCATAACTGAGCATTTTCACTGTTTCTCTGCACTTGAGACCCCACCTGTAGTTCTGTTGTCCAGAGCTCCTGGCACAAGAAAGTCGTGGATATGATAGAAGAGGTTCATAGGAGTTCATGAAGATGTTCCAAGGGCTGGAGCCAGGCTGGGAGAGCTGGGGGTGCTCACCTGGAGAGGAGAAGCTCCAGGGAGAGCTCAGAGCCCCTGCCAGGGCCTAAAGGGGCTCCAGGAGAGCTGGAGAGGGACTGGGGACAAGGGATGGAGGGACAGGACAGGGAGGAATGGCCTTCTGTGGCCAGAAGGGCAGGGTTAGATGGGATATTGGGCAGGAATTGTTCCCTGGGAGGGTGGGCAGGCCCTGGCACAGGGTGCCCAGAGCAGCTGTGGCTGCCCCTGGATCCCTGGAAGTGTCCAAGGCCAGACTGGACAGGGCTTGGAGTGACCTGGGACAGTGGAATGTGTCCCTGCCCATTGCAGGGGGTTGGAACTGGATGGTGTAAAATGTCCCTTCCAACCAAACTGTAACATCATTCTATGTTCCCATACAGCTCTTGGTCAGTGAGGGATTAATATTGTTTTGGAAGCAATACTGGATTTTCCTGAAATCCAAGGATGAGAAATAAAATCAAGAGAAGGGAAGTAGAAGAATAAAACAGGTGAAGCCCTCAGTCCCCCAGCAGCTTGACATTTCTCAGTGCCTTGAGTAGAAAATTAAAACAAGCTGTGAACAGATGTCACAGCACCAGGGTGGGGTGAACCCCTGGAGAGCAGGACTGGGAAGTGCAGGACAGGATAGGTAAGGACAGGTAATCTGTTCCCTACCTTGGTTTTCACACAGATCCTGTAGGGAATGACAGAGCTCCTAAAACATGGAGTTAAATATCCCCTTACAAATGCTTGGGTCAAATAACAGGAATATTAGTAACATGTGTGGATTGTTAAATAGGAATGAGCTCCATGTTCTCAGCCTCAGTGAGTGACTCTAGCAGTGTGTAGTTTGGTGCTTTAATTACACCCCTGCTCTCTGAAGCTGAATGGCCTCATTTTTCTGACAAAAAAGAACAGAAGCAGCTAATTTATCTCTTCTAGCCTCCATGGTTTTATGTGCCACTTGGACTCTTGTCTCTCTTGTAAGATGCTTATTTTAACATTTCATCCCCAGGTGTGTAGTAACTTAGTGCTTTCCTCTTGAAACCATCTTTTTATACTGTAATTCTTGAGCTGGAGAACAGCAGAGGAACTGGAAAGCTGATAGCAGTGATTGATGATGCCTTAGTATAATCTTTTACCATTACTTACCCAGTATTTGATTGTTGAGGGAGAAGGACATGTAAGCACAGGCTGTTAGATTGATATCCAGGATCCTACAAAGCTTTAGATCTGACAAGATCAACACTGATTTTTATTTTATTTTTTATGGCCAGTAGGAGATATGGTGTATGGGAGCCAACTCTCCACATCTCACAGCTGTAACTTTTCTGTGTTTTAGGGACACCTCAGGCCAAGGAAGATTTTGCACCATTTTCAGATCCTACTCCAGGGGAGCCCAGGTGAGTGCTGCTCTCAGGACACATTTGCTTTTCCTTTAGGCTGTGTGAGTCTTTCCTGCCATAGCAAAGAGCTCTGAAGAGGAATGCACTGATCACCAAAAGCATCTCTGTGGATGACAAGAGACATTAAATATTGTCTTGTTGCCTGGGATTCTGTTCTTATGAAGTGGTGGGAGAGAAGGGAGTGAATGGCAGACTTTGCTAAACTCCTACAGAAAAGCTCTGTGCAGACAATATTCAGTCTTAATTTCTAGGGGAGGGCTGAGAGGTTTGGGTTAGAGAGGGTGAGGCAATTCTTGCTCTAGATCTGCCTTAGATGTTTAATGTGGGACCTCCTACTTTCTGAGGTTTTTAAAATTTGTTTAAATATGGCACTGGCTTTCCCAGTGGAGTTCTTCCAGCCTGTGTTGCTTTCGAGTCAGTTCCAAAAATAGGGGTGGCTCCTACTTGAGTGTTTGAGGCAGACTCAAACTAGAGCAGCTCAATTGGAACCTAAAGTATGTGTGTTCCTCAAAACATGAGGCAGAGTGTTACATTTTGATTTTCCCCTTTGGGCCCTGCTCCAGAGTAGCATCAAGATCCTCAACAGCACAAAAATCTTGTGGTCCTCTGTAAAAATTGCTGTTTAATAGTGTTTTCTCACATTCTGCTGTTGTCCTTTTAGTAACATGTCAGGGTCTCTCCAGGATAAAGTTTACCCAGGTTAAATGAGTTACTTTATTTTCCTTATTGTTTTCAAGTTGGAAAACAATAGGAGTCAGAAGCTGTATATCATCCTCCTGAGCATGCCAGTATCCTGGGAGATTCCCAGCCTTTGGGAAATGTTGTACTTCTACTCAAGCTCTTACCACTCTTGGCTTTTTGCTCCTTTCCTCTGTAAACCTTTGGTTTGCTAACTGGCAAATCCATGTTGTTCTCTTTCTATGACTTCCTGCAGATTCACTCATGCCATAGGCACAGGTGCACCTCATTTGGGGTGTCCTGTTTATTCATGTTAATGCACATCTCGGGTGGTCTGGATGCTTTGAGGCAGCTCCTTTGAAGCAGAAGCCAATTTCCTGGTGCTTGCAAAAAGGTGCAAGGGAAGAAGAGTTGCAGTTGTGCAGTGGGAGAGTGCAGGATCTCCCATTCACACGCTCAGTCCTGTGTCTGAGTTTTTTTCAGCTTCTACATTTCATTTTCCTTCAGCCTTTGCTACATTTCAGAAAAATCTGGAACTCCAATCACATAATCACAGTTTGCACTGAAAGGGAGCTTAAGGCTCATCTCATTCCAACCCCCATCCCGTGTGCAGGGACACCCTCCACTATCTCAGGCTGCTCCAAGCCCTGTCCAGCCTGGCCTTGAGCACTTCCAGGGGTCAGGAATCCACTATCTCCTCATGGAACCTGTGGGCTTGAGGCCACCTTTTTCCCCCTCACCAGTTAGAAGTGAACAGAACTAGTCAGTCTGGTTTTGTGGTGACCACAGAACTCAGCTTTGGTCTTTTCTAAGCCCTTGCTGTGTCAGATGCTCAGATCAAACTGGAGCTTTCTCCTCTCCAGGTGAGCACCCCCAGCTCTCCCAGCCTGGCTCCAGAGCAGAGGGGCTCCAGCCCTTGGAGCATCTTCATGGCCTCCTCTGGACTGTTACAAGGTGTTGGAGGCCCCAGAGCTGGGTGCAGTATCTAGATGTGTCTCCAGGATGTGTTCAAGGCTCTGTGCTGCACTGGCTTCTTTAGCTACAGCTGTTTGCTTTCCTTTCTACTGTCTTGGAATCCTCAGACTCCAGGACTTCTGCTGTAGGAGGGCTGACGCAAATCCCCTTGGAGGCAAGAGAAACAGCTTATTTAAACCAAAAGCTCAGGAAGAACAAATCCAGCAGAGAAGAGAGGTGCCAGCGTGGGAAAAGCTCTGTTTGAAGTTCAGTGTGATATTTGTACAAGAACAGATTGGTGTAAACTGGCCTTGAGCACCTTCACGCTGAGAATGAGTGGAAAGTTCTCACTCAGTAAAGGACTAAAGAGCACAAGGGGAGCTTGAAGAATGAGGTTCCAGAGAGGACTAGCACAGGTTGGCTGTGAGAGGAGGAGGCTGGCTCAGCAACCTGGCAGCCCTTCCCCAGGTCTGAAGAGCCAGTGCTCAAGAGAATACTCAGTATGAAAAGTGCCTCCAAGCCAGAGAAGCATGCCTGACTTTCCCACACACTCTTTATTGTTTCTCAAGTGTAGTGATAAGAATTGAACTTTCTGAAGTAGACCCTGGAGAGGTTGCAACATGGAAAAACAGTCTCCAGTCCATAGGAAGGTCTTCTTGGCAGTTTTTTTTTTCCCCCATGGCACAGCCTGGTGCAGTGCTCAGACTGAACTTCTGGCTGGTCCCTCCCCAGGGAAAGGACTCGAGTACCTTGGTGCCTTCCCCAGTCTCAGCTCCACACCAGTGGCCTGGGTCCTGAGCCATGGGACTTTCATGTTCAGCAGGAACTTCTTCCTCTTGAAATTATCTGCAGTAAAACATCCTTGCTGCTCCTGACGAGCTGGCTCTGAGCAGGAACCAGCCCCTTCTTCCAGCACGATTGCCTCAGGGTTTGCTGTGAGGATCACAGGCCTCTTGCCTTCCTCCCTGCCCTGCCTTAGCAGATCTGATCTCATCAGGGACACACTGAGCTCTGGGGCTCCAGGTGGAGGCTCCTGGTGCTGGTGTGCCTGACAAGCCTCTCCTTTTCTCTTACTTCCCTAAATGTTGAGTTTCCACTTCATCCCCTTGTCTGTTGGGTCTGCTGGGCCAGCAGGTCCTGAGCACATCACTTCAGGGTCTCCTTTTGGGGCAAAAGAGGAGCATTTGTGTCTGGGATAGCAGAGCACTGGCCTCCAGCACTGATGGGACAAGGGGAAATGTGCAGCCAGTGATGGTGACTGCAGAGCCAGGGAGGAGGGAGGGATGGAAACCAAGCAGTGTTGTCCCCTGCAGAGCCAGCTCAAAGTCTGCAGCCTTCTGTGGTGCAGAAGGATTTTTATGTTGCTTGTCACAGTGTGGGGTACAGTGAAAAGCATTTAGTCTGCTTAAAGATGCTGCAGAAATCTTTTTTGCTCTGGGTTTTGTGTTCCTTTTCTGCTTGGCTTCAAGGTCTCAGTCATTCCAGCAGAGCTGATCTCGGCTGTTGTGAGCAGCTGTGACTGTTCTGGTGCTGTGAGCAAATGCAAACCATTCCAAGAGTGATCACAGAGGGGAGAAAGAGCTGTGGTGGTACTTCCTGATCCAGCCAGGAAGGAGCAGTGATAGGACTGTTCCTGATGTCTTCCTGTGCCAGTGATTTAAACTGTTTCTGAAAATGTGGCTTGCCAAACTCTTCCCAGACAGTGTGATAAAATGCTCCCATCTTGCAGCAAAGCTGCAGCCCTAAAGAAGTGATGAATATTGTTGAGTTCTGCTTAGGCAGGTGGTTTGAAGAGCTGATGTTTATCCTGTTCAGGGCTTCTTAGTATGCAGGAAGGTGGTGGAATTTTGGCAGCTCAGCAGACTCAGGTGTGGATTCAGCCCTCCCTTATGGCTTTTTTGGTTGCTGCAAATACCTCACCTGCCTTGGGTCATTGGGACAGGATTGTCCAGCTGCTGGAGGAGCCTGCCCTGCGTGCCAAAATACTTATCAAAAGCTCAGTAATAAATACCCCCCTGATGTGCTGTGCTGTTGGGAAGAGGTTTGGCAGCAGGATGTCACTGCCCATGAGCCGAGGTGCCAGCTGGAAAGCCACCATCAAATGGAGCTGTGAGAGAACAGGCAGAAGACACTGCTCTGCTTCCTGTCAGCACTGGACCTTCTGTTTAAGGTTTATTTCATCCTGTGGGACAGAAAATTCACTCTGAGGGGCTCTTCAGCAACAGCTTTTTTTCCATCAGTGGAGAAAATCAGCAAGTGACACTTTCCTGGCCACTCTGTCACCTGCCTGCACTGGGCTGAGGTCCTTGGCAATTGTGCAAATGTTCCTAGCAGCTCCTTGTGTGCTTGAAGCCCCTAAAGCATCTGGGAAACCTTTTTATACAAGCCTGCTTTGCATTGACAGTGTGCAAGCTGATTTTCTCTTACCTTTAAAAGCTTTTTGCTTATAAATCTGGTCCAAACCTGCTGCAAGCAGGCAGAGATATTTCCCCACCACTACCTCAGTTGTGTGGACAGCTCTTTGTGCAAGCTCCTGCTGGAAGCAAATGTGGGTTTTGGCAGAAGAAGTGTCCACATGTGCTGCTGGATACAATAACTGGTGGTCTGTCTGTGTTCCTTGTTCATTATGCAAGGCACTCCTGGAAATTTGGTTGCTGAGGGTTGTGCCAATCCCAGTAATATGGAACAAAACCAGAGTGGGAATGAGCTCTGAAAATCCAACTGTGAAAAGACCCCAAATGGATTTGGGGATGAGTCTGGTCATCTTCTACCTACACAGAAGCTGTAGGCAAACTGAGGAGGAGAAAAAGGAAAGGCTGTTGGAGGGTTGTGAGGGGTCCAGGTCTCCTTGGTCTGCAAAGCTGAGCCTGGAGCTTTTCACTCCATACTGTGGGAACCTGGGCTACATAATGGTACAAAAGGGCTTTGTGAAACTGAAAATTGAAAGCTGTGAAGAGAATAGGGTGTTGACAACCATCTAAGCATTTAGAGAACAAATTAGGCTGCGAATGGGAAGCTGTTCATTTGTCGAGCTGAGGAAATTAAAATTCTGCACACATTATTCCAAAGGAGACTTTAAGAAAGCCTGACAGATCTTAGTTGGAACTGTCTGCAGGGATGGAGCCAGCTCCCTCCCTGTGCACGGCTGAGTGCTGTTCTCTCTGGGGCAGAAATGGCAGTGACAGAGTGGATTTGGGACGCTTGCTCTGGAAACGTGGTGTCTGCAGCACGCCAGGGCTACTTGGAAGGAGTGTGAGGTTATCTGGCAGCACCAGAGCTGGCCAGGGCTTGAGCAGCCTTCTTCCTCCCCCTGCTGAGCTGCAGCACAGCTGGGCTCCACACTCAGCTGGGCAGGAGAGGGATGGAGCAAGGCACAGACAACTTGGCCTCAGTGTTTTCTGACCTTTGTGGAGCTTTCCTGGACAATCCTCACTCTAAATGGAGTCATGGTGTGGCAGACAAGGTGTCGTGTTTTGCGTTTAGAACTCGTGGTCTCAGCCTTCCACCCTGCTGAAAACACAGGGGTGTGTTTTTGCTGAAGTTTTTTTACTCTTATTCCTATTCAAAGAAGATCCAGGCAGAAGCTGCCAGCAAGCCTTGAAAACTCTTTCCTTGTCAAGCATATTCCTGGCAGAGATAATCCTCACAAACCAGGTCTTGGGTCTGTTTCTCTTGGCTGAAGGAACTTGTCAATCCAGAAATGAAGCAAGTAGACATTATTTATCTTGCTGGCCATTTGTGTTGGAAGGGGCTCATCAAACCCTTTGCTTCGTTATTTCCTGGCTGTCATTAATTCTCACACACAGCCTTGGAAGCTGGAAATCAAAACAAATAAAGGAAAAATTAAAAGAAAGCTCAGAGTCTTTTTTTTTTTTTTTTTTCAATATGCAATTAAAATGTAATGCATCCTGCTAGTAGGTATTTCTAGATTGGGTCCTTGACAAGCAGAATCTTTGGTTTTGGAGGATTTTTTAATTATGGAAAACCATTACTCCCTTCTTATTTTTCCTCTCTAAATCTATGAGAAACGGATCCTTTTCCAAAACAAAAATTACCTCAATTTCTTTTGATTATGAAGTTTTTGGACTGTCCTAGAAATGAGACTACAAAAAAATTATGGACTCCAGGTGGGAGCTGCAGACTTTCCTTGAAGGAAACTGAAGGTGCTTCCCTCACCCCACAGATGCTTCTGCCATTGTGTAAACTCACCTTCAGGTCCTCCAGCCTCAAACCCACTTGCTCTTTGTGTTGGGCTGTCAAACATGAAGCCAACCCACCTGCCTTGCCTTCTGTGCCCTCTGCCCTTGTATTTTTGTGCATTGAGCCTTTCTCTGGGGGTACAAATGCAGATGTGGAGATGTTGGAGAGCCAGCAAGGACAGAAAAAACCAAACTTCACCTGGAGAGTGACTCCCGGGGATGGGAGCAGTGGGCAGTGAGACTGGGGGTGCAGCTCAGGAGTCAGAATTGTTCTACAAGGAAGAATCTGAATTGTTATTGAAAGGTGTGTTTCTGCCTCAGCAAGTTTGTAGCAGATTTGTGACAGGAGAGGGGTGTGTTTTGCTCCTCCAGATACAGCCACCAAGGCAGTTCCTCCTCCTGTGTAGAGACTACAGCTTTGGAAATTATTTGGGGGATATCAGAGCCAAAACAGGATTAAAACCTTCCCTAATGACCCGGGACTGTATTAGCATAGCCCTGTTGTCTCAATTTTTGCCCTGTCAGCACACAAATGGTGCAGCTGGAGCAACGTTCTGTCCCTTTGTTTCTTGTTTTTTGCACATGGGGGACTTCTGGGGCTGTCCTGCCCCTTTTACGTTGCCTACTGTGAAACTTCCTGATTGCTTCTGCTTGTCTTCCACCAGGGAATCCTCTTGGTGTACGACATCACTAACCGCTGGTCCTTTGATGGGATAGACCGATGGATAAAGGAGATAGATGAGGTAAGTGAAGGGAAGAACAGATGCAGTGATGTACAGCAGAGACATGGGGAGGCATCACCCAAGGTGTTACCTGATACAGGGACAGGAATGGCTCTGCTGTGGAGGGGACCTGATGGCAGTGCAGCTGTAAGTGAAGCAGAGCAATAAAAGTGTCTCTGCCCTCCACCTCTGTGTAAATCTGGAGTAGTAGGAAAGAGCTCAGGAATGGCCAAGAAAGACAGGAAATTTCCCTCAGAAATGAGTTGACTCAGAGGTTACAAATCAGTCCCCACCACACAGAGGTGCTGCTGGGCAGCTTCTGCTTCCTTTCTGTTCACTGCTATTGCAGCTAAGCAGAGTTCTTTCCTTGAAGGAAACTGAAGATGTTTCCCTCACCCCACAGATGCTTTTGCCATTATGTAAACTCACCTTCAGGTCCTCCAGAACAACCTCAAACCCAGCCTTTGAAAGGCTTGCTCTTTGTGTTGGGCTGTCAAACATGAAGCCAACCCACCTGCCTTGCCTTCTGTGCCCTCTGCCCTTGTATTTTTGTGCATTTGAGCCTTTTCTGTGGGGGTACAAATGCAGGTGTGGAGTTCTGGGTGTAACCACGATTTCTCCACTTCTCCCCGTGTTGCAGCACGCCCCAGGAGTCCCTCGGATCCTGGTGGGGAACAGGCTGCACTTGGCCTTCAAGCGGCAGGTGCCGACGGAGCAGGCGCGCGCCTACGCCGAGAAGAACTGCATGACCTTCTTCGAGGTGAGCCCCCTGTGCAACTTCAACGTCATCGAGTCCTTCACCGAGCTGTCCCGCATCGTCCTCATGAGGCACGGCATGGAGAAGATCTGGAGACCCAACCGAGGTCAGTGGGGGCAGTGGGGTGCCCTGGGTGGGAGGTTTGGGGAGCTGTGGCTGCCCCAGGTGGGAGGTGTGGAGCTGCAGGAGCTGCATCCACCCGACGTGGAGAAATGCCTCAGGCCAGACGAGCTGAAGCTGAGCCAGAAGCAGCAGCCTGGGCTGGGGTAGGGATGGGCAGCTCCACAGGGCAGTTCAGCATGTCTGGGACCTGAAGTGCTCTGGGGCATCCTCCACCTTTCCATTTACTCTGGATGGGCTGAGGGAAATTAAGCTCCCAGCTTGAAAGAACTTCAATCAAACAATGTGTGGGATAAATCCCAGTGTAAGCACCCTACTCCCTGCCCTTGCCTGAGCCTGTCTTCCTCGTTTTGGAGGGAAACAGAGTGTGCCCAAAGAGCTGAAAGGGACTAAATCCCTGCTGTCAGCCTGCAGCAGTGGGCTGGGTTATTCCATATATCCAGGCATGTGTGCCACAGGGAGGGAAACCACAAGCAGATTCCATGTTACGTCTCAGCCTGTTGAGTTTGAAGCAGAATAATCTCAGTTCCCACACTATTCCTGGCTGGAGGTAGCAGTGTGTGTCCCACTGCAGTCTGAGCAGCAGCAGATCTGTGTTCCTGGGGTGACCTGCTCTCATGTGGACTTTCAGCTCCTGCTCACCAGGGTGAGAAAATGCTGTTTTGCCAGCCCCAGTCACCAAATTTTCTGCCTGGGTCCCCAGCCTGGCTGCTGTGCCATGGTCTGCAGGTCACAGAAGGGTGGGGGGCAGAGCTGGGCTGGGCTGGATGCACAGACCTTTTCTGAAGCTTTTCAGAGGATTTGTAACTGCAGGCTGCCTGCTTGAGAATGGAAAGGGCAAAAGGAAACAGCCACAAATTATGCCAGAGCAGGCTTAGATTAGACATTAGGGGAAATTTCCTCAGAAAAAGGGTGGTCAGGCATTTAAACAGGCTGCCCAGGACAGCAGTGGAGTGACCATCCCTGGAAATGTTCAAAAAAGATGCAGATGTGGCACTTGGGGACATGGTTTAGTGGAGGCATCGGCAGTGCTGGGGGAATGTTGGACTCGATGGTCTTAGAAGGCCTTTCTAACCTAAATAATTCTGTGATTCCATGAACGAGAGGAGCTCCCTAGCAGGGAATGAGGAGCTGCCTGCTCGGGAATGGCAGCGTGGCTTTGGCAGGAGGATGAGGAGTGCCCTCGTGTGGCCTCTGGCAGGGAATTCCCCGGCAAGGAGAGGGACTTCCCAAGGCAGGCTGAGCTGGGAGGATGCTGGGAAGCTGGGAAGGGCATAGTGGTGCTCTGGGTGTTCTGGCTTCTTGGGCTCTCTGTGGCCTGGGGGTTCTGCAGAGAGCTGCCCCCTGAGCAGGTCCCAGGTGACACTGTCCTGTTTCAGGCCTTGCTGGCCCTGTCACCTCTTTCCCAGGCACATCCTGGTTGCCAGAGAATGGCTTGAGAAGCCAAGTGTCTGTCAGGAATGTGAGCCAGGGCTGGCAGTGCCTAACCCTGTGTTCACACCAAAGCTGGTGTCTGGCAAAGCACAAACCTCCAGCAGCAGAGGACTTTTTGATTTCCCAAGCTTTCAAAGCGATTTCACCTTGATTTCCCAAGCTTTTGTCCTGAATATCCTGCTCCCTATTCCTGGCTCCCGTGCAATCAATACTGACATATCTCCCCGAGGAGCTGGAGCTGTGCAGCACAAGGAATAACTGTGGGGGGAACGGCAGCCCAGGAGATCTCCTGGCCCTTGACTGTGTGGTCCTTTCTCCCCGCAGTGTTCAGCCTACAGGACCTGTGCTGCCGAGCCATCGTGTCCTGCACCCCGGTGCACCTCATCGACAAGCTGCCCTTGCCCGTCACCATCAAGAGCCACCTGAAATCCTTCTCCATGGCCAACGGGATGAACGCGGTGATGATGCACGGCCGCTCCTATTCCCTGGCCAGCAGCGGGGGCGGCAGCAGCAGCAAAGGGAACAGCCTGAAGAGATCCAAATCCATCCGGCCTCCCCAGAGCCCCCCACAGAACTGCTCGCGCAACAACTGCAAGATCTCTTAGCAGGATGGGCCACCCCGAGCTCGTGTGGGATCCACGCCCGCCCGCCGACCTACAGCTGTTTGCACACCGAACCCTTGTCCACTGGATCCTCTGGGATGGGCCACCACGGCTGCTTTTCCAATGGCACGCACAAGCGTTAGGAATGCGCTCACGTTTTGGCTTGGCATAGGAAGAATCGTGGTGCCGGCTGGATCCCACAGCGCTGGCGGGGAGAGGATCTGCCAAGTGACCCTCCAAGAATGCTTTGGGCTTTGCCTCTCGGCCTGGGGTGGAAAATTCAGCAGCTGCCGGGTTGGGGAGGGGGGAAGGGGGGAAAAAAGGCTCATCCAGTCTCAATGGAGCAATGGATTTAATGGAAGATTGAGAGGCTTAAGGGAGTAGGCAAAGGAGAGTCTGTGCTGCAACTTTTAACTCTTGGCCTCCTGAACAGATTGCTGGTGCAATAGTGATCGTTGGATGTAGACAAAAAGAAACAGGGACAGGGGGAGTAATGACAGTTTTCACCGGGATGTTAACCTGCTGTTGCCAAAAAAAAAAATCCAGAGAACAAGGCAAGAGTTGGCCAATTGGAAAGGGGAAGGCAGCGCTCCGTCTGCTGCCTTCACTTATTTATGTAAATATTATACATATATATAAATATCACTTGTTTTTTAAGGGTTTTTTTAAGAAGCAGTCAGGGAAAATTTTATGCAGCCATGTAAATACAAGCACTGGATTGACTTTCCCAGTGTCAGCAAAGTGGACAAGTGGAGGATTTTCCAATGAAAACACATAAATGCTTTAAGAGACTTTTCCCTCACTTCTGGGCTCGTGCTGGCGTTTTTAAATACTACATGTGCAGAAGGAAAGGACGATTGGTGTGGAACATGCCCCAAGCTGCTCTAGTCCTGTCATTCCCTAGCAGCTGTGAGTGCAGAAGGCAGGGTGGGATGGCAGTGCATGGAGAGGCAGAGCAGCCAGGCCGGGGTCCTGGGGGCTTGGAGTGTTCTGGCAGGCAGGAGGAAGAGGCAGCTCTGGGATCAGACTGATGCCTTGCTCTCTTTGTGCTTTCTTGTCAGGGATTTGGGAGCAGGGGGTGGAAGCATTGTGCCTAAAGCAGAGGAAAAATGCTGAATTTTGTCCCTTATTGCTGCAAAGCCTCAGCCATTGCTTCTAGTGCCCTCCATCCATGACAGCAGGCCATGAGACAGACCCTGGATCCTGGCTGCTTCCAGCTTTGCTTTCCCATAGATGCTGCCTGAGCTCGTGCTGCTGTGGCTCCTCCTGGATGAAAGTGGGAAAGGGCAGAAAGAGCTTTTCCCACTGGAGCATGAAGGAGCAGGGACTGGGAAGGTGGAATATCAGGGTGGGGAAACAGCAATCTCCAGGTCCCTCAGTGGCAAAATCACTTGGGGCAATCCCAGAAGATTGGGAGAACAAACTGCTTTGCTCCATGAGATGGCTCCTGGATCTTGGAGGGGCAAGAGCTTGGGATGGATCTCCTGTCAAGCAAGTGCAGCTGCCTCCCTGGCTTTGTTCCACAGCTCACCTGTGCTGGAAACTCACCGGGAAACTGAGGAATAGCACCCAGCCCTTATCCCAAAAGCTGAGGGAGCCTGGCAGTGGGGCTGGGCTGTGGTGGCAGGTTCTCACAGGTGGCCAGGGTGTGCAGATCGTGAGCAGCGTGGTAGCAAGTGAAGTGTGCAGTGCTGCCATCCCATCCTGGGGTCAGCTCGCTCTGCTCCCCCTTTCCAGGCAGCCTGGGGCACTGTGTGGGCAGAATGAAGCCACTGCAGCTCCTGCGTGGCCGACGGACCCGCTGTGTCCAGGCAGGAGGGACACAGGGACACGTCCCCACTGTGGAGACACTGCTGTGTCCAGGCAGGAGGGACACAGGGACACGTCCCCACTGTGGGGACATCGCTGTGTCCAGGCAGGAGGGACACAGGGACACGTCCCCACTGTGGGGACACTGCTGTGTCCAGGCACAGGGAAGGGAGGGACACGTCCCCACTGTGGGGACATCGCTGTGTCCAGGCAGGAGGGACACAGGGACACATCCCCACTGTGGGGACATTGCTGTGTCCAGGCACAGGGACAGGAGGGACACGTCCCCACTGTGTCCAGGCACAGGGACAGGAGGGACAGTCCCTTCCCTTGCTCCCAGCCCAACCTGGGAGGTGCCATAGGCTTCCCCCTGCCCTCCCTGCAGAGCACAGCACTTAGGGCAGGTCTCTTGGCTCGGCTCTCTCGTGCTTTATCACCCAGCTCAATGAGCGAGGACAGAATTAAACCCCAGGCAGGTGGAGGGAGAGAGGAATCCTTTGAAGGGATGCTTTGGCTCGAGAGCAAAGGCACAGCCGGGCCCGTCCCGGTGGCACCAAGGCCGGGGGATTTGGAGGACCTGTCTGGGACGGCCGGCACCTGTTTCCCATCACTTAACAGGCAGCAGAAGACAATCGCTGGCTCAGCAGCACAGGGATATACGGCCAACAGGTGGGGCACCGCCAAGGGTGGCTCTTCCTCCCGGGAATCACCCCCGGGCACCGCGGGACTGAGAGGGGTGAAGGGATCATCCTTCCTGAAATCACCGAGCTGCTGCATGTCTCAAAACTCGCTGTACCTCTGCTTTGGTTTGGCTGTGCCACATGTGCCACCTCCCCACGCTGTTTCCCTGTGGTTGGTTTGGGTTTTGTCACCCTGTGAAGTCTCACGGATCCTGTCTGGAGTGGGGATGGAAGATTTCCCTGGAGAGATTGCCCAGCAACAAACTTTTTTTTTTATTATTTTTTAATTTAAAAGGAAAAGATTCTTGCATCTGATGTCAACACTAGTCTGTAGCTGCTCTCCAACACTTGTACCATTCCTGAGTTGGGTTTTTTTTGGACTATCCTTTTATTTTTTTATTCCTTTGTACAGTCAGTGTTGTTTAACTGATTCTACATGGTTTTGTTTTGTATAAATTAAAGGTTTTTTTGTTTGTTTTGAACTACCAACTGAAAAGAAGAGAAGTTGTATCTGGTTTTGTGTGGGCTGGGAAGAAGTTGCAGGGAAAAGGCAGTGGTTTTGCCCCATGCTTGGGGATTTGGAACTGTTTGTGGTACAGGTGTGTATTCCCATTTCCAGGCCATCCACAAAATAACTTGGATTACATTTTCTGGGGAGTCATGATTCCTTTTCCCATTTCCAGGCCATCCACAAAATAACTTGGATTACATTTTCTGAGGAGTCATGATTCCTTTTCCCATTTCCAGGCCATCCACAAAATAACTTGGATTACATTTTCTGGGGAGCAGTGATTCCTTTTCTGTAGCTCCAGAAGATAAATCTGTTATTGATTCTCACAGAACCACTGACTCGGGGTAGTGGAGCCCTAAGAAAACACAAACTCACCTCCAGCAGGGTTGGTCCTGTAGGTGGCTGGAGGAAGCCAGGCTCTCCTGCAGTTTGCCAGGAGTTGTGCCCAGTCCCTGCTCCACAAGGACAGGACAGGTACAGTCAAAGCCTAAATCCCTTGTTTGTGTCTGGGTGATGCTGGGGGAGCAGCAGTGCTGTGGCAGCAGTCCCATCCTGCCCAGCCTGGAGCAATCCTGGAACAGACAGGACTGACAGGGAGAGGATGCTCAGGGGGCTCAGAGTGTCACACCAGGGTGGCCTTCAGAGGCACCAGGACCCCCAGAGAAGGGGGATTTGATCCTGGGGTGGAGGGAGACTTCTTGTCTGATCCCCTTCTCCCAGCCCACCTCCCCTTGACCTCCCTTTTCCCCTGCCTTCTCACTTCCCTCGGATCAGATTTTCCACTTCGTACCAGACTGGCCATGCTTGTTTTAACAGCTTAAGTAGTAATTGCTGGGGCTGGGAGGGGGCAGGGGGAAATGAGATCGTGTCTGCAGCCTGGAAAACCCTGGAGCTAAGGTGAAAGCCTGGTCAGAGAAGAGGCACACAGCCCTTTTTTTCCCCCCCTTTTTTTTTCTTCTTCAGGGGGTTCTGGAAGTGTCTGTTCCCGCTCCCAGGGCCGAAACAAAGGCTGTGTGTGGTTTCAGGTGGGGTCGGGACAGCCGGAGCCCATTAGGGCGGAGCAGCGGGGGCTGCAGCTGTGTCTGCTCGGGAAGAGCAGGGCAGGAAAACACTGCACAGCCTCAGCCGGCTGGGAAGGCTGCAGGAGCTTCTGGGCTCCCTCTGCTCCTCGGAGAAAGGAGGAGGGAGCAGGTTGTTCTGGGATGATTCTGGTCACTGAGTGTGTTTCTCCACCCTTTTGGTGAGAGGTTTCTTGGGTTGGTCCCATTGTCCCACAAAGACTGGGATGTGGTGGTGACCTTTGTGCAACTGCAAGATGCTTGAAAATGAGGGTAGAGTTACCCACGGGTGCATTGGAAAGGCAGGAGCCACTGGGTGCAGCAGGTTCTGGGAGCAGGGGCATGTGGCACAGCATCCTTCCCTCCAGGACACGGTGCTGAGCTCATTCCTTGTCTTGGAGGGAGAAGATGAACCATAAAACCCTCATCTGTGTCTGGGATCTTTGAAAGTGACCCCAAAAATACCTGTTCTAGGGGTGCCATTGGTGCCTGGAGAGATGGAGGTGAACAGTTTGGGACTGTTGAGATGGTGGAACTACTGTGGGCTTGGTCAGGGTGGGAAAAGTTGCTTTGTCGTTCACCTTTGAGTTGAAGGAGCACTAGAAGAGGTTGTGTCCCAAGGTGTGGGTGAGGATTTCCAATTTCCAGCCACGCAGCAGCTGCCCTTCTTCCATCCGGCCTTGCACCACTGAGGTGAAGGTTCCTGCCATGTCCTTGCAGCTTCTAATCTTGAGAACACAGGCATGAAGCAACTCTGATGTGAGATATGTCACCCTCTGGGGCTGCTTTTCTGGCTCTGGAGAGGGGCAGGAACCAATCCAGACCCTGGCACTGGCATTGTACTGTAACTACAGGAGCCCAGCCGTGGGCATGAGCAGAGTTGGGCTGCAGATCTTGTTCTCCCTTCCCTCCTGCACCAGCTCCCCTGGAGGGACCCTGGGACACCCCAAAGTGGCCCTGGGGGACCAAGGTGTCAGAGATCTGCCACATTGCTGCTTCCCAGCTGGAGTTTGTGTGTTTGTGCCTTGGGGATCTCCAGGCAGTGGGTGCCTGGGGCCAGCTGGGTGGCTCTGGGGGTTTCAGGATACAGGCCCTGGCAGCTCCTGATGCAATTCCCTGTTTATGAAACATCAGGGCAGCGTAACCTTCCTTCAGCATCCACAGCTGGATGGACCCTGGGGTGGCTGCTGGGCTGTGGAACAGGATCCAGGGGATGTGCTCCAGCCTTCCCTGCACGGGCAGGGCCAGCTGGGGCCAGACCTGACTGTGCTGGGGGGTTTGGGGATGGCCACGGTCTGGTGCAAAAGGGCTTCCCCAAGGAGCCACAGCTGGGGGAGCACCAAACCATTGCTTGTGAAAGCAGCTCTGGGGTGGATCCCCCCCACACCCTCCAAAAAAACCCAACAAAATAAGGAAAGGGCTCCCACCAGGGGTTTTTTTGTCCCCTCCACCACCTGCACCCCAGGAGGGGAGACTGGAGGTGCTGAGCTGCTCCTGGGGGCAAAACACGCTGGGCTTTGCTGTTTCATAGGGGCTCCAGACCCCCTGAGGGCTGAGGCTCTCACCAGAGCCCGAAGAGTTAATGCTCCCAAAATGCCATGAAATGTTCCTGCTGCAGGTCAGTCTCCACCGGGGATTAGGGGATCTGCTCAGGGAGCCGGGGCCAGCCCGGGGCTGCTGCACAAAGTGCCGGGGTCTGCTGTGGCTCTGGCGACATCCCGGCTGTAAATCAGCGGGGAGGGAGGGCTGGGAGCCCCTGCAGGGGGGCTGGATGGGCACCCACCCCGCCAGGCCAGACACAGCCTGCGGCAGAGCCCGCACTGGTGGGATGCGGGCTGGGAACGGGGATGGACCCGGGCCGGGAACCGGGGATGGATCCGGGGATGGGAACTGGGGATGGGTCCAGGCTGGGAACCGGGGATGGATGTCCCGGGCCGGGAACCGGGGATGGGTGTCCCGGGCTGGGAACCGGGGATGGGTCCGGGCTGGGAACCGGGGATGGATGTCCCGGGCTGGGAACCGGGGATGGGTCCGGGCTGGGAACCGGGGATGGGTCCGGGCTGGGAACCGGGGATGGATGTCCCGGGCTGGGAACCGGGGATGGATCCAGGCTGGGAACCGGGGATGGATGTCCCGGGCTGGGAACCGGGGATGGAGCCGGGCTGGGAACCGGGGATGGAGCCGGGCTGGAACCATGGGTGCCCAGGGATGCGGAGTGAGGGAATCCCGGAGCCGCAGGGTCCCTCCCGCCCCGTCGAGGGCTCCGAGGGCTCCGGCTGTTTTCTCATCCTGCAGGAATTCGGCTCCGTGGGCCGGGCGGGTTTTTGTGTCCCCCCCCTTTCACTCTCCCTCTCTGGAGACTTTCTGCATTCTGCCTTTGATCTCCCCCCGTGTTTGCCCAGGGCTGGCCGGGCTGGCCGGGGTTAGAGGCTGAGGTCAGCGCCTTTCCCATTCCAAACACCCAGAAACATCAGTGGGAAGGGAGGGGATTCAGATTACAACCTTCCCGTCCTCCCCTTCCACCCCAGTGGCCCCGCTGGCCGTGCTGGGGATGGACTGAGCCCCGGCGGTGTCTGTGTGTCCCCGGCGGTGTCTGTGTGTCCCCAGAGCCAGCGATGGATGGAGGCGGCGGGCGGCACCGCCGGTGGTCCAGCGAGCTCCGGCCGTGCTGAAGGACAGAGCTCTGCACCTCTCCTCCTCCTCCTCCTCTTTGTCCCCCCGCCCTGTCTCCCGTCCCGCCCGTGGTGGATGTGATTTCCCCCGATGGCTCCCGTGGCGCTGCTGCTGCCGGTGCTGGCGGCGGCGGCCGGGCTGAGCCTGCACCCGGCCCGGCTGCGCCTCCTGGGCGTCTGCCCCAACCAGCTCAACCCCAACCTGTGGGTGGACGCGCAGAGCACCTGCGAGAGGGAGTGCCAGGCTGACCAGGTCAGTGAAGGGGCTGCGGGCGGGGATGGGCTTTGGGGCATCCTCAGATCCCCCCGGGAGGTGCCTCGGGTGGGTTCTGTGCTGGGGGCACAGCTGGTTCAGTTGTTTCAGTGCAATGGGCTCAGCCCCGCTGCAGCTCTGCTGTCTAAGCCTCTCCTCTGTGCCGGGCTCCCCAATGTCCCTCCTCTGTGCCGGGCTCCCCAGTGCCCCTCCTGTGTGCCGGGCTCCCCATCCCCTCCTGTGTGCCGGGCTCCCCATCCCCTCCTGTGTGCCGGGCTCCCCATCCCCTCCTGTGTGCCGGGCTCCCCATCCCCTCCTGTGTGCCGGGCTCCCCATCCCCTCCTGTCTGCCAGGCTCCCCATCCCCTCCTGTGTGCCGGGCTCCCCAGTGCCCCAGGGACAGAGAAACTGTTCATGTCACCCCCTCAGACCGTGTCCCCAGGTCAGAACACCCTCCTCATGCAGCCCCGGGATGTTTCCCCTGTGTCAAAGGGCTGGCTGGGATGGAGGGAATGGGTGTGCTGGGACATGGACCCCACCAAGCCGAGGACAGAATCCTCTCCCAACTTTTCCCCGAGCCCACCCACGGCCCGGGCTGTCCACCCCAGAGAGCTCTGAGCTCCATCAGGCTGAGCAGAGACAACCCCATCCCAGCTGGGGCTGTGTGAACCCAGAGGGGAGATCCCTTCACAATCCATCTGTGTGAGTTCTGCCTGCCCTCGGCCAGCGAAGGCTCAGAAGGGCAAGTTGCTCTCTCTGTGAGGGAGAAGGGACCATCATCACTGCAGAGGACCCCCAAACATCCCGGGGGGCTCAGGGTGGGCTGTGCCAGGGAAGTCTGGCTCGTACCCAGAGCCTGGTGATGCACAAAGGGCTGAGCACAGGGGACACCTGCCCACCCCAAACTCCTAAAGGGGTGAGAACAACACCCACAAGCCCCAGCCCAGCGATGACCTCCCCATCCCCGTCTCCCACCCCGCAATCTCCCCTCTCTCCCCGCCCAGGACTGCGAAGACTTTGAGAAATGCTGCACCAACGTGTGTGGGCTGCGGAGCTGCGTGGCCGCTCGCTTTGCCGACGGCAGCGTCCCCTCGCTGGCCCTGGCACCCGCCGCCTCCTGCGAGAGCTTCGTGTGCGCCCAGCAGGGCTCGGACTGCGACATCTGGGACGGGCAGCCCGTGTGCAAGTGCAAGGACCGCTGCGAGAAGGAGCCCAACTTCACCTGCGCCTCGGACGGCCTCACCTACTACAACAAGTGCTACATGGACGCCGAGGCGTGTCTGCGCGGCACCCGCCTCAGCACCGTGCCCTGCAAGCACATCTTCACCTGGCCTGACACCAGCCCGGTGCCGCAGGAGACCACGGCGAGACCCACGCCTGGGGCAGGCCCAGAGGTGCCGGTGCCTCCTGCCCTCTACACCAACCCCTTCCACCAGTCCGTGCGCGCCGGGGGCACCGTCAGCTTCCGCTGCGACGTGAGCGGCCGCCCGCAGCCCGACATCACCTGGGAGAAGCAGAGCGAGCGCGAGGAGAACTTCATCATGAGGCCCGACCAGATGTACGGCAACGTGGTGGTCACCAACATCGGCCAGCTGGTCATCTACAACGCCCGCCACGAGGACGCCGGGATCTACACCTGCACGGCCCGCAACGCCGCCGGCCTGCTCCGCGCCGACTTCCCGCTCTCCGTGCTCAGGAGGGAATCAGGGGGGTCCCCGAGGACAGGCAGCCCCCAGCCTTTCCCCAGCGCCGAGTGTTTGAAGGAGCCGGACCGGCGGCGCTGCGAGGCCACGGAGGTGCGGTGGCATTTTGACGCCAAGCAAGGCTCCTGCCTCACCTTCCGCTACGGCGGCTGCGGGGCCAACAGGAACCACTTTGAGACGTACGAGGAGTGCCAGGCCGCCTGCCTGGGCAGCGCCCGGCCCACCTGCCTCCTGCCCATGGTGCAGGGGCCCTGCCAGAACTGGGAGCCGCGCTGGGCCTACAACCACCTGCTGAAGCAGTGCCACTCCTTCGTCTACGGCGGCTGCGAGGGCAACACCAACAACTTCGAGAGCAAGGAGAGCTGCGAGGACGTGTGTCCTTTCCCCAAGAGCCTGCAGTGCAAAGCCTGCCGCCTGAAGAGCAAGATGGTGCTGAGCCTGTGCCGCAGCGACTTCGCCATCGTGGGGCGGCTCATGGAGATCGTGGAGGAGCAGGACTCGGGCATAGCCCGCTTCGCCCTCGAGGACGTCCTCAAGGATGAGAAGATGGGCCTCAAGTTCTTCAACATCAAGTACCTGGAGGTGACCTTGACCGACATGGACTGGAGCTGCCCCTGCCCCAACATGACGGCGGAGGACGGGCCCCTGATCATCATGGGCGAGGTGCACGACGGAATGGCCACGCTGGAGCCCGGCAGCTACGTGCGGGCCGCCAACGACAAACGGGTCAAGAAGATCTACGAGCTGATGGAGAAGAAAACCTGCGACCTCCTGAACCGCTTCCAGGACTAGGGGAGAGGCGGGATGTGCCAGCGGGGGGAGCTGCAGACACATCACTGAGGGGTCCCCTGCACCGGGGTCTGTCTAGAGGTATTCACTGTCCTGTAGTGCCCTCCACGCCCATGCTCAGCCCCAGACCAGCTCCCACTTCACTGTAATTTATCTGCTGCATGTCCCCTCCCCGTGTGACACCCCCCAGCCTGTCCAGGAGCAACAGAGAACTGGGTTGGGTTTGCAGAGGGGTGGGAGATCTGCCAGGACCATCCCACTCATACAATTTTCCCACCTCACCAAAGCCTCAGGTGTAACAGCCCTGGTGCAGGACCTCACCCTCTCACTGGTGCTGGAACTGGGGGCGCCCCCAGCCCCAGGGTTTGTGCTGAAAACATCAGGGAGCTGCTGGTGTGTGAAAGGCAAAGCCACAGAGTTTATTGTGGGGGCAGCAGCACATTCCTGGGAAGGGGGGAAGGGGGACACTGTCAGCACAGCGTCCTCCAAGGGAATGGAGCAAGGAGTCTCCCCCATGCCCAGGGCTGTTGTGTCCCCTCTCCCACACACCTGTGTCCCCTGTGGCTCCTGTGGTCCAGGCTGGGGCACCCCACTGCAAAGGGAGCCCCAAAGGCACCAGGGGAGATGAACTCCCCCAAATCAGCCAAGTCAGCCCCAGCTGGGATGAGTGGGGCTCTGTCCCATCACTGCTGTCCCCAGCCCCACTGGCAGCCCTGGTGAGACAATGACACCCCTGCAGGAGGCCTCGGTGGGGACAGCAGTGCCAGGAGGAGCTGGGATGCTCCCAGGGCAGGTCACAGCTTGCGGAAGATCAGGCTCTTGTTGTTGGCCGGCATGTCCACCTGGAAACACAGAGCTGGGGCTCAGGGGGGCCCAGGGGCACAGGGAGCAGCCCAGGGCCCCTCACTCACCATCCTCTCCAGGCACAGCCCGTTGGCCTCGGCCAGGTCCCGCAGCAGCGCCGTGTCCCGCAGCCCCCAGGCGGGATTGCTGCGGGAGGGAGGTGTGGGTCGCACATGGGGCACCGCGCCCCAAACCGCCCCAAAACCGCCCCATCTCCGGGGGCTGCCCTCGGGAATGGCTTATCTTGAAGGACCACGCTGGGAGGGAACTTCCTGCAGCTGCAGGAGTGGGGGGAAGGATGGAGAGGACAGGATGGACCCCAGGAACCTCCTCCTACCTCTGCCTCAGGCTGCGGTCAAAGTCCACGTTGCTCTGGGGGGTGATGTGGCCGTCCACGGCGTAGGGCTGGGGGGACAGAGCTGCAGCTGCAGGCAGGAGCCACCCTGTGTGCCCCCAGCCCCCCTTCCAGGGGCTGCTGTCCCCACCAAGCACAGAAGCCAAGCAGGAAGAGACAAGACCCCCAAGGAGTCCCATTGTCCACTCTGAGTCCTGTCACCCCCTTCAAGCCCCCCCAGATTCTGCCTTGGACAAGGTGAAGGAGGACAGGATCTCTCTCATCCAAAACTGCCCCTTTCAGGGGTCAGCATGTGCCCCAAAAGGCAGAGACCCCCCAGACCCCAAGCCCCTGCATTTCCCAGTCCCCTCCCTAAGCCATGACTGGAGCTGCCCTCCCACCTGCCCCAATATCCCCCCTGCACCCCCAGGATGCTCCTGCAGCAGCACAGGGCACTCACCCCATAGGTGAAGAGGACACCTCCAGGCTTCAGCAGCACCCCAGCACCCCTGAACAGGCCCTGGGGAGTGAGAGAGGTGGGGACCAGCTCAGGGGGCTGGGGACACCCCCAGGAGCACCCCCTGGGCCCTGGCAGGGGACAGAGGCTGTGGAGGGTCACTCACCTCGGTGCACTGCAGCTCTGAGATGTGCATCATGTTGATGCTGACCATGAGGTCCAGGGTGGAGGGCTGGGTGCCCCCCCAGGTCTCCCAGCCCTGGGACACGTCCAGCAGGATGGGGGGCAGCAGGTTGGGCAGCCCCGTGGCCTCCACGTAGGCAGAGATGCTGTTTGGGCACCAAACCCCACCTGAGCCCAGCTGGGTCCTGCCCGTGCTGCAGGCAGGGACAGATCCCTGCAAGGACTCCCAGATTGTGGGATATTATTTGTGGAATAACAAAGATGTGGGTGCAGCACAGCCTGGGGGCTCTTGCCCAGCCCTTGGCTCCCAGCTGGCACAGGGAGAACTGGAAGCACCTGGACAACCAACAGAATTGTGGATGGAGAAACCCCAGGGTCTAAACTTCCTGATTTTGGAGCACCACAACACCAGCACCTCCTGATTTTGGTATTATTTACACCCTTTTTTGGCACATTCAACCCCCAGGTCTCAGCTCCTGCAGGGTCCCAGGATGGGGATTATTTTTACTCCCTGTGCTGCAGGGGGGCAGCACAAACTCCCCCTGGACAGGGACTGGTTCCAGCACCTCCCTGCCCAGGCTGATTTTTTTTTTTTTTAAGCTGGATTTTGGAAGTTTTCTGGGAAGAATAAAGTCCTGAGTTGGGAAGCATGGGTTGTTTGGGAGTTGGATATTGGGGATTTGTTGAAAAAAAAAATATAGTGAGTATTGACCTGGGGAGCCTGGGCTGGGCAAGAGTTGAATATTGTGGTTTGCCTGGAAAAAAATAAAAGCGTCAAGCCAAAGAGCCTGGGCTGTCCAAGAGGGTCTTTGCTGGGAAAAAAAAAATTAAAAAAAAAAAAAAAAAAAAAAAAAAAAAAAAAATATATATATATATATATATATATATATATATATATATATATACTTTAAGCTCATCTGAGAGCAGGATACTGGGGTTTTCCTGAAAGGAATACAGCACTGAGTGGGGGAGCCTGGGCTGCTGGAGACTTGGCTATTGGGTTTTTCCTGAAAAAACAAACAAAAAGAAATGTGGAGCCTGGGCCCATTGGTGAGTGGGAAAAAATATGCATCCAGCTCATTCAAGAGTTGGATATTGGGGTTTTCCTGAAAAAAAAACCAAAAAAAAAGTGGAGCCTGGGCCCACTGGTGAGCGGGTCTTTTCTGGGAAAAAAAATATGCATCCAGCTCATCCAAGAGTTGGATATTGGGGTTTTCCCAAAACCCCTAAAAGAAATAAAATAATAAAATAAAATAAATAAAATAAAAAAAAAAATAAAATAAAATAAAATAATAAAAATAAAATAAAATAAAATAAAATAAAATAAAATAAAATAGGATTTCCCAAAATCCCTAAAGGAAATTTAAAAATAAAATAAAATAAAACAAAATAAAATAAAACAAAATAAAATAATAAAATAAAATAGGACTTCCCAAAATCCCTAAAGGAAATTTAAAAATTAAATTAAATTAAATTAAATTAAAAAATAAAATAAATAAAATAAAATAAAATGAGATTTCCCAAAATCCCTAAAGGAAATTTTAAAAATAAAATAAAATAATATTAAAATAAAATAAAACAAAATGAAATAAAATAAAACAAAAAATAAAAATAAAATAAAATAAAATAAAATAAAATAAAATAAAATAAAATAAAATAAAATAAAATAAGGAGCAGAGAAGCGGGTCCGTGCGCCCATAGGAGGGGGCTGCAGGCAGTGCCCCCCGGGGTCCCCCATTCCCCTCTCACCTGTGCAGAGCCCGGGGGTCGATGTCCGAGGGCTGCCAGATGACCCCGGGCAGTTCCCGGGCAAAGTGCGCGGCGTGGAGCCCCGAGCCCGCGCCCACCTCCAGCACCCGCAGCGCGCCCGGCCCGCGCCCCGCCAGCTCCCGCAGCACCCCCAGGATGGGGCCCTTATTGCGCTCGGCCGCCGCCGGGACCTGCATGGCCGGGCCCAGGGGGGGAAACTACAACTCCCGGCAGCCCCCGGGACCGCGGGAGGAGCTTCCCACGGCGGGGAGGAAAAAAAAGAGAAGGGAAAAAAAATCAGTGCGCCGCCCGGGAATCGAACCCGGGTCGCAAGAATGGGAATCTTGCATGATACCACTACACCAGCGGCGCGGCCGGGAGCGCATCCTGCCCCACCGCCTTTCGGACCTACCGCCCCCCGGGGACCCCGGCCTGGGGCTGTCCCTCCTCTGTTATACACCCGCACCCCCTGAAAAGGGGAAATTCAGAGTCTGCCCGGACATCTCGGGGAAATGGAGGTGAGGGGATCACCCTTTCTGCCGCAGCTGTCACTGGTGATGGAGGACTGGAGGGATCCATCTGCAGCACAAGGATTAGGGGTTCAGCCCTCCCAGGCGTGGGAAAGCTCAGGGATGTTCCAACAGGTAGTTGGAGACCCCGGGGGAAACTGAGGCACGGCCCCCAGCAGTGGCAGGGGGGTGACAGCACAGCCGGTGGTGACATCCCGAGGGTCAAGGCTGTGTTTAGGGGCAGTGACAGGGCTGGGGGTGGCAGCAGTGGGTGCACACCCGAGGAGGGTCCAGCGTGTCCTGCACCCACCAGGGCCCGGCGCTGCTGGGCTTTATGGGAGGTCCCTCCTGCTCCCCTCCCTCCCTCCCTCCCTCCCTCCCTGGCCACCACCGCGGCAACGTGGCGGAAAGGCAAAGGTCGCTTTGGTGGGGTGGCTTTGCTGGAGCCCCCCAGAGCCCCCAGGGTGTGTCACAGTGTCACACCATCTGTCCCCAAACAGGGTGGCCGCGGACACTGCAGGGTGGCCGGGGAGCAGCTCGGGGTCTGTCCTGGGGCTGCAGCTCCTGCCATGTGCGGGGACCTCCCCGCTCCAAAGGTCACCGCGCTGGCCGTGGGATGTGCGGTCAGGGCTGTTCACAGGGGGGACAGCTCAGCCCTGCCCGGCTCCTTGGTGTCCCAGCAATGTCCCCTGTGTGTCCCCTGTGTGTCCCCTGTGTGTCCCCTGTGTGTCCCCTGGCTCCGGTGTCCCGTCTGCTGAATGTCCCCTCCGAGTTTCCCGTGGCTCCCGTGTCCCCTGTGCCATCTCTGTCCCCTGTGCCCGCTCTGCCCTCTGCCCCACTTGTGTCCCTTCTGTGTCCTATGTGTGTCCTGTGTGTGTCCCACATGTCCCCTCTGTGTCCCATGCAAGTCCCCGCATGTGCTCCCGGCGTGTGCCCTGCTTGTCCCCTGTTTGTCCCCAGTGTGTCCCCTGCTTGTCCCCAGTGTGTCCCCAGTGTGTCCCCAGTGTGTCCCCAGTGTGCCCCCTGTTTGTCCCCAGTGTGTCCCCTGCCTGTCCCCAGGGTACAACACATGTCCTGCGTGTCCCCCGCCTCTGTCCCCACACCCCACACCCGCCCCCGGTGTGTCCCATCAATGTCCGCTGTGTGTCCCCACATCCCCCGTGTGTCGCACGTGTGTCCCCTGTGCGTGTCCCCTGCGTGTCCCCCATCCCACGTGTCCCCTGTGTGTCCCTGTGTGTCCCGTGTGTGTCCCACATCCCTTACACGTCCCCTTGTGTGTCCCCCGTGTGTCCCCCCGCCGTCCCCGCGGTCCCGCGGTCCCTTTAAGCCCGGGGGCGTGTCGGCGCTGCGGGGTCCGCCCGTCCCGGCGGGGCCCGGCCCGTTAAAGGCCCCGGTGCGGGGCGCGGGGCTCAGTCCGGCGGGGCGGGCCCGCTCCCATTCCCGCACCTTTCCCCGCAGGATGTACACGCTGACGCGCGGCCCCAGCAAACTGGCCACGCAGCGCCGCACAGGTACCGGGGAGCGGCCCGGGGGGCCGGGGCTGCCCCCTGAGCCGCCCCCCGAGCTCACCCCGCGCTCCCCGCAGGTCCCACGCAGCAGGCGGTGGAGAGCAGCAAAGCGGGCGAGCTGCGGGCGCGGCCCGGGCCGTGGCCCCCCGCCAGGTGAGCCCCGCGCCGCCCTGACCTTGGCGGGGACGAGGGGAGCGGGGCCGGGCCGTGACCTTGGCCGGGGGAGAGGGGAGAGGGGAGGGGAGGGACGGCCCGGCCGCCCGGGGGGACGGGGGGATCGGAGCGGGGGGTCCCGTCCTTCCCCCGGCCCCACATCGCTGCGGGGTCACGGCAGGGGGGCGGCGCGGGGGGTCCCTGCGGGGCAGAGCCCGGCGGGGTTTGCCCGGCCCCCCCCCGGCCGGCCCCCATTGCACAAACCGGCGGCGGGGCCGGCGCTGCTCCCAAGTGTGCCCGCCCGCCTGGGCCGTGCCGGGGACACACCGGGACACAGCGGGGACACCGGGGACTGCACACACCGGGCACACCGGGGACCGCACACACCGGGGACTGCACACACCGGGCACACCGGGAACACCGGGGACTGCACACACCGCACACACCGGGCACTGCACACACCGGGAACACCGGGCACTGCACACACCGGGCACTGCACACACCGGGACACACCGGGGAACACACCGGGCACTGCACACACCGGGGACTGCACACACCGGGCACTGCACACACCGGGCACTGCACACACCGGGGACACACCGGGGAACACACCGGGGACACACCGGGGAACACACCGGGACACATGCGGGGCTGGTGATCCCCCCTGCCCCCAAAGCCTGGGAGACCCTTCCTGGGTGAATTCCCCAGCAGCAACACCTGGAGCTGTTGGTTGGGCGCTCTGGGGTTGGGAGGTGCTGATGGGACCCCTAAGGAAACCCTTTCCAAAGCAGGACAAGGCAATGGGACCCTGCTGATTCTGCACGTTCTCTCCAGCTCCAAGAAATGGTTGAGCCCCCTGCCCACCCCCCCAGTTCCTCTCCTTCCCAGGATCCCTGGAATTCATCCTGCCACCCTTGCCCTTCTGCCCGCCCAGTGCCCCCCTGGCTGTGGGGACTCGAGGGTCACTGCCCTGCCCAGCCTCTCCTGCAGGAGCTGCTGCTCCCAGCCTCTCCTGCCCTCCAAACTCACTCCCAGGGCCCCTTAGACTTTGTCCCGTGAGGAACGTGGCTGTTGCAGACATGTCCTGCCCTTGAGCTGGGCAGAAAAGCCAAAATACTGGAGTTTGGTGTTGAATGTGCTGCTGGGTCTCATCCCAAGTTTCCCTTTAGCTCTGGTGGGTGTTGCTGGATCCAGGCCAGGGGATGTGCCCCTCACCAGGGGGATCCCAGCTCTGAGCAAGCCTGAGCTGCTCCCACTTTGCAGAGTTTACATCCCAGTCCTGGAGCACCCTGGGGACATGCTGGAGCACCCTGGGGACGTGCTGGAGCCAGAGCTGTCCCAGTGAACCTGCAGAGGGTGGCACATCCCCTGTCCAGTACTGAACTGGATTTCACTTCCATTTCCTGATATTCCTGCAGTTTGGGTGGCAGATCATTTATCTTAGGGGCTGCACTTGGTGCTAGGTTGGAGGATGGGGAGGAGATGGGCAGCTGGTGCTTTTCCCCAGGGAGCTCCCCTTGGACCCTCCTGTGTCAGAATCCCCTGTCCTGGGGGCTGGATCCCTTTCCATCCCACTCCTTGGGGACAGGGCTGGGTGACTGCAGCTGTGGGTGACTCTGTGCGCCGTGGGGCAACCCAGGACACCTGAACTGGCCCAATTCCTGCTGGGGTGGGCAGAGCTGCCTGTGCCCTCACCCTCCCTTTGCTTTTCTCCTTCCACAGCCCAGCACAGAAACTCGTCTTCAACAGAGTGAATGGCAAGAGGCCCCCACTGCTGCTGCAGCAGCTCTCGGCCCCTGAAGAATGTTACACCCTGGCCCACGAGGAGAATGTTCGCTTTGTCTATGAAGGTGAGGGCAGAGGGTCCCTGGGGCAGATGTCCCTGTGCTGGGGATGTTGGTGGCAGGGATGGAATCCCCAGCCTGAGGACTTGCCCTGCTTTGCTCTGTGTCCTTCTCCTGCCCTGCAGCCCCCTGCCCTGGCACAAACCCACGCAGTGCTTGTTCCCCTCCCCAGCCTGGCAGCAGGTAGAGCAGCAGCTGGACGGCAGCCGGAGCGGGGACAGCGCCTGTGGCCCTGTGCAGTACGTGGAGAAAACCCCCAACCCTGGACTCAAAAGTGAGTGGGCAGTGCTTGTGGCACTTTGGGGTGCAGTGAGAGGCTGTGGGCTCAGCCTGCACCTGAACAGGGCTGTGGTGGAAGGAGGAGGAGGGTGCTGGATGTGCCAGAGGGGCTGTTTAGGTGTGTCCTGCTGGTGCTGAGCTCACTCTGGGGGTGCTGGGGAGAGACAGTTGGCCCCAGGAACTGTGGTGGGGATGTCCCACTGTGTCCCTTGGATGTTCCACTGTGTTGCTGACTCTTCTGGGATTCAGGCCTTCTCCTGCCACCAAGGGCTCAGCATCATGCTGGAGAGAGAGGAGCGCCCCCCCATCATGGGGACCCGCTTCTCCTGGGACCAGCAGGAGCAGTTGGGCATGGGAGCAACACTTGTCTGGTGGCACCTGGAGTCAGGGCAGTGACAGCAGCCTGTGGCCTCTCACAGCATCTGAGAGCTCCCCAAGGAAGAGAATGTCCCTGTCACCCCAGTCAGGCCTTTTGGGGACATGGCACAGGGGTGGAGGAGACCTGGGGGTGTCATTAGATTGGATATCAGGGAAAGGCTCTTCCCCCAGTGGGTGCTGGGGCACTGCCCAGGCTCCCCAGGGAATGGGCACAGCCCCAAGGCTGCCAGAGCTCCAGGAGGGTTTGGACAAAGCTGTCAGGCCGAGGGTGGGATTCTGGGGTGTCTGTGCAGGGTCAGGAGCTGGATTGGATGATCCCTGTGGGTCCCTTCCAGTTCAGGATATTCTGTGATTCCATGGTTATATTTTCTGGGGTTCAGAAGGGAGCACCCAGAGCTCTGCTCCCACTCTAGCTGCTCCCCTCTCCCCCTCCCCTCTTTTCCAGACTTCGTTCCTATTGACTTGGAGGAGTGGTGGGCACAGCAATTTCTGGCCAAAATCGAGAACTGCTCATAAAAGGGAAGAAAAGGTTTGGTTTCTTCATTAAGAGAAACGAAGCTGCGAGCACCTGGTCACAGCCCAGAACCGGTGGCGTTTTTTGAACCACGTTTTTAAGAGATGCCCGAGGTGGAGTGACCCTGCCCAGCAGGACCGGACCACAGCCATGCCCGTGCCTGCCCCAGGAGCAGCGTGCGGCCCCAGCCAGGATTCCTTAAGTGCCAGTTCTCAGACTGCTGCAGCTCCTGCAGCCTCCAGCTCCCAGGGACACTGCGGTGCCACGCTGGGGACAAGGGGAGAGGCTCCCCCCTGCAGCCGTAGCCACGGGGAGCACAGTGGGTGCTGTAGCAGGATCACCAGACAATAAAGCGCTGAAACTGCCCGTGGAGAGATGGTTGTGGGCTGGGGAGGAGGGGATGCTTCCAGCTGCCTTGTGGCTCAGTGAGAACCTGCCTTCTGTGGATTCAAGGGGTTGGAGCTGCTCTTCCTTGGAGTTGCATCCTTGCCCCAGTGTTGCTTCATCTTCCAGGGGCTGATGCTGTCTTAGGTGATGTTTGGGCATCTGCAAGGAGGGCTGAGCACCCTGGCTGTGCTCCAGAGCTGGGCAAAGCTGCAGGAAGAGGAGTGCCAGGGACTCTGCCATGGAGACCAAAAGGTATTTGAGCAGCAGGCTTGAGGTATCCCCCTCACCTGTGGTGGTCTGGAGGAGCTGAGAGTGGACAGAAAGGATGGGGACCCAAACTTCTGCTTCTACAAAAAATCTCCTCAGCTGATGGGCTTTTCCAAGCCAGACTGAGCCTTTCCTGTTCTGGTTTTATAGGACCCCTTGCCCCCTGTGTCCTCCCCAAGCAGAGAGCAGGAGGCCAGTACAGCCTGCAGAGAGTCTGATTCCAAAGGAGGCCAAGAAACACCCACTGGAAAAAAAATTATCTTTATTATTCCTATGATGGGAATAACAACCACACTGCAGCCAGTGGGGAGCAGAAGCTGCCCAGGAGCTGTGTTGCTTCACCCAGCTGGCAGGCCAGAGCAGGTCCAGCAGCAGCTGTGGCCCTGGCAGCACCTGGCCTGGAGCACTGCTGGTGCTGCTCCCTGCCCCAGGCTGCCATGCCTGGCACTGTGGCTGTGACTGAAATCAGGAGCAGCACCATGCACAGCCCACAGTGCCTGCCTCGCTGACAGGCAGGGTGTTAGAGCCCCCAGGACAGGGAAGTGCTGCTTGCACAACATTTCCTTCATTTAGGCCAGGAGGCCCCAGAGTGGTGGAGGGCTGGGGCCAGGGAGTGTCATCCTTGCCCTGGACTCTCCCACCAGCTCTGCCAGGGCACCATGGGCAGTGTGGGGGTTACACTGCCTGTGTCCCCACCCCAGCACCAAGCCCTGCAAGGGGGCACCAGAGCCAGCAGGACATGGACTGTTGCTGCTGTGCTCAGGGCACTGCCAGCCCATGGCAATTTTACTTCCACATTCCCACTATTCCCCATCCCAGGCAAAGACTGGGAGGCTCTACTACCTCCTGCTGTACTTCCCTTTCCAGAAAACAGTTACTGGGAGTTTCAGCACTTCAGCAACCCTCCCAGTAAAAAGCATCCCCCTCTTTTTTCTTCCCTCCCTGGGACAGTCACTGGTGCTGGGATTCCCCCTGCATGGTGCCTTGGCAGTGGCTGGCTCTGCTGCCCACCAGGATGTTCCCAGGAGCAATCCCTGCCTGCCAGCAGCTCCACAGGGCTCCAAGGTGTTTAGGGAGGCCATTCACCTGGTGGCTGCTGACTCATAAAAACACACATTTTTAAGATCTGGGGAAATTCTTAGTAACATGATGCACCATCGTTCTGAACAACAACATTAGGCAAAGGGAAGAAATGGAACAGGAAAGGATGAGTCAGTCACAAGGAAAAAAAAAATGAAAACCCAACCCAAAAATATAACCCAACCCCTGACAATGCAATCACTGGGAGGGAATCAGCCCCCCACTTGCCATAAATATTAATTAGTTATGTGCAATTGTGTGTAGTACTATAGTGCAAATAGCTCTGCATTGATCATGGGGCAGCACCCAAAGGGCTGCCCCAGGTGACACAGGGACTAGTTAAGGACAGACAAGAATCAACACAGATTTCCAACAAACAAACAGAAAAAACCCCAACCCAGCCACTGGGAAAACTCCAAAAAGTTGAAGTTGCCTCCTCCAACTGGGCCCAGGCAGGACTGGGCAGTGCTGGTGCCCAGCAGCATCCTGGAGCCAGGCAGGGGCAGGACAGGCCCTTTGCTCCCTGCCTGCTGCCAGCACAGCCTGGTGAGGGGCAGAGAGGGGATGGGGGTGAGGAGGGGGATGCAGGACAGATATGGTTTGGTCAGAGCTGTGTGGGGTGTAAGGGGTGAGCTCAGCAGGACGTGGGCACAACGAGGGCACTGCTGGCTTCACACTGGTCCCGTGGCTGCCCTGCACAGTGTGGGGCCGTGCTGCTGGCAGAACCTCTGCATGGGCACCCTGTAACACTTCACAGCCATCCTACACAGCACAGCCAAGACCCTGCAGCACCTCTCACTTAACCCAGCAGCTCCAGGGAGACTTTGTGGCCCCCCTCACCCATCCCAGCAGCGTTGCTGGGCCCTCCTTGCTGCCTCCCCAGCCGTGCCCATCACGTGCTGCTGCTGGGGCCGAGCCCTGGGCCCTGCTCCAGCAGCAAGGCTACCTCTCACCCAGTGCCAGCTCCTGGCTGCACACAGCTCCCCCTGCACGCCTGGGCCCAGGGCCAGCTCCTCGGGCCAGGCTTGGCGAGCAGGCAGGAGGAGACAGCTTTCCCAAGCATTTAAAGGAGACAGAGCCTCCTTTTTCCCATGCCAGGCAGGAGCTGAGCCATCCTCTCTGGCTGGACACAAAGTGCTCCCAGGGGCAATCCCAGTGCATCCTGCTGACCCCAGGGACGGTTTGGATCTGAGCTCTGTGACAACCTCCTGCTAAACCATGAGCAACCACCAAACAACACATGGACATGCAGGTCAGGACCATGGGGCAGCATCACAGGGAAGAGGGGACCACACTGAGTGTGAGCTCCTCCTCTGCCAGCCCAAGCCCAACACCCCTCTCCACCCATCCAGGCTCCTCCTGGCTTTTTTGGGGCAGATGTTTTTTTTGCTGTATGGATGGGTGAAGGCTGGAGAGTGGCAATGCCACACGTGTGATGACACATGCACACCCAGAGCCGGTGACAGCAGCAGGAGCGTTGCCATCCTCTCACCCCTCCCCGGTGGAAAGTCTTACATTTATACAGTATTTAAGACACGCCGATATATAAATTACTGTCTCTATATATACTATGTATAGGCTGAGGGCCAGTCCGTGAGGAAGGGCACTGGGAGGACTCATTTCCCTCTGTCCTCTGTGTAGTGCTGGAAGCGAGTGAAGCTCATGAAGACCTGCTCCAGGGAGATCTGGCTCACAGAATAGTCTTCCAAGCGATATTTCTCTTTGGCTTTCTCCAGGGCCCCAAAGACCTGCAAGGGAGGGCAGGGACATGAGGGCAGTGTGACTTGGTGTGTGGGGGGACTCCCAGGAGCCCAGGGGGAACCCCAAGATGTGACAGAGGAACCCCCAGGCTCTAACAGGGAACACCACACCATGGCAGGGAAAGCAGAGAAAGCTTTTTTCTTTTTTGACACCTTCCCTGGCAGGAGAGTGGGGGGAAACCAGGAGTATCTGACATAATTTAAAAATAGATGCTGTGGATATGATTGTTTTACACACTTATATGTGATAAATGCATACATATATACAAATACATACAAATATATATGTGTGTGTATATATATATATAAATACAAATATATACATATATATGTGTGTGTATATATGTATTTATATATATACACACACATATATCTGGGTCTGAATCCCTGTCCAAGGTTTCTGCTAACATATATATATATATAGAATATGTATATAATATAGAATTAACTATATAGGATACTATATACACTCTACATAACTATCTGTATCTAGCATACACATAATTTTTATATTGAGCTATATATAATATACATATTTATAAATTCACTCTTTCTAGTTTTTATATCAGCCTATACACATTTTTATATAATTTGTGTACTATGTACTGTCTCTATATATACTCTATAGACTATACTACATACTTGATATAGAGCATATACTCCAGAGTATATAATCTGTGGAGTATTACCATATACCATATGCCCTCTATAGTATATAATATAGTATATGTTGTATATATACAATATACAGTATATTATATATATGTATATTATATACACTACATCCAGTGCATATAATATGTATATATACAAATATATATTATATACAGATATAATATTATATACAGATATAATATATATACATTTAGATATTGCATATGAAAACTATCTGCATACTATGAATATCTCTGTGTAGTATACATGTATTTACATGTAGATAATGTACCTATAGACAGTATACACAGAGAGATATACTATGTATACTCTACACATAACTCTGTATACTGTATGCAGAGGGTTACACACTGTATCTGTATCTGTACTGTGGGGTTTATCAGTGACCACTCAGGATCAGTGGCTGGGGAAAACCACTGCCCACAGCCCTGGTGGGACCACCTGAAGCCCCTGCCAGGGGGTTCCTGGGGCTGAGGGGCAGGAGCAAGAGATGCCAGCACAGGGAAACCCACCCGTGCCACATTCCCAGAGTGGAATGCAGCGTGGGGAGGATGCACCACCGAAAACAAAGCACCAAAAACATGAGAAGAGGCAGGAAAAAGGTATCCAGTGCCCCCCTTACCTGTGCCCAGCTGAGGTTCTTGTTGGTCAAGTGGTAATGCACCATGCCCTGGTGCTCGTGCTTCAGGACACTGCCTGGGGGATGGAGCAGGGAGAGGCTCTGTGTTAGGGAATGTGCTCAAGTTCACACCCAGCACCCTGCCCCTGCTCTGGCAGCAGCAGCTCACAGTACCTGGGAAAGTCTTCTCCACAAAGGCCTTGAAGGCCTGCAGCTCGCCCTCCTCCTCACTCTGGGTTTTGGCCAGCAAGGTGTATCCACTACCAAACTTGCTTTTCAGGTGCTGGGGGCTGCCCAGGCACTTGAACTGCCCGTTCACCATGATGGCCAGTCGAGTGCACAGCGCCTCGCACTCCTCCATGCTGCAAAGAGAGGAATTGCTCAGGGAAGCCCAGGATGGTTTGGGTTGGAAGGAACATCTAAAGATCATCTTGTTCCACCCCCTGCCATGGGCAGGGAACACCTTCCACCAGAACAGGCTGCTCCAAGCCCAGCCCAGAATGCCCTTGAAAGCTTCCAGGGATGGGGCAGCCACGTGCAAGCACCAGAAGCTTCTGGGAAGTGGCTGGAGGTGTATTCCCTTCTCTCTGGACTCTTTGAGAGGGAGATTTGGGTAAAGCCAGTCACTGGCTGCAGGCAGTGTACGCCCACCCACCAGGCCCTGGAGGTGTGTCCCATCCCTCGGATCCTACCACTCTCCCCGATCTTTCGTGCCAAGCCCTGCCCAGCCCAAGTGTCACCTGTGGGAGGTGAAGATGATGGATTTGCCACACTCCCGTGTCCGTGTCACCGCGTCCCAGAGCAGGCGCCGGGCCACAGGGTCCATGCCAGTGGAGGGCTCGTCCAGGAAGATCACGGGGGGGCCCCCAATGAGGGCAATGCCAGTGCTCAGCTTCCGCTTGTTCCCTCCGCTGCAGAGGAATCACAGAACTATTAAAGTTGGAAAAAACCTGAGAGGTCATCAAACCCAACCTTCAGCTGAGAACGGGAGCGAGGAATGAGGACAGAGACCCAATATGAGTATGGGGAGCATCATGCAAGAGGAGGGGACTGTGTCCACTATTTCAGGACACACAGAGGACAGCAGGTCAGACATGGAAAACTTTTTTTATTTCTGACTCTATCAACTTACATACACTTTGTCCAAAAGCCAAAGATAGGCTAAAAAAAGGTTAATACCTCATGAACCTCGTTGGTCACTATCACCATCAATCACATTCTCCTCCCAGAGGAGAATCACAGAATCACAGAATATGTAGGTTGGAAGAGACCTTCAAGTCCAACCCAGCCCTGACACCTCAACTAGGTCATGGCATCAAGTACCACATCCAGTTTCCTTTTAAACACATCCAGGGATCCACCACCTCCCTGGGCAGACTATTCCAGTATTTAATCACTCTTTCTGTGAAAAACTTCTTCCTGATATCCAACCTATATTTCCCTTGGCATAGCCTGAGACTGTGTCCTCTCGTTCTGTCAGTGCTGCCTGGAGAAAGAGACCAACCCCCAGTTGTCTACAACCACCCTTCAGGAAGTTGTAGAGAGTGATCAGGTCACCTCTGAGTCTCCTTTTCTCCAGCCTAAACACCCGAGCTCCCAGAACTACACAAACACATTGATAAATCCTAAAAACACATACACTTTACGTGAGAATCGCACCGCGAAGACTCAAATGCTTGAAACCAAAGCAACAAGGGACATCAGGCTGCTCTCTCACCTGTATGTCCTGACGAGCTTGTCGGCGTGGGGCTCCAGGAGCAGCCCCCTCAGCATGTTCTCCACGCAGCTGCCGATGTAGCGCTCGGGGATGCCGCGCAGCCGCGCGTACATGCTCAGCGTCTCGCGGCCCGTCATGTGCTCCAGCAGCGCGTCGAACTGCGGGCAGTACCCGATCCTCTGCTGCACCTTGGGCAAAGAGGGGCACAGGGCAGTCAGGGCTCTGAGCTGGAGGTGCCTGGGCACCCGCAGGCTTTGCTGTTTCTCTCTCTCTAAAGGGTTTTGCTCAGAGGCGTGGCTCTGGGTGGAATGTGAGAGGGAAATGCTCCTTGGAGCAGCTGGGCTGATACACATCTGTCCATCTCTGTCTGGACAGCAACTGGGTAGGCTAACAGTGCCTCTGGCAAGTTGATTCCTCACTGTGATGGACAAGCTTTCAAGAGAAGGGAAGAGCTGAAGAGCTGGTACCTCCCCCATGTCCTGGTCATTTACAAAGACAAGAGCATGAGAGAAGGCAGTTTGCTCTCAAAGGGATATGCTCTCAAGGAATGTTCTTCATGTCTGACTTTGTCTGGTATCCCCATTCACTCAAGAGTTGGACTTGATAGTCCTTGTGGGAATCAGAGTATTCTGTGAAATCTGAGACAGTAGAGGAAGGACTGGACTAAAAGCCCAACTCCTGCTCATCTCTTCCTCTTCCAAAGGGAGTGGGCAATTCACAGCAAGGAGACCCCTAAAAGGGGTCTGGAAAGGTTTGATACACTCATTTTGGAGACCATCCTCCAATATTCTCCACATTTCTAACTATGGAGGTAAACCCCCTGATGAAGGGTTTGCTACCCTCACTATTTGGCCTCCAATTTGCACCACATGTAATCCCAGTGGAGAGGAGGCTCCTTCCACATGGCCAGATAATGGAGAGCTGAGCCAGCCAAGGACACAATGTCCCTCGGATATTGTCTCCACCTCTGGAACTTGCAACCACGTTCTCCTGAAGGCACCTGTAAGGTGGCTCAGCCCAGCCAAACACAGCACAGTCTGCAACACCACCCTCACCCATGCAGCCTTGGGTACCTTCTTGATGTTGGCCAGAATGCTGTGGCCATCCACAAAGGCATCCCCTGATGTGATGCTCTCGTCACCCGTCAGCATCTTGAAGGTGGTGGTTTTTCCAGCCCCATTGAAGCCAAGGAGACCAAAGCATTCCCCTTTGCTGACGGCCAAGGAGATCCTGTCCACTGCCAGCAGGGACTCCCGGCTGTCATAGACCTGGAGGGGACCACACAGGAGCCATGTGTCACTGCCTGATGGCACAGCAAGGCAGAGAGGACACGGCCCAGGTGGCAGCAGGATGCTCAGGTCATCTTGTCTCACCTTAGTGAGCTCCTTGATGACCAGAGGGCTGCTGAGAGATGACAGCAGTTCTGGTGGAGACTCCAAAACTTTCTTCCTCTCATCTGCCACGTCCCTGTCCTCTGGCAGCACAGACACCCTGTTCAGCAGGGCCACCTGAACACAGTGGGGAGAGCACACTCTGTGTCATCTGGCTGCTGGGGGATGAATGGGTTCCTCCAGTGTCCCCAACCCTGGCAGGATCCATCCCTTCCCTCAGCCAGCTCTGGGGATGCCTCCCTCCCTTTGCCAATCCATACACTTAACAGGATTGGCTCCTCCAAGCTTTGGGGATGCTCCCTGGGAAGATGATTTGGGTGATGAGGGCACGACTCCAGCTCACAGGGACTCCTGGGCTGGGCTTGGAGGGCACAGCTCCTTCCCACGTGCTCCACTCACCCATTTCCTCCTCCTGCAGATGCCACAGACCAGAGTTCTCAGTCTCCAGAGAAGGTTTGTCTCAATGAGGAGGAGGAGGAAGAGGAAGGAGAAACCCTGGATGGCCAAGGAGGTCAGGTACCGCCCGATCCCAGGGGTCTCCCAGGAAAAGTAGTTCATCTGATAACTGATATCTGAGGAAAGATGGAACAAAATCAACTCCTGGATCAATCCACACTTTGGGGAGGAAACTGTGAGCCCAAAGCTTTGCCAGGCTCATCACCACCCCACACTGGCTCCCTGCCCACAGCTTTTCCCAATGCTTCCCACGAGAGGATTTAGGTCTGGAGCGGGTCTGGCAGAAGATGCCCAGTGGAAGCAGGGAGAGGACACCAATCTTGGGATTAGGATTTCTTCACTCATCTGTGAAACTTCCCCATGCCCACATTTTCCTCCAAATCATAAGTAAGGTGATCCAGTTAAGGAACTTTTTCCTATATATGTCCTAATACGCTGCCTAGTTTTTGCTCTAAAATGTTCCTGCAGCTACTGCCCAGTTCCACCACCCACCCCACACAATCCCCCAGTGGTGCTGTGGGGCTTGGCCAGGTGAGGACACAGGGACTCACTGAAGGCCTTGCAGATGAAGATGGCTTCGACAGAGGAGGTGCAGAACTGAATGAACTCATAGTTCTGGTAGAAGTCACTGATGCACTGGCCCAAGCAGTAATTGGGTAGGACGAGAAAAACTTTATCCAGGGTTTTGGAGAGGTCCACCAAGCCCAGCTCTGAAAGAGAACAGGTGGATCAATGGATTAGAGACTGCTGGTTTGGGAGAAAACACCCTGGTAAGTTTAGAGGGAAACCAAACATATTTTGTCACATTTAATGGGTGGGAATGGACTGTGGTAGGATTTTATGGCTATTGTGGGAACAGCCTGGGGGTGAGAGAACCCCCTTGGGGGCTGGACCTTGTTGGTGATGGCTGGGCAGTTACAGAGGGCAGTGACCCACCTGGGATGCTCATGATGGTGACGGCGAGGAAGGTGGCAGTGCCCGAGAGGATGTTGAAGATGGTGAGACGGGTGTAGGCTGTGGCTGCCACCGAGAAGAAGAAGCTGAGGAGGTACATGAGGGGGATGATGGCCCAGCCATAAAGGAGGAAGATCAGCATCACATCAACGAGGTGGCTGTCTTGGGTGAAGGCTTGCACATTGAAGGCTTGGAATATCACCTGGGGCACAGCAATGTGGGGAGAAGGCACATTTGGCTTGACCTCAGGTGATGTCTCCTTGTCCCAGTGGCCCAGGGTAATATCAGCACTGCACTGACCCAGACAACCCCTCATGGATGGGTCCTGCCAGCAAGCTGCCCCCATGGGAGACCCTTTCTGCAGACTGGGATACAGAAGGGCAGATCTGGGGGATTCCTCTCCAAGGTCCCATGGATTTAACATTTTCTAGTCCCAACAGCAAAGTGTTCAGCTGCCAGAGACCAACTGTCCCAGCTGGTTGGCCGTGGTCCAGCTCCCAGCAGGACCAAGGGACAGCTTTCCTGCTGGTCAGTTCTACAGAGACAATGCCAGTGGCCTTGTCCTCCCTGCACCCACACACATCCCAGAGGGGCAGCACCCAGTGCTCCCACCAATGGGGAGGGCACTGGGGAGCCAGGGGTGACTCACCAACATCAGAGCACAAGGGATGAGGAAGTTGATGATGTCCCACAGCAGGGCAGAAAGCCAGAAGTTCACCACGTAAACACCACTGACAAACTGGACGTGCTTGGCCTTGATGGCGCGTTCGCTGACCAGCAGCAGCGCGAAGGTGCTGGCCAGTGAGGCCATCCCATAGAGCAGGTTGATGGCAATGGCAAACCCAGTCTGGCCTCTGTGGGGACACAGGGACACCTTAGGGCAGGGACACCTCAGCAAACCAATGCTGAGGCTACACACAGACAGCACAGAGTCATAGAATAGTCTCAGTTAGATGGGACCCACAGGGATCATCCAGTTCAACCCCTGGCCCTGCACAGACACCCCAACAATCCCACCCTGTGTATCCTTCAGAGCATTGTCCAAACACTCCTGGAGCTCTGGCAGCCTCGAGGCTGTGCCCATTCCCTGGGGAGCCTGGGCAGTGCCCAGCACCCTCTGGGGGAAGAACCTTTTCTTGACTTCCAGGCTAACCCTCCCCTGACACAGCTTCAGCCATTCCTTTGGATCCTGTCTCTGTTCACAGAGGGCAGAGATCAGCACATGCCCCTCTGCTGCCCCTCTTGAAGAAGCTGTGGCCAGCACACCCACACCGGGCTTCTTGAAGAGGCTACACCCTGCCAACATGATGAAGAAACTCTCAAGTGAGACAATACTGCCCCAGGCACAGCCCACCCTGCACACAAAAACCTCACCCTGCCCACAGCCTTTTCCACTGCTTCCCACAAGAGGATTTAGGTCTGGCAGAAGATGCCCAGTGGAAGCAGGGAGACGACACCAATCTTGGGATTAGGATTTCTTTGCTCTCATAGCTTTGCTTCCCTGACCTCCTGAGTGCAACCACAGCTACATTTGAGCCTGAGAAGCTCCAGCCTGGCTTCTCCACTGACCCCAGCACAACCTGCACCCACAGGAGCCCTGTGCCATCACCACACGTACTCCATGAGCTGGTCCTTGGCCTTCTCAGTGATGTTGCGGGGCTGAGGGTAGTTGGTGACAGTGATGGAGGCGTTGGGACCTGCCAGCACCCTGAGGATGGCACTGTCAGCCAGCATGAGGGCGGTGGCTGGGGAGTGGTAGGCCTGGTTGTTGAAGAGCGCCGTGACCAGCGTGCGGTTCCCTGTGTCCTCGAAGGAGGCGGCTGCAATGTAGTGCTCGTTGAAGGCTCCTCCTTCCTCGGAGGCTCGGGAGATGAGGTACTCCTCCAGCCCACCTGCCAAAGGGCACTGCTGTTATGGTGGGCTCCATCACACCAGAGCTGCCTGAGGCCAATGGGAAAAGACCCCGAGCAGACTCAGCCCTGGTGGTCCACCCTAGCCCTGATCACAGAGACACAGAATCTCCTGAGTTGGAAAGGACCCACAAGAATCATTGAGTCCAACTCCTGGCCCTGCAGAGAACACCCCAACAATCCCACCCCTGTGCCTGAGAGCATTGTCCAAAGCTCTTTGAGCTCGGGGAGCACTGGGGCCATGACCATTCCCTGGAGAGCCTTTTCCAGTAGCCACAAACATGGGATTATAGAAAAGACAACTTTGCTCAGGTGAGGAGTGGCGACACTCCCACACATGTAATAAAAGCAGCAAATACCCCACAGCTGGGACTTAAACCACCCACACCAGCGACCCCTGGACACCCCACCTGCTCCAGGGGTGCTCCCTGTGCCCTCACCCAGCACCTCCAGCGGGGACTGATGCTGAGCATCCAGCAGCTCCACATACTGCTCCGCCAGCCTCTGCGGCAGCCCCGCGGCGCCCGACACCCAGAAGGGCACGACGGTCTGGCCGTAGGGCTCCAGGGTCAGCTTCAGCAGGGACGAGTCCCGCGGGCCAGGGAAGGTCTTGGCCACGATGAGGGCGAAGGCAGTGAAGATCAGGGGCACGAGGAACTGTGCCGCCACCATCTTCCAGTTGCGCCAGCTGTACATGGCCCTCTTCATGAACATGGCGTAGAACTGCTGGCAGCACAGGTAGAACTGCGAGGGGAGAGGGCAAGGTGAGCCCTGCCAGCTGTGGACACATCACCTTGTGCAGCTGATGTGGGAGATGACCCCAAACCACCCCCCTGTCCTGCACGCATCTGCCAGCCCACAGGCAGAGTCTGCTCTCCAGATAAGCCTATAAAGGGATTAGCAGGGCAGCTGCCTGCCTCCAGCACTTGCAACTTGCTTCTGAACAAGTCACAATCACTTCGAGATCTCAGGTGTTAAAAGCAGCTTTAGCCATGACCTTTGGCTTCCTCCACCTCCCAGCAGCTGAGGCTCCCAAACAGGATTACTGCAGGGTGGCTGTCGGCTGGAGTAAGACATCTGTGAGTGCCCAGCTCACCCCCTGCAAACACCTTCTGTGCTTTGCAAACCCAGCAACATCCTTCTCCCTCTCTGCCTTTGAGACGTGCCCTTGAGAAGACAAGGGCTATTGATCACAGGCGCTGAGGCAGCGGGGCATGAAGGGCTGCCAGGGAACTGGAACACGAGCCTAGCCAGGGAAGGAAGATGGATTTTCTCATCTTCCTTCTGGAAAACATCATTAGATCTCTGTGAGGAGCAACTCAGACCCCAAGATCAACACCAAGAGGGCGGAAGTGACCAACCCTAAAAATCATTTGCAGATTCCAGCTTTGATGTTCCAAACCATGGTGGGGGGGGAGGCTCCACCTGGTGACCCTACTTGAACCCTCTCCCTTCACACATCCCCTCCCCGTTGGTGCTGCAGCCCCCAGCACTGACCCCGGTGTTGAGCTTGATGCTGGAGCAGTCCTCAGTGATGAGTGCCCCGCTGTCATCTGTCATGTCTGTCATCCCACTCAGGCTGCTGGAGTCATCCATGGCCCAGTCGTTGGAGCGTCTCTCGTGCTGGTACTGCAGGGCAGGCAGCTGGATGGCCTGAATATCCATGCTGGAGTCCACGAGCTTCCCAACCCTGTGCCAGGAAGGGAAAGCGGGTGATGAGACAGAGATCGAGGCAGGATTTGACTGTTCTGAGATGGGGAAGGCAAAGCCAAGAGAGCAACAAAGTGCCCCAGAGAGGTGTGCTGGACATCACCAAAGCACAGGGGCACTGGTCATGCCTCCACCTACCTGAGGAACACCTCCTCCATGGTGGTGACCGAGGCGCCGTAGCTGGCAATGCCCAGCTCCTCCCGCCTCTGCTCCAGCTCCGTGAACAGGGCCTCAAACCTGGGTGGACAAGGGAGATGTCAGACACCAACACTCATGGGAGGGGCACTCAGGGGTAAAAAGACCCTCTGGGCTGCAGTCTTGGAGCTGGCTGCAGTCCTGCATCCAACCTCAGGGCAACCTGTGGCACTGAGCACAGCCCTGTCCCCGAGGGCAGATTTCAGGCTCCACCAGCTGTTTGTTCTTGCCTCAGCTATCACAGAATCATGGAAACACAAAAGGGTTTGAGTTGGAATGGACCTTACTGACTATCTCACCCTGCCATGGGCAGAGACACCTTCCACTAGACCAGGCTGCTCCAAACCTCATCCAGCCTGGCCTTGGACACTTCCAGGGATCCAGGGGCAGCCACAGCTGCTCTGGGCACTCCCCACCCTCCCAGGGAACAATTCCTTCGCAATATCCCATTTAACCCTGCCCCCTCTGGCAGTGGGAAGCCATTTCCCCTTGTCCTGTCCCTCCATCCCTTGTCCCCAGTCCCTCTCCAGCTCTCATGGAGCCCCTTTAGGTCCTGGAAGGGGCTCTGAGCTCTCCCTGGAGTCTTCTCCAGGTGAACACCCCCAGCTCTCCCAGCCTGGCTCCAGAACAGAGAGGCTCCAGTCCTTGGAGCATCTCTGTGGTCTCCCTGGACTTGTCCTGCTGCTGGTGCCTCCAGACCAGGAGGGAGCACTGCAGGTAGGAGACAATCAGCCCCCCTGACCTCCTGGGTCTGTATTTCAGAGCCAGAACATCCTGCCTCATTTGTGCCACCCTCAGCACTACAGGAGGGACTGAATCCCATTTTCCATGCCCAGCACTGATGCAGGGGCAGCTCCCCTCTCCAGCAAGACTGTGAGACAGTGTGTGAAGACAAGGGGAGCTCCTCAGGGAGGGGCAGCAGAGGACAATGCCATCACCTGTGTGTGCTCTCCTTGGGCAGGATGAAGGACAGCTCTGCCCCAGCGTTGCTCTCCATGGTGGCGTTGGGCACGTACTGGCAGATGAGGCGGGAGATCTCGCCCAGGTTGCAGTATGGCTCCTTCACCATCACCATGTGGTATCCTGCCCCTGGGGGGAGCCACGAGAGAAGGGAGAGGAGGGTCAATCCCAGCTCAGCCTGAGGTGGGGCTGGAACAGAGAGGGATGCACGGGCACCAGACACAGGCATGATGCAACAGCAAATGTGGAGATGTGGAGATTGCAAAAGCAAATGTGGCCTCAGGAGAGTCTGGACAGCAGGATGGGGAGCAGGCAGCCATCAGGCAAGGAGCAGTGGATCCCCTCCCTGTTCTCTACCCCCCTGCTGCTCCTCCCTGGCCAGCAGAAGACACAGAGCACCACCTGCAGATGCTGCCGTACCGTATTTGCGCTTGAGGAAGAGCGAGGAGCCGCAGCACTGCAGCTCCCCCTTGGCCATGATGGCTATGCGGTCCCCCAGCAGGTCTGCCTCGTCCATGAAGTGAGTGGTCAGCAGGATGGTCCTGTTGCTCCTCTGCTGCTGCAGGAGATCCCACGTGGCTCTGCGAGAGGCCGGGTCCATCCCTGATGTCGGCTCATCCAGCATCACCACCTGCACACAGGAGATGGGGACAGGTCAGAAAGGGCTGGGAGAGGCCCAGCAGCACAGGAGGGGACAACCTCAGGGCCCAGGAGGAGCCTTGGCTTCACAGCAATGATCTCAGGGAGCAGCTACCAGACAGCAAAGCTTCAGGGCACGGCCCTCAGAGTGGAGATGCTCCTGCCCGTTCCCCTCTGTCCTTGCTTCTCCCACTGGCTCACCACAGATGAGGAGCAGCCTCAGGGCCACCCCAAGGACCTGCAGTGGCCCCAGGGGCGAGGGGAGCCCCCCAAAGCCACCTGCCTTGGAGTCCCCGATGAGGGCGATGCCGATGGACAGTTTGCGCTTCATGCCCCCGGACAGAGCCTTGGTCAGCGAGCGCCGCTTGTCCTCCAGGTTCAGGATCCTCAGGATGTGGCTGATCTCTTCAGGACACTTGGAGAGTGGGTATCCCTTCAGCTGCCAGACAGGGAAAGGGAGGGATGAGCCCACCTGCAGGGCTGCCAAACCCCACCACACTCCCTCCTCTGCACAAGGGCAGGAAAGCAGGAAAGCAGAGATGGACTCCTGCCCACCCCTGCAGGAGCTGGCACAGCTGGCAGGGCTGGTTTCATGGAGCTGTGCCACCTGAGACCCTCCACTCCTCCACCAGCCTGCAGGTGAGGTGGGAAGAAGATGCAAGGGCTGTTGTGCTTTTCATGGAATCACGGAATGGTTTGGGTTGGAAGGGTCCAGTAAGATCATCCAGGCCAATTGCCCTGCCATGGGCAGGGACACCTTCCACTGTCCCAGGCTGCTCCAAGCCCCATCCAACCTGGCCTTGGACACTTCCAGGGATAGGGCAGCTACAGGGAGCCAGGGCCTCATCACCCTCACAGGGAAGAATTTCTTCTGTATATCCCATTTAACCCTGCCCTCTCTCACTTGTGAAACTATTCCCTGTTGTCTTGTCATTCCAGGCCCTTGTCCAAAATCCCTCTCTTGGAACCCCTGTAGTCACTGCAAGGGGCTCTAAGGTCACTCTGGAGCCTTCTCCTCTCTGGCTGAACACCCCCTGCTTTCCCAGCCTGGCTCCAGAGCTGATGTTCCACCCTCTGATGATTTGATAGATCTCCCCACACTTCCTCACCTCCAGGTGCCTCCCCCCAGGGCTGCCCCTCTGCTCAGTGCCAGGCTCACCCCTGCATAGAAGTGGAGGTGCTCTTCCACTGTCATGTTGTCGAAGAGGACGTCGTGCTGGGGACAGAGCCCCAGGCTGCGGCGGATCAGGACCATGTCCTGGGAGATCTCGTAGCCATTGATGTAGGCCTGCCCGCCCGTGGGGGAGTGCAGACCTGTGGGGAGCAGGACACAGCAGCTCAGGGTGGCTCCGGTGGCAAAGAGCCACTGGAAATGTGAAGGGTCTTGATGAACATCCCACCCCTGCCACCAGCTTTCTGCTAAAAAACAGAGCGAGTCTGTCTCGTGTTCAGACTGGGGTACAGCAGCTTCCTCCTGCCTGCAGGGCACCCACGAGTTGGAACTGAGCCTGGCAGTCCAGAAAGGAGAGGAACAGGCAGGTCAAACGTGGTTCTGAGCTGTGCAGAGAGGCAGGCAGGACCAGGGCAGAGCTCCAGGAAGGTCCCGTGAGCCCCCTGAGCTGCCAGGAGCAGCTCAGAGCAATAGAGAACAGGAAAGGACCATCAAAGGTCACTGAGTCCATTGTGCCAAAATATGTATCCTGGAGCCCAGCAGCTCAAGAATGACAAACACCAGTTCTGCCTTATCTGCCTTATCATGGCAAAGCCTACAGAGAGCAATCCTATAACAGGTGCAGTCTCTTCTCATGGCTCTCCAGTACAAAACTGTTATTTCAACCACTGGCTGACCCCACTCTTGTGGAGGGCTGAGCAGGGAACCCCCATGCTCCTTCCATCTCCCTCTCACTACCCTGGCACTCCTGGCCAATAGCTCAGCAAACTGAAGGTGCTCAAAGGAAGATCAAAAACCCCTCCATGCCCTCAGAGATAGAGTCTGGCTCTTCTTTGAGGGAAAAGCCATCAGTTCCCACAGCAGGATGCTCCTACCTGTGAGCATGGACAGAGTGGTGGTCTTCCCAGCACCGTTGTGTCCCAAAAGGACAGTGATCTGCCCTTCATACATGTTCACTGTCAGGTCCTTCACTGCCTCTTTTGTCTTGTTTCCCACTTTGAAGACCTGTGGAGATCACATCCATGAGCTGGGGCTGCACTTCAGGCAAGTGCCTCAGCTCCCCCCAGCAGGCAAAGCCCGGGATGCTCACAGGGTGTTAGCAGGAGACAACGGGTCTAATTCAGGTTAAATTCAGATGTCAGCAAGTTAAGTACAGATGTCAGTGCACTTTGAAGTACCCAGCACTTCATCCCACCACAAAATGCAGCTCTGGGAAGAGCTACACCCAGCCCTAGGGCAGTGCCAAGGATACAGGAGCTGTCTGCAGGCAACAGGTTCTACAAAACCAACATCACGGTGTGTTTGTGCCCTGCTGGGCAGTCAGTACCTTGGATAGGTGCTTTATTTTGATGCCTGACACGAGGTCGGCTGGTTCCTCCTCAATGTACTGACTCTTCAGGGCTTTCTCAGGGTCCTCTTCCTCTTCTTTTTCTTTCCCCACAACAGTCCTGGGCCGCCCACACCAGTATGAGGGCTGGTGGAGGAAGGGAGAGGCAGAAATCAGGCACAGGCAGAGCCCATCTCCTCCCAGCCTTGGCCACCCTCCTCCTCCCACGGACACCTCCCAAGGATCTCCCAGACTGCTCTCCTTGGCCTGGGCATTACCAATCAGAACATGTTCAGCAGGCAGGGCTGACATGATGGAACACTCCTGCCTTCCCCCACCTCTCCCTTACAGCCTGTGATTACACAGCAGCTTTTCCCCATTTTCACCTTCATGGAAAAAAATTCCACTGACAAGCAAAATCCCTCAGGCAGAATCATCCTGCCCAGGAGAGCCCATGGATGACCATCCCCTCCAAAACCCCTGAGAAACTCTAAATACAGCCTGAGGTCCAGCTACTGCAGTTACAGCCCCTTTTTATTGACCTGGCTCTCCAGGAATCAAACTAAGTGTTTGGGACCTTAAATCATGGTGGGAATAACAATTCAGTGACTCCTGGATGCAAAATCATCTTTTGCCAATGGCAGCATCTCTGTTTCCCTGGTCTGACTGCAAGAGGGAGTGAGATGCTGAAGCGAAACCACTCTGGGATGAGAAATTTGGAAGGAGAAGGAATATCAAATCTCTATCAAATAACAAAGGATCCATCTCCAGCATCCAAACAGAACGTATCCTCTCTGCAGCCAGGGAAGCCACAGTGCTCAGTGCAGCTGCAGCTGCTGAGGGTGATGCCAAGTGCTGGGCTTGGCAGAGCCAGGGTGGCTCAGCTGACGGGGTGACAGTTGTCACCCACCCCGTGGCACGTGGCTGGCAGTGGGACACAGGTCATCATGCCTCCCTGCACGGCAGCACTCGGTGTCAAATTGCTGCATCTGCTTCCTTCCACCTGGGGTTTCTCTCCAATGCCTTTGGTTGGGCCTGGAGACATTTAAGAACACCCTGCATGCCAGGAAGTGCTGGGAGAGAGATTTAAAGCCAAGACGACCTTTATCCATAGCAAAAACCTGCATCAGCCTTCAGTGAGGACATGCTGCAGAGCCTGTGATTTTGGTGGCCAGATGGTGCCCACCAGGCTGGCCTGCTGCACAGCACAGAAGTGGTGACTGTCCCCAGTGACACCCCTCCAGCCCAGGGAAGGGGGGCAAGCAGTGCTCACCGTGAGGAAGAAGTACCAGGGCTGTGGCACACCGTACTCCCCGGGGAACACGGCCTCCACATACCAGGCCACCACGCCATAGAGCACCGAGTCCAGGAGCAGCATCCCCAGCACCTGGGCCAAGGTGAAGTTGTCATCCACGCTGACAGGCTTCATCAGGTCCCTCCACTGGATGCCAGTCCCTGCAGGGCACACGGAACACTGCTACCTCTGCATTCCCAGGAGAGTCCCATCTTCTCCAGGACTAGCAGAGAGCAGCCCCTCTGCCAGTTCACTGCTCCATAACCAGGAGCACCTGCACAGCTCTGTGAGCCTCTGCAGATGGAGGGAAAAGAGGCACTGACACCTCGAGGCTCCCCACCCCACTAGGCCATTCTCTGCCACTGCCTGGGAAAAAAAAAGAAACCATCCCTTCTCCAGCATCATCCCTCCATCACTACTGCCACACGTAGTAAATGCGTGGCTCCGCTGAAACCAACAGCAGACTCTTTTAAATTAAAGAAATTAAAGATATATATTGTGAAGGAGGAAATGCAATGGTTCCCATCCATTAGGAATTCCTTTGGTAATGACAATGAGGATAGCATTTTGCACAGACACAAGTTCAGAGAGCCCTGCTATGAGAGCAATCAGCTCTAGTAAGAAGGAGGAAAGTGTTTCTTCTCCCCAGTGTCTTTCCACCAAGCCAGTCTCACCCCAGCACAGAATCAGGCTGGCAGGAAGAGAGGATGCTCCTCTCCCAGGAACAGACGGCCCTGCTCACCTTTCCCTTCAAACATGCCGATGAGCTGTGCCCCCATGGCCATGGCCACGTTGGAGATGAGGCAGGATGCCAACTTCTGGCTGTGGGACATCAGGTCGTAGCGGGGCGAGATGAAGAAGTAGGGGATGTAGGAGAAGAAGTAGAGGAAGCCGCCAGCAGCGGCCGCGACGTTCGCTGCCAGCACAGGGAGAAGCAAGAGGGAAATGTCAGGGTGATGCCAGCCAGCACTCCTCACCAGCCTCCCATCCAGGGACGTTCTAGATTTGTGCACAAAGTGTGGTTATGTGGGGGCAGAAGCCTCCTGCCCATCCCAGAGCAGAGTCTGGGGCCAAGCCACCAGATAAGGCCCTAAGACAGGAGCTGGTCATAGTAGCAGGGAATTGTCTGGGTTGGAAAGGACACTAAAGACCACCTTGTCCCATGCCCTGCCATGGGAAGGACACCTTCCACTAGACCAGGCTGCTCCAAACCACATCCAGCCTGGTCTTGAGCACTGCCACGGAAAGAGTAAATAATTCTAGTGGGGCACTCAAACCACTGCACTAATTGGTGCTGTGACTCAGATCCAGAAATTGTTAAACCTGAGACCACTACATAGCTCTTGTCTCAAGTCCCTCTCCAGCTCTCCTGGAGCCCCTGTAGGCCCTGGAAGGGGCTCTGAGCTCTCCCTGAATCCTCCTCTTCTCCAGATGAACACCTCCAGCTCTTCCAGCCTGAATCCAGAGTAGAGGGGCTCCAGCCCTTGGACCTGCTCTGGTTTGGGAAGCAACAATACCCACATCCCTTTCTACACACTGTGTGGAAAATGCAGCCAAAAAATGGGAAGAAATGCCCAAGTCTAAGTGGTCAATAACAAAAGGAGGCAGCATGGGGGGACTCACCTCTGGAGAAGAAGGTGCTCACCATGAAGTTGAAGGAGATGGAGGAGATGGAGAAGATGGCGAGGAAGGTGAACACCAGGGTGGGGTCACTGTTGGTGAGCACTGCTCCCTGTTCGCTCACCTGCCAAGAAAACCTTGTGAAGCCCAGAGCTGCTGGAGCCAGCTGTGGCTTTAGCAGCACAGATCTGAAGTTCTCCATGTGTTGAAGACAAATTGAGATGGGCGAGAACACGCAGAAACTCCCAGACCACTCCAGGGGGAGGAAATACAGATCGCCCTTGTGTGATGCAGGGTCTAAGGGGCAGGGGACAGACACCTTGGCCAGCACCCACAGCCCCCTCCTGCTTGCCCTGGTGTGGGCACATCCAGAGGCTGTGGGAGGAGCAGGGTGGTCCTGCTCTGCATGCAGTGTCCCTGGGACTCCAATCCCCATCTCCCTCCCTGGGGAGTCACCCCTGCCATGAACACAACACTGCCCCATCTCAGTCTGGGAAACCCAAACTCCAGTCCCTGGAGGAGCCCTGGGACAGCAGAGTCCCAGGCAGAGTGGCCCTGTCCTCCCCGTGCTTGCCCCACAGCCTGTGGCCTGGGGACAGACACTCACCTTGACACAGAAGAGCACAGTGACGAAGAACACGGACACCAGGAGGAAGAGGAAGAACATGAGGAACCAGGCGCTCCAGTGCAACCAGTTGCTGAGGCCCATCATGTGCATGTACTCCTGTGGGAGGTCACAGTGTCACCCAGGGCTGCTGGGTCACCCCAGGCATGGCTGGGGCAAGGTGGGGGTGGCTTTGCCTTGTGGCACAAGCAAAGAGGTGGCAGCCCTAGGGACTATCAGAGTGGCCCTGCACAGCCACCAGCACGGCATGGTGTCCCCCACCTCCCCAAACATGGGCTGCCAGCACTGCAGGAGGCCCCAGAGAGCTGAGCTGAGCCCAAAGCCAGAGCAGGGTGCCAGTGGTGCCACTGGGGCCACCCAGCACAGGGCAGGACACCCAACATCTGGGGAAAGCCAAGCCCTGCTGTTGTAACCATGCAGCCGAGCTCCAAGTGCTCCCACAGCACACTCACAATGCAAAAGGCAAAAATCTTCCTTCCAACAGGCTGAACTCTTAAATACACAAACTCAGGAACCCACACATGTTGCCCTCTCTCCCAGCCCAGGAGAAACACCATCCCTGTGGTCCAGCACCCTCGGGATGCACAGCCAGGAGAGCCCAGCCTCCTCATGGCAGCAGGATTAGCAAGATTCTTCCCTGGGGCTCACTAATCCACTGCCAATCCTCACCTCCTGCTCACTGGCTCTACATCCAGCAGGGATTTTGCTCCTAATCTAAAGACACCTTCCCTTGGGAAAAGCTGCAGAGGGAGGGGAGCACATCCCAGCTCTCACCTTCAGCTTCTTCTCCTTCTCATGGACAACAGCACGGACGATGTTGAGCGAGGTGTAGGTGAAGCTGAGCATCAGCAGCAGGGGCAGCTGGTTCTGGATGGCCAGCAGGAAGAGGTCATTGACATAGGCTGGGAAGGGGAAACGCTGCACCACCACGGTGATGTTGTCCAGCAGGCTGGCAGAGCTGGCATTGGCATGGTACTGCATGATGGCCCTGTCCACGGCGTGCTGCACCGCCAGGAACCCCTCCCGCAGGTAGCCTGTAAGGAAAGAACCACCAGGAATGGATAACCTGTAAGGAAAGAACCACCAGGAATGGATAACCTGTAAGGAAAGAACCACCAGGAATGGATAACCTGTAAAGAAAGAACCACCAAGAATGGATAACCTGTAAGGAAAGAACCACCAGGAATGGATAACCTGTAAGGAAAGAACCACCAGGAATGGATAACCTGTAAGGAAAGAACCAACAGGAATGGAAAGGGGCCTGGGCTTTGCAGGGACAAACAGCCTTTGTGGGGAAGATTGCACGGGAAGAAGAACAGCGAGTAAAACTGGAGTGCAGGAAAAGCAATATGAGCATCACTGTGACACAGGGGGCTGGGGAAGGGTTGATAAGCACAGCAAATTCACAGAATTGCTGGTTTAGGTTGGAAGAGACCTTAAAGCTTATCTTGTTTGACATCCTGCCACGGGCAGGGATACCTTCCACTAGACCAAACCAGTATCTTGCATAACTATCATTGAGAAGGATCTGCCAGGAAAACTCTGTGCATGGTTGCTGTCCTGCAGCATGGCTGTGACTTTGTAATGGGGAGATTCTCTGTCACCATCAACCACCACAAGTCACTGGGCTTGTGTTTCACCCCTTTTTTTTCTTTGTAAACCAAAAGAATAAACAATACTGCACAGGTTCCAGTGAGAAAAAGTATATCCTGTGATTCACGCATGTGGCTTCATTTTTTGTGCATTAGAAAACACTGAAAATATTTCAATTTCCCAAGAGCATCTCCCATGTGGGAAGGGACCCACAAAGATCGTGAGTCCAACTCTGGCCCTGCACAGACACCCCAACAATCCCACCCTGTGCATTCCTCAGAACATTGTCCAAAGGATTTTGAAGCTCTGGCAGCCTTGGGGCTGTGCCCATTCCCTGGGGAGCCTGGGCAGTGCCTGAACCCTCTGGGGAAAGGACCTTCTCCTAAAATCCAATCTAGACCTCTCTTGGCACCGCTTTAGATAACAAAATAAACTGAAAATAGTTCATTTTTAAGTGGAATTGCTGCCAAGTGTTACCTGAACAGGAACTTAAGCTCTCTTACAAAACCCCAAACGAACATTTTGAACGTCAGTAAACTAAACTGACCCACAGAGAGAGAGAAGATAAAAGTGGAATTATGAGATTGGGAACTTTGTTTGATACTAACTCATGCACTGAGCAAACACTCCTGGGACTCTGCTTTATTTACACACTGAGAGCAAAACCTGTTTGCCCACTTCCTCACCCTCACTCTCCCTGGACATTGCAATCGAGCACAGAGGGAGAAATCCCACTGAGGGAAATATTTCTTTTGCCACCACAGAAATTCCCAAAAATTCAGTCCTAAGCCAGCACAGCTCCAGCAATGTCCCTGCTGGCTCCTACTCTGCCAGTGGTTTGGCTGCCCTTAAATACCTCAAACCACAGAACTGCTCTATTTACTTTGTAAGTACTTAAGTAGTACATTAAACACCGGGCAGTTTGGATCGTGAAATAAAATTTCCATTAAAAATCGAAATGGGGAAAAAATTAAATTTTAAAGTTATTCATGCACATTGAAATTTATTCTTATCCAGCCCTGCTCAGCAGAGGTGCCCAGAGGCCAACAGTGCCCATGAAATTACAGGATAAAATTTAAATAAAAGACAGCTATAAGGAATATAACAAAATTGTAAATATGGTCTAATTATATCTAAGTCATAAATAAAGTCCAATTATATCTAAGTCATAAATAATAATTCAACAAAATAAAGACAAATGATTTAATATATAAATAAATATTAGGAAGCTCTATAGCTAATAATTAATTAATATTTAAATATAAATTTAAATTTGTGCCATTATTTGATTAATTCATTATATATGCATAAAACTGAATATAAACATCTATACAAACACACAGCCATTTAACTATTTATGTATTCATGAAGATTTATATGTAAATACATAATTTTTAATATTTATATAAATATTTAATCGCTTGCCTGTATTTATATAAAATAACTATATGCTTATAATAAATATTTAATTGTTTGCCTTACACAGATATAAATTTAATGCTGGTATAAACATAAATCAATAATTCATTAAAATTCACTGAATTTAATTATTTCTTTTAAATTTAATTTAAATTATTAAATTAAATTATTAAACTATTTCTTTTAAATGAACCTATTAATTTAAAAGCTCAGAGCCCGCCGGGTGCTGCAGGAGGTGACCCCGTGTCCCCAGCTGTGCTCACCTGGTGTCCCCCCATCAGCAAACTTGGCCTCTCGGGGCCCGGGCAGCTGGAAGAGTGGGAAGAGGTAACTGGTGTGCCAGTCCCGGTCCAGGTTGGGGTTCAGCCCCGTCTGTTCACTCCTCGGGGCGTTCCTCGGGCTGTACTTGAAGCGCAGCTCGTACTCCACCTGCAAGGGGCACACCGAGGGTCAGGGCTGGGGTGGGATGGGGTCAGAGCCTGTCCAGGGATGTGATGTGCCTCCAGTGATTGAGGACTGAGACCCCAGACTCTGAAAGGAGCCCCCGGCCTGGCTGAGGTGGAACGTTTGCCAAGTCTCAGAGGACTGGAATTGCATCTCCATGAGAACAGACTGCAAGGACAATGGGACTGGTCACAGTGGACGGAGGCAAGGCTGCCTGTCCAAACTGGTCTGTCCGTACCAGAGGTGGGATTTGGAGCTGTTCCTGAGCACCAACCTCAACACAGGTGGTTCCCTTTGGCTCTGTGCCCCTCGCCTTGGTCCCCACCTTGACCAACCTATAAAGACTCTGGAGACCCCTCACTCACTTTTGTGATCACCCCACTGGAGAAGATCCCATCTATCAGCATCTTTAGGCCTCAAGGACTCGTCCCTCCATGTTGGCAGCTATAATCCCCTTCCCCTCTTTCTCTCTCTTTCTTACTATTTATTTCTCTCCTCATTATCACATTTGTTGGCACTAAATAAAGGCTCATTTTTGATCGAGCAAACTGAGTCGCCCCCGCTGTGTCTTTTGCACTCTGAGATCCCTAAAACAAACCATCAGGTTCCACACACATATTTTCAGACCCTGACAGATGGACAGCAGTGACATCTGGGTGGGAGGTGCTGTCCCCATGTTCCCTGGCTCACCTGGAGGTGCTGTCCCCACCTTCCCTGGCTCACCTGGAGGTGCTGTCCCCACCCTCCCTGGCTCACCTGGAGGTGCTGTCCCCACTCTCCCTGGCTCACCTGGAGGTGCTGTCCCCACCTTCCCTGGCTCACCTGGAGGTGCTGTCCCCACTTCCCCTGGCTCACCTGGAGGTGCTGTTCCCACTTCCCCTGGCTCACCTGGAGGTGCTGTCCCCACCCTCCCTGGCTCACCTGGAGGGGCTGTTCCCACTTCCCCTGGCTCACCTGGAGGTGCTGTCCCCACCTCCCTGGCTCACCTGGAGGGGCAGCGGGGCCGAGGCGTGCGGGAAGCGGTGCCGGAACACGACGGCGGCCAGGACGTTGCCCGAGCGGTTGTCCAGCCTGACATACTCCTCAAAGTCCCGCTCCGAGGGGAAGCCCTGAGCTGTGGGTGGGGAAAACAGGGAGATGCAGGGATGGAGCACAGCAATGCAGCATGCACTGGTGCTCAGCCATCACCAGGAGCATTGCTGGGTCCGTGACAGGAGGGATGTCTGCTGTCAGACACGGGGGAGTTACACAGGATGCTGCCCCCTGTGTGTGCATGCAGACATTCTTCCTTCTTGAGAGTAGGAGTCAGCTTTCCCACAGAAAATCCTAACAGTTTGGAACACCAAGTGCTAAAATTTTCTGTGCCAAAAGATTTCTGAAAATACTCTTTCACAGGGAAGCAGTGCCACCTTCTCTAACTGTTTTAGGGTGATATTTTTCTAGATGGAAACTGCGATAAAATGAGACCAAAAAGCATCCCCAAATCCTGTCATTTTAGTGAAAAAAAAAGAAAAAAAAATGCAAAATATAGCCTTGAAGCTCAGAAAAAAATGGTGTTCCAAGAGCATGAGGATTTAGAATCAGTCACAGAATGCTTTGGGCTGGAAGGGACATAATGGAATATGGAATTGGACATATGGAAGGGACACAAATAACCATCCAGCTCCAAGACCCTGCCATGGGCAGGGACATCTCTGAGGCTGCTCAGAGCAAAGATCCACACCAATTTCTGTTGTGGAAGGGGCATCCCCAGCGCTGCTCACCTCTGATGTTGATGGGCAGAGCTCTCTCCACCACCTCGGCAATGCCGCGGACGGCGCTGCTGTTGGAGGGGACATAGGCCAGCTCCCAGGGGCTGCTGGCGTGGTGGGAGGAGAAGAAGCTGGGCAGGTCATCCACGGACTCCCTGGGGTAGAGGGTGGCGTTGGGGTGGCGGACGGAGTGCACGCGGTGCCGCAGCGCGATCAGGATGGCGGCAAAGAGCAGCGGCAGGCACACCTCGATCAGCGTCACCAGGATCTGCCGCTTCTGCAGGGCAGGGGAAAGATACAAACATATATATATAAGGATATAAAATATATTATGTATCTATATATATATACACAGATATCTACCATAGGTATGTATCTATACACAGATATTTATCCATATATATAGTACGCTCTGTCTCAAGAGATAAAAAAGAAGAGGAGAACGCAGAAGGTTGATGAGCACAGTCACGAGGTTCAGGGCATGGGAACACCAAGGAGCAACAGCATTCTCACATTCCACAAGGTTTCACAATCTGGGTTTTTCCAGAGGCCAGGAATGACACTGTGCTGGTTCCTACATCCTCAAGGACTGTCCAGCCAAGGTGTTCCCTACCCTAAGCATTGCTCCAGCTCAGACCAGCCTCCATCAGAGCCTCCCTCACCACACTGCTGGGCTGAATGACCAAAGCTGGTCCTTTGCTTCCTCCCTGTGCCCTGGGGCTCTGCCACGTGCAGCAACACTGCTGGAATCAGGGCAACTTTTCCTGCTGGAGCTGAGTTGCTCCAGGCAGCTGGACATGGGATCTGCAGCCCAGGATGGGGCCTGGCAGAGCCTCTGCCTACAGGATGGCTACAGCGACACACCCATGGGCATGTCCAAGCCACTGCTGCACTACACACACTGGCTCATTTCTTTAATTGAGGTTCAAGCAACTGGAGAATGAACTCAAGCCCTGCACTCTGCAGCTTCATCCATCAATTCCCCCAGGGCTGCCTCTCCTGCACAATGCCCCCTACCCAGTAACACTCCCCACCAAACACAGGTTTATTAGCATCCCACCCAGGTCAACTAGCATTTCAGACTGGTGTCCCAGGGGAACTGTAGTCATCTGCGCAACCTAGTCTAGTGGAAAGTGTGGCAGGGCAGTGGGATGGATGGTCCTTTCCAATCCAAACCATTCTGGGATTCTGTTATTTCCTCCTGCAAACCCTGAGCTGCCTTCACCCCAGGCCAGGCTCAAGAGCAGCACAGCACACTCAGCCTCAGCCACAGCAGTGACAGCTCAGAGATGTCCCTGGCCGCAGGGGGTCATGCTGCTCACTCAGAGCATGTGCCTGGAGCAGCAGCATTAACCTTTCCTAAGGCCTCTGGCTAATGCAGGCTTCACAAGACAGGGGGATTTTCCACCCTCCCCTTTGCAAAGCTGGAAAGAGGAGCACCACTAGGAAACAGGAGCACCAAGAGCTTTAGTCTCACAGCTTTGCTGTCTCAGCAACTGGATTTTATCCAGCAGGCAGTGGGCAGAGTCTCCAGTGGGGCAGACAGGGAGCCCTGAACACAGCCTGGACATCCTGGGAAGGGAGACAGCCCTGCAGGAGCCAGGGAATGGGATCTTGGACAGTTTGTCAGGAGATGATATGGGGACTACCATTACCCTGGCTCTCAGCACCTACTGCCAAAGCCCAAACACTTCTTGGGGCTTCCCCTGGGAGGAAGAGTCTGATCCAGCCCTGACAGCATAGGCAGGAGGCAGCAGCTTTGGGCAGGCAGGGAAAAAGGAGCTTTCCCAACACCACGCTCATAAAAGCGAACGCTGCAGATGTCTGATGGGTTTATAATGCAGCCCTGGCAGCCCAGCTGCCTCCCACTGATTTACTATGGTACTAAAGCTCTCCTTGTCTCCTGGGCTGCCTCCAGAACAGCTCCCTGCCTCCCTGAACTCGCAGGCTCACACACATTCACCAGCCTTGCGGCAGAAATCATTCAAGCGCTGTGTTCCGGAGGTGACAGGGATACTCATCCACAATCACCACCTCCGCCTGGCCAGCAGCTCTGGAGAGCCACGTGTGCCTGCATCCATCCCCACAGCGGCTGGGGGTGACTTGGGAGCTCTGTGTCTTTATCAGGAGCAGGACTTTTAGCTGTATCCCAGCACAGTAGACCTGAGTCAGCTTGTGGCCTTGGAAAACACGCTGAGATGTGTCCCCACCCTGGAGCACACCCAGAAAACAACACTTTTCCCCTGCAGAGGGGATGGGGGATGTTCCTGGCTGCAAATCAGCCCTGCTGCCAGTCCCTTTCATCCTCTCCAGGCCCTGCTCCCTGTTTGGTGCCTGCCGGAAGGTCGGGTGCATCCAGCACTTCCCTCTTCCTTTGGTTTATTTTTACAGCAAGGCTGCAGACGGGTAATTGAAAGTGTAAAGCCAAGGCTGCAGCCAGCCCTGCTCCCTCCTCTTCCTCTGCCAGGGCTGGCTCTGGGTCCCAGCAGAGCTACTGTATCCGCCCAGGAACACCCACACGGTGCTTAAAGGGGCTGTGGCCTTGGGCAGCCCCAGCTGAGACCTCAAATCCCCAAATCCCTCAGCACCACCCAGGTGCCACGCTGAGAGGTGGGCTGGCAGTGAGTGCGAGTGGTTTAATATTTTTCAGACCCCTAAAAGCTGCTCCTGAAAGAGAGAAAGCAATGGAGAAAAAAAAAAAAAAAAAAAAACCAGAGCCCCAGTGGGTTTTGGAGGCACAGGCACTTCCAGAGGAGGCTCAAAAAACCCCAGTGTCACACGGGTAGGGTGTGGGTTACCCTGTGCCAGGAGAAAGGGAGCTGAGCTCACTGCCAGAGGGCAGGCGGGGGATGCTGGGGACAAGGAAACTGAGTACACAGTGACCTGTAAGGTCTCACAGCCCAGCACAAAACACACCACATGTACAAATAACCCAGTTTTCCTCCCAGCGATGCCCTGTGTCCACGGGGGAGGTTTCCTGTAGGAGGCAGTGGCTGGGCAAGCTCTGATGTAGCCCCTTTTAGCAGTGTCAGAAGCAGCCCCCCAGGTGCAGTGCCAGCCTACCTGCAGGATGTAGTTCTTCCAGAGCAGCAGCCTGAACTGCCTGAGCACAACCATCCTCCCATCAGAAGGGGTCCAGCACTGCCCTCACTGCTCCACAGGACCCTGGAGGAGAGGAGAGGAGAGGGGAGAGCTGTGAGTGCCAGGTGCTGGAGGAGCTGGGCAGTAAGAGGGTAACGTCCCACACCCCACCCACACCCAGCCCAGGGCAGCTCTCTGCTCCCAGCCTGGTGCCACAGCAGCTGGCTCAGCCCCAAACAGGACAAAATAACCACTGTGTTCCCTCCCCTAAGAGGAAGAGTCCCTGTTTTCTGGCATGGCTGATCCCAAAAGCTGCTGTTTCAACACCCAACCTGGGTCCCTCCCAGCAGCAGACAGGAACAGCTTTCCTCGAGCTGCAAGAGCACGGGGTTACAGAACAGCAAACACCACCCCCAGGAACGCCGTCAAACCTCTGGCAGGCCATTATTTTGGGATGGGTGGAGATTCTAAAGTTATGCCTCCACCTCCTGCCGTGTGAAGAGTTGGTTCTGCAACACTGCTGGTGCTTTCCCAGCAGAAACTCTGCCCCGAGAGGCGAGGACGAGAAAAGGGCAGGGAAGCACAAGGGAAGGACAATCCCCCGCCTCCTCCTCCTCCTCCTCCTCCTTTCAGGAAGTATCTGCCATCCCTTCACGTTGTTTGTGTCTCCATTTGCAGTGGCGTTTCCCGAGGGGAGCACTGTTGTCCCACCAGAAGACTGGCTGGGATTTTGAGCTCGCAGAGCTGCACAGAGAAGGAAGGGGCAGCCCTGGCACAGGCAGAGCCTCCTGCCTGCACTGCTGGACCCTCAGCAGCCCCCACTGAGCAGTGCCAGCCTCTGAGCACAGCAAATCCCAACAGGATCCCAGCAGGAAGCTGCTGGGGTGCTCCAAAGCCTGGCAGCACCAAAAGCTGCCACAGGAACACGGACAGGCACACAACCATGAGCAACACCCTGGCAAATGCTCCACAGCACGTTCTCCAGCCCTGCCTGGGATGGGATCAGCTCTTGGATGCAGCTGGCACCCAGCAACCTCAGCAGGGGTTCCAGGGTGCCACAGTGAGAGGAGGGGAGGTTGCTGACTCAGCCTGCCGACCTTGGCTCCCGGGTGCACAGCGAGCACAGCTCCAGTGGCAACAGAGCTGCAGCAAGAGCAACCTGAGCCTCACACAGGGCTGCAGGCACAGCAACACCCCCCTGCCTCACCTGCCCTCTGCCAGCAGCTCCTTGAGCTCTCCAGGACCTTCCCCAGCCTTGGCACACACCTTCCAGCCCCAGCCCTAAACCCAGGAGCCTTCCCCAGCCCTGGCACACACCTTCCCAGGCTCAATCCTAAACCCAGGAGCCTTTCCCAGCCTTGGAACACACCTTCCAGCCCCAGCCCTAAACCCAGGAGCCTTCCCCTGCCCTGCCATACACCTTCCCAGCCCCAAAACTAAACCCAGGAGCCTTCTCCTGGCTTAGCAAGCACCTTCCCAGCCCCAATCCTAAACCCAGGAGCCTTCTCCTGCCCTGGCACACACCTTCCCAGCCCCAAAACTAAACCCAGGAGCCTTCTCCTGGCTTTGCAAGCACCTTCCCAGCCCCAATGCTAAACCCCAATGTGTTCTCAGAGCACGAAAACCCCACTGTCTCTGCCACTCCATGCACAGAAGACAGACTCCACAACAGCAGGGACATCTGTATTTGAGGACCTTTCTCCAGTCAGGAAAGAGCAGAAGAGACCTTATGCTTCAGCCCAAAAAGTCCATCAGAACCCCCACCCAGAGCAAGCAGGAAAGGAACAGCAGCAATGGGGACTTCAAGCACCTCACAAAGTGCCAAGTCTCCAGCTGACCTCTCTGGCCAAGCAGAACATTCCACATTGTGCCACAGGATCCCTCAGCAGGTCCCACAGGCCCACACACACATTCCCCACACAGCAGCATCTGAAACGCCCCCCAAATAAGCCCCCCCTACCCCCAAACAGAAACCTTTGTCATGAACCCCCTGGAAGGAATGCAGAGCAAACCAGAATCAAAGCTGTGCTCACTTTAAAGGGGACAAATGCTGCAGGTCAGGCAGGAGCAGGCTGCAGGATCAGAGATCCCAAATCCTGCTCACCCCACCTCAAACTCAAGCTGTCACCCTGACCACCCCCACAGGTCCTACAGTTGCTGCTGGGAAAATGTCAAGCAGCTCTTGGGAAATACAAACACTATGCAAAGGCTGAAAACCCCATTATTGCCAATAAATATTTTCCAAGTTTTGAAGTGTTCCAAGAAAACTTGTTCTGGACCTTTCCCTTGCTGGAGGATGAGAGGAGGGAGAAGCTAAGTTACAAAAGTTCTTACTAGATTGGAGACCAAAAATGGTTTTCCACGCTCTGGCATCCAAAACATGGTTTTCTTTTTCCCAACCCAGAGGCATCAAGGTGCCTCAGAGGAGGACAGGGGCAGCACATTGGATTGTCCCCGCCAGAGATGCTCCTGCCTGACCTCAAACACAACAAGATAAAACTGAACTTCCCACCAAGAGGCAGGGCCAAAGATCTGGGAGAAGAGAGAGAGAGGAAACCACCAGCAGCTTCTGGGAGAACAACCCAGTTCCTCTCCCTCTCTGCAGGACCACAGCAGGAGGAAGGGTCTCCTGAATATGTGAGTGTGGACACACCCTGGCCATCCCCAGGGTGGTCAGTGAGGAAGGAGACACAGACTCTCACATATGAGAGTCATCCTCACCACCTGGTCCTCACCAGTCCCTGCCACAGCACCAAGCTGTGCTGGATAACGTGGTGGCACCAGCTGCCAGCCTGGACCAGTGGATTTAAGAGGAAAACAGGCTGAGGATGGGCAGGATCAAGGCCACAGCATCCCATCCCACCTCCTGACCCACTTCCACATTGCCTCATCCCCGAGAGGTGCCTGTGCCCGGCTGCCTCCTCAGCAGAAAGGGCCGAGCAAAGGCCACAGGCTCCCGGGAGCTGGCAGTTATTTTAGAGCACACCCCGCATTTCTGCTCCTCTGATGTCCCGTTCCCATAGAAACCAGCCCTGGAAACGGCAGACGTTGCCTTTTTAATATAAACCCGGCGTTTCTTCCTGCTGCTTGACAGAGACACCGTGTCACCCCTACAGGATGAGCTGCCAGGTGCCTGCACCTCCACAGCTGAGGAGTACATGGTGCCCGGGCTGGTGGCATCACAGACCTGGAAAGGTCAGTCCCTGGGTGCTTTCCACACTGCCACTGGAGCAGGAAACTCCTCTCTGCTCCTCGCAGTGTCTGTGTTGGAAATGAAACAGCCATAGCAGGACAAGGACCTTTTATGGCCACTGTTTTCAGGAAGAGCAAGTGACTTCCGAGGTGGGTGAGTCCAGAAAGTCCCAGGTCCTGCAAAGAGCAACCAGGGCCAGCAGCCACCACCAGACCAGCCCAAGTGTTTAGTGACCCACAGCTCTCACTGCTGGGGTGTTTCCACCTCCTCAGTGCTCACAGAGATCTGGGACAGAGAGACCATAAAAACTTCACCTTGGTTGTGCAAACAGCAATAAAACTTTCTAAGAGACTGTAAGGCTGGGGGGGTGCTGGGTGCTGCAGGGACCAGCGACCTCACAGCCCTCGACAAACACAACACTCAGTGCCTGACAGACACCTGAGTCTGGGTTTGACCCAGACAGGAACTTCAGGCCTGGACACAGAGAAGAGGGCTGGATCCTGTTTGCAGAATGAGGGGTTGGCTTGTGCCCAGCTGCTGCCCTGCAGTGGCAGGGGTTGGTGGGCACAGGGAGCCTGGTGGGCTCCATGGGTGTGTCTGTAGCTGCCTTTGAGCTGGGCCAGCAGCAGGAGATGGGGACAAAGCTGCTGCAAGAGCTGGCCAACGCCTCTGCCTTAAAAACAACACTGCTGGTCTGCCCAGTGAGTCTGCAGCTGCCCATAAAATGGGAAGCTCAGTGGCCTCGTGGATTTAGCAAGAACAAGGTCTGGAGCCCAACACACGGATTTTTCATGAACCCTTGTACAACCCTGCCCTGCAGTTGCTGCGTCTGGGCAGCTGTGAGCAGAGAACAGGGAGATCCCTTCTGCTTCTACCTGAACACTCCCAGGAACGGGGACTCCACCACTGTCCTGGGCAGCCTGTTCCAGTGTCTGACCACCCCTTCCATGAAGAAATTCTCCCAATATCCAACTTAAATCTGCCCCAGCACAACCTGCAGCTGTTTTCTCTTGTTCCACCACTTGTTCCCACGGACCCCCACCAAGCTGCGCCCTCCTGTCAGGGAACTGCGGGCTGAGAAGGTCCTTCCTGAGCATCCTTTTCTCCAGGCTGAGCCTCCCCAGCTCCTTCAGCTGCTCCCTATCAGAGTAGTGCTCCAGATCCAGCCCCTTCCCTGGACACGCTCCAGCCCATCAAGGTCTGTCTTGGCACAGGAGACTCTCTCACACCGGGGCGCAGAGGGGTTGGCAGACGCCCCTCGGTCCCCGCAGCCCCGTGTCCGTTTGCCGGCAGGGAGGGGTGGCCGGAGCATCCCCGGCGGGTCCTGGCCGAGCATCCCCGGCGGGTCCCATCCAGGGGCAGCTCCCGAGTCCCCCGAGCATCCCCGGTGGGTCCCGGGCCGGAGCATCCCCGGCAGGGCCCGGGCGGCGCCTCCACCGCCGCATCCTCCGGGGGACGCGACCCTCGCAGGAGCCGCCGGCAGCGAGCCCGAGCCCCGCTGGAAGGCGGGGGCGGCGCTGGAGGAGCCGGCCAAGAGTCCCGGCGGTGCCGCAGCAGCTCCGGGCGGGGCCCAGAGGCCGAGAGGCCGCGGCTCCGCATCCCCTGCCCCGCCCGAGCCCTCCGCGCTCCTGCTGCCGCCATCCCCCGGCGCTCAGCGTGCCCCGGTGCTCACAGCCCCCGTGCTGGTGCCGGTGCTGGTACCGGCGCCCCCGCTCACTCACCGGGCCGGGCGGTTCCGGCTGCGGCTGCGGCTCCGGCTCCGGCCCCGGCTCCGTCCGGCCCCGCCCGCGCCCGCCGCCGGACCGCGGGAGCGCGCACGCTCCGGAGGGCGGGACCGAGCGGGGAGGGAGCGGGCAGGGCCAGAGAGGGGGTGTGTGCATGTGTGAGAGTGTGTGTGTGCATGTGTGTGAGTGTGTGTGTGTACATGTGTGTGAGTGTGTGTGTGCATGTGTGTGAGTGTGTGTGTGTGCATGTGTGTGAGTGTGTGTGTGCATGTGTGAGAGTGTGTGTGTATAGGGAGGGTGAGAAAGTGTGTGTGTACATGTGTGTGTGCGTGTGTGTGAGTGTGTGTGCATGTGTGTGAGTGTGTGTGTGCATGTGTGAGTGTGTGTGCATGTGTGAGAGTGTGTGTGTACATGTGTGTGAGTGTGTGTGTGCATAGGGAGGATGAGAGAGGGTGTGTGTGCATCTGTGTGAGTGTATCTGTGCATCTGTGTGCGTGTGTCTGTACATAGGGAGGGTGAGAGAAGGTGTGTGTCCATCTGTGTGCAAGTGTGTGTACATGGGGAGGGTGAGAAAGTGTACATCTCTGTGTGTGTGTACATAGGGAAGTTGAGAGAGGGTGTGTGTACATGTGTGTGTGTGTGTCTGTACATAGACATGTGTGTGTGCGTGTATCTGTACATAGGGAGGGTGAGAAAGTGTGTGTACATCTGTGTGAGTGTGTTTGTACATAGACACGTGTGTGTGCATGTGTCTGTGCATAGTGATGGTGAGAAAGTGTGTGTGTACATCTGTGTGTGTGTCTGTACATAGGGTGAGAGAATGTGTGTGTACATGTGTGTGTGTGTGTGTACATAGGGAGAGTGATAAAGTATGTGTACATCTGTGTGTGTGTGTCTGTACATCTGTGTGCGTGTATCTGTACATAGGGTGAGAGAATGTGTGTGTACATCTGTGTGTGTCTGTATATAGACACGTGTGTGTGCATGCACAGCTGTGTGCCACTGTGTGTGCTCATATATATGTGTGTGTATGATCCTGGGTGTGCATGACAGGTGTGTATTACTGTAAAGCTGTCTTTGAGGGGTGTGTGTGTGTACACATCCCTCTGCATGAAAAACGAGGTTCACTTTTTTGGTAAATTTTAAGAGATTTAATTAAAAAATTAAGACAATTAGGAGATTAAAAGGCAAAGTACGGCCGTGTGACTCAGCATTCAGCCGAGTCCACACTTTGCCATATCAGAGACATTCATTAAATACCTTTTCTATTGCATCAGTTTGTTGAATATTTATATTTTTCTATAAATTAGTTTCCATATTTCAGGAACTGTTTGGCATGGTCCCTCCTTGGGTCTGCCTTTTTAGAGCATTTGTGTTTTGTGGCTGTGTCTTTATTATTGCCCCTAGTTTGGACTTTGGTCCGTGCTTTCTTCAGGAGTGAGTGTGCACCCATGCCACTGTGTGTGTGCACAACTGGGCATTGCACAGCTGTGTGTGCATGCACTGGGCATTGCATGTATGCCAGGAGTGAGTGTGCACCCATGGCAGTGTGTCAATGCACACCTGGGCATTGTACAGCTGTGTGTGCGTGCACTGGGCCAGGTGTGGGACACACACATCCACGTGTGCCCATGTGGACACCCAACCATGTGCAGGGCTCTGTGTGTGCGGGGGCTGTGGTGTGTGTGTGTGACAGGAACTCCCAGGCTCTGTGAGGGGCCAGGATGGTTCCCGGTGCAGGGTCAGTGCTGCACGTCCGTTTGTCCATCCACTCCCAAACTGCAGCACTCCACAGCAGCCCTGCCCTGGTGCCCTGGTTTTTGGAAGCAGGGCCAGCCCAGCCCCTGTGTGTGGGAATGCTGCACTCCTGGACCACTCCAGGGCTCAAGTGGGATTTCCAGATAAGGATGAAAGTGCTGGCGGTGGAGTTGGGGTCACAGTTGCTGTGAGACTGTGCACAGCCCTGCCCGCCCTGCCCGCTGGCTGCCAGCTTGGTAGAAGTGCTTCTGGTGCTGAGAACTCCAAAGCAGGGAAAGTTTGCACAGTGTGGGGAGAGGGAGGAGGAAGAGAAGGGTGGGGAAAGGGGACTGAAATGGGGACAAGGACAGCCATGGCTCAAGGCAGCTCTACTGAACAAGGGACATGGGGTACCCCTTGGGCAGCTGTGTGGTGAGTGCTGGGGGATGTGGGGTGCCCCAGTGGTCACAGGGCAGCCCCCAGCCACAGCCAATGCCTTTTTCCACATGATAAAGAGAAGGAATTCAGGCATCAGAACAGGCTGCTGAGAGAAGTCTGGAGTCCCTGGAAGTGCTCAAAAATCATGTGGATGTGGCACCTGGGGACAGGTTTTAGTGGTGGCCTTGGCAGTGCTGGAGGAACAGTTGGACTTGATCTTAGAGAACTTTTTCAACCTAAATGATTCTATGATTCTATAATTTTTTGGAGTCTCCACGTAGCTGAATGCCACAGTGATGACTTTGAGTATTATTGCTTTGGAAACTGTGCTCCCCTCTGATCTTGGGGATTTTTGGAGCTGCTTGCTGGACCCTGGCTGGCCCTGGAAAAGGAGGAAATAAGCTGAGAACCAGGGCAAGGGTGAAGGTGTCTGGGTATAGAAGCAGGAACCAGCAGCATTGGTGTTGAGGCCTGTACAAACAGAGAGTGACACTTGTGACTGCACTACCAGGACCCCTTGAGCTGGGAGATTCCACTCTCCACCTTGGTGCCTTTGATCCTGGTGATGGCCAAAGCTAAATTTTGGCTCTCTGGGGCACCTGGAGCAAGTCACAGCTGTGGGTCTGGCCCAGGATGGGGACTTGCAGTTGAAGTTCTGACTATCTGGTCTGTGCCCAGATCCCATCTGCCCCTGGGCTGCACTGGGAGAGGCCTGGACCCAGAGCTGCACCTGCTCTGCCCCGTTCCTGCCCTCCCTCAGCTGGTTCCACAGACACCAGAGGAACTGAAGCTGTCTTCCATGGGTGACTGAGCAGCCACCAGACCACGGCAAAGCTTCCCTGCTCACACTCACGTCTGTAGCAGCACACAGCAAAGCTCATTCCAGTGCTCACAGGGAGGAAGGAGCTGCCTGGCTCAGAGCTGTTATCCCTCAGCAGAGCCACACGATGCAGATGATGCAGGTTGGCCAGGGGTGGGGATGACACATGCCTTCCCTCCAAGCATGGCCTGGCTGAGGGCTCATCCTCTCCCTGTTTGCCTTCCCCCATGGTGTGTCACCCTTCTGCACGGCATCCTGCTGTGGCCACCTCGGGAACGGTGTGGTCTTGCCCCTGGCCCTGTCTCAGGTGGTGCCAGCAGCCAGATGAGTAGTCACAGGTACCTGTGGGCCTCAAGAGTATCTGGGACAATCACTGCCTGTGGTGACACGCCGGCAGCTCACTGAGGCACCTGTCCACACCCCTGCTCAAGCCTGGGTTTGATCCTCCCCAATTACAGCTGCCTCAGTTCCCCCTGTGACCTGCCCTGCTGCCTGACGCAGTGCCTCTCCATGCCTGCCTTTGAAGGAAGCTTAGCCATTAGATCAAAACAAAAATCTTGCCAAAGAAAGTATTTACAGGCTCCTCATGGTGCCTAGAACAGAAGACAGGAGATGTTGCAATGAGGTGCAGTGGCATTGCAGTGACTCAGCTCACACCCAAGGCTGGGAGTGTGCAGGAGACTCAGCAGGAACATGGGGGAAAATCTGCTTCTGTTGAGAGCATTTTCCATCTTGTCCTTATTTCTTGCCAGCCCTGGGACTGGCATTTTTTTACCCTGGAGTGCCACTGTCCAGGAGTAAAATGCCAGGATGGTGGTTCCCACTAAAATGGGTGAGTGGATTCAACACCTTCTCTTGCTCCCTCAGACTTGCCAAGGACCAGATCTCTTGGGCTTATTTTCCCCAGGGTGGATTCCCTATTCCCTTTCAGCCCAAGGCATGCCAGCCTGCAGCCCCCCGATCTTGGCTGCCAGGTTGGAGTCTCCTGCTGTATCACTTTGCCCTTTAAGTGCTGGGAAGATGCACAGTGAAACAGACTCCCCTTGGAGTGCTCAGACACAGAAAAATCTCCATGGGCTGGGAAGGATGGCATGGGAGGAAGCTTTCCAGAATACCTGCTGCTCTTTTTCCCAATCCCTGCCCTCCTCAAGTGTCACTTTCCTGTCAGTGCTCTGCAGAGAGCTGGCACAGTTTCTGCCCATACCAGCCTCCAGCAAAGTGTGTCCCCAGGGTATCCCTGTTCTGTCCCTGTCTCCCTGCTGGGGATTACAGGATTACAGAGCTCCAGGCCCTTGGCAGACCCTGGTGCACCACCAGAATGGAGGAGATGTGGTTGGGAATTTCAGGCACCATTGCTCCTCTGTGCCTGGGTGAGCTGTGGTGGGAGCTGAGGAGGCAGCACGGCCTGGGACACATGGGCAGGCTCTGCCCAAAGGCAGCCTGCTTGTCCCTTCAGCCCAGAGAGGCAGCTGGTGTCCCCAGGGCCACCTCCCACAGCTGTGCCAACAGCCAGGACCTCTCCCAGCTGCTGGATTGGACCTGGCAATTTGGAACTGAAAGGCTTCCAAGGCCTCTCCCAGGACTCTCATTGCTTTACAAGAGGCATCACTTCAGGATCCAAGAGGTGTGTAAATAATAAGGAACAGCCTCATTTCATTAAGAGGTTGAAGAACTGGCAGCTTTGGGCATTGTGTCAAGCTCAAAGATCTCTGCCAGCACCTAAATCCGATAAGCCACGTGTTTGGGCTGGCAGTGCTGGGAAGGCAAGGGTGAGATAAGGAGACATAACTGAGCTGGCACCAAGGAAACTCCTGCAGGGGGCAGACAGGGACCTGTCTGTTGCCACCCCAGCTGTCTGCATTCTCCCAGAGGGCTCAGCAGCACAGACTTAGAGTTGGACTCAATGATCCTTGTGGGTCCCTTCCAACTCAGGAGATTCTGTGACTCTGTCAGACCATCCTCAACACACAAAGGCCACAGGAAGACAGGTCTTCTCCTAAAAATTATATTTTTCCATGGGGCTGCAGGGCTTGGAAGAAGCATCTCCAGCTAGGGTGTCCTGCACAGACCTCGTCCTGCCACGGGCTGGTCGCCCCTTCTCACTCACTCCAAACACCAGGGCATGTTCCTGACATTCACTAAGCACACAGAAAGTCCCAGCAAAGCCAGAACTCTGTCAAATAACTCAGGGAAGCTTTGGCATGTGTTTGGATTGGTTTCTGCAGCCTGTTGCAGGGATTTTTTTGAAGCACCTGGACACTGTCAGGAGTGACAGGGATGCTGGGGGAATTCTTCCATTCCTGCCCACCATGGCCAGCAGGACACTGCACTCCACAGTCACTCTGTTCTTTCCCCTGGCACTGCAGGCATTGCAGGACATTGGATTGCTTCACCTCCACTGCCAGCCCCCTGCACAACCACTTCAGTTCCAGCTCTTCCCACTGATTTATTAAAAAACTATGGATATTGATCTAATACCAATATCCAACTATGACGGACGAAGACCCTCGAACAGTTTAAAGTTAGAAAGTGTATGTTTATTACGATGCCGTGTGCAGGATCCCTCCCAAATACACACCTCAATCCACAGATGGTCACAGGGGCTTTTATGTCCAGGAGTATTGAATACCCAAAACACAAATGTACATTCATAACTCTGGTACATCCCATTCCCCGCTCCGTATGGTAATTAGCCAAAAAGCCATTAAGCATGGGGAGTTTGTTCTTTGAAATGGGTCAGTGGTCTTTTTTATGGGGTGGGGTCCTAAAATGATGAAGTAAGATGAGTCTTCCTCTCTTCGACTTTTTAACCTTTTAGTGTTACGTGACAACTGATTCCTGTTTTTTCAGGACTGTTTGATTTATGATTGTGTTGTATTCATGGGGTCTATTGATTATTCAGGATGCAAAAGCCTAGTTTGACAGCTTCCCTGATTTATCAGTTCCTTCTGTGATTTATCAGTTCCTTCTGTTAACAAAAGGGAATCTAGCTACCTTACCTCAGCACTATCTAATTTGACTAAAGTCTTTAATTCTTCTAAATCAATGCTTCACTTTTGTAGCCTCCGGACAGAAAAAAACCCGTATAAAACTGTACATGAGAAACCCAGCATTTGTGGGCACGGTGGGATAGCACCGTTGTTGCTCTCAGCCTGTCCACCCATTAATCAATGTTGTTTTTATTGTGGTTTTTGCAGTCCAACCTCGTTAAATCATTAAACAAATTCTTTTATTTCGAATCGGCTCCTAATCATTTATAACACACCCATCAGCCATCATTTAAAACCCCTGGCAAGGTTTAATTTCCAGGCTTTACACCTCAGTTTCGCTTTCCTTTCGGCAGAGCCCAGAGCCCGTCCCTCAGTCCCCTCACGCCCCTCACGCCCGGGGCGGGGCGGGGCGGGGCGGGGCGCGGCTGAGGCGGGACGGGGCGGCGCATGCGCGGTGGCGGTGGCGGGGCCATGTCGGTCCGGCGGGCCCGCGGGCGGCGCGGGGCGAGGGTCGGGGGGACGCCGGTCCCGGAGCAGCGGCCGCGGCTGGAGGTGTCCGGCGGCTCCCCGAGGTGCGGAGTAAAGCGGGGAGGAAGCTGAGGAGGGAGCGGGGCGGCGGCAGACGGGCTCTGACGCTGTCCGTGTCCCGCAGGCCCAACCGGTTCTGCCCGCAGTGCGGGCTCGCCGTGGAGCCCGCCTTCCGCTTCTGCCCGGCCTGCGGCGGGAGGCTGCCCGCGCCGCCCGAGGAGCCAGCCGAGCCCGCGGCTCCGCTGCCGAGCCCGCCGCCGGATCCCGGCCCTGCTGTTGTGCCCTCCCCTCGTACAGCCCCGGCCCCGGCCCGGCTGGGCCCCGGCTCGCCCCGCTCGCCCCGCAAGCCCCGGGCGGGCCCGGCCCCGCCGCTGCCGCCGGACACGGTGCTGACGGACCAGGCCGGGCGGCGGTGGAGGCTGGCCCGGCTGCTGGAGCACGGCGGCTGCGGGCTGCTGTACGAAGGTGCTGCGGGGCCCGGGGAGGGAGGAGAGGGGCGGGGGGTCCTCGGTCCAGCAGATGTGGGGATGTCCCGAAAGCCTCAGAGAGTGGGTGACACTGCCGTGTCCCCGCCGGGCTGGCAGTGCCCACAGGCCTGCAGGATCCGTCATTCGTGCAGTATTCTGAGCTGGAAGGGACACACAAGTTCCCTGGAGTCCTGGCCCTGCACAGACACCCCAACAATCCCACCCTGGGCATCCCTCAGAGCACTGTCCAAACCCTCCTGGAGCTCTGGGGCTGTGCCCATTCCCTGGGGAGCCTGGGCAGTGCCTGAACCCTCTGGGGAAGAACCTTTTCCTAAAATCCAACCTAAACCTCCCCTGACACAGCTCCAGCCGTTCCTCACTGACATCAGCCTGTCAGACACTCTGCCACCAGCAGAAATCAAGCCAAGGCCAGGCTGCTCTGTTATTATTAAGTGTCTACTGTTGAGGCCACACTTCCTCTTTCTGTTCTTTCAGATCCAAAAACTATTTGCTAGCACTGTACAGGAGTTCCTGTGCTGTAAGTGGTGTCAGTACCCACTAAATGTTAATTCTCATCCTGTTTTGAGGCCAGAGAAAACGACTACACCACATCTCAACCATTTAGTAAGAGCTGATCTTTTCAGTCTCGTTGTAAACTTCCAAAGGGGAGTTTTTAATCTTCTCTCTTGTTAATTTGGAAACTGTCCAGGAGGAATTTTCCCATTACCAAGTTTTGCCTGATATTTGGCTTTTACTTTCTTTTTCATTATTCAAGCTGTTGCATAATAAAGTCTGAGCATCCATCTATGTTTTTAAAAATGTGATAAAAAGGAAAATCAACAGTAGAGGATGCTTTTATAGAAATAGGTTCAGGTGATGAGCAGCAGGTTAGCTGTGGATGGCACTTGGTCTAAGAGAGAAGAGGAACTGCCCTGAGGCCAAGCCATGGGTACAGATCCTTTTGGAGAAGGGAAGCCACATACAGCTCTAACATTCCTACAGAGCAGAGGGACTTTGCATCCCTTACAGACTCATCAAACCATGGAGTGAGCTGAGGGAGTGCTCAGCAAATGGATTTGGGGATGCCTTTGAGGTTCTGCCAATGATCTACTCTTTACAAACCCCTCAAAGCTCCCCTCCATGCCCAGATCCTTCTGTGACTTAAATGGAACTGCACCCACAGCATGTCAGGGGCTGAGTTCCTGCAGCAAGGTAAGAATTGCTTTGTAGTGATCTGGGAGGTCACTTTGCAGAGCTCAAGGGAGAGAAGCAGAGGCTGAGTTAATCCAGCTGCACAGGCTGCAGTTAATGATGCACAAGCTCTTTTCCATGCTCCTATAACCACATCTGTTCCATCCTTCCACAGCGCAGTCAGCATCTGGAACCTGTCCTCAAAAGCAAAGCTACTCCCTCAAACTTGTGAGTTTTGATCTGTTTGGGTAAGGAATAGTGCATAGAGTACTGTGTCCTGACCTGCTGGGCTGAGAGTATCTGAGGAGTGTGGAGAGAGTGGTCAGAAAGGCCCCTGCTAACTCAGGAGATGGATCTAAGCCTCCTGAGGGTGTTGTGCTGGAATTCCAGTTGGCTTTTTTGCTAAAAGTGTGAAGAAAATTAATATGAGGTTTAAAAAAAAAAAACCTGAAGCCATAATCACAGAAGGCTGCTGCTTTGATTGATGAGGCTCAGGAACCTGCAGAACTAAACTTGGTGGTGTGAGGTGGAAATCTTGGTTCAGGAATGTCAGACCAACCTTTCTCCTCTGGCAGGTGTGTGCACACCCTGCTCAAGTCTGGGGAGACTGGAGAGGTTGGGATTTGGTGCTGTGCTGAGACTCTGAGAGCCAGCATGGAGACACTGTGTAAAGCCAGAGCATACTTGGAAATCAAATAGGAATTATAGTTGGAGTTCCAAGCTGGCTTTCCAGGCACTTGTCAGTATCTTGGGTTCTCCAGGAATGTGTCATTTCCACTAACAGCTCTTCTATGGTGGAAATTCAATCAATTGATTTTCAGTAGCTCACAAAGCAGAGCTGAAAGACTCTTTTCTTGTCTGCTGTGGCTCTTGGGGGTTGCTGCTCTGTAGGAGAGCCAGTGTTGACTGATGGTTCTGTGGGGCTCTTGCAGGCATTTGGATAATCCCTCTGCCTTTTGTCAGAGGAGACCAGTAAGAGGATGGAGAAGGAATACAGTGTGGATGAGAAAAATCTGCTAAGTGCCACAAAACTAGAAGCAGTAGGTGGGAAACTGTAATCACTTCTGTAGGCAACACTCCCAACTTCTCTGTTTTGCACCTTTTGGCTGCTTGGTGCTCTGCTGAGCACTCTGGAGTGTGATATGGCACAGGAGAGCATTTTGGCTCTGGAGTTTGATGGCCCAGCTGGGCTCACAGGCAGGATGCAGAGTGAGGGACGTGGACTGTGTTGTCTGCAGCCTGCTGTTCCTCCAGCTAGTTTTGTATCAAACCAGGTAGAATATAACACTGCTGCTTTCTCCCACACACAACAGCAACTGTGTGTAGGCAAACACAGGCATACTGAGTGTGAACTATGTGCAGTGGAGGTCACTCAATGACAGCAGTACCTCAAATGTTACTAATACAGGCCTTCTTGTCTCATTTTCTGACAGCTGGAATAAATGTTACAGCTCTGTGTTGAGAGTTGTGTTTGTAGAAGTGCCCCCATCTCTGCTGTGGCTGATAAGGTCACCTCTGGCTCCCTGTGATGTAACAGCTGTGGGACCAGAGCTCTGTCCATGCTGTGCCTGGATGTTGTTAACCCTCAGACAGCTGTAAATGGGCTGCTGGAAAGGCCCAGCCTGAGATGGCCCCTCTCCTGTTCTGTGCTGATGTTTAGAGTTTATGTGGTTGGTAGGGACAGCATTAAATAGGGAACCAAGACACCTGAGCTCTGCTCTCAGCTCTGCTAGTTGATCTTTGCTTGTTTTAAAAATGAGTAGTGAAGGTCTTATAGCAATGTTACCCAAGTTTCCCTTTCCAGCAGGATGTGTGTGGCTGAAGTAACTCTCCTTCCTGTTCCCTTTAGGATGCCAAAGATGGGAGGATCTACAATGAACAGAATTTCTTCCAGCGAGCTGCAAAGGCAGGCACAGGTTGGTGCTCCTTGGGAGGGTAAGGATTAAGGATAACTGGTGTTCCTCTCTCATCAGTTCTGTGAATCTCTTGGAAGGCCAGGCTAGGATAAATTAATCCCCAGACTGCTGAGGAGTTCAGTCAGTGCCAGTTTTCCTGGCAGTCTGTGTGCTGTAGGGCAGTGCAGTATGAGCACAGCTTTTCTGTGCTCCTCACTCTGTTTTGATGTGTCTGGGAGCTGTCCAGCTCTGAGCCTGACTCACCTTGGCTCATTCCCCTGTCCCTCTCCCATGGGTGGTTCTGTCAGCTGCTCTCTGGAATCAACTCCATTGATCCCAAAACATGAGCAAGAGCAAAGCTGCCCAGAGAATGTAGGCAGGGGAGATGGAAGAATTTATGTCCAATCTACACTTCTGGGAGAAGTGTAAAAATCTGCTTGTCCTTCCTCCTCTCTCTCTCCCCTCTCCTTGTTTTCCCAGCCCTGTGAGCAATCCCATGTCATAGCCTGCTCTGGTGGTCCCAGAATCTTCCCTGTTCCATTCTTGCTCTACAGTGCTACATGCCAATGCACACATCAGACTGGAATTCTGGGGACAGAGTCAGGATGAGAGGCCACTGTCAGCTGTCCAGGGTAGAAAAGACCTTCAGAGGAGGAGCATCCCTAACTCCTTCCTCCTGGAGCTCCTCTGCAGCATCTGCTGCATTGTCCTCTTCTGTTGTAGTGGAGAAGTGGAAGAAGTGGCATTCCGTGCCGCTGCTGGGCATCCCCACCTGCCTTGGCTTTGGACTGCACGCAGACAGCTACAGGTGAGGTGACTGAGCTCTTGGGCTGTCCCAGCATCTCTGGCTTTCCCTCTGCTCCCTTTGCTGTCTGCTGGTCTTTATGTGATTGTCCCCTGGGCTCCTGACTTTATGCTCTACTCCTACCATAAAATGCTTTGCCTCTCATTACTTTGTTTCCTTCAGTCCTTGTGTTGCTGGTGAAGTTACTGCTTTTGCTGCTGCTGCCCTTCAGGCCAGGGAATACCTTATTCTGGTCCCTGACACTTAACACAAAGGGGAGATTCAGGCTGTGTGTCTGTAACACATAATGAGCACACTTGTCTTCTTTCCAAGAAGTTTTCTCTTATCAAAAGTCGAGGAGGTGTTTGCCCAGGTCAGCTTGGAGTTGAAGTGGGGTCCAGTGGATCACTTGACAAGTGTCTGTTGAGGGTCTCCAAACCAGGTAGGTGCTGCCATGTGCAATGAAAGCCCTTTTCTCCTGCAGGTTTTTGGTGTTCTCAGACCTGGGGAGGTCTCTTCAGTCGGTCCTGAGCGACGGGCTGCACCTGCTGAGGGAGAAGGTGGCTTTTCAGATTGCAATTCGTGTGGTATGTGCAGAACCAATCCTTCCCTAAAGACTTTCTCAGAAAAGACTTTTAATTTCCTTCTGGATCTCCCAGAGGTGTTTTAAAGCTGCTCCAGGGGCTTGGGTGGGGGCGGGTCTCTGAGTAGCATCTTTCAAGCCTCCTGTAAACTTCAGTAGCATCTTTTGAACACTGTGTCACCTTGAAGGAATTTGGGATAAGAAGGAGGAAAACCTGACCTTTGAACTTGAAGGCTGGGAGCTTTTTAGTGCTCCTCCACATGGCTGCAGGGAGCTGGGGAAGGTCCATCTCAGTGATAGCCAGGGTGCTGCAGGAACCTGCTTGGATCTGATGTGCTCCCTGTTTATTCCCAGCTAGACTGTCTGGAGTACATTCATGAGAATGAGTACGTGCACGGGGACATCACTGCTGAGAACATCTATTTGAACCCAGCCGACCTCACACAGGTAGGGAGCAGTGCTGCCAGGAAAAGGCACTGGAGGTGGGGTTGTGACATGGGATAATGCAGCCTGCGGGTCCCTGCCTCGGGCAGTGCTCCAGCAGGGGCTGTGGAGCAGCACTGGAGGCTGCTGTGCACTCAGGTGGGTGCCCTGTGCTGCCCTGCCTTGGGCAGTGCTCCAGCAGGGCCTGTGGAGCAGCACTGGAGGCTGCTGTGCCCTCAGGTGGGTGCCCTGTGCTGCTCTGCAGGTGACCCTTGCTGGCTACGGCTTCGCGTTCCGGTTCTGCCCCGGGGGGAAGCACGTGGCGTGGCGTGAGGGCAGCAGGACCCCTCATGAGGGCACGGTGGAGTTCATCAGCCTGGACAGCCACAAGGGCACAGGTGGGTCTGGGTTTGTGGGTCTGGGTTTGTGGGTCTGGGTGTCCCTGCTGGCTTTGCTGGCAGTGCTGCTTTCCAGGCATTCACACGCACCAGGAATTGGATTCCTATTTGGGCTGTTCACTCCTGCCTCTTGATGGCTGCTGTGTTGGGACTTGCCAGGTCATTCAGTGACTGCAGCAGGGATGTTCCTGCTCCATCTGGAGCTTTGGCTGCTGCAGGCGTGTGGGGAATAGAAAACAGGACCCTTCGTGCTGGCTTAGCAGGGATCTGTTTCAAGCCAGACTGGATCCCTGCCCAAAACAGATTTGCAGCAGGCTCTGCTCTGACCTTGAAGCAATGAGAGCTGGAGAGGCATTTAAATCATGGAATCACTTTGGTTGGAAAAGACCTTTAAGATCATTGAGTCCAGCTGTAAACCCAGCACTGCCAAGGTCACCACTAACCCAAGTTTCCACGTGCCACATCTACATGACTTCTAAATCTCTCCAGACTGGGGACTTCCTGCTGTCCTGGGCAGCCTGTGCCAAATTCTGTCCTTCTCTTGGTTGGGATGTGACTGCTCTTTTACTGTGTTCAGAAAATCTTTCTCCAGAGGCTGGGTGGTGATTCCTGAACTATAATTAGCAGGCTCCCAGGAGTATTGATATTCCAGAGCACATCCTCATGAAGCTTTTGAATTTCTTTACTTTTGCCCCTTCACGAGTGACATGTGAATGTCTCATGCTTCCCATTAGGACCATCTCGACGGAGTGACTTGGAATCTCTGGGCTACTGTCTGCTGAAATGGCTCTGTGGCATTTTGCCTTGGTCTGATGAGCTGGACAAAGTAAAAGCTGTGATGGAGCAGAAAGAAAGGTAGGAGGAATCATCTATTCTTCTGGGAAATGCTCAGCAGAAAGCAGCGAAGGGGGTTTGTGACTGAAGTCCCCAGGTCACAATAGACTGTTGGGATGTGGTAAATCCCACAGCCAGGGCTGAGCCTGGCCCCAGGCTGTTTGGTGAATCCCAAGTTCTGCTTCTTCCAGAACGTGGCCAGCTGAATTCAGCCTTTTGGGGATTTTTTTGTCCCTGTTGTCAAAGCCAGGTGCCTGCTCCATTGTTTCTCACCTGACAGGACTCTGTGCTGACTATTCCAGGTACAGAAAGGATGTGAGAGGCCTTCTCCGACTGTGCTTCAGGCAGAGATCCATCCCAGGTATGGCCTTGCTCTCAGTGGCACTCAGGGATGGAGGGTTGACTGAAGTACCTGAAGCCAGAACTTTCTCTGTGCTGGTCCAGAATGGTTTCCAATGGTGATGGTGACCAAGCATTGCATGAACTGTCTGGCAGGAACAAATCGTTTGTTTTCTGTACAGAAGGGCTGCTTTCCATGATAGGCTTTCATGAACCTTGCAGGTGGAACAGCTGGGCTGGTGGGTTTAGAAATGAAATATCTGGGGCTAGAGGTCACTTCCCCATCCCATTTTTTTTTTTTCTCCAAGAAGCTGTGGCTGTCCCATGCCTGAAAAGTGTTCAAGGCCAGGCTGGATGGGCTTGGAGCAACCTGGGATAGTGGAAGGTGTCCTTTGCCCATGGCAGGGGGTGGAAGGAGATGGGCTTCAAGCTCCCAACCCAAACTAGTTGGTGATTGTATTTTATTGCATAACTTTGTGATTCTTTGAGTTTTATATTAGCCTTGGTTTGGTTTTCCTCTCTGCAGCTGCCTGGGTGGTATGGGTGAGCTGGCTGCAGGACAAGCAGCCTGAAATGGCCATTTGGCAGCTGGAGTTCCTGTGCTGCTCCAGCCTGAGCCCCTTTCTTTGCAGATGCCCTGGAGAGGTACCTGGAGCAGGTGATGGCCCTGGAGTACGAGGAGCAGCCTGACTACACAGCCCTGAGGCAGCTCTTTGGGAAGCCACTGGAAAAGATGAAAGCTTCAGCCTACGACTCCGTGGATGTCCCAGTGGTGCCCTGAGGTGAGTGCCCTGTGCTGCCACAGGCAGCTGAGGACAGAGCAGGCTGGGCTCTGACATCTCTCCATGTGAGACCAACCTGCTCCTCTTGACATGTCATTCCTTGTCATTGAAACCAGGCCAGTGCTGCACAAAGCCAGGCTTAGCCTGTGTTTCCTCAAAATTTTCTCAAAATACTTGCCTATGAAGGAGTACAAGGGTTAATAAAGCAAAGGCTGGAGGGGCTGCAGAAGTGATAACAAAATGCAGACTCAGGCCATCTGGTAATTTTTTCTTTTTTTAAATCTGAAGCTCTGGGCTATACTTTTTGCTTTCCTCTCTCAGAAAGCAGCCTGTAGTTCTGGTTTTAGTGGCTCAGCCCTGAGGCACTGGCTCTCAAGGCCAGGTGCTATTTTAGCCACGAGGCACCTCCAAGAGTGAGCCTTGATCCAGAGCCAGAGCTGGTTTTAGTGCAGGGCTGCATCAGCCAAGGCTCTGCATCCAGCAGCAGGAACACAGAGCCAGCTCTTCACCTAATTTCCTGGGAAGGAATTAAACTGATTTATCTTCCCCTTCTCTCCTTTTTTTTTTCCAGATCAAGGAAGAGTTCGGGGCTTTCTGCACTGAAGTCTTTCCCTGTGATACATTTCACTTTTATTAAAAAGTGATATATTTTCACTTTTACCAGTTTTAGAATGAGAGGTTTTTTTATAAGTGTTTTCTTCCCATGTTAATGTGACCCAGTGCTGAAGTTTGAGCAGCTGCTGTACCAGGTTAATGTGAAGACACTCCTGCCTGGCAGATCAGGGGAAGCAGCAGCTGGAGAACTGCAGTGGAGCCACCGTGAGCCGGGAAACTAAATCAGGGATTTTCTCTTTTTGAATAAGAGTGGCAGTACATGGTTTTGTAATAAACTTTGTGGACAAGTACCCAAGGCTGCTGTTGGTTATTTGGCAGATTCAAGGCCTTTCTGGAGCTGCTGGAGGGTTGTGAGGGTGATTTGACCCCTGTGGTCCTTGTGAGGTTTGTGTAAATAACCTTCAGGCAGTGCCACTGCACCTTAACCATCAGAACTCAACCCTGACCTCAGCCCAGCAGTTCTCCAAGCCTCAGGCCAGGGAATGAGGGGAAGGAAGACCAGGACCCATCTCTACTATCAAAACAATTTTATAAAAAATACAGTCAATAAACATTCACTACACTGTGTGTGTCTGAACTGTTGCCAATGCCACAGTAACTTCTAAACAGTCCTGGAGTCCAGTTCCAGTGTTAACTTCAGTGACATCCTCCTGATGTCTTGTACCTTGGTATTCCAATTCCTATGTGTTAAGGCACTGAAGGATTTTTCAGGTGAGGAAAACATGGCAACAAGAGAAGAGGCAAATGAGGTTTAAACCATGTGAGAGGTAGGTGAGAGCAGCTCAGACCTGCAGTGAGCCTTCATTTACCTCTGGGGTTTTTCACAATAAAAACCTTGTATCAGTGCAGCAAATGCCAGAGACAAGAAGAGGGGAGCTGAGGGAGACCTGGACAGCGTAAAAAGGCAGCACAACCTCAAAATAGGTCTTTTCAAGTGGAAGAATTCAAGCATAGTGTTACAGTCAGAAACTTGAGAACCAATAATGTCAATTCATTCCATTCATAGTGCCAGGCCTCAGAGGAAGCAAGGGACAGGACAGTTCTTTTCTATCACTAAGAGGGATGATAAAACTGGGCTATGAAAGTCAGAGAGAGAGCAGAACTTTAGCAGAGGATCAGACAGTAGGAGATATGTAAAAAGGCAGCTGTGAAGGGAGGAAATAGCCCAGAGGTACAAGAAAGACAAGGCTGAAGGGAAGGTGTTCTGGAGGTATTTACAATTATTCACTATCATCCCTGTATGACTGCAACAGAAATACGGTTTCCAGGAATCCTGGAGAAGTTAAAAGCACGAAGAAATCAAAGGCTCAAGAAGCCCAAGTTCAGCCTTTCTTCAGTGTGTTCTGCCATGTTTTTTCTCTTTACTTGCCTCCCGTGCAGGTAATGGGGCTGGCAGGGCTCCCGTTTAGTGGAATTGCCATGGGGCAGTGCTGAGGTAGGTTTGGGAGGAGCTCCAGGGCTGCCTTCAACAGAAGATGTAGGACTGGCAGTGTTGACAGAAGAGTAGCCCGAGCTCCCCTCTGGGATGGGATTCCTTGGGGTGAGATAAGCCCCTGGCAGCTCCCCCTTCCTGTGGGGTGCCCCAGAGCCATCCCAGTCCCCGGGCAGGCTGTCCTCGTCACTGGAGTCCTGGGCACAGTGCTCTGCAGGGTCCAGGTACAGCACTGTCACATCCAGGATCCCACTGGGGCTGGTCACTGCAGGATGGGAAAAGAGAAACTTTAGTTTGCCCCAATGCAGAACTAAGCAGGCACTCAGCATACAGTCAAGGAGAAAAAAGCCAAGCAAGAGTCAACCTTCTGTCAGTTCTGCCCTTCAGGTGTGAACAAAGTTCACCCTCTATTCAAACAACACCTTTTCTTCCTTCAGACTATTTGAACAGGTACTAAGAGCTGTTAGAAAATGAGCAGCCAAGGCCCCAAGGTCAGCCAGACCCAACAGCTAATTAGTGTTTCTAAGACAGTGGCTCATTCATCACATTTGGTGCACTGCAAACAGCCTGACTTTGAAATGCTAAGCAAACACAAAGCCCCTCATCATCACGTCCTGAAGCAGTGCAGAGAAAGAACAGATAGATACCTCTGAAAGAGTTTAACAATTATAACCACAGGGGAAGGGGGAAGAGTTTTTCCAACTGAAAGTTCAGGCATCTGGTGCCTGAGAAACAGTTTTAAGCAAAAATGAAAAGACAGGTTTAATCCTCTTGGCTGCTTTTTATAAGAATAAACTGCTCACCGTCTCCTTCTCGCTCGCCTTCGCTTTCCTGATCACCTTCATAGCCAGAGCAGGAATCTAAACTCCAGTCAAGGAAGTTGTCCAGCAGACTTTCCTCCTGGGAGGAGAGCTCTGCTGTGGGTGTAGTCACAAAGCTGCCTCTGTCATCCTGGATGCTGTCTTCCCTCCTCCTGTAGCAAAACACCCCAGAAATTACATGTTAAAAGCCAAGTCTTTTCCAGCTCTTTTAATAGGTATGTCAAGGTGGTGACAGGAAAATTGGTTGTATTTAGGAATGAAACTTCAGGGTACAGAGAGGAGGAAAGGCTCTGGCTGATCTTCAGAGCTGCTGACAGCCATGAGCTGTACTCACCTTTTAGCTCTCTTTCCAGAGGGAGAGCTGAGGAAAGTCTGAATTTCCACTACGTTCCTGTGCAAGGGACTGGGCTCTGGGTCCTCCTGTTTCACACCCAACAATGAGCAGAGCTGGCTGTAACTCATAACCTAAAATATTAAATAAATTGATTTAAAAACCAGCACCTGTAAGAATTGGACCATGAGATTCTTCTAAGAACTAAACAGCCAGAAGGACATTATTTATTTTCAAGGAGAAATCTATCCCAGCGAGTTCTTCCCACAGGCACTCAAACATCAGTTGAGTCCCTGCAATTCAATTTTTAACCCCCACTTTATTCACAGAGGCTGTCATGGGGCAGCAGCAGATGCAGCCACAGCTCACCCACCTGCTCTTTGCCTATTTCCTCATAGCGCTCGTCTTCAAATCTCTGTTTCACTGCCATGAGGGACACCTGCCTGTAATCCTTTGGGACATCATCATGGAAGCTGGAAAGAAAGATTAAACCCCCTATTTTAGAGTGGATTCTATGAAACAATATTAAGAAAACCTGCCAAGTTAGGCAATTTCCCCTTGTCCCTCAGTGCTGTGTGACACTGAGTTGGTGTTTCAGCAGCTTCATCAGGACACCTGGTGGCTTCTGAGCATCTAATTCCATCTCTGTCTCTGTTTTCTGTGACCCAGGGCCAGACCAGCTGGCAGAAATAGAACTGAGGTCCCTGAACTGGACCTTAGTGCCCTGTGGCAGCGGAGCAGTTAACCAAAGGCTCTCCTTCACTGGGAAGGGCTGGCTGTACAGGTGCAGCACATTTGCAAGAGCTGCAATCCAAGTGCTCGTGTGCCCCCCTCACTCCCAAAGAGTCCCAAAACCATTACCACTTTTGGTGGAGGCTCAGCACGCAGGGCAAGAGGTCTTCTTGAGAGAAACCAGTGCACTCAGACAGCTGGCTGGTCCAGGGGTTTGCTGGAGAAGAGAGTACATATTCATGTACTGAATTATGTATTCATAAAGTATAGTAGTTCAGTAGGGAGTCAGCTTTTTAATTTTTTTTAATAGGATAAGGATTGTGATATTTGCAAGCTTAAATCTGTCCATAGTTTGTTCAAGTTCACAGCTGGCTTTGGGGATAGGTTTATCTGCCAAACTGATGATGTACTAATGATAGAAATCTTCATTTAAACACAAGGCTTGCATGGCCTGATGTTAATGCTCTGGTTTGTCACTGCTATTGAGAGATAAAATACAGAATTATGGAATGGTTTGGGTTGGAAAGGACTTCAAAGCCCATCTCATTCCACTCCCTGCCATAGGCAGAGACACCTTCCACTATCCCAGCTTGCTCCAAACCTTGTCCAACCTGGCCTTGGACACTTCCAGGGATCCAGGGGCAGCCACAGCTTCTCTGGATACCCTGTGCCAGGGCCTGCCCACCCTCACAGGAAAAAAATCCTTCCCAATATCCCATCTAACCCTGCCCTCTGGCAGTGAGAAGTCCATTCCCCTTATCCTGTCTCTCTAGACCACTGTAAATAGACTCTGTCTGTATCTCCTGTCAGCTCTATTCAGGTACTGGAAGTCCACAATTAGGTCACCCTGAAGCTTTTCTTCTCCAGGCTGAACAATCCCAGTTCTCCCAGCCTTTCCTCACAGCAGAGCTGTTCCAGCCCTCTAATCACCTGGGTTTCCCAATACAGCCAAACAGGCTGAACTCAGCTCTTCATTCTCAATTCTTAATCCTGTCCCTCTCTCCTCCACCTCCCCCAGCCAAGTCACTGGGAAAAAACACCCAACACCCAAAAAAAAATCTCTCTAGGAAGAGAAGACAGACTGGCACTGCGTGCTGCTGCAGCTCTGCCTGAGGTAAGACAGGTTACCTTGCCCATGCAGGATCTTGGCCAGCAGCAGAGCAGCAGCAGCCAGCTGGGCTGGGGAATACACACTGAGGCTCGTGTTCAGGAGGGACAGCTCACAGATGAAGCTGTAAAGGTGAAGAGTTCTTCTCTCCAGCGAGATGATGCTTGACAGAACTTCTTTGTAGTCCAAAATGGTGGGCATCTAGTGCAAAAAGGAGAGCAGAGGTTGGAAATACAATACCAGCAGAGTGTTGAGAACAGCTGTTTCCAGGTGCTGGGTTTTGTTTGCTTGGGGTTTTTTTGTTTAACATTGACATTATCTCTACAGAAGGCAGAGGGGTTTGTATCTACATGCTGAGACATTCACAGGCTCAACAGTTGATTGAGAACACTGACATAACCCCCCAACTTGTTAGATAAGAACTGCTACAGCCTGACCTGAACAGCAGCCCAAAGGGAGGAAATATTCCCTCCACTCTCCAAACTCACCCTTATCTTTCCTTCCAAGGCAGAAATGATCTCGCCCATCATTCTGACCAACTCTTCATACTTGTAGGAGTTGTCTGTCAGCCACACAGCTTCCCGAATCGTCAGCATCTCTTTGCTGATGAAACTGTAATGTTAAATAAGGAGTCAGCCCCAGCAGAAAGGGGGTTTATGCACTTAGGGCAGATAAATACACCCACAATGACCAGAGTTAAACAACTTCACAAGGTGCTTTCCCCAGGTAGACCAGCAAAGAAAGAATTGCAGCTCTTCATTTCAGCTGTAAGATGGAACCACCTACTAGAACATTCCTAATTTGGAATGTTTTTCCTAATACAGAAGAAAACCTTGGCTGTGAGCATGGGGAGACCCTGGCACAGGGTGCCCAGAGAGGCTGTGGCTGCCCCTGGATCCCTGGAGTGTCCAAGGCCAGGCTGGACAGGGCTTGGAGCAGCCTGGGATGGTGGAATGCTGTCCCTGCCCATAACAGGGGGGGAAAATGACATGATCTTTAAGGTCCCTTCTAACCTAATCCAGTTTGTGAGCCTAATTCTTTATCTCTGAAGCCTCTCCTAGGTTAAGACACAAGATATTAAGGAAATTAACACAGAAGGATAATCTTCCACCACACCATGCAGTTCATCTGAGTGTAAACAGGCTCAACCATGGAACACTGCTGTTTTTATTCCTTTCCAGCTTTCCCAGCCCAATATAGTACCAAAGACTCCAGTTCCTGATGGAATGCATTTAGAGCAATACACAGCCATGACCATGTGTTTAAATAAGAAAAAAATCTGCAGAGTCTGTGTTTGCATGTAAACACAATAAACTGCAGTCAGGGAAGTTAAAGAGCCTTTCCAGTGCTACAAACAAGGCATGAGGCTGGGGGAGGAGTCTGAGCTGTAGGAAAGAATTGGGATGACCACAATGACCACCTCTGGCCACCATCCAGAGCCCTCACCGTGTGCAGATGACCATGCAGGCAATCCCCAACAGCTGGAGCCGGGCACGGGGTACAGGCCTCAGCTTCAGGTACCGGTCCACACAGCCCACTGTCATGTGAAGGCACAGGCTGGAAAAGTCCTTCATGGTAGCCACTTCCACCAGCCAATCCACCAGGATATACCTGGAAAAGGAAGAGAGAATTAAGGAAAAGCTTGGGAAGTGTGTCCCACACCATGACATCCAGCCAATGGTTTTTCCTGTGGGGCCTCAGTCCCGGATCCAAGTTCCTACCTCATTATTTCATTCATTCCTTTCTGCACAGTGAAGATGCTTTGCTTGCTCATAGGAAGGGAAGCTTGAAAGATTTGAGAAACCATTTCCCTGGAAGATTTTGCTTCTAATCCTAGTTGGTTTCCATTCCCACAAGCTTTGGCTAAGGCTATCTGTAGTAGAGAGAACACAAAAAAAAAATGCTTATTTTACCAAATGCAAACTAAGGCAGCAGAGGATGATCCTCTATTTTTCTGGCTGAAAACAGTGAACATGGCAAACTAGTAGTTCTTAGTTTGGTTTAAATATTGAACACACAGATTATTTGGGGCTAATCTTTTCAGTACATCAAAAGAAGCATCTTCATTCCATTCTGCCACAATTTTGCAGTAATTTCCCAAAGAAGAGAATCTGCAGAGTAGATACAGATGTGCACGTAAAGACATTACTCAGCAATGCTGGTCCTGCTTCTAAAAAGAGAAATCTAAACCTATAATGGCAGCACAGAAAGGCTGTTTTTCTGGGAAAACTCAGTCTTACCTGTGCTTCCCAGCAGCCCTTGGCTGCATAGTCTCGTAGCTTCCTGAGACTTTGGAGGTATCTGCCAGGATCTGACATCTACAGAGAGGAACACAAACAGGTGTAAAAACTCGTGGCCTTTACATAACAAACAGAAAAATTGTAGCACCAACATCCAGAGAAAAAACAGTGCCTGGAGGTACATCTATTATCTCAGCAACAAATCTGTTTCTTATCTTGACACCACAGTTTTTAAGAACTTTTTTTCGGTTTCTTGCCCAAGGTCTCAGAGGAAATGAGAGCAGTCTCTCAGGATTCCAAGGGGACAGCTTTGGCAGATTTATTAATGCCAAGCAGGAGCCTCCCCCTCCTGTTCCCAGAGCCCTGGGATCACTGGCCTGCAGTGCCCAGGCCTTCAGCAGAGTTGGAGTAAAGCAACCTCTGTGGCACCTTGGCTACAACTGCTCGTAGCCTCACCTCAAACACCAGAGCTCATTTCAGAGACTTCTCACTACCCTCTCTGTTTATGAAGAAGGTAAACTCTGAGGATCAGCAATTCCTTTCTGACGATATTCCTTGCATATAACAGAGATCCAGAAGTTAGTGTAGAAATTGTTTGGAGATAAAAAATGACTACTTACAGCAGCTTTTCTGTTGTTTTCCCAAAGGAGGTAGGAGCTGATTAAACAACCCTGTTTTGATGATTCTTCAAGCATTTCAAGGGATTCCTTCTTTTTTCCTTCATCCTAAAAACAAAAGGCATATATTGGTGTTCTCTCTGTCCAGAGAAGAGGATGCCTCAACCCTTCAGAAGCTGCAGAACCCTGTACTAAAGCCAGAGAGCAGAATCCATCCCTTGGGAATGCCCTTCACCCTCTGAGGAATGCTCCCACATCCACTCAGTGCTGCCATTTGCAGATGGAGGCTTCCTTAGTGCTTCTCCTCAGCCAGACAAATGCTTTTTGGCTTGTTTGCCACTGTAGGCTTTTTATTTTATTTTTTGTTTTGCTAGGCATTACAATTGGAAGCCTTCCTTTGAGGCCTGAACATACTGCAAGCCCATGATTAAGCCAGAATTAATTTCACTGTTTGTACAATTCAATAAAGTAAGTTAATAATGTCCCTTTAAACAACCACTAAATTAAACTCATGAGAACAGAAACTCCTGGGCCACTTGGGGAGTAAAAGAACATCTGGCTGATTTATGTTTTTAATCAAGGTAAACAGCATTAGCACCACCAGAAAAAAAAAAAACCCAAATCCAAACACAACATCAGAAATGCTGCTCACCTCAAAGAAATTCAAAACCTTAGCCAAGCTGTGGAGAATAGATCCTTTCTGAGCCTGAAGAAAGCATCAAAATAAAGCATTATTAAACCACAGCAATTCTTGCTAGTAATTTCAGATTTCAGTTTTGGTTTATCTTTCGGTCATTCCTTTTCTCTGTGTTTTGTTATCCCTGAGATGGCACTGAACCTCTCTGAAGAGACAATACACTCATGATTTATTGTGTGCAGTTGGGCAATAAATTCAATAAAATGACTGAGCCACATTCATTGAAGCAACAGGAGGGAAACAAAAGTATTTTTCCAAAACAACAAGATGCAGTTACTGACGTAGGGTAAAGCCAAGGGCAGAAAGAAACCTGACCTTGTCAAGCTGACACTCTGCCTTGAGACTCTCAAAGACCACAGCTTTACAGCAGCTTCCAGAGAAGGACCAGGGAGGGCGGATGAAGAGCCAGATGAAGGGCACTGCACACACATTCAGGTGCTCTGCCAGGCTGAAGTAGTGAGATGCCTTTATTCCATTCACCTCTGCACGCCCGTGACCCGTGATGGACACTGAAACAGAGAGAGAAAACCAGCAATCAGGTGGAGTTTGTTCACAATGCCTGCCTGGCATCCAGTCAGGCCAGGACACACAAGAGGAAACCATCAGGAAAAAGGCTGAACTGTCTCTGTTATTTAGAGCCTTAGAAATCATGGAGATTGCTAAAGAAGAAAAAAAAATCTTACTACAATCAGACTTTAGGAACGTAAGTTGGGGGGTTCATTCTGCAAATACCAACTGCCTTGTGTGAGGAGGCTCCTCCTGTCCCTTGTGGGGCCCTTTTGATACATTTATCCCACTCTCAAAGTAGCTGAGTTTGATCACAAGTTTGCAGAGATAACTCCTAACCCTGAATTCCCAGGCTCCTTCCTGCCCCACCACTGAACACCTGGCAGTTCACAGTGCCCAAACCGAGCAATGTAAAACCTCCCTGTGCTGTGCCACGTTCCCCAGAGCCCCAGGACAAGCCCCCACACTCACAGCCTTCGTTGTACAGGTACGCCAGGCTCAGCTTCACAGCAGCTTCAAAGTTACCACTTTCAGCAGCCCTGAAGGGACAAACAGAGAAAGCACTTGAGGTTGAAATCCTTCCTAGCACCAGAATCCACAGTTTGGGCCCTGTGCCCTCAAGGAAATGCATCAAAACATCAAGCCCTTGTGTTCCTCCCTCCCAAACTGATGTGCACATTGTGGTTTGCCTCAGAAAGAAGTGACAATCAGAAGGAAAACTATTATTTATATTATCAGGCATTTAAACCTGTTAAAGAAATCGCTGATACCAATGGAACCCCTGTAAATCAGATGGATAAAAAGATGTCCCCCATCTTTTAAAAGCAGTTTTATTATTATCCTTTCAAATTTTGTTACTGAAATTCACCTGTTTTTCAACACACTGGTTTGCATTAGAAGTGACCAAACCAACTCAGACATAGAAACAGGATTGTTCTCTCTGGAGCCCCTGATCTCACTTGTTCATTCACATGGGAGCACCAGAAAGAGGTTTTGGGGAACATGTTACGTTCAAATCTGGAATATTAATGCCTGTGAAGAGAAGTAACTTTGGTATTTGCAATAGGCTCTTCTCTGGTTAAAGAGACAGCAGTGACCAGCTGCAGCTTAGACCTGAAAATAACCATTTTTTTATTTCCAAAGCAAGTTTTTCCCCTCTTTGTATGACTCAGATCCCACAGTTACACTGAGGACTGATCAGAACAGCTAATCTTCCTTCAAATATCCTCTTCTAAAAGGCCAGACAAATCTGATGTTTAAAACTTACCTTTCAAACATACTCAGATGGTTTGGAGATGGCCACAGGTCTTGGAAACTTGCATGTGCCCAAACACTGGAATGATTATCCACAAGGTATTTAAGATGTGAGTGCACCTGCACGGAGAGAACACAAAATAATAATTACCAAAATAAGAAAACGAACAGAAAAACTGGCCTTTGCAATCTTATTTTAGGGAAGTAATTAATTAATCAATCACAAGGTATGTTTAACTTGTTGCCTGCCTGATAACTAGTAAGGCAACAAAACCAATTTGTTCAGCCACAATAATCTGGCAGGAAAGTTGCCACAGAAAAGGTACAAAAAAGCAGTCAAATACTTCTGCTACTCTTAACTTGAGCAGTGAGAAACAAAACTGTCCCTGGGATGGCAAAAAGCTCAACCCTGCAGGGACTCCTTGGGTTTCTGTGAAATGAGGAGCCTGTTGTGTGAGCAGCCCAGGCTCCTGAAGGCAGAGCTGAGCCCAGGGGAAGCTGCAGCACTTACAGCTCTGACTGAGAGGATGTCTGCAGCAGGGAGGCCCTTCAGGATGTGGAACAGAACATCCTCGGGGAGGTTCAGGAACGTCAGGACTCGAGGCCGCTTTATTATCCTTCGTTTGGAGGGGAAAGAAAAACATCTGGAACATCTACAGTGAACCACTGGAAAGGAAAAACACAGGACATCTCAGTTAGTGATAGAACAGCACAAGGAGAAAAGGTAATACATGGTATTACAGGTGTACACAGGTGTTCACTTGAGCACCTCTTCCCCTTGCAAACACATCAACCAGGGAAATACAGCTCATGCCTCAGAGTGCCACAAAACTAAACCACAGGGCAGAAAGGGCTCGTTCAAATTGGTTAATGAAACCAGGAGACTCAGAAGAGGCTCAAAAATGAGCTCTAGTGCTCTCCACCAAGAGCCCCCCAGCTGTCCCTGTTCAGCAGTAACAAATAGTTTAGCTGTCACTACTATCACTTTATTTAACTCCCCATGCCTCAAGTTTTCCTTCTCAACTGACAGCAGTCCCTGGAATACAACCAGAGCTCTTAGGAAGACACCAAACCTACTCAAGCCAATCTTTCCAAGCAGTTGCAGCCAGGGGTGCTAATGGAAGATCCATTGCTTGTATCTTCTGGGGTATTATTTCAATACAATATTTTATACATACATACATATATATATATACACACAAAAGAGATTATCCTCAGCAGTATTATTGCCATGAAAATGAAATGCACACCCAAACTGGGATGCCAGTCCAGCCTGTATGAACATCCAGATAGAGACCAGGGGGGAAAGAGCAACTCAATGAAAACTCCATTTCTGCAGGCAGGAAGTGGCACAGGTTAATTTCCAGTGTGTCGCTTCATGAAACCAGAGTGGTTTAGGCTGGAGGAGAACTCCGGGGGTCACCCGGTTCAACCGTCCCGCCAAGAGGAGCAGGAGCACATCCAGCTGGGTTTGAACAGCTCCAAGGATGTGGATCCCACAATTACTCTAGGCAATCAAGTATCATCGCCCAGCCACCTTTACAGTAAAAAAACACTTTATCTTACTTTTCCACGGGGGGTTTCCTGCACATCCCTGTGCAGCTGCAAACTCACAGACGCCCGAATTGTTATCCCAGGCGGAATACACATTTGAACCCCTTGGCTTTGAGGCAGGAGCGCTCAGGCACAGCACGGAGCCCGCGGCCACAGCCGGTACCGAGCCCCTCTGGACCGGACCGCCCCTCCGGTTTGAATTTGGGCGCGCAGCCCTCGGCCCGGCCCCCCACCCGATACCGGCGGTGCCTCAGCCCAGTCTCGCTGTGTCCCGTTATCCCCCGCCCTCAGATCTCTCCTCAGAAGGCGCCCAGCAGGCACAGCCCGCGCCCCTCAGAGCGCAGGAGGAAAACATCAAAACCCGGGGAAAACATCAGCGCCCGCGGGCAGATCCGCACTCACCGCCCGCCTTCATCGCGGCGCGTCCGCGGGGACTGAGCGGACGGACACGGCTCCAAAAGAGCGGCCCGGGCCGGGGAAGGAGGGAAGGGGAGGGAGGGGAGCGGTGCCGGCGGCGGGCGGGCACGGCGGGGCCGACCCGCCCCGTTCACAACGCGGGCGCGCCCAGTGGGCGCCGGGAGCGGCGGGAGCTCCGCCCCGCCAGGCCCGCCCGCCGCGCCTCTGCCCCGCCCACCGCCCGCGCGCACTTGTTTTAAACACAGCAGGCTCTGTCATTGGCCAAAAGGACGATAGGGCGGGGCCGTGCCCGCCCCTCGCGCTGTGATTGGTCGGCGAGGATGCGAATTCGAATTGGGGCAGTTGGCGGGTCGAAGCTGTAGCGCGGCGGCGCATGCGCGGGCGGCAGGGCGCCCCCTGCCGTGCGGGGCGATGCAGTGGCGTGGGGGAGCGGGGTTTTCCCTCGCGGGGCGGGCGCCATGTTCCCGTGGTCTCGTTATCCCGGGACGGCGGCGGGTTTTGGGCACAAGGGCGGCCCCGGCTTCCCTGGCGGCCAGGAGTCTCGTCTGCTCTCTCGTCCCCAGCCGGCAGCAGCCGTCCCTGCAGGTGCTGTGTGGCTCACAGTCACCTAGGCTCAGCCAAGGGAACTGTTGAGGGGAGCAGTGGTGGCTTATTGCTGCCTGGTGACTTCCACCTTCAACATCCTAAGGCTATCTGGAGCTAAAGCATCAGGGAGGTAGTTTCATGTCCCAGCCTGGACAGCAGCTCTGCAGAGAAGTCCCTGAGGGTCACATCTGTCCTTGACCAGCCCTGTGTGCTGGGGCCAAGGTGGGGGATCCCCCTGCCCGTCATTTCAGCCCTGATGAGGCACATCTGGAATGCCGTGTCCAGTTCTGGGCTCCTCAGGACAGGAGGGATGTGAAGCTCCTGGAGTGGGTATAGAATCATAGAATGAAAGAGACATGAAGAACCATCTAGTTCCATCCACTCCCTGCCATGGGCCAGGACACCTTCCACTATCCCAGGCTGTTTGAACTCTTCACCAACCTGGCCTTGGACACTTCCAGAGATGGAGTGGCCACAGCTTCTCTGGGCAACCCTCCCTGATAGCCAAGAATAAGCTAATCCTATCAGTGTGAAGCCATCTCCTCTTGTCCTCTCCCTCAAGGCCCTTGTCCCAAGCCCCTCTCCAGTTCTCCTGCCTTTCTCCTGTCCCCTGGTTCTCTGAGGTGACCCCAGAGAGAGGAACAGCTGGGACAGCCTCTCTCCTGTCCCCTGGTTCTCTGAGGTGACCCCAGAGAGAGGAGCAGCTGGGACAGCCTTTTTTCTGTGCAGCTCCACCTCCATCTGCAAAACTGTGTTATGCTCCTGGGAGCACAGCAGCTGCCAACATGGAAAAGTGGCACCAGGAGCACAGGGAGTATTTAGCTTTTTTTTAATTGAGAGCAATTTGAGTTAAAAAGTTAATCATGCTGTCAGCTTCTGTTCCTCATTTCTTCTCCCCCTCACAGCTGTTTCTATCAACTAAAAATAAATTGAAGCGGCAAACAAAACATGAATAATCAGCTGCCTACAGAGAGCTCAGATCCCAGCAAGAGATGCTCCTTGGGTGATCTGCAGTGCAGAGTCCCCTCAGGTACATCCCATTCTTGCCAAACAGGGCAGCAGCAGAGCAGGAGAGGGTTATATTTGAGGGACAGGTATAACCAAAACCTGGCTGGGCACTGGGAGGTGGGAGGTGAGAATTCTCAGCAGCAGCAGTACACCTTGGCCTGGTTTGTTCTCTCCAGAACAGGGTGGCAGGACATCCAGGTGGTTTTCTCACTGACACACAAAGCAGAGCAGAGGCTGACAGGTGTGAAGCTGTGATTTAAGGTGTAACACTTACTGTTATGCCAAACTTGGGATTCTCTTGGGGCAAGAGTTGTTTTTACCAGCTCCGCTTTCACTCAAGGTGATCCCTCTTCTGAAGAGATCCAAAGGTCTAAGCAAAACATCCAAGAGCAACATTCTCCTGGGAAAACTGAAAATATCTCTTAGCCAGAAAATATCAGCTCCCACTTCCACAAGCCCAGGTGTGAGAGAAAGAGGTTCATTGCTACACAGATCGTTGTTCACTTACTGCCTCCACCATTTGAGCTTTTCAAGCCTCTTCAGATGGGCATGTGTAAAAATCTCTCCTATTTTCCCACTCGATTTGTATATTGTGATCAGATTCAAATGTGCAGATTTTAAGGAAAGAGCAAAGATGAAGAATTTCAGTCAAATATGTTTTTGAGAGTGATATAAACAAAGATAAATGTAACACCCCCTCTAAACTCTTCAGATAGTGAACAGCTTAATAAACAGTTGTATTTAGACATTTGGAGTGTTCAGTCTGGCAAAAAAAGCTGCAAACAAGCACCTGAACACTGGAGATTGCATTACACACCATTGCAAAAGTAATTTCATTTATATAGTCAGTGAAATGACATCTGTCTCATTGCACGGCAGAGCTGCGTGATTTGCAGAGATTTTCCCCCCAGATTAACACTATCCCGGATAGTTCCAGAATTGAAAACAGATATTACAGGGCTACATAAAAGTTAATCAGCCAAGCTGAAACCAAAGAGTAATTTAGCTCAGCTGCAGCAACATCCCAGCTCTGCTGCCTTCAGGATCCAGCACTTCTGCAGGGCCTGACATGGTGCTGTCATGGATCTGATGGTGCCTGAGGCTCGGGGAAAAAGCAGGAGCAGGGAGTCATTTCACTGCAATTTGTACATGCTCTGTGATTATTCAATCAACCAACATGAGAGTTTTATATTCAAACAGCCCAAGAATGTATTCTGGCGGTTGTAAAGTGGTGTCTTTCCTGCAGTTCAGAGGGCAAACAAAAGCAAACTGGGCCATTTGCTGCATGAAAGGCTCAAAAGCTCCATGAATGCACCTGGCAAATCACTCTGCTACAGTGGTGAGAGGGGAGGAGGAACAATTTTCTTTTGAAAGAGCCAATTCTCTGTTGAAATATTCGTACCAGTCCTAGTGTTTTCTGTTCCCCTTTTTAAAGGGTGAGATAATTCAGCTCTTTATTACACCCTTAGCACAACATAGTGACAACTGGGCTGGAGAGGGAAGTTGCTCTTCAAAGAAGGAAAGAACTCCTCCAAATTTGAAAATCTAACAGTGAATTCAGTTAGAACTGTTTGGTCCCAGGATGATGAGGCAAGTATGGCTGAATGTCAGGACATCTCAGCATATTCTGTGATGGCCAGATCCATACCCTGAAGGTATTTCTACATTACCTTACAGAATAATGTGCAATCCCTCTGTTTTACACTCATACTAACATTTATTAACAGTGCTGTGGAGCTGCAAATCAGCAGTGAAGAGCTGGACATCTGTCCATCTTCATCCTTTTCCCAAACTGTTTTTCTCTCAGAAGGAACCTGCTTGGGAAATACCCAAAGGGTGAGATCTGCCTTGCGAATGAGGACAAAGAACTGCCACGAGGTGGCATCAAACCCATGCGATGGGACATCGCACTCGCAGTTTCGGGCCATTTTCCCAGTTTTAGGACATCTCAGGGCAGGACTCCTAATCCAAAAGGGCTGCACCGATATTTTAGAAAAGCTGTAGTTTAACGAGTCTTCTTCATGCTTAACTATTGCTGTGTGTGATTTGACTGCCTTCAAGCAGTAGTACTCCACGGTGGTACATGAACAGGGATCAGGCAATCTGCATCACGTAGGTTAATGCAGTGCTGTCCAAAATCCAGGACTGGAAGAGGCAGGCTGAACATGGATTTTAGGGACAAAAGATGTAGCAGAAGTGTCATGCACTTTTATCCCGAAAAGAGGGCTGTGAGTTGTGCTGGTGCTCTCTGCCACCTGCCTCTGAAGGCTCAGCCCAGAAGGTGCAATCAGCTCACATCCAGCTCACAGCTGTGTGCCTGACCCCTGTGAAGTCCTTGTCCTGACAGGGTGTTTGACAGGGTAGAGCCCCAGCAGCGTGTGGGAGGTGATGGATCACCCAGGAGGACTCCTGGGGACACTGCAGGAGCCAGGGTCACACTGCACAGTGCACACTCAGCCATGAGCAGAAAGAGGGGACAGGGGCTGGGAAAAGTGCTGCAGGAAACCCATGGAAAAGGGAGCATAAGGAGTGATGCTAATGGCCTGTAGGATCTGACAGCTCTGTGGCTGTGGTGCTGTGGGTGAAACCAGTGCCTTGGCTGTGCTGAGCCCAGTGCCAACCCACCAGCTGTGATGGCCAGACACAGCTTGGGCAGCCCCAGGAAAGGCTGTAGAGCAGGGACTGAACTCCAGAGATCCTGAGGTGAATTCCAAAGGTTCTGAAGGAGGTTCTGGAGGTTCAGTGATTTCACTGTCAGCCCAGGGCTTTCCCATCCCCTAGCTGGTTCCATGTCCTCACTTTGGGGGTTTCTCAGCAGGGCAGCTTTTACTTGCATTCCATTCCATACACCTTACCCAGCAGTGTCAGTGGCTTTGGCTATCATGGGCCAAACAGCTCCTTCCTGCCCCTCAGCCTCTAGGGTGCTGAGGATCTCAAGTAAACAAAAAGATAAATAAATAAATAAATAAATAAATAAGTTGTTAACTGAATGTCTCCTATCAGCAAGAGGTTGCGAGGAGAAAGTCTGGTGATAGTGAGAGCCTTTGGCTCTGTGCTGTGACAGCCAGTGCTTGTCTGGCAGATATATCCCTGCTTCCTCTCCCTGCCTCCTGGAATCTTGTCTCCCAATTCCAGCTTCCTGGCTCTGCTCCAGCCACCTCACTCCCATAGAACTATGGGCTGTTTAAGAAGTTGTACTTCTTGAGTGTTTAAAGTGAAAGAGTTTAAAGATAATGAGATATTGTTTAGAAATTGGCCAAATTTTGTGTTCTCTTTACAGGCAAACACTAATTCATGGCAGACAGTGGCATCTGTGTCATCCCAAGTTTTGGGACATGTCAAGGAATACTGTCCTAATTCCATGGTTCCATGCTAATTACACTGCCTCAGCCACTTAATAGTGGGAGTAGAGTTGTTTTCATTTCCTGTTAAGAGCAGAATGTTTGGCAAAAGAGGAGAGTGATAATGACAACTGTGTACACATTTCACATGTTTCTAGTATTATTTCTCCTCCAGAGAAGAACAGAGGTGTTATTAATAATTACCTTGCCAAGTTTCAGAGTTGATATTTTGAAATGAGCTGGGTATATAATTTAGAAAGCACAGGCAAGGGAGAAAATGTGCTTTCAATTGAATCTGAAATGGGTGGAGAGTTGATGATGCAGTGAGATAAATGTTGGCAATTCCGGAGGACTAAAGCTGAGTGAAGAAAGCTCTAAAACAGACATTTTGCAGACTTTGTGAAGTCAGAGGCATCTCAAGGGCTTGGGAAGTGAAAGAGGTGCAGGTGGGGGAGACACAGGCAGAATCCATGCAGGTCAAGTCCTTAATCTGCAATGGAAAAGGTATTTAAGTGGGGCTGAGCATCATGAGGTTGTGTCTCCGCACAAGCCAGACACAAGAGCTGGGGCCAGAGAGGTTTCAGGTGGGAAGGAGGGAAGGAGGCTGCAATGATGAAGATACTTGGGAAATGCCTTATTGCTTAGGTAGAAACAGAGCTTGCAAGACACTGCAAGGAGTAAACCTTTGGAAACATGCATTAAACATGCATTCAGCATGTGAAAGATGTGAGTTGAACTGTGGGGTAGTAGAAGTACTGAGCAACTTTGTCAGTGTTCCCTCTCTTGTCATCTCTGACCTCCTACAGAACTAAGCTCCTGTTTGAGAACAGAGGAGAAGAATGAGCTGTTGGGGCATTACAATTCCAGCCTCTCCAGCCATGACTCAGTGTTGTAATATCTGCCTGAGCCTCCCTCCACTCAACCTGAAACAAGGTCTCTGAAGGAGAAATTGTTTGGGGTTTCTGCTTGCTCTCTGTAACTCCAGCAACATTAAATCTCTTTCCTGCAACACACAAAATCCCTTTAAAGCCCTGCCCATGGCTACCCTTACACCAGAAGTTTCTTTTCTTGCCTGTGTCCCAGCACAGGCTGCTCAGTAGCAGGACTGGTATTCATTTATCACAGCAAACCCATCTCTGCCATCCTTAGACCCAACACTGCAAATGTTCTTGAGTGTTTCCTTCCTCTTGGCTACCAGCAAGCCCCTCATCAAAGGACAGGCAACAAATGGGTGACAGAAACTCCCGGGTGTGCACTACAAGCACTGGCTGGCTGCGGTCACAGAAAAGCTTTGTTGTCATAGAGCAGCCATTTAATAAAGACCAAATGCCACAGATTAGGAAATGTGGCATTTCCAGCCAGCAGACTCCCAGCTCTGGGGACCCCATGATCCCTCAGAGACCCCCATGGCCCTCTGAGCCTGAAGTGCACAGATCTCTGGAGCTGCCCATGGTGCCTTCCCTCCTGGCCTGCATCCACGGCTTTCATAACACATGGATCATTTTCCAGGATTTGGGGCTCCAAACAGAGCTGCCTCCCCTCCTCAGGGCTTACCTGCCTGGATCCAATGGCAGCTCTGGTGTGGGTGTGCATATGCCAAATGTGGGATTGGGGCAGTGAGGAGCCTTGTGGGGTCTCCAGAGCTTTATGCTCAAGCTCCTGTCCTTGGGGCCACTGCAGGAGCCACATCCCAGCCATGGCCACACCCCAGTGTGTCTCTCTGATTTGGTCCCTGGCCTCTGATGGACTTGGCTTGACTTTGGGCCAAGTCCTACTGCATGAAGAGATGCTCTGCTCTCCCTTCCCCAACACACAGAGTTTTCTCTGCAGTAGCATTTATCAACGTGGAGTCTGGACCGTGATGAGAAGGCTGGAGCACAATCTCCCGTGACCTGATTTGGATTAAACACAGCCAGGCTGAGCCCTGTAAACAAGGCAGCTTCCAAGGAGCTCCCAGTGGTGCATCTGCACTTCTTGTGAAATCCAAGCCTCAAAGCCCTGCGCACACATGGCACGAAAACATCAGTCACTTCCCAGGCTCGGCTTCAGCAAAGAACAAATTTATGCAGAGCCACGATGGAAATTCATTTCCCTGAGTTTTGCACTGCCAGAATTTCACGGTGTCTCCTGTTACAGTTCAGTGGCAATTTTACAAGGTAGAGATCTTTAGAGATTTGGATTCTTACTATGAAAGAGAAGTGGAATACGAAAGGTTGAAGAATATCTTCTAAGCTCTCTGCAGACTGAAAGAAGCTGCTTTCCCTCATGTCATTTGTCTCTTGCAAATAGCTAATGACATGCATTAAATACAGGTCCAGATCCTCAAATGTATTTTCCCAAATGCCATTGAATTTCTTTATGGATCCATGGCTGGTTTCTTTGTACTCTGCTCCTCTACTGCAAAGCAAACCTTGCAGAACTGTAGTAAAGACTCTGGCTGCCGAATCTAATTGCATGAGAATGAATCATTAGCACATTTCTAAACAGTTTAACTAGAACAGAAAACAAGATCAAGCTGTAAGACCATCATCTGATTAATTAGAAGGGCAAGGTTCAAGAATTAGGCTGGAAAAAGTTTCCCATATGAATTCTTTTGCAATGGAAAGTTAACGATTGCGGAGCAAAATCAAATTGAGCAAGCTCTGACAAAATTATTTTCGATTGCTTGGGTTTTGTTTTGTTGGTCTTTTTTCCAATTTGGGACAAATTATCTGGTTTGCTCTTTCGAATATAATAATTTTCAGACACAGCTGTAAGCAGGAGAAGAAATTGCAACTCTCCCTATATTCCACAAGGCAGGAAAAGGTCTGTGCCACTGTGGGACACTGTCAGTTTCTTTGCTGTTGGTTAATTACAACATAAAAAGTTGGAATTAATTCAAAACATTTCTCTCTCCATCCCAATTATCTTTGTTTCAGTTTGCTTCCCCTAAATTGTCTATGAGTAGGTACGAGTGAAATGTCTGTGTCCTGCATTGAGAGGCCCCACTGAGTCTGCACCAGCTGCAGCTGTGGCTGAAATATGGGATAGAACAGAACTGGTTCTGTATTCAATGGATTTTTCTCAGTCTTCTGTAATGGATCAGTGTGGAGCTTCCCACATGTAGATTGAAAACACAAGGTGTGTACACCTGGGCAGCCTTGGGTGAGGATGGGAGAGCCCACGAGGTGAGGGGATGGCTGCAGGGGGATGTTCTGCCTTTGAGGCTTTTTAGCTTTTAGACAGCTGCCCTGCATGCTGTAATAACATCTCCTACATCCCACTGGCTTGGAGCTTCTGTGCTCACAGAGGAAACTCTGGGTTTGCCCTGCCTGAATCTTTGCAGCAGAGCAAACCTCAGCCAGGAGCAGGGAGCATGGGGGAGCTCCTGCCTGGCACAGCCTCTGTTAGAAATGTATATTATAAAGTTGGCCTTTCACAAGATGTGTGCTATATGATTATTAACGTTGTGGTAAGGATATAAGTTTTTTATTTCTGCTATTAGTAAAGAAAATCAAGCATAGTGGTAGAAGTTGATATATTATGCTTAAACTGTCTGGTTGGAATAACATCCAGTGAACATGTAAAGAAGACTCTGCTATTGATACACCAACTATCAGCATGTCCCATCTAAAGCAAGAAACCTGTCATCCTGCTTGTTTGTACTCAGGAAAGTAGGCTTGGGGTGTATTTTCTGTGTATGTGTCCTATCACACTGAGGAACTTACCTGACTGATCTCACTCTCCCTCCAGCAGATCAAGCCCTGCCAAGTCCTGCCTGTTTATACCCCACAAAGGCTCAGCAAGAGGCCAATTTCCACCTCCCAAATCCCCTCTGTGAAGATGAGTGAAACCTTCACTTTGTTCTGTGATGACTGTGATGAGAATGAAGAACTAACACTCATCCAGCCTACATTCAGACCTGAATTAAATCACCTAATCTGAGTCTTGGTGCTCTCTGGTCCTGGTGGAGGCAGCAGTGAAAAGCCAGGGCTTCTTTGGCATGTGGATCACACACTGTGTGGTTGTTATCACCAAGACAGAACCTTTTTTTAGGCTCAAAATGCATAAAGTGGGGTGAATTCAGGCAAAAGGGACACCCTTGCTGATGGAAATAAGATCTGCAGCAGGCAACCACAGGCTGGTAACTCAGCTGTGGATCTGCCTTTCCTCTTGCTCTGGTGTAAGTTAAATTTAAGTGAAATTTTTGCTCCTGCTATATCACACCCCTGCTGTATTTCTGTTGGTGGCTTTACAGTATTCCTGAGTGGTTGTTGCTGTGTGTGAAGCCCCTCGTGTTTCAGGCTCTGCACAAGCACTGTGAATTGGTTCCTGCCAGCAGCTTGGCACTTCATGGCAATGTGATAAATCCAAAAATAATTGTGTCCAGGTAGCCATAGACACCAAGTTTGAAGAGGACATTTTCCAGTTTCTGCTGTAAATCAAGATATTTTTTAACATCCTGTGAAATAAAACATTTGCAAGGGAGCCTCGGTGTGAGAAAAGGAAGTCACTGATATGCTTGTAATTGCATTTCTGGCTTTATGAGCCACAAAATTACCGGTGATTTCTCTAAGTGGGCTGAGGGTGTAACAGAAGAAGCTTGAACAAGGCAGACTGGAAGAGACCAGCATGGGAATGTGTTCAAAGAGCTGCTGTGGGCTCAGCCTGCAGAATGTGTCACTGACAACTGGCCAGGAATACACGGAGCACGGTGCAAGGCTCTGTCCCAGGAATGTGCAACACAACACCAGAGCTGGGACAGCAGCAAGGGGGAAGAGGAGAGTGTCTGCAACAGGAAGGAAAGGAAGAGCAATAAACACTGGTGCAGAAGCAAAAAGGTCGGTGAAAGACACTGGAAAACACAGAGTGACTGGACAAGAGGGGGCAGGATGCAGGAGAGGCAGCCTGCAGGACAGTAAGAGACAGAATAGACAGAGGGAAGGAAAATAAGCTCAATTTTTAATATAGTCATTGTGGATTGGGGCAGGTATCACCGTGCTGAGGCCAACAAGCTTCAGCCCATGCTGGGTGTGGCACACCAGGAGAGCTGGGTACTGTTCCCAGCTGGCACCTCTCTGTGATCCTGAACCCTTCCTGGTGCCACCAGCAAGGTAAAAAGTCAGGCCAAGACCTCTGAATGTGCCTTCCTGGCGTTGCCCCAACACTCCAGCAGGTCCTAAACTATTTCCCTCCGCTGGTATCTGTCCTCAATAATTACAAAATTTCATTTTCTTTGTGGTGATGCTGTAACTGAGTGAGCTGGAAACATTCCCAGAGAGAGAAGAAAAGTGCATTCTGAAGACATTTATTTTAATTGTTTTATGAGTTGCCTGTAGAAAATGACACTAAGTTGTCTCTGAAGAGACAGCATTAAAGCGTGGGAGTTTCTCCTGCCAAAGAGGCACCTCATGCTGAGCCTCTGACAGGTCCACTTTGCCTCTAATGGGCTTCTTCATGCTGCTGTAGGCTCTTTGTGGATGATTGATGGCTTGATTTCCCACTCCTCATCTCTGGTGATGGTTAGTCAGCTTGACTTGGGCTTCTCCAAAGTGAGATAAGAGCAAAGTTGCCAGGAATCGAGGTGATCTCAGAGGTTTCCAAGGGATAAAGCTTTCCTGATGGGGTTTCAAGATGTCAACCTGAAGCCATTTTCGAGAAGAAAACTGCAGGGGGAAAAAAAGAGAAATGGTGGAAGAATAAAAAGTTAAGAAGAAAAGGTTCAGGTGCTCCGGAGTGAGCACTGGACTGGCAGGACCTCCATGAGGCTGTAGAACTCCTGGACTGTAATTACAAACTAAATATGGCTTTTCAAGGCAGCCTTAGGTCTGGGATTGGAGGAAAAAACAGAGAATAAATTTCTGGAAACTTTGGTTTGCCAGTGGATGAGTTGGGTGAAGAATCTGTGGCCTCTCTCAGTGCTCTGGGCTGTGCTGGGGAGCCACAAGTGAGCCCAGGGCAGGCTGTGAGAGGACCCAGAACTCATCAGAGTCCCACGAGCCTTCCCTTGAGCCTGACACACACCCAAACAAGCAAATCTCATATCCAGTGATCCAGAGTTTGGTTTGGGTACTCACAGGAAGCAGTAACTCTGTGAACCAGTTCTCCTTCACTGAACAGTCTCTCCACAACCACAGCCAGTACAAAAAATGTGTTCAAGTCATTAGCTGAAGATTGGGTGAGGAAGTTATCCAGTCTCTTGTGATTATCCATCAAGGCCCAGCACTGCACTCCATTAGCTTTATGAAACATGCAGGGGGTGTGTATGCAAAGACAGTAATTGCTTTAATTAGAATTCTTTTGACTACCAATTTTTTATCCAGTGTCAAGAAGATTGCCTGCTCCTGCATTTGTGGATAACAGTTTTTATCTCCTCTTTTCCAGGGACAGGTTCAGCATGAGCAACAACTCCTTGGATCTCTACAGCTCCTCTCTGCATCAGAGCACAAGGTGTTTGTGTGTGTGTTTGCATGAGGAGAACCATCAGATTTCAGTATTTCCAGGCTCTCTATACCACTCTGCACCTTCAGATGCACAGCACAGGAGTTCCAGCAGGCACCTGCTTTCCTTTCATGGCTCTGGTCTGGTTGACATGGTGGAGCTGGGTCCCAGGTTGGGACAAGATTTAGGAGAATTATTTAAGATTGCCAAGTGAAGCAAGGCCAGAAGAAAGGCCTGGTATGGATTTCCACAGAATTGCTGGCCTTAAAAATCATTGGGGCAAACTGTGCTGAAGATGTGACGATGGAAGTCACAGGAGTGACAGTAAAGACACTGTGTTTGTCAGAGTGGATTGAATCCAAGAAGGAGAAGGGTAAAGCATTTCACTGGCCAAAACCAGGGGAGGTTTGGGTTGGCCATTCCTTCCAAACAGGTTGATCAGATATTGGAATGGGCGGCCCAGGTGGCAGAAGATGTACAGAGAAAGCCACCACATGGCACTCATGGCTCTGGTCTGGTTTACACTGTTATGAATAAAATAAAGGTTCCCAGGGGTTTACAGTTGCAATTGTAATTGTTTTCGAAGTTATATGTTGACAAAATTGTAATTGTTGTAGTTTGTAAAGTTGTGTGTTAGAAGTTGGGATTGTTGTGAAAAGTTAGTCAGGTCAGCAGGGTCAGCGCTCGCACCCGGATTGGTGGACGCTGTAGACCAATCACTTAACGCCCTGGTGAAACGATTGGTCCAGAATAACCCTCACTAAAGACCAATCAGCCGCCAGAGAAAGGACCAATCAGAGCGAGGATCCTGAGCGCACCAATCGAGTGGCAGTAAGGGGATATAAAAGAGACTGCCAGCCCTTCCAGAGGGTTCTCTGACACAGCTTTGAGTCTTGAGGAGCGCTTGGTGTTGTTTTCCATTGTTGTGGGTTAATTTTTCTCTGGCTTGTCACAGGATGCCTGGGTTTATCTCGGGCACCCATTCTCGGTAGTTACTCAAATAAACGAGATGCCTTTTTCTTATTTCCACCTGGGTCCCTGCCTCGTTTATAACAACGTGGTGGAGCTGGGTCCTATGTTGGACTCAGTGATCTCACAGAGGTCTCTCAGCTGAATTGATTCCATGACTCTGTGACCTCACAGCCTTTGGGGCAGCGCCTTTGGTTGGTGCTGAGTGTCCCCGGGCCGTGGGCAGAAGGCGGCTGGGCAGGACGGACAGACAGAGGCTGTGGAGTGGTGGCAGCTCGGCCTCGAGCAGCAGCACCATGTTCTGGCAGGGGCTGCGGAAGCTGCTGCCGCTGTCGGTGCTGCTGCTCCTCATCCAGCCCGTGGAGCGCTCCAGCCCCGCTGCCGGGCCCGCAGGGAGCGGGGATGTGCTTCCCGAGGCCCCGGAGGAGCAGGAGCTGGCGGCGCTGAGGGGGGCAATGCTGGTCCTGGAGGCGCTGCCGGTGCTGTGCGGGGCCCTGGCCCTGCTGCTCAGGGCCCTGGGGCTGTGCTGGCTCCTGGGCCGATGGCTCTGGAGGCGCTGGGGACAGGTGAGGGAGGGCCCGGGGCTCCGTGTGCAGGAGCGGCCCAAGGCAGCGGCAGAGGGCTCGGCCCCCCAGGCCCCCGTGCCCCTTCCACGGCGCTCCCCATGCTCTGTGTTGTTGCAGGAGAAGAGCCCGAGCGCCCGGAGCTCTGCACGGCCCCGCTGCCGGTGCCACGGCTGCTCCCGGGAGCTGCTGCAGCTGCTGCGGGACAACCGGGCCCTGCTGAGGCGCTGCCTGCGCCAGAGCTGCCGGCACGGCCCGGAGCCCGGGGGGAAGAGGCGAAGGTGGCCTGGCCCTCACAAGAGCAGGAGGAGACTCCACTTCTCGCCTCTGCTCTGAGCCTGCAACTCCAGCTCATGTCTGGCCTTGCTGCACATGGCAGGAAATGTGTGACCAGTGCCGAGCCCAGGCGCTGGAACTTTCCCCCCTGTAGGTGTTAGGAACCCCTTGTTGTCGTAGTCATAGATTTCCCCAGAGTTTTCTCAACCCCAAGTTCAGATTTTTTTAAAGAATTCAAGTTTATGTATTTTAGGCATAGTCTTTCCAGCGATGTTCTCACCCCTTAGTTGAAGCTGGGAAGAGTAGTCTAGTTCAATAAAGTTCCTGTTTTCTGTACATCACTGTGTTATTTGACTGTACAATCCTAAAGGGGGCACAGTGCTGGATGGTTTTGCACAAAGGCTCCAGAGCAGCACTAAAGTTGAGCCTGAGTGTCACAGCAGGATTTGAAAGAGTGTGGAGGGCAGCTGGAAGTCCTACTCTTTGCTCAAAGCCACCTGGGGACATTTTACTGACATCCATCTGGAAGGTGTTGTGTCTTCACCAAGGGCTCCAAGGCTACAGAGAGAGTCAAATACCCAAAATCTGTAAGACTAAAAGTTCTGTTACTGAAGAAAAAAGCCAGGGCATTGCCAGGGATGGACACTGGAAACAAGGCTGTCTGTGACGCTGCATTTACAAAACACATATAAAATATCAAAAAAGATGGGAACCCCTGCTGCAGCCAAGTAACAGTATCAGAACAACCTGCGTGGGCAGAGTGTTCCTGTGTTGATTGAAATCAAGGCAGGTCAATGGGATTAACAGGCTCCTCCTGGGAATGTACCAAGAGAACTGTGCATGGCTGTGGGCAGGCTGAGCCTCCTCTGTGTTCAGTTCAGTCAGCAGGACAGCCCTGGGCACAGCCAGCAGTAGAGCCATGGTCATCCTGTGCTCGGGCAGGAGCACTGCCAGTGCAGTTCTCTGATCCCCCCTTGAGAATATCTCATTTAATCTTGGGCCAAAATTTGTGCTCTTTCAGCTTAATATCTGGCAGAGGTAGCCCCCAATTCACCTGAGCCGTCCAGCTGGAAACTCCAGTTCCAGCCCCAACACCTGTGACCTGGGCAGGGGCAGGGCCATGGGCACTCCCTGGAGAACTCAGTATAGTCCCTGTTTTAGGGGGAATTGCTTATGGGTGCCCTGCTGCCTGGCCAGGCTGAGTTTGCCACCACCACCAAGCAGTTTGTGGTGAGAAACATCTGGCACAGTTTGTGCCTCTGCTGCTGGGGTTTGCTCTCATCCCTGGTCAATAGCACTGCTCTGCAGCCCAGCACTTCATGAACATTAAAGTGATGGCCCAGTAATGCAATAAACATTCTCAAGGCTGCATTAAATACCAACTTGACATCCTCTTGTCATACAGAAATGGCAAATAAAAAACGAATACTGTCAATGTGGGCATCAAGGTGAAGATGAATAACATACAACAGCTCCTGTGATGTGCAGTGGGCTTATACTATAATATTTTTTAGACATAACTCAAGTTCCCTCAGGCACCATTTGAGAGGGTAAAACAGCCATTCTCAGCTCACACACCTCGCCTTTGGTCAGCAGAGGCTTGGATAAACAGATGGGCACTTGGGACAGTCACTGTCCCAGCATCTGCATTTTCCCTGCCTAGCCAGGCACCTTGAGGCACATCAGCTGTGCAGCCTGGAGACAGACACTGATGGATCTATTTACACTCTGTTTAGAGCTTTTATCTCTACAGGCTGAAGAATTGGACATTCAGTGGTTTAATTTGGATGTAAGGCTGGAGCTTCATGGAGGAAGGCAGCCTGAACTGCTACAAGCCTACCCTGGAGTGAAGTGTGTGTGCAGCCCCAGCCCTCCTCCCTCCCAGGTGGAGCTGTCTTCAACTCTGCCAGACTTCAGGAAAAGTTAGGACCCACAGATTGTCAGTCTCCTGATACTGAACTTCTCTGAAGTTTAGGGGACCCAGCAGGAGAGAGACATTCACCAGCTCTTACACAACAGGGAAGAGTGAGGCAGGAGCCATGGGAAGCTTTTAGAGAACTATTTTCAGTCTTTGCCAGCCAATTGAAGAGCTTTACAAATTGCAAGTGAGGGTTGTGCCACAAAAGCTTCCTCAGTGTCAGTCCTGTCTCCCACGAGAGCACAGGTTGGAGAGGTGCATTTCAAAGGGCAGCAGCTGTGCCAGCTGCCAGCCAGGGATGGTGTCCATTTAGGATGAATCATCACCAGACCTCATCACAGAATCCAAGGGATGTCTTTTAAATCATCATCTTCTGACACAAGGCCCTGCAGTCAGTCCCTGGCCTAGTGCTCAGAGCTTCAGCAGGAGATGTCAAGATGAAAAGCAAAGGCTTTGGTTAATTCACAATGTGGGATCTACAGCAAAAATCAGAACCAGTTCCAGATGTCCACTTCTAAAGGCAAAGAATCTGCCTTAAATCCATCTTTTGTCTCCAGCAGGAAAGTTCTTTCCATTTACTGCCTTATCAGCATGGAGAAGTTGCACCCAATATCAGCTGCCAGCAACCTGCAGCAGAGTTTCTTAGAGAGCAAAACTCAGATCTCAGAGTCTCTCTCAGATCTCTCTCATAGCCAAGGGCTGTTTTCCATCTGGTTATTGCACAATGCTTAAACAAGAGGATGGGAAGGTTCCCCTTCTCAGCAATAAACCGAGGGAAATATCAAGAGGAAAATGCCTGCATGTTTAGCATTGAATGTAAATATGCATGGAACCCCAAGGCTGAGTCCTCTCCTCTGAGAGGATGTTAATAAAACTTTCCCCTTCAGCTCACAAGCCTGAAAACAGATGAATAACAGCCACATCCTGGTAAGCTCCGAAAAAATTTCATAAGAGAAACAGAAGAACCTTCTGGGCACTCTTTCATTAAAACATGAAGAAAAAAAAAAAAATAATGTTTTTTTAGTAAGACTGGAATGTCCTCCTTGCACAGTCTGGCTGGGCTCTGTGGCAAACAGGAATTTCTGAAGTTGCAGCACACAAGTCTGAGGGCACTGGCTGCCTCCCAGAGAGGTGCTGCTGTCCCTTGTGTGTCTGACAGTCCAGGGCTGCTCCCAGCTGAGATTTACACCTGCAGAAGGCAGGAGCTTTCCTCTCCTTGCTGGGGCTCCCTCTGTATGCCCAGGGGACAATAAATGTTGGTGCTCTCTGCTTCTGTAGGACTGACTGCATGGCCAAATGTGCTGGGAGACAAATCTTAATTCCCTTGTTTTCAATATATTGCAACATATCTAGAAGGTCTTGAGTTCTTCAGCACAGGGACACGTCTCATCTGAAATTAAATTTCACCCTAGGTGCTGTTTTAATAAAGAATAAGACCAGTTATTTCTATGAATCTGCAGTGAAATTACTGAAAACCCTTCAATGTGTGAAGCTACAGACCAGCACACCTATTGAGTTCCCGTTCCTCATGGCAGAATTCACTGAATTCATCCCAGAATTCACACAACCCTTTGTTTTTACTAAATTAATCTGGGGTCCTTTGAGGGGGTTGGCTGTTAACACATTCTCCCTCCTGCAGAAATGACACATTAGCATTTCTCCATCCCAGTGAATTCCAGAGAAACAAAGGCATAAAACAGACGCCTCCACAAAAGTTCATCTGGTGTTGAAGAGAAATGAAATGTATTTATGAGTGGAAGGAGAGGGCAGGACTTCATGAGTAGTTCCTGGAGCCAAAAATCCTGTTAAATCCTGTTTGTCCAGCAAACACATCTGACCTGGAGCCTGACTCTGCTGTCAAGGATAGAGAGGGAAGCAGCAGCTCTGCAGGGATGAGGGCTGGGGAACTGCTCAGAAATATAAATGCTCCACGTCTAAGGGGCCAACTCCAGCAGCTGGATGTGAGATTGAAGAAAAAAACTCTCCCATGGTCACAGCTGAGGCATCTGACAGCACTTCAGACTGCAGCACAGACATTTGGGGCTTTCCTTTAAAAAGAGGAGGGAAAGTGATCTCTTTAGGGGTGGGAAGTGACTCTTAGGGGACTGCACAGTTATGGCAAATGATGATTCCCCCCTTGACTCCAGTCTCACAGGGCTCTGTGCTTGCTCAGCCCTTGGTGGGGACTGTGCACCCCCTCAAAGGGGGCAGACAGGCTGAGGACAGGGCTCAGCTCCAGGCTCACGGCAGGGTCAGGTCCAGGCTCAGGTCAGGACTGAAGTCAGGGTTCAGGACAGAGCTCAGTTCCAGGCTCAGTTCCAGGCTCAGAACAGGACTCAGGTCAGAGTTCAGGACAAGACTCAGGACAAGACTCAGGACAGGACTCAGGTCAGGGCATTGTCTTGGCCAAGGGAAGCTCTGGCTGCACATCACCTCGGACTCTGCCTTCCATCCTCCCACGTCTGGTGCAGCACTGGAGTTTGTGATGCACCAGCTGCCTTGTCTGGGGCCTCTCTGTGACTCCCTACAGGGAAATGAGTCAGGGTAATGAATGGGGGAGAAAAGAAAAAAGTAGTAAGTGAGTAAAGGTGCTTCCCTGAAACTCTCTGGGAGCCTGAAGGGAGAAATTTAACCAACTTATCTGGGACTGAGTCCTTTCCTTTCCCTAAGCCTTCCCTGCGCCCAGGGCTGGCAGGGCTGGGCTGGTGGTGGTGGATGAAGGTGGGCTGGGATGGTTGGCAGGCACGAGGCCAGCCTGCACAGGAGAGAGTGGAAAACTACAGAACAACAATCTGAAGAGCTTTCTATAGCCCCAAGGAGGCCAACGAGGCAATCTTTAAAGCCGTGTTACTATAGCAGCCCTGATGGTAATTTACCAGTACATCTCCTTTTCTCTTCTTCACACCCTTTTCACAACAAAAAAAAATGAGATTAGGCTCATCTTCCCCAATTACCTCGCCATGTTCCCTCGCAGCCCTCAGCTAAGAGCTTTCCAGAAAAAGCCCCACAACATCTCTGCACAGCCCATGGCTCTATTGTTCTCCCCTAGAGCCACGAGGAAAATAGCCTGTACCGGGAATGTCCTGGGGGGACAGGGAGGACGGCACAGGAGCAGGAATGTGGCACTGGTGCCTCTGCTGTACCAGCCACAGCTCGGCCAGGAGCTGATACATGAGCAGGAGAGAGGTTTTGATAGAGGTATGGGCAGCAAACATTCCTCTGCCTCAAACCCCATGAGCTTTTGGGATTAGGAGTAAAGACACAGACCAAGATTAGATTGTTACTCTCTGTTTTTGCCTGTGATAATTTATTAAATTTCCCTGCTCCATGCCAGATTGGACAGGGCGTGGAGCAAGCTGTGATAGTGGAAGGTGTCCCTAAGTGTGGCAGGGGGTTGGATTAGGTGATCTTAAAGGTCCCTTCCAACCCAAATCGTTCTGTTACTCTATGATTATATGATAATATGTTCTTTCCTGGGGAGAAGAATAAGGTTTGAGGTCTGGTCCCACCTTGGAGTCTTGAGGACTGCAGAGGAGGGGGTTTGGGGTGTGGTCCCACTTGAGGAAACTCGGGGAATGTTTAATGCCTGTTAGAAAGCAGGTGCTGGGTGCCCCATTCTTTGTTGCTGCCTGCTCTGAAGGACCCTCCATGCCAGCTCACACCTGCCTGGTGCCTTGTGGAGCAGGGCTGGAGGGGCAAAAAATGGGGATTGGGGTCCTTCAGGAGCCTCAGGCAGGGCAGTGATGCTGCAGCCCCTTGTCTGCCCCCTGTTCCAGCAGTGGGGCTCTCTTGTGGCACTGTTGGAGTTTTCTCTGCTGATGGCACTGTGAGTGAGGAGCAGAAGCCTTGAGTAGAACTCCATGCAGGACAGTCAGTGCAGGTCTGGGGCAGATGAGCCTGAGCCAGGCACTGTCCTCCTCCCTTACCTGCCCTCCCAGTGTGGACCTGGGGACCACCAGAGCCAGCCCCTTACTCTCTCCTACTCTCCTTCCCTTTCCATGTGGTTCCAGAGCCTGCTGAGATCTCTGCGGCAGAGCTGGAAATTCAGCATGCTCTGTCTTCCTTTATGCTGCAGAGGGGCAATGGGAGCTCTCCCTTCTCTCTTGGTGGTGCCTGAACAAGGAAGACTTCTCCCCCTGTGCTTCCTGCACAAATCAACCTAATTACTGTTCCACTGGCAGCTAATGAGCTTAAAGCTTTCATGGGCAGCACCTCCTTCCCTCCCTGCGGGGGAGCAGCTTCAGTCAGGCCTGTCCTTAGCTGAGGAGCTTTGATGGTGGTGGAGGAACAGGAGGAATAATCCTTGGGGAACAGCAGAGCATCACTGGTGCTGCTGAGGCTGCTGAGCACGGAGCTGTTAGTCCTGGCCAGGGCTCTTGGTGTGCTTGAACCCCTTGCCATGGCAGTGAGGGGCAGTGCTGATGGAAGGGCGTCTGGGGGCTCAGTGCTGCTGCTGTTACCTCCCTGTTCCCCACCCTGTGCCTGCAGCACCACATGGACATGGGGACACATTCCCAGGCTCCATATCACAAACCCATTCCCCACTCTGCTGCTGTGGGGCTCTGCAGGCTGCTGGGACATGAAACCCTGTGATGGAGGGAGACACCAGCAAGTGCTGCTTGTGGTGACATCTCTGGGTGCATGGGGGTCTGTCCGGCTGCTGGCTCATGCTGGGTGTCCCCACACCAGCCCTTCTGGGGAAGGCCAGCCCATTCCCATCGCCAAACAGGGTCACAGAGTCATAAAACCACAGAAAGGTTTGGGTTGGAAAGTATCTTAAAGATCACCTGTTTTTACCCCCTCAAACCTTTCACTGTCCCAGGTTGGTCCCAATCTCATCCAATCCCATCTTGGAACATTTTCAGGGATGGGGCAGCCACAGCTTCTCTGGGCAGCCTGTGCCAGCCTCAATACAATAAACTTCTCCTGGTCCTTGTGTTCCCAGTGTCCCTGTGTGAGCCCAGGATGAGGCAGGAGCTGAGGTCCCCATTTGTGCAGTGCTGTCACAGATCAGCAGCACAGTCTGGTGGTGGCTCCAGGGTCTCCTATGAGTGCAGCCCCTGGGGCTGTTCCAGCCCTGACCCCTCTGTGTCCTGGGCTCTGGCAGTGACTCCTGTGTGTGCACACAATGTGCTGCACAGAGGCAACAAGGCCATTTTTAAAAGCTGTGATTGGTTTCCCAATTTAAAAAAAAAAAAAAAAAAAGCTGTCTGGCAGGCCAGGCTCCCTTTCAAGGTTTCCTGGAAATATGGAGATGTCAAGAAGGTGCTGCTGGCAGAGGTGCCAAGCCAAGGTCGAGCCCATTGCTCAGTCCAGCAGGAACACTGACACTGCCAGGCCAGGACTGTGCCTTCCCAAAGCACAGTCAGACCCACAAGGGCCAGCTCACTCACAGACCCAGAGCTGAGGAACTTATGTCTGGATTCCAGCTTGGCTGGCTCATCCCACACAGCCCAGATTATTTTCAAGCCAAGCCCAAGTTCATCCTTCACCTCCAGGCCTGATCTGCTGTGCAGTGTTAGGTGGCCCTAACACCCTCCTCCCACCCTCACAGAGGTATTTTGGGGCTCAGTGAGGTGATTGCTGTACACAGGATAATGGGAAGGGCTTGGTCACCCTGGATGTGAAAGGATGAGGGCAGACGATGAGGGAAATGCTCACAGGAGGTGGGTGAGGAAAGAAGGCTGTGAAAATTTCAAGCTCCAGCTATGTCTGTCCTCCAGCTACTCAGCAGATTATTTATTACCTTTATTAACTCTGTGTTAAATTACCCTTTTCCTTTAATTTTTCAAGAAGTTTATTGTTTAATTTGTCTGCCTTAAAATGACTTCTTGTAAAAGTAAAGCTTTCAGCAGAGACTGGCATGAAGGAGCATCTGTCTATTCCCAGCATGGGCACAGAACAGTGCCAGAGGACAAGGTACCCTCTGCACAGACACAGTCTGGGCTGCCAGAGCTCCCTCAGCCAGGCACCTGAGGCAGGTGAGAGCACATTTCTTCCCTGAGCCTGATTTCATCAATTAAAATCAACTCATTAAAACAGGAATCAGAAACATGAAGTGCCACCTCGGCTGAACCTTTCCTTGCAGACGTGCTGCCCTCGGTGCCTGGCAGGGGAAATAGATCTAATCTCAAGTTCTCAAGTAAAAAAGTTTCCATTTTTTTCTGTGGTGAGGTGCTGGCTCTGAGGCTGAGGTGCCCTAAAGGGCCACAGATCCTCACAGCCTCCTCTGCTCAGCTGGGGAGAAGGGGTGGATTCCAGCTGGGGGGATGAACCATGGGAGAGAAAAGGGTCCCTCATGCAGGTCAGAGCTCAGGCTTGGGGGTTTGAGAGGGGAACAGATGCCAGTTGACATTTCTGTGTGGATTTAGAACCACAGAATCACTGAATGGTTTGGATTGGAAGGGAGCTTAAAGCTCATCTCATTCCTACCCCGTGCCATGGGCAGGGACACCTCCCACTGTCCCAGGGTGCTCCAAGCCCTGTCCAGCCTGCCCTTGGGCACTTTCAGAGATGGGGCAGCCACAGCTGCTCTGGGCACCCTGTGCCAGGGCCTCAAGAAGAGGTATTGGGGAAGAATTGCCCCCCAGTATCAAACCTAAACCTACTCTCTGAGCTCCAGCTTAAAGCCATCAGTGCACACGGTGGGTGTGGGCAGCCACCTCTGCCAGGGGGATGTGCCCAGTGTCCCCCCAGCTCTGCCAGGGGGATGTGCCCAGTGTCACCCCAGCTCTGCCAGGGGGATGTGCCCAGTGTCCCCCCAGCTCTGCCAGGGGGATGTGCCCAGTGTCCCCCCGGCTCTGCCAGGGGATGTGCCCAGTGTCCCCCCACCTCTGCCAGGGGATGTGCCCAGTGTCCCCCCGGCTCTGCCAGGGGGATGTGCCCAGTGTCCCCCCAGCTCTGCCAGGGGGATGTGCCCAGTGTCCCCCCAGCTCTGCCAGGGGGATGTGCCCAGTGTCCCCCCAGCTCTGCCAGGGGGATGTGCCCAGTGTCCCCCCAGCTCTGCCAGGGGATGTGCCCGGTGTCCCCCCAGCTCAGGGCAGAGGAGCTGTAAGGACAGAGCCAGAGCCTGCCCAGGGGTACTGGAGCAGTGAGGGCACCCCTGAGAGTGGCTGCAGACACTGCAGGAGCACTGGCACTGCAGGAGCACTGACACTGCAGGAGCACTGACACTGCAGGAGCACTGACTCTGCAGGGACACTGACAGGACCAGTGACACTGCAGGAACACTGACACTGCAGGGACACTGACACTGCAGGAACACTGACACTGACAGGAACACTGACACTGCAGGAACACTGACTCTGCAGACACTGACACTGACACTGCAGGAACACTGACACTGCAGGGACACTGACACTGCAGACCTCTAACTCTGCAGGAGCACTGACATCCCTGGAGCTCTGGGGCCAGGCCAGGGTTGTTGATGGTCGGGGCTGTGCCGGTGACTCACATCACTGTCTGTACCTGCCGGTGACTCAGCTCTCACTTCCCGGCTCCGGCAGAGCTGCAATGAGATCCCGGCGCTTTTGCCACCCCCAGCTCGGGGTCAGGGCTGTCACCCACCCGCAGGAGGTGGCAGGAGGTCACAGGAAGGCTGCAGGCACAGCCCGAGGCTGCTGGGGAACCTCCTGAAAGGCCAAAGGTAGAGAGACACGGTTTAAATGCCATTAAATGAAAGCAGGTCCAGGCTCCACTGAGCCTGGGTTTGTCCCTCTGTGAGTGTGGGATGGGGAAAGGAAAGCCCCATCCCTCCCTCTCTCCCCATGTCAGATCTGCAGCTGGCTCTGCCCTGCTCCAGGTGGGAACCTGGAGACACTCTGCTGGAATATCCTTGAGGTTTTGAGCTGGGAACCTTCTGCCACCTTCACTGAGCACCACCAGCCTCACAAAAGGATTCATGTGGTCTCTTCCAGCTGTTTTCTGGGAGCTCCTGACTGTAGAGGTTGATATTTTTGCCCTGAGCTTTGGCTTTCCCCTTCCCTCTGCCCAGAGACACCTCCTGAGCCACTCTCCAGCCATGGATGTGCTGGACTTCCCTGCTCTCTCTCCTGGACACTGCTCTGACTCCTTCAGGAAGGAAATGCATTTTTCCCCACCACTTTCTCCTTCACAGCTCTCCTCTTCCTTAAGTCAGAGCAATTTTTTACCCCTCCTACTCCTGCCTCAGTTTCTCTGGCCATGGATGCTGTGTGGGATCTCACAGACATCTCAGCCAGGCTCCTGCAGAGCAGAAAATGTGGCCTTGGAGAGTCAAACCCCAAAAAGCCAGAGATTGTTACTGTGTACCCCCAAAATGCTGCAGTGCCTGTGGCTGCAAGTGAGGATGTAGAGCATTAATGCCCCAGAGACTCCTCCTGGTGGGAGCTTCTATCCCCACAGACCAACTCTGCCAGAAATGCTGAACAAGAACAGGATTTTTGACACTTCACAGCCTCTTCCTGCTGCCATTCCCACAGGAGATGGTCCAGATCACTGCACTTAGAAGGAGAAACGCTGCTGGTGTGTTACCCAGGAATGGCTCTGGAATGTTCAGGATGCAGCCACAGAATGGGGTGATGGTCCCATCCCAAAATCTTCCCATCCAAATCAAGCGGCAGGTGGACAGAGGGAGCAGGAAACAGCCAGGATTTGGTTCTGATCAGCACATGCAACCTGAGAGTGACTGTCCCCACCTCTGTGGCTTGTTGGTGACACGAGAAAGGCGAGTGCTGGGAAAAGAACAATGGGGTGGGTTTGTGGCTCTCTACAGGGGTGTTCTCTAGAAAAAAGAGAACAAAAAGTCCAGGAGGTATTTCCATCAGAGCCTCTCCGGGCTTGAATGGGTCCAGAAAATGAGAGTCCCAGCCCCTGTGCAATGACGAAAGCTCTGAAGTCCCCAAGCCAAGGCACACGGTGCCCCAGGCCCTGCAGGGAGGCCTCACACCCTGGGCAGTGCCCTTGGAGGGGACCTCTTCAAACCCCAGCTCTCCCCAAAATGTCACTCTGAGGCCTTTTGGGATGTGATGTTTTGGAAATAACCTTCAGATCGATGCTGTTTTTTTGCCCTATTTTTATCTCCTGTTTACAGGCCAGAGGCTGCTCATTGCTTCGTGCTCTTCTGTCCCTCATTTCCACTTCTCATGATTTATTACCCCATTTTAATGTAATTTAGCCTCTATTCCCTGCTGGTCAGAGAGTTCAGTGCCTTCTTAACCTTTTCAGCTCTGTTTCCTCTGGAGTTCAGGCTGCCCCTTAAGATTAAGGTTAAAGCATCCTTAGAGGATGAGCTGACAACTGTCAGTCATGGCAAAGTTCTGTCCCTCAGCCCAACCTGGTGTTTTCCAGGGAGTTTCCAGACATCAACCAGCCTCACTGGAGTCACTCTTGCATCCTCTGGATGTCCAGAAACCCCTGACAAATGCCCCAAGATACCCAGTCCCAACAAATCCAGCTGATTCTGGTGATCAGCAATAGGAGCTGAGCTGGGGGAAATGAGGTTTAGGATGGAGATCAGGAAATGGTTCATGCTGGGCACTGTCCAGGCTCCCCAGGGAATGGGCACAGCCCTGAGGCTGCCACAGCTCCAGGAAAGTTTGGAAAAGGTTCTCAGGGATGTACAGGGTGGGATTGTTGGGGTGTCTGTGCAGGGCCTGGAGCTGGAATCGATGATCCCTGTGGGTCCCCTCCAGCTCAGGTCGTGTCTCATGCTGTGAATTCCACCCCAGAGCCAGGTTAGTGTCTGCATAGGGGTTTAGCCTTCAGTTAGGAGCCCTCTTAAATCCACTCTGTGCATGAGGTTAATGAATTTCTCCTGTTCTCCCTGCAGTAAATATGAAAACTCCCATTTCCTGTAATGGCACAATGACATTTGGCCTAAGCAGATTGGATTTAAGTCTTTGCAGTGCCCCAGCACTTGGAGCTCTTCGCTGGTCAGTTCTAAAAAGCCTTGAAGAAAAAACATTGACTTTGTGTGTATTCTGCCACTGAAGGCTGTTCCTGCTCCTGTGAAGGTCTGCAAATAAAGAAGCCAATCAAGCTACAGTGCTGTAAGAGTATTGTTTTGTTGATGAGAGAGCAGAAGGAACATCAGTGAGGCTGGAAGGCGTGAAATGGAAAAGTGATGAAAACAGTCTGCTCACACCTGGCCATGCTCACTCCATTCCCTGCCAGGGTTATTGCAGGAGGGGATATTCAAAGGAACCTCCCCAAAAATAACCCCCACCTTGACATGGGGAGGTGCAGGGGTCCTTTGGGGCTTCTATCAACAGCAAATTGTGCAACTTTCTCATTTCTTTCCCAGTGCAAAACGCCTCTGGCTGAGGAGGAGGCACAGGAGAGCAGTTGGTGTGAGGAAGAACAGATTCTGCATGATTTCTGGTTCCCTTTATCCCAGCAGGGTCTGGGGCTGGTGTAACTAAGCCACTTCAGACTCGACTCAGGGATTCACTAAGAATGTGTAAAACTCACCAGTTCAGCTCCTTCTGAGCCCTGGGAAAACATTCCAGCACAGGGTCTTGAACACAGGCTTAAAATAAATCCCATGGGACTCCTCCAGCAGTCAGGAGCAGTGCCATGGACCATCAGCTCTGTCCTGGGAGTTCTGCAATTCCAGCTTTTATTGGGCGGTTTTTAAGCCCAGCAGAGGCAGAAACTGCAAATAAAACCAGGCAGCAAGAGCTGACCCACAGGGCCTGAGCTGGAGCCCTGGGACTGGTGAGATGAATTTTCCTGGTGTGTGTTGTGCTTTTCCTCCTCCAAAGTGTCTGCTGGGTGCCCTGGGAAGAGTCATCATAACAGCTCAGTGTAATGAAAAACCAGGGAAAACAACTCAATTGGTGAGTGCCCTGTGGGAAATCAAAGCCCTGAGGCAGCCCAGAGGGATTTCTGCCAGGCAGCTCTTCAGGAAAACATCCTCACAGGACAAAGGACTGGGAATAAACCCATGACTTTGCTGTGGACAGAACACGGAAATGATAAAGTCCTAAAAATGCCATAGAATTGTGGAATCATTAAATTTGGGAAGGACCTCCAGGATCATTGAGTCCAACCATTCCACCAGCACTGCCAAAACTCCACTGAACCACGTCCCCAAGTGCACAGGTGCCTTTTGGGCACTTCCAGGGCTGGTGACACCACCACTGCCCTGAGCCAGGGCCTGAGCACTCTTTTAGTGAAAAGATTTTCCCAATATCCAACCTAAACCTGCCCTGGTGCAACTTGAGGCTATCCCTGTTCCCTGGGGGCAAAGCCCGACCCCCCCTGGCTGTCCCCTCCTGTCAGGGAGTTGTGCAGAGCCACAAGGTCCCCCCTGAGCCTCCTTTTCTCCAGGCTGAGCCCCTTTCCAGCTCCCTCAGCTGCTCCTGGTGCTCCAGCCCCTTCCCCAGCTCTGTTCCCTTCCCTGGTGCAAAAAGCTGCAGTGGTTTTGCTCTCAGGGAGCTGGGTTTGGGCACAGTGAGGATTCAGGGATGCCCAGGGGGTGGAGCATTGTCTGGACCCAAAAGCCTCCGTGGCACCTCAGCAGAGAAGGATAAACTCCCAGCCATAATGTTTTTGAGTATCTAAATAGAAAGCTGGAAAATGGAGACTTAGAAAATTCATAACTGCAATCCAAGAAGGGCTCTTAAAGAAGAGCTTTTAAAGAAATGTTGTGGCCTTGATCTCACTCACTCAGAGAGCTCACCTGTGAGATCTGCAGTGAGAGCTCTCCAGCCCTGACACTGGAAGAAAAAACCACTTCAGCTTCAACAGAACTTAATTATTGTCTCACTTTATGCCAGCTATTATTATTTTTCCTGACTCCCTGGTTATTATCACCTCTCCAGAGCCTGAAGAACCCTCTGCTGTGCTGCCTCCTGCTAGAACAGCTTTCACTGTTCTTTTTTCTCCTGCTCTCCTGGAGGATCGTGCTGCTTTCTCTGCAGTCCTACTGTGTGACACCTTTTCCAGAGGGCTGCAAACCTATTGCTGGCTGACAGGTGCCACAGAGTTCCCCAAAACATCCTCATTGCCCACCTAACCCTTGATTTTAATGATTTCCAGGCTAGCTGCCATTAAATAGCTGGGAGTTTGCCTGGATTTTTGATGTATTTCAGAGTGTTCCTGATCCTGTGTAGTGGAGAATGATGACATTTTTTACTTCATGTATCACAGAACAACCTGAGCTGGAAGGCAGCTGTGAGAATTGTCCAGCCCAACCCCTGGCCCTGCACAGACACCCCAACAATCCCATCCCTGGCAGAGCTGTGCAAACACTCCTGGAGCTCTGAGGCTGTGCCCATTCCCTGGGGAGCCTGGGCAGTGCCTGAACCCTCTGGGGGAAGAACCTTTCCCTGATATTCACCCAAAACCTCCCCTGACACAGCTCCAGCCGTTCCTTTGGGTCCTGTCCCTGTCCCAGAGCAGAGATTGGAGCTGCAGCCCCAGGGAGCTCTGCCCTCAGTCTCCTCTCCTCAAGCTTCTCTGGGTTCAATGTACTTTTCCTTTAAAATATGCAAGTGATATTTCCCTTCCTATTCTGAGCTGGGAGTGCAGGAACAGCCTCTGAAGGCACAGGGGGATGAGGAGGAGGCCCTGCCACTGCCTGTGCCTCTGACAGGACCTGATTTTAGCCTGGCAGGAAGCCCTGACGCTGGAACTGTCCCTGGCATTTTACCTTGCTGATCTCATGGGATTTACAGCCTTCTCACACACTTTGTGACATCCTGCTGCTCTGTACCTGGTGCTCAGTGAGTGGGAATGGTGCCTTCTGTCATTTTCTACCCTCTCCACAAGTTCCCCATGCACGGATTTGGGAAAAACGGGGTTTGCATCTTGCCAGATGGGAAACACAGACCAGGGGTGGTGCAGAGAGTCCTGGAGTCATTCAGGTTGGAAAAGAGATCAGCGAGGGCAACCACTACCCCAGCACTGCCAAGGCCACCTCGAAAACATGTCCCCAAGTGCCACTTTTATGTGTCCTTTAAATCCCTGCAGGGATGGGGACCACACCAATGCCCTGGTCTGTGCCTGAGCATCCATTTGAGGAAAATACACCAATATCCAGCCCAAACCTTTCCTGGTGCAGCCTGAGGCTCTTTCCTCTGGTCCTGCCCCTTGTTCCCCGTGGGGAACGTGCAGGTTTCTTGTCCTGTCACATCTCAGTCCCCTATTAAAACGTTTTATTTCCCATATTATATTTCTCATATAAAAAGTCCCATTATAAATCTTCCTCCTGGCTGAGCAGGAGTGAGCTGGGGAAGGCTCTCACCTCAGCACTGCCCACTAACATATTTTAATTTTGAATAAAAACTAGCAGAATTTTGTCTTAAGATTGGCAGTTGGCATTCTGTGGATGGTTTAGGTGCATCCTGAGTGTGTGAAGTGCTGTGATTTCCTATTTCCCTTGGCACAGCACAGCCTGTGTTTGTTAGATGGTCTTTAAATGGAATTTCTGTTTGCTGGACTGAGCAGCCGTGGGCAGCTTCTCCCTGGTCTCAGGGGCTCAGACAAAGATTGACACACAGACCCAAAATGGAAAACAAACCCAAGGGAAGATGGGCAGAAAGGTCATGGGAGAGATTTTTGAAGATGATGGAGCCCATGGGTTTTATTCTTGAATGAAAACAGAGTGTTTCATAATGGGCAGAGAGGCCCATGGAGGAGGGCCATGATTTAACCCCAGACAGCAAGGAAACAACGCAGAGCTGGCTCAGACACTTCCCCTTCCCCTGTGGGAGACAAGAACCAGAAAGAAAAGATGAACTTGGTGGATTAGGAGCAGTTTAATAATTAAAACAAAATAAACCATAACAACGTTAATACAGTATTAATAGTGGGGATAATGCAGTGGAAAGGAAGGAGGAATAAAGGGAGACAAGGGATGCAGTTGCTCCCCATCAATGGCTGATGCCCAGCCCATCCCCAGTTGGCTCCAGAACTCTCCCAGTTTCCACTCTGGGCACGATGTTCATGGTCTGGAATATGCTTGGGCTGGTTTGGGTCAGCTGTGCTGCCCACGGTCCCTCCCAGCCCTTGTCACCTCCCCAGTGCAGAGATGGGAAATGGAAAAGTCCTTGACTTGGGGAGAGCATTTCCCAGCACCAACCAAAGCAGTGGTGTGTTATCAGCACTGTCCTCACCCTGAACCCAAAACACAGCCCTGGACCAGCCATGGGGAGAGAATTAACTCATCCCAGCCCAACCCAGGGCAGGGAGCTCATCCCTCGGCTGTGCCCTGCATCCCCCCGCTCCTTCCCAGGAAAAAGGATTCACAGCCGTGTCCCCATCCTCCCCTGGCAGCAGGACCGCAGCCTGGTGACAGGAGCCACCACCTGTCCCCGCTGTGGGTGTCACTGCGGCCACCGCAGCCCATCTGCTCCTCCTGCCGGGGGCGGCCGGGGCTGGGCCAGAGCTCAGGGACAGAGGGGTTTGTGTTTGTGTCTGTGTCTGTGGGCTCTGTGTGTGTGACACTGTCCTGCCGTGTCCTTGGCAGGAGCAGAGCATGGAGAGAACCCTGTGCTCCAGGCATAGGGACAGGGACAGGGACAGGGACAGGGACAGGGACAGGGATAGGGACAGGGACAGGGACAGGGACAGGGACAGGGGACAGGGACAGGGACAGGGACAGGGACAGGGACAGGGATAGGGACAGGGACAGGGACAGGGACAGGGGACAGGGACAGGGACAGGGACAGGGACAGGGATAGGGGACAGGGACAGGGATGGGACAGGGACAGGGGACAGGGATAGGGACAGGGACAGGGGACAGGGACAGGGGACAGGGACAGGGATAGGGACAGGGACAGGGGACAGGGATAGGGACAGGGACAGGGGACAGGGACAGGGATGGGACAGGGACAGAGACAGGGACAGGGATAGGGACAGGGACAGGGACAGGCACAGGGATGGGACAGGGACAGGGACAGGGATAGGGACAGGGACAGGGACAGGCGCAGGGATGGGACAGGGACAGGGATGGGACAGGAACAGGGATCCAGGGGCAGCCACAGCTGCTCTGGGCACCCTGTGCCAGGGCCTGCCCACCCTCCCAGGGAACAATTCCTGCCCAATCTCCCATCCAGCCCTGCCCTCTGGCAGTGGGATCCATTCCCTGTGTCCTGTCAAGCTCTGACCACCAGCAGCATCTCTGCTGCCCTGAGCCCCCATTTCTCTGGGATACATTTAATGCCACACAATTTGCAAAATCCTCCCAAATCTTATTGCCTTGAACCCACATAAAAACCCAGGGGAGGATGATAAAAACCCAAACCAGGGCTCAAACAAGCAGTGGTGAGAGGAGCTGCGCCTCTGATGAAGGTGTGACCTGCTGAGCAGTGCCCTCACCCTTTGCTCCACCCACAGTCCCCAGTGACCCCCAGGTACCCCCTGCACCCCTTCACCCCTTCAGGGGACCTCACCTGGGGCTGGGGCAGCACCAAATGCAGCTCTGTCTGCCAGGGGGGCTCCAAAATTAAGATATGGCCACATTTGAGAGCTTTGAGTGTCGTTCAGAGCTCCCAGGAGGAGCTGGAGCTGCCTGGGACAGCAGGGACACAGGGAGGATGTTGCTGTGACAATAAATCCTGCATGCACACAGACCATCAGAAACTGCATTTATTTGGAAAAAAATATTCCGTAATTGTCCATTTGGAGCTTCCTAAAGCAAGATTAGAGCAACCCCCTGGGAGGGAGTTCTGGGTAAGACAGTCTGTTGGTCATTTCCACATTCCCAAAGGTCTGTTCCCAATGCCCACCCTGTGCCCATCCTGTCCCTTGGCCCTGCCCTGGGGAAAACAGAGTTTTCCATGCACAGATAGGGGGAAAAAAAGCTGTTAAATTTTCCATTTGTGTCCCTGCACAACAAATAACTATCAGAGGAGTAAATAAATTAGTTGATTAGCCAGGAATCCAGCCCAGCTGACTCAGTTGCTCATTATTTTGCTGGCAGCTTTGGAATGGAGCCAAGTAGCTGGGCTTGGCTCTTCCCACACCTCCCTGGGTATGTGAATGTGGGTTTGAAGTGCAGGGAATGGTGATTTTTTTTTTTTTGGTAGGGATGGATGTCCCAGGCTGTGGCATCTCCCCTGCTCCTGGCTGGATAAGGAGAGCTGTCCTGGACCTGGGCTCTGCTTGTGGCTGGTAGAGTTTTCTCCTCTTTCCCAGGAATTTCCAGACCCAGCTGGCACCTGAAAAAGCAGCAAAAACTAAATGTGGTTTTAATCCTGTATGGGCTTGTGCAGGAAGGTGAAGGGTGTGTGTGTTTTAGGGGGCCCAGATGCAGCACAGACACAACAGCTGTGCAGGGCTTGGGTCAATTCTCCACTGGGCACAGCTGGTCCTGGCACCTCCACTCACCTGGAGTGTCACCTCAGCCCTAAATCCTGTCCCTGTGACAGGGGACATTCCCTGCACTGCCCACTGTGCTCTCCCAGTGCCATGGCAGGGAGGAATATCCCTGTCACAGGGAGACCTGCAGGCACAGCCACCTCACCCCTGTGTGCTGTGGTGGCTCCATTCCCCCACCAGCCCTGCTGGCATCCTGAACCTGCCAGGAAAAACTGTCCCTCTGTCTCTGCTCCTCTGAAGGGCTCAAGGCTTCCCAAAGGAGTGGGAACTGACCCCTATCCCTGCCCGTGGTCCTGGGGAGGACTGGATTTACCCTGAGGAGATTCGGGCTCCACCCTGTGCAGCCAAACCCAGGCAGTGGGAGCAGCCCCACGTGTCAGCCAAGATAAGAAATGAATGTCAGGTTTATTTTAGGGATGCATATTTTTATTTTTTATGTTTCCCTTTTGCAACTGTTCCTAATCTGGCGGCAACAATTCTTAACCCTTCCCTTTGGTGCCACGAAATTTGCATTTTCCCCTTGATTCTGTTCAGAGTTTGGAGGGATTGGGGTGGATCTGTCAGGAACAGGGCCCAGGGCTGTCACAGCAGCTGAACACGTTGTTGTTGTGTGCACAAAGCCTTGGGGAGGCTGTCACTGGAGCTGAGAGTGCCTGGGCTGGGAAATGTTCTCCTTACTGGAAGAGCAGCCCCTGATGGGGGCTCGTGGTGCAATGCAGGGTGCAGGTTATAGCAAGGCACAGCTTGGAGAAGCAGGTGCCTTGCACAGCCTTTAATCCATCTTTCCTCCCTCATGGAGGCCTCTGGAGGTCTGGGGACAGTGAGGCAGCACAGCTGGGCTTGGCTGCAGCTCCAGGCAAAGCAGATTGAAAACTGGTGTTGGAGTGAAGCTTGACAGGTTTTATTAGTCTTTGCTTCGGTTCCCCTGGAAAGGGTGAAGGGTGTCTCAACCCCAGATTGTGCCTACCCAGGGCCCTTCCCTGCTCCTGTCTGTGCACCAACAGCTCCTGTGCCAACACCTCCCTGCTGCCTTTGGACAACCCTCATGGGCATCCAAGGGAGCCACTTTCTCCCAAAAAAAAATGTTGGAGTGGGATAAGCTGCCCTTTGGCTCTGCTGTGCTGCAGGGCTGAGGCCCCTGGAGCAGTGGCAGGGTGCAGCCTGGGTGGGTGGGATGTGCAGTGGGGTGTGCAGTGGGATGTCCTCTGGAGCCTCCACCTTGCACAAGGAAGGGAAGAGCTGTGAGCTGTGGCCAGGCAGCCCCCACACATCCAAGATGCCACCAGTGGCAGCAGATGCCCCTTGAGGAGGAGGAGGAGGAGGAGGAGGGTGTGATGGTGGCAGAGTTTCCCAGCAAACACAGGCATTGGCTCCATTCCTGCACTGCCCAAGGAAGAGCAGCATGGGCTGGTTCCTGCCTGTAGCAAACTCTGATCCCCAGGTGCTCTGTGAGGGCAGACTCATCTCATGGCTCCTTCCACCTTCTTCCTTCCAAGTTCTCTGCTGACCTGGGTGTAACTCTCCCATCCATCTCCTCTTGCAGCCACAACCCTCACTCAATGCTGTTTAAGGGGCTGAATTTCCCCAGGACTTGCTCTCACCCAGCTCAGCCCTGTGGGGGAACTGCCAGAGCCCCTCCAGGTAAATAAAATAAACCCTCAGAGGCAGCAGGAGGGGGGTTGTGGCTGTGCCTCTCGTGGCAGAACTGAAATCCCTTAAAGCTTTCAATATAAACAAAACAAAATGTTGGCCTGGGAAGGACTGGAATTCCAGCTCATCCAGGATGTTTTTGGGATGGGCTCCCCTTCTCCAGGTCCTGCTGAGAGCCACCTCGAGGGAGCTCACAGGGAGCAGGGGAGAGGTGATTTGGCCCTGTAGAACTGGATTTCAGGATCAGAGAAGGGTGAGATGTAGCAGGGCCTGATGCCAGACATTTTGGGCTGGCTCCAAGGCTGCTCTCAGGTGCACCTGGACAACCATCCCACCATCCTGTTTATTTAGATGGGTTTGCTTCAGAACGGTGCAAAAAAAGGCTGAGCACTGAAAAGTGAGTTTGGGCAGGATTAGGGGCAGCACTCCTGGTCCTGCTGGTGGTGATGGGCAGGGTTAGAGCACAGGGGTTTGCAGGCAGCCACAAATGCATTTGCTGAGGTGTTATAGCCATGAGAATGAAATAAAAAATAATGATAATAAAATCCAGCTGGCACCTCAAACCCTCAATACAGGAACTTATCACTGAGCATCCCTCACACCACTGAGCCCCCGTGGCTGGAAACCCCAGCTTTGCTGACCCTGATCCCCTGAAACCACAAACCATTTAAACAATCCCCAGGGTCACAAAGAACAGCCTGGGCTCAGTGTCTGCTGAACTCATCACCAGCCACAGGGCAGAGCTCTGTGACACTGTCCTGAAAACAAATAATAAAACTTTGGTCAGATCAGGCTGGAAGTGTCTCCAGAGCTTTCTGAGCTGTGGGTTTTGAGCCTGGATTTGTAGGACTGGCTCTCCAACTCTGCTACCCCACTATCCTGGGAATGGCTTGGGACACTGATGCTGTGACAAGCAGCAGCTCCAGGGGCTGTGGGACAGGAGATAAACGTGAAGAAAAGATGGGATGAGAACTGAGGGCAGGGAGAGCTGCCTGTGACCCGACACACATCCCGGGGCTGCTCCCTGGAGCTCTTGGCACGGCCGAGGCAGGTTTTGGGGGACAGGTTTTGGGGGGCAGGTTTTGGGAGGCCCCTCTGGGTTTAGGAACAGCCAGGGAAGGGCAGAGTCTCCTGGCCGGGCACTGGAGCAGCCATAGAAGCATCCACAGGTCTCACAGTTATTTTTAGAGGAATGAGTTTAAAGCTAAATTCAAAGAATGAGAGCATGGACTTCTTAATAATAATAATAATAATAATAATAAATAAAGTAATTTTTTAAAAAAAAAAAGTGGTCAAAGTGTATTTGCTCTTTTTGGATGAGCCTCCAGCTCGTTCTCCACCACAGCATCACTGTCAGGCTCGGACAGCCCTGGGGATGCTGTGAGCTCATCCCACAGCAGGAGCATCCCACCCACGGGCATCACCCAGGACCACCCCAGGGACAGGGACCTGCACAGCCGGGCCGGGCACCCCCAGGGCAGGAAACAACCCCAGTTCTTCCTCCAGGAACATCAAACTCGAGGCTGAGCCCCTCCATTCCCGTTTTCCCCAAGGCCCGGCAGCTCAGCCCCCACCCTGCCCTGTGGCTGTGGCTGTCCTGGGCACTCCGGCCCCGCTGACCATCACTGCCCATCCCTGTCCATCCCTGCCCACCACTGCCCATCCCTGCCCACCACTGACCACCACTGCCCACCACTGCCCATCCCTGACCACCACTGCCCATCCCTGCCCATCACTGCCCATCACTGTCCATCCCTGCCCATCACTGTCCATCCCTGCCCACCACTGACCACCACTGCCCACCACTGCCCATCCCTGACCATCCCTGCCCATCCCTGCCCATCCCTGCCCATCACTGTCCATCCCTGCCCACCACTGACCACCACTGCCCATCCCTGCCCATCCCTGCCCATCACTGACCACCACTGCCCACCAATGACCATCCCTGCCCATCACTGCCCATCACTGCCCATCCCTGCCCATCCCTGCCCACCACTGACCACCAATGACCATCCCTGCCCATCCCTGCCCATCACTGACCATCACTGCCCACCACTGACCATCACTGCCCATCCCTGACCACCACTGCCCATCACTGCCCATCCCTGACCATCACTGACCATCACTGCCCATCACTGACCATCACTGCCCCTCATTGTCCGCGGGGTCCCGCCCCCCATTTCCCCCTAACCCCCTCCTGGCCCGGCTCCTCTGGGCAGGGAAAAGCCCCAGGGGGACAAGAAGTGGCGCTGGACTCTTCCCACGGACAGCCAGCGGGGCTTTGCCGGGGCTGCCTCAGTTTCCCCGGTCCTGGGCTGGCTCCGGTACCAGACAGGGACAGGGACAAGGAGCTCTGTGTCCCTCCCCGGGCAGGGACAGGACAAGGACAGGGCCAGGCAGCTCTGTGTCCCCTCCCGGGGCGGTGTTTCTCTCCTGGGCCGCTCCCCGCGCTGGTCCCGGTGGGGAGGGGGCGGCAGGAGGAGCCCCCAGGCCGGGCCGGGCTGGGGCTGGGGGCGCACAGTGATGATGAGCTGACCTCGGGCAGGCTCCGGGCCCTGCTGGGCTGTCCCCAGGGCGGTGCTGTCCCCAGGGCGGTGCTGTCCCCAGGGCGGTGCTGTCCCCAGGGCGGTGCTGTCCCCCTGTGCCGGCGCGGGGCGGTGTGAGCAGAGAACAGAGAACAGAGAACAGAGCCCGGCCCGGCTCAGAGCGCTCCCTGCTCCAGCCCCGGGCGCTCCTGGCGCTGCCGCCGCCGCTCCCTCCGGGCTCTCCAACACACCAAAGCGGCCACCAGCAGGGCCACCCCGAACACCAGCGTGGCCACCGAGACCACCTTGGCGATGTCCATGCGCGGCCCGTTGATGGTGAAGGTGATGCAGGTGGCCGCCACGCCGATGACCAGGGACACGATGCCGAAGGGGAAGATGCAGCGGTACCAGGATTTCTCCGTCCCGCCCGTGGCCAGCGCCAGTTTGTTCAGCGTGGCCGTGGAATCGGTGGCCGCGGTCGCCATGGGCAGCCCCGCTTTTCCTCCCTGCAGGCAAGTCAGCGAGTTGGACTTGCAGCCCATCATGTTGGCGAGAAAATCCAGAAATCCAGAAAGGAGGAGCAGCACAAGGAGCGGCTGGGATGGAGAAGAGTCGAGTCGCTGTGCCGGGGATGGAGGGGAGATCCCGGATCCTACATGGTCACTCTGGCCGGCGGCTCCAGGCGCAGACGGGCCGGGTTTTCTCTGCTGTTCTCACTCCGGGTCTGGCTCCCGGCTCCTTCCCTGCCGGAGCGCCCAGGGCTGGGGGATTTGGGGGGATTGGAGGGGACTGGAGAGAATTGCAGGGAATTGCAGGGGACTGGAGGGGATTGGAGCGGATTGTCGCTGAGCTCATCACTGTGGGAGGACCGGCCCGGCCCCGCCGCCCCTTAACCCCTTCGGGCCCGAGCAGGAGGCGCCTGCAGCCGGCTGGGATCGCTCCTGGGCTGGGTGTTTGTAATTTGTATCTGTTTTTGACAGATTTGGCCAGACAGCGCTGGGGCAGGGACGCTGTGCCCACTGCCCAGTGCCCCTAAAGGTCACAGGGACATCCCAAGGGAAATTGGGACCTCCATCCACCCCCTGAGCCCCTTTGCCCTTTCCATGGGCAGTGCCATCACCATCACCTCCTCCCAAGCTGCCTTTTCTCCCCGTGTCCCCTCTCCAGCCTCGTCCCCTGGCACAGGGGGGCCCCACTGGGAGCCCCTGGGCTGGCGATGCTGGTGGGACACGGGTGACACCGGGGGGACCTGGGGGGAAAGGAAAGGGGCTGGAGATGAGCCCTGGGAGGATTTGGGATGTGGGATGAGGGCAGCAGCAGGGAAAGGTCCAGGGGGGCGGATGCTGGAGGGCAGCTCCAACAGGAGGGATGTGCAGAGACACAGGAGGCTCTCCTGGGGAGGGGAGGGGAGGGGAGGGGAGGGGAGGGAAGGGAAGGGAAGGGAAGGGAAGGGAAGGGAAGGGAAGGGAAGGGAAGGGAAGGGAAGGGAAGGGAAGGGAAGGGAAGGGAAGGGAAGGGAAGGGAAGGGAAGGGAAGGAGGGCTGGGCTGTGGGAACTGGCACTGCACCCACCCAGGCCCACCCTGGGCACTGATTCCTTTCCCTGCAGTGCCACATCCTGATATCCCACATCCTGATACCAGGATTAACCATGTTTTCACAGCAGTGCTGAGCACAGGGAGGTGATGCTGGCCCTGCACTGCTCCAGCACAGAACCACAGTGCAGCACCAGGCAGAGCCCAGTGATGCCCCCCAGGGCTCCGGGGCAGGGAGGAGAGAGACACAAACAGCCTGGAGAAGTTTAAGTATAAAATCCTCCTGTCCAGCTCTTCCAGCTCTGAACATCAATAGAGACTTTTATATATATATATATATATATATATATATATATTTTTTTTTTTTTTTTTTTTTTTGGGCAAAAGATTTTCATGCCACATTTTCAATGAGCGGATCAGAGAGGCACCGAGGCTGGACAGAGCACAAACAGTTCCATCTCTTTTGGCTTCTCCTGCACTGTTTTATTTTTTAATTGCTCTTCCTGAAGGAGAGAGGAAAGGAATGAGCTGTTGCAGCAAACCTGAAGACCTGGAGCCTTTCCCAGGTCAGAGCTTCCCCCGAGCTGATGGGGCCCAGCTGTGTTTGTGCATCAACTGAGAGGAGGCCAAAAACAAGGAGGAAAATCCACAGTGCAGGAGGAGCAGAGCTGGGCACTGAGAGGGCGGCTCTGTGGAAGCTGAGATTTAAATCAGAGGGGACTGGCTCAGGAAAGGGGAGGTTTGGGCATTAATCTGCATTAATAAATGTATTATCCTCCCTTTTTTGTGGGAACTGCTCTTGCCTACAGCATCCCCAGGGAAGTTGTGCCACCTGGGGAACAATAAAGCTGGTTCAGATCAGACTTTGCCCCTCTTCAGGTTTGTCCTGGGAGGGTGTGTGCAACCTGTGAGCACCAAAACAGAGGGTTGTGGGTCTGCAGGACTCCTGGCATTTCCTCCTGCTCCCAGTTCCTTAAATAACAGTCAGAAATAACAAAAGTGGAGGTTGATCAGGTATCAGAAATCCCCCAAATTCCCATGGTGTGGCTGGAGGCTGCAGACACCAGGGGCTCTGGCTCTGCACAGAGATAACAGTGGAAAAATAACACACAGCACACGGTGCTCTGCAGAGGAGTTTTGTTATTTACTCTCCTGATTGCTCATTAGGGGAAGAAGAGCAGCAGAACTCCGTGAGCCAACGCCCTTTGAGTGAGGGCAGGAGGCTCAGACCGCCCAAGCTCCACTTCCAGCTTTGGGAACCTTTGTCAAACTTGAAGATGTTCAGGCTTAAATTTACCCTGAGCTGAACCCTTGAAGAAAAAACATATCAGCTGAAATAGTTCAGCTGCTGCTGACAGTGGGGGCTGGAAGAAAATAATAATATTAATATTCCGAGAATTAGCCTGGCAATATTACCAATACTAATAATACTAATTCTCCAAGAACTGGCCTGGCAATGGGCCACTTCCCAAATTTCTCCTGAGGAAAGTGGTGATGTGGTGCCACCCCTGAACACAGCAGCTCACCAGAGAGTGCTCCCAATGTCCAGCCAAGGGGCTCTACAACTCCCCAGATGCTTTAGGAGAAATTCTCTGCAGAGAGCCCAGTGCATGTCACACATCTGGCTTTGCTCCTGGTTTGAAAGAAAAAGCAGGACCAGGATAACCCTGCCCAGGGCTCAGGCTGGGATAGGCTCACCAGCAGGAAATTTCACTCATGTTGGAAGGCAGCTGGATGAAATTTCTCTCCTTTGTTCAGAGGCCAAATTCAGGCAACTTTTTCTGATTTCGTGGTTGTTTTCTATAAACTCACAAATGTGCAATGGGCTGCATGGGGTGAGTCCATAATTTTGGGCAGTGAATCTTTGACCCTGGTGGGGCTGCCTGGGAGCCTGTGACACTCCTGTGCTCCTCCACACTCCCGTAACCAGCCCAAGGGTGTAATTTTCACAGCAGAAATAGAGACTTGTGAATCCTCCTCCCTCTTCCCACAGGAAATGAAAAGTGCAGCTGGGACTGGATGAGTCACTTTGCAGGAGCAGAGGGGGATGGCACCCCCTCCCCAGACAGCCCTGGGGGTGAGGGATGGGCCACAGGAGCTCTCCCTGCTCTCACAACACAGAGGCTCCAAAGCCAAGAGCTGCAGGGAAGAAGGAAAAACCTGGGAAATCCCTGTGGAAGAAGAACAGAGAAGGTGAATGGCTTTGGGTGGGTGATAGAATGGAGGTGGTGGAGCAAGGAACACACACTCCTAGCAGGGAACGGTGAGGAAAGGAAGGATGGGGGAGCCAGATCCATCTAAAACAGATTAATTCCTCCAATTTTCAAGTCAGGAAGCCCAGGATCAAATATGATGCTGAGCAGCACTAGGAGATCTCAGAAGAGGCAAGGTGCAGGAGGAGACCCCCGTTCTCCAGCAGTGCCCAGCACTGTGGCAGGAGGGAGGAGTCCCATAATTATGTGAGTGACCAGAGACACTGACACCACCTTCTCTAACAGACATTAGAGCCAAAATAATTGGAAATGCTACAGCAAAAAAAGGATGCAGAGACAGCCTCTTGCTGTGCTCACAGCTCCAGGTCCTGCTGTGAACAAACTCCCTCCTGGAGCTCAACCACTGCACAGCAGAATTGTGTATATGACTGGATTATGCCTCATTTTCTCCAGAACTAGAAGGTAATGGAGCTGGGAACAGGAACAGAGAACTACATATCTGGCAGGAACATCTGTGGGCAAAGATAATCAAAGATAATCACAATTCACACATGGCCCTGCGTGAGTCAAAGAAGTAACAGTCACTTGTGCCCACCTCACTGCTCATTTCTGGGACACACAGCTCAGAACTGGGCTCCAGGTTGTAGAAATGCAGCAAGTGGCAGCCCTGGAGCCTTCTCACACAGAGAAATGTGCTCTCAACAAAGTGACCTGCACTGGGTTAAAAATGAAATGCCAACAGACCACAGGGATTGACTTATTGCACAGAGGAACTGGAAAAAACAACGAACCCCACCAGTTTATAATAACTTAGAAATCCCCACAAGGTTGTTGTTGTTGTTGTTGTTTTTGTTTGTTTGTTTGTTTGTTTGTTTTTGTTTCCCTTTGGCTCTGTGAGGAAATTATTAATTCTGCCTTTATTTGGCTAATACAGGATCACAGAATTGTTAAGGTTGGAAAATCATCAGTTCCAACTACTAACCCAGCACCACAATCACCACTAAACCACGTCCCCAGGTGCCACAGTCACACATTTTTTAAATCCCTCTGGGGATTGTGGCTCCACCATTGCCCTGTGCCAGTGCCTGACCCCCTTTTCAATATAAAAATCTGGTGCAGTTCATGCAAGAGCCACATGATAGATTAAGACAGGGGTAGGAAATACCGAATAACCATTTATTGCATAACTGTCCCCCACCATAAATAAACTTGGGCTGCAATGAAGAGAAATGAGAGCAGGTGAATATGGCACCAACAACCACAGCTGACTGTGAAAAAAAACCTCTGGCAAAGCCAATGTTAAGCTTTAAGCAGCTCCATTAATTTAAAGATAAAGATAAAGGGAAGAAACTCACACAGCAGGAAAATGCCATTAAAGGAGCACAGGTGGCATCTCATAGTCCATTTTAAGCTGCCTTGTGCCAAGCAAAGCTGGAAAACAGGCAGCAGAATAAATCAGGAGGCACATTCCTGGATCCTCAGTGACCTAAGAAGTATTTTCCAGGTCTATGATTCAGCAAAAGGGAAATAAATAAATAATCAAAGCGGGGGGAATAAAGCACCAACAGTCACCAGGAAGTGTGGGGCTGAAAATAGCAGCCAAGTGTCACCTTGATCCTCTCCAACAAAGACTTTGGCAGCAGTGACGAGCTGCTCAACATCTCTGAGCTATTTTGGAGCCATGGCTTTACACTTTGTGTTGTGGGGAGCCCCCCTGGGCCATTGGCACGGGGAGAACACCAGCTCCAGCCACAGCATTCCAGGGGAGCTCCTGTACTGGTGTGGGGTTGGTTTTATCAGTTTTATGTCGGTATTTGTTCCTTGTATTAAGTTCATTTTTATAAGTTATAATGGTTGGCCCCATGTTCCATCCTCATTGGTTTCATCCCAGCCCCAGTTATGTGTCAGTCAGAAGTTTTCCAGCCCCTGGGCCTTGTCTGTCACTTTGGGGTCTCTCCCAAAAGTCTGGAAAGTTCCAGTGAGGACCCCAAGTGATTGGACAAGACTTCAGCTGTCTCCCCACCCGAGTTATTGATTTGTTACACTGTGTGTCATTTATCCATAGAGCCCTTTGGCCCCTGATTTGTCCCCAGTTAAACCCATCCCTGAGTTCCTCCCCCAATAAAAGGTGTTGCATTTGGGGATTAAAAAAGATTTTTTTCCCTCGCTTTTCCTCCCCGCTGCTCCTGCTGAGGGGTGTCTGCTGGGGCAGATAAATAAATAAATGATGAATAAAGCCAGCAGTTAACCCAGAACAGCCTCCTCTTTTTCCTGCTGTCGTTGCTTCACTCCTTCAAGCAAGACAAGAACTCACAGGGGTGGGTGAGGTTCATCCTGCTCCCAAACCCTTCACTGTGGAGGTGTCAGGGCTGGCCCAGGCAGAGACAGACACCTCAGCAAACTCCCAAACCAGGGATGGGGCTGGAATAAGAGATTTATGTGTGCTTTCTTGTGGATTCAGAGATGGATGGGAGCAGATGGAAAAGGACCATTACATCACCCCCTGGCTGGCACAGACCTTCCCCCAGACCTTGAGCTGCTCCTCAGTGCCCAGCTCAGCCCAAACCACACTGAGACCCAGCTGTGATCCACAGACAGGAGAAGCTGCAGACTGGGAGAGGAGAGCCCCAGCAGGTTTGTTGGAGGAGAGCCCCAGCAGGTTTGTTGACATCCTCTGCCCTTGGAGAAGAGCTGTGGGCACTCCTGGCACTGCCCAGGGAGCTGGGCAAGGCACCAGGGGAGGGAGTGACTCACACTGGCTTTAACACTCACAGATAAGAAATGCACCTAATACATAGAGATGAGTTATTTTATATATATATATTTCATATAGAGTTATTATATATATATTTTTATATAAAATATATAATAATATATATGTATTATATATATTAATATATATATTTATATATAAATTATATAAATTTTATATATTTTTATATAGAGTTATTTTATATATATTTAATATATATATTTTTATAAAGAACTATATTGTATTATATAGTTCTTTAAAAAACCCTCAAAATAATAATTTAAAAAAAAAACCTAATCAAAAGCCCAAACCCCAAATAATGCTTTTTGCACTGTCATAAGCAAGACCCTGAACTCCTCCCTGTGAATGGAGAGCTCAGTGCTCCTGCTGGCAGGAGGGAGGGAGATGGAATCACACCATTCAAATCTCTAATGCTTTGTTTCAGTCAAACAACTCCATTAAATCCAGGGAGTTTGCTCCTGCAAGGACAGCAGGATCTCTGCCCAGAGCTCTGTCACCCTCAAGAAGACTCCAGAGCAGCACAACACAACAAACACCATTTAAAACTGACACAATTCCAGGTGGTTAGGACTGAAAATGGTTGAAAGGATATTGGCAAACACGCTGAATTTCCTAATGACCCTCAAAAAAAGTGAGCCTGGAATGGCCACCGAAACATGTGGTTGTGTTTAAGTTTATATGCCCAAACTTGCTTAAATACAAAAAAATACTGTCTGATTCATCCCTGCATCCAGTATCCAACCATTTGAATTCTGTCCCGTTATGCAGTCAGCACAATATTATAATTAAAGCATTATTTATGGTTTCACTAAGTTTTTAAAGGTTTATTTTTTTTTTTCTGTTGAGTCACTGTCCCTGAAGGGATTTAAAAGATGTGTAGACATGGTTTAGTGGTGGTCTTGGCAGTGAGGGAAACTTTTGGACTTGAAGTTCTTAAAGGTGTTTTCAACTTAAATGAATTCTGTGATTGCTGTGCTCTCTCCTTGGTGTTCCTGTGCCTGGTTGGTGCCCAAAATTCCCATCCTGGGGGCAGTGAAATCTCTGCAAAGCCATTCCAAAAGCAAGATCTCCTGCTAACCTGTCCTGTAACAGACTTCACCTTGAGAGAAAAGTGCTGGATGTTCTGAAATCCAGAGCCTGAGGCAGGAAAACAAAACCCCCAAGGGTAAGATCCTCAGAGAACACACAAATTGCAAAGCTCTGAGGCTGTGGCAGCTGAACCAGCAGCTGTGGCACAGGGGTTTTGGGAGAGGAAAAAGGATGCTGAGGTGCTGCAGAGCTGGGAAAATGAATGGGAAATGGGAAAGGGGAAATGGGAAAGGGAAATGGGAAAGGTGAAAGGTGAAAGGGAATGAACAACCCAAGGTTGTCCCCAGGGCAGGAATGATCCCCCACTGGAGTCCTGCTGACCTGGACAGGCACCTCAGGCCTCCCTTGAGTCTTTCTTTTAAGCAGATGAGATGAATAAATAGCTTCTCTCTACAAGATGTAAGGGCTGAGGACAAACCCAACAGCAGCACGAGCACATCTGGGAGCTCGTGTTCCCAGAAATCAGGAGGGAACACTCCAGAAAATCTTTTTTTCCAAGGCCAGGCTCTTCCACTGACCCACATCTTGCTTTGAGTTATTTTTCCTATCCAACCCCCTGATCCACTGACTGTCTTTTTTTGTTCTGGCTAAAAATAAGTCAAACATTTCCATTTGTGTGCCTAAATAACCCATCCCTTTAAACTTTTGCCTTCTGAGATTATAGTTCAAAACTCCCTTTTAATTTTTTTTCCCCCTCCCATTCCCAGCTCTCTGTTCCCTCACACTTGTGGCCTCTTCTTTCTAACTGAGCTCAGATTAATTAACCAGCCATAGATGTTTCTTTATTAGTGCTAAACCCCTTTTTTCTCCACAAATTAAAACCAAGCTGATAGATCTTTTCTTCTGGGTGGTGGTTGCAAAAAATAGTGCTCGATCTGCGTGGTGGATGGTAGGAACTTTAATACCCATTTAATGAATTGTTTTCGTGTCAGGCTGAGCAATGGTCAGGGTTTTTCCTTTGTGAGGTTGTTATTAATGAATGTGAAGGACTAAGAAGCTGCCAGTGGAATCAGATGTGAACTGCACCAGTTCCAGTGTACAAGGTTATAAAAATCAACCAAAATCCCCCAGAACAAGAGGCTTTGCTGCAGAGAGCACAGACATACAGCACCAGGCTCACAAGTGAGTTTTTACAGATCACAAGTGACAAGCCCTGGTGTCAGACCCATCATCTGTTTCAGCCCCTTGGTGACTCCACAATGGTGACAGGACTCGGGACTGGAAATGCACAGCCAGGAACTGGCTGCCTGCCCACAAAAAATCCCTGTTGGCTCCTTCTCCTGGCATTCATGAGGCTATTGAAGCATTTCCCACTCTCTGCTTACAGTGTCCTGATAATTAGATGCCCTGGGACAGTTGGAGGAGCTCTCTGCATCCTGCAGCTCCCACATCAGCATCCTCAGTGTGCTCTGCAGGCACATGGAGCCCACAAATACCCCTGGCAGATTTAGCAGAAGAGGACAAAATTTCTCAGCAAAGCTTCAGCTGGAAATCACGAGCTCACACTGAATTCTGTAACTCAGAGAGAGATTGATTTGGGTAAAAGAATATAAAAAATGTGTGTGGAGGACATACAGCTCCCCTAAAATCCCAGAGCTCTGTCCCAGCATTTTGCAGCACCAATGCTCTTTCTGGACCTCCAGACTGGCACAACAACTTGCTGAGTCAGGTGTTAATGCTTCAGGCTTGACTCACACACAGTTTTAATCAAGTAACCTGCTCTCTGGAGCTCACAGAGAGCTCGTTTAGAGAATAACATCAACAGCAAATTTGTCATCTTCAGAGGGGGCTGGAAGTTTTTCCTCCCACTTCAACATCTCCCATCTTTTGATGAGATTCCCTTATCCCTCACAGAGCTCATCAGGGTTTGCCTCTCCAAACCCTAAAGGATGTTTCTAGCCCAGGGAGCTCCTGCTGCCCTTTTCCCAGGGCTGGGAGTGTGCCCTGGGCAATGACAGCACTGCTCTGTCACCACAAAAGCATTATTTGGGCTTTGGGCATTTGATTAGGTTGCGTTTTTTTAGTTTTGAGTTTTTTTTTTTTTTTTTTAAGAAATAATTACAGTAAAATAACTAATTTCTATGTATTAGGTGCATTTCTTATCTGTGAGCCTTAAAGCCAATGTCCCTGGTGTGTGAGTGCTGCCAGAGCCCTCAGAAGGACTGGAAGAGGCAGGACACTCCTCCAACTCACTGCTGGTGTCATCCCTCTTGGTTAGAGCCAAGTTATTTCTGGTTTGGATGGGGAGCACCCCCAAAGCCCCACTGTTGAGTCTCTACCTGTGGCACCACCCGAGGAGGGGCTCCAGCAGCACTTGGGGACAGGTCTGTAACACCTGCAGGATAAACCCCTTGGAGGATAAACCCCCTGGAGGACTCCACAGAGCTTCAGAACCGAGCCCAGCTGAGGCTGGGGCTGCCCTGGATCCCTGGAAAGGATCCACCAGCTTGGATGGGGCTTGGAGCAGCCTGGGATAGTCTGAGCTGTCCCTGCCCGTGGCAGGGGTGGAACTAAATGATCTTTGAGATTCCTTCCAAGCCAAATCAGTCTGTGATTCTGTTATTCTCTAATGCTAAGCAAAGATAACTGGTGCCTGTGAAACCCCCCAAGAGGCTCTGCTGTTTGCTCTGCTGCTGTCCCTCCACTGCCCAAACACATTTGCAGAACAAGCACAGTCCGTGGAGAAGTTGCAGAGGGGAAGGAGAGAAGAGAGCCAGGGAAAAGACAAACCGGAGCAGTTGGAAATACTTAAAGTCACAGATTCTGGAAAGAAAAGAAAAAATACCTGCCTCCTCCTCCTCAGGATCCCATCCTTCAGTAGGAAAAACCCCAAGACCTCTTAAATGCTACTGCAGGAGACAAAGGAGGAATGAATAAGAGCTGATAATCCTCCCGAACCCTCACTGTGCTTTCAGCTCATGTCTACACAACACTGGGATCATCTATCACTTTCCAAAAATACTGCTCATTTCCTGTATTTCTGTAATTCTATCCCCTGGCATCAAACACTACCTTATGTCTTTGTTTCCTCACCTCAGATGGATGCACCTCCTTCTGATAACAATGGCAAATCTCTAACAAAGCCCCCCCAGCCCCCGAGTTCAACTGCTACTGAATCTCTCTATCTCTGCTATAGCACAGGACTGCTTTGAGTGAGTCATTCCAATGATTTAAAGTCTTACACGTTCCTGAAAAATTTAAAATGTGATGTGGGAAGAGAAACAAAACCCCACTGCACCCAGGGGCAGAAAACAACTCAACTCCCTGACACTCTGCACCCCTCCTACAGTGTCATTTTTCCTTCTGAGTGTGCAGCGGCCCCTGTGAACCCTCTCCTGTGGGCTGTCTCCTTCCCCCAGCCCTTTCCCACCTCTGCAGTCCTTGCTGTGGTGCTGAAGTTGCTGCCAATTTGTACTGGCCTGCTCTGCACTGAGCAGCAGATGCTCCATGACTCATGCAGTGCTTGCAGACACAAGTTATCCATAACAGCGCCCTAATTAACAATAGCAAATGTCAGCTCTCCCATTCAAACGTGGACATGTTCGTGTGTTATGGCCACGCTGGTTTAGGAAGCAGTTTCTACTCCTTTCAAGGACAGGTTGGATGGGACCTGGAGCAACCTGGTTTAGTGGAAGGTGTGGAGGGGATGGGATGAGACCCCTTCCAACCCCACCCATTCTGGGATTCTATGACAAAAATATAAAGGGAAAGTAAGAGATGCTGATTTTTTACCTATGGTATGAATGATTTTTTTGAATTTTAAATGTCAGAAAGAGCCAGACATTCAGAAGAGCTGGGCAGCAACCTGGCCTTGAAAAAAGAGAAGGAAAAAATAATGAATGTCTTTGCAGTGCTAAGAGCTAAATTCACACACAGACACACACACATAAGCAAACAGAGTCCAGCTCTGAGATACGGTCTGGGTCAAACTCTACTAGGCTGTGGCACACTTCCTGAATGGAATTTTAAGTACTCACAAGCAGAGGTTTGGCACTTCACTCCAAAGCTTTACCTGCCACTGAAACGACAGGGAATTCGGGATTACACACAGAACCCCGGCAGGAAGGAGGAACGGCAGCGGTGCCAAGGCGGGAGCTGCCCCCTGCCGGGCACAGCCAGCCCCGCGAGCCCAGCTCACCTTTTCCTTTTCCTTTTCCTTTTCCTTTTCCTTTTCCTTTTCCTTTTCCTTTTCCTTTTCCTTTCCTTTCCTTCCCTCTCCCTCTCCCAGCAGGGCAGGTTCTCATGATTTCTGGATGCTGGAAGGCCGTGACCCATGATCCTGTGGCTCTCTGATCAGTATAAATCATGTTTTATTCCCTGCCATGCTGTCTGCAGGAGCCTGCTGTCCTGAGGCTGTCAAGAATCTAGAGCTTGGTAGAGACAGACCTGGAAGAAAAGCCAAAATCAGAGTCTCTAAAGCCTTGAAGGGGCTTTACAAACCTTCAGCAAACAGGTCAGGAAAGTGATAGAGAACAAGAGAATCACAGGCTAATTTGGGTTGGAAGGGACCTTAAACTCATCTCATTCCACCCCCTGCCATGGGCAGAGACAGCTCCCACTGTCCCAGGCTGCTCCAAGCCCCGTCCAGCCTGGCCTTGGACACTTCCAGGGATCCAGGGGCAGCCACAGCTGCTCTGGGCACCCTGTGCCAGGGCCTGCCCACCCTCCCAGGGAACAATTCCTGCCCAATCTCCCATCCAGCCCTGCCCTCTGGCAGTGGGAAGCCATTCCCTGTGTCCTGTCCCTCCAGACTCCTGTCCAAAGTGTCTCTCCAGCTCTCATGGAGTCCCTTTAGGCCCTGGCAGGGGCTCTGAGCTCTCCCTGGAGCCTTCTCTTCTTAGGGCTGAACACCCCCAGCTCTCCCAGCCAGGCTCCAGAGCAGAGGGGCTCCAGTCCTCCTGACACAAAAGAAAAAAACAAACCAAAACAAACCCCATAACAGAAACAACCCCCTGGAATTTAGCTCAATAAACAGGCCGAGTAAAGAAGTTCATAGAAAGATTTATTGCTGTGTTTGGCTGTGTGCAGGACTAGCAGGAGACTCCCAGCTCAGTCCAGCAGCTCGTCCCTCACCAGCACAGGGAAGGCCCGGCCCCCCTGGCAGAGCTGGGTGTGGATGGCCCGGAGCAGCCCCGCTGAGCCCTGCAGGGATGGCCCTGCAGCCTCCAGGACAGGCAGCAGCTCTGCCATCAGCACCTGGGCACGAGCAAAGGAGACACTGTCACCAGAGCCAGCAGCACTCCATGTATTCCTTGAAGTGGCTGTGTAACAAGTGAAATCTAATCAGAGCAGGATGAGTAATAACGGGCTAATTGATTGATGGATAGTTTCTTTTGTCGGATTTAATAAAGGCAGAGCGGTTCATTTTCTGCTCATGAGCTGCTTCAGCAGCCAGGCAGCATTTCCAGAGCACTGAGACAAGTGGAACTGCTGCTGGCCTGCTTCAGGAAGGCAGAACACTGGGAGGAGATCAGCACCCTGCAAGGAACTGAGGCTGGTGTCGGTCCAGGAGCTCTGCAGGCACAGTGAAGTGCTCACCACCCGAGGGTAAAGCTCAGCCCTTCACTCAGGTGTTCCCATCACCTCCCAGTTGTGCCAGACGTGTAAGAGGTGGCCAACTCCAGCCCAGACAGGCTACAGGGGCTGCTCAAACTGTCCCACATTCCCTGGCCTGGCTGCTGGCCCCTTAAGCCCATGTTGGGATCTCAGCCCTCGCTGTCAAACAACCCAATCAGCTCTGGGGTTAGGGCTGACTGACAACTCAGGCACAGGTCACTTCAATCACTGACAAAAACTGGTCTTTGGTCCCCCACTCTTGAATTAATGCTCAGACAGAAATTTTGCCTGGGGTTTTTATATTTTTTTTCTTTTTTCATCTGGTGTGAGGTTATGAAGTCTGAGCAGCCTGCACACCAAAACCCACCCAGGCTGCTGCACCCTCTGCCTGCCCAGGAGAGAGGACAACTGCAGGAGTGAGCCTCCTCCCCAAAGGCTGCCAGAGCTCCAGGTGTGTTTGGACAACACCCTCAGGCACAGTATGGGATTCTTGGGCTGTCTGTTGGACTTGTGATCCTTGTGGGTCTCTTCCAAATCAAGTTATTCTGTAATTTCCTGATTGTTCCCTGGTGGATACAGAGGAAGGCTCAAACAGAACAGAGCACAGGGTATCTACAGGAGGATCCCTCTCCTGCTCTGCACAAGTCTCTGCTCAGGGACAGGGGAGCAGGACACAGCTGCTCCTCTCTGGGAAGTCTCTGTCTACAGACAGGAAAGCCACCTAAGGGGAAAGCTGGCACATGAAGGAGTGCTGCACTGCTCCACTTCCACCCACCTGCTCTGCCCCTGAGACCTAAGAACAAACAGATCTTCACCATCAGAGACAGGCTAAGAGCTACCAGGAATTTCTATGATGTTTGGCATTCCTCCATGGAAAGGCAGTGGATAGGCTTGGCCCAGAAATAGGCACATCCTTTTCTGGGGTATTTATCTTGTTCTGTGTCCACTGACTTCACCTGTCCCAGGAATTTCACTTATCCTGCACGCTCTGCACCCTCAGGGCTCACCTGGCACAAAGCATCCATCTGGGTACATGTGCAGAAGAAACTGAGGCAGCCAACAGGAATCAGCCTTTGGTCACCACTTCATTTTAGGCAGATAAAAAGCCTCCAAACCCTTCATAATCCATAATTCAGGATGATGATGCTGAAATCCCATTTGAAGTCAGGTAACAATCTGTCTTCAGCCACAGGGCTGCAGGCAGTTATTTAATAATGCCTCTCTGGCTTACAAAAAAATGACTTTTCCAAATCCTCTATCATTCAGGTCAATAGGTCAAAGGAGCAGATATGATTTCACAGATCTTCTCTGCCCTTTCCTGCTGGCTGAGAAGAACAAGTAATCCTTGTGTGGAAAACTCTCTGCTCAGGCTGCTGAAGAAGCTGACACCTCCTACCCTGTTCTCACAGTCTCAGAATGCCAAAAGCAAGAATAGCAGCACACTGGCTTGAGATTTAAAAGGAAAGCAACAGAGAACAGAGGAGTTCTCCTGTTACAAGTCCCACAGGAAGGAATGAGGGAGTGGGTGCCCTAATAGGGCTGTAAAGGTCTGACAAAAGGGGCATTACCAACAACATCCTCCACTGCCAAATTCTCTCAGAACAGGTAAATAAAATCTTAGCAGGAGAGGATCAGGCATGTAAGGACCTCTGCTCTGGCCCTAACAACAACAAGTCCCACTCTCCAACAAAGAGAACAAGGCATAAGCACAGAAACTTCACTGGGGGAACTTGCTATGCTGCTGCTGCCCATCAACACCTCGTACAGCAGCTGCTGGTCCACAATTGTTCTTCTCTTTCCCTGCTCCAGGAGCACTGACCCTTCTCCAGACTCACCTTTTGTAAGGCAATCTCTTGGTGCAGCATTGACACTTGCAGCTTCAAGGCAAAGAGGTCCCTCAGCTCCTGCAGACTGGAGTAATGGAGGAGAGGCAGAGCCAGCATGTCTGCAGTGTCACCCGTGTGTCCCCTGGCAGGGGGACAGGCTGGAGAGCAGCTCCCCACGTCCCCAGTGCAGTCTGGGCGCAGCCTCAGCTGGGACTCCAGGGCTGACAGGGTACAGGAAACAGCAGGGGACAAAAACATACAAGTTAAATCTGTACTTGCAGACTTCATGATCTACTTACTGTTCCCAGAAACTAATGACTGGAGACACTGTATTGATCAGGGTAAGTGCCTCACACATGGCACAATCAGGACACTCTAAGCTGTGGCCTGCACTGTCCCCTCCCCAGCCCCAAGTCTCTCCTGAACACAGGAGAGGGGTGGCACAGATTTGTTTGCCACCAGAGGATTAAGTGCTCCATTACCATAATCAGGGGAAAAAGAACCTTGGTCCAGCATCCTGCACACAGATAGATGGCAAAGGGCCACGTTCACACTGATCACAAACACAGGGACTGTCTCACCTTCTCGCAGCTGCTGCAGCCTCTGCAGGCACTGGGACACTGTGGTCTGCAAACCCTCCAAAGTCAGAAGGCTTTCATACTCTCCCTGCAGAGTGGGAGGGTCTACAAGAGAAGCAGAGAAAAGGTGTGAGCGCTGGAACTCTCCTCCTCAAACAGTTTCCAGAGTGGCCTTGGGTTCACCAGCATTCATTTCAGGCAGAGAATGTTCCTGTCCCTCATGTCCAGCACACACCAAGAACACAAAACACACGGAACTGGAGCCCAAATCATCCTTAGTCCACCTTCAACCCTCCCAAATCCCCTTTTTCCCTCCTTACCTGCAGGCTCAGCTTCCACACACTGCCTCAGACGGGAGGGGACATCCTGGAGGCCCCTTAATTCCTCCTCTATCTCTGCAGGACTGGGGGTCAGCTTTGGGGAGCAAAACTCAAAGAGCAGCAGCTTAAGGAAGGTTCCACAGCACCAGCTCTGTGCAGCACCCCAAGGCCCAAGCCAGCCCAGCTGGGATCAGGGCAGAGGGGACCAGCCTGGGGAGTGGCACTGCAGGGGGAAGGTGAAAAACCCCACTGCCTAGAGACCCAGGTGGAACTGCTGTTTTTGGAGGCATAGCTCTCTCCAGCTGGGAGCTCACTGCAGAGTAAGTGCCCCCTGTGCCTGCTAGGAAAGGATACAGTCAGCTGGATCCTCTCCATAAAACGGCTCCTGGCAGCTGCTGCATCTGCACTCGTTGGGCACTGACGGCATCTCTCCCATGCCCTGAAATTCCAAAGGGGCAGGAGGTGGGAGTTTTGCTCCTTTGTACCAGGCAGTGCTCACACTGAGCTGTGACACACCAGTGGGGCACATCAGTGCTTGAATTACAAGTGTTTCTCTTCCCCCTCTCTCTCACACGTTATTTATCAGCCACTCCCATGGCTGCTGTCAGATCAAGGACACCCTGCAGAAAGCATCAGACACTGCAAAACTCCTGTTACTCTCTCTTCTTGTTTTGAGGGGAAGGATCAGAAGACAGACAGCACATTTCCATAAGCAGAAGGTAAACCTGCAGCACATCTATTTTATTGTCTGGCCTGTGTTTATACCCCATAGGAAACAACAATTTTTCCCTTCCTTTCTTAGGAGTAAATAATTTGCATTTCTGTACATTTATTCTGTTAGTAGAGGTGTACAAAAAAAAAAAAAAAAAAAAAAAAGGCAGGCAGGACAAACTCTCACCCAAACTACTTCATATTCCAAACCTTCTCAAGATTCTTCAATAAAATTTTTTGCAGGGGACAAATAAAGTGGTATGTTTGGCAAGCAGGATGACAGCAGCATGTCAGGGATGGAAGACAGAGGTTTAAGGACATGAGGAAGCTGGCCAGGACTTCACACTACAGTCCACCAATTTTTTAGATAAAGCATTGCACAAATAACAGCACTACCAGAGAGATGCATTTCACTCACAGTGTTCAACACCCTCATGGATGAACAGTCCCATAATATCCTTTCCTTAAGGACTGTCTCCCAAAACCTGCTGCAGCAAGTGAGAGCCATCAGGAGAGAGCTTAAAATAGTTCTGCAGTGCCTGACTAACTCGAGTGTGCATGTGTCTTCTCTTTAGCCTAATGGGTCTTTTAAATCATGTTAGAATCTGCAGATTTCAGAAATACATTATGCAAAGAAGTGGCAAAGTTAATGGAACAGGAAAGAACAGAAGTTCCCAGGAAAGATGCAAACCCCCTACAAGGATCTTGAGTGCAAAGGTTATTCTCAATCTGTTACTGAGTCGAAAGCAATTGTGAGAAGTATAAAATTACACCAAAGTGATTAGAATGCTGAAAGGCTCATTTTAGAAGTGAAAATTAAGGGTATAAAGTCTTTACAACTTGCAGAAGGGGCAACTAACACACTGGTGTCTGATAAATGACAGTTTCCAAGAAGAGGAGGAATTTTTGAGGGCAGCACAGGGGGCTGTAGTTAGATTTAAGAAAGAGTTTATACTTACTATCTGAACAAAGCACATAATGAGCAATCTGCTCAAGTATGGCAAGATTTCTCTGAGGAAATGTGGGAAACCCTTCCAGAAGCCTGGAGAAGGGACTAGAGCACACAGACCCCAACCACCAGTGCAGTAACACTGGAGCTGGCTCTGTAAGAGTTCAGCAGCAGGAACCAGCCTCAAACACACACAGCTGTGGTGCTGCAAAGGCAGGGCAGGGATGGTTTGGGAAACTCTTCTGGATAGTGTGTACAGACATCCATCCCACAGGGTGTCTGTCCTGCCTTCTACAGGTGTGTGGCATCCCTCTGGGAGCCCTGGAAAGTCACAGACCTCAGTAGAGAGGCCTGGGACACGAGAAAGAGGGTCTGGGGTCTGTCCAGGGGGGTTTGGGGTCTGTGCAGGAGGGTCTGGGGTCTGTCCAGGAGGGTCTGGGGTCTGTGCAGGGGGGTCTGGGGTCTGTCCAGGGGGTTTGGGGTCTGTGCAGGGGGTCTGGGGTCTGTGCAGGGGGTCTGGGGTCTGTGCAGGAGGGTCTGGGGTCTGTGCAGGGGGTTTGGGGTCTGTCCAGGGGGGTCTGTGCAGGGGGGTCTGGGGTCTGTGCAGGGGGTTTGGGGTCTGTGCAGGAGGGTCTGGGGTCTGTTCAGGGGGTCTGGGGTCTGTGCAGGGGGGTCTGGGGTCTGTGCAGGGGGTTTGGGGTCTATCCAGGAGGGTCTGGGGTCTGTGCAGGGGATTTTGCCTGGCACAGAGCCCAGGAAGAAACAGGCTTTGATTTTAGTCCATGTGAAAAAGTTCTAACACAGAGAAGAATTGCAAGTCACAAATGTGTGACAGATAGCAGTGTGGTTAATCACCAGGTAGAAGATCTTGTAGTTTTGGGATTTTTAGAATGTAGATGCAAGGGGACAATCCAGACTGGCCTTACCTGGAGTTCCTGGAATAGGCTTTCCTGTAGGGAAGGGGGAGCCTCAGCTGGGATCTGTAAAATAGGAGAAGGATCAATCCTGGCAGCTGGAAGGCAATTAACTGAGCCTTGCCTTCCAACAGGGAAAATGGTGTCTTGTCAAAATCTGAAATGAATTTAGCTGCAAATGGGAGATGTCAGCAACTCTGGAGAATGGATCCACCACTGCCTTCACTGTGTCCTCAAGGAAGGAGGATTAGGCTGCTCACTGGACTCTGCAGCACCACGGAGCTGAGCTGGGAGTGCTCCTCCATCCTGCCACCAACCAGGGGCTCCTCCAGGGTGGGCAGCTGGGAGCAAAGCCACAGCACAGCAGAGAAAAACACAGAAACAACACCCTCAGGGAGGTTCCCCACCTCAGCAGGACAAGGCAGCTTTGCTCAGCACCACATCACAAAGAAACAGGGAAGGGACATTCCACCTTCCACTGGGAATACAATTCTTAACCCTGAAGCAGAATAATCCCTTAAATTGTTATTACAGAACCAGGAGGGTTGGCAGCTGTTAGTGACAGGCAGAGCAGGAATGCAAGGCCACAGTTGGGAATTAAAGTAAATGTTTGAATCCAGGGCCCTGTTCCCACTAAAGTGTTTTGTGGCCCCTCCAATGCCAGTGAAAAGGGTCATTTCCTCCCTGCACAAACACAAGAATTAAGTTGTGGCAGCAGAGAGAAATATTCCTCAAAACTTTTCCAGGGACATCAGATTGAGCTTCAGTATTTTGCTGAAGTGAAAGAGGAAAGAAATTACTTAAACAAGAGAGACTGGCATGAATGCAAAGCCAATCTTCCAAATATAATTTTGCCACTTTTCCACAGAAAATCTCAGTAAGATTCCCTTCATAATCCTTCCTACACCAAAGCCTTGAAACAACTGCCCTCTAGTGAGTCCTGATTTGTGTAGTGACATGGGCAGCATGTTACAGGTTAACAGGGACAGAATTAAACCCAGATCACTCCAAACAGCACTGGGGACATGCTTTAGAGAGAGAAAAAAAAAATAATTCATGCATTATGTATTATCACTGTGTAAAAAACCAGAATAAATAAAAAAATCAATATGCTATAATAGAGAGCACACTCAGAGGAAAGCTAAGGCTCAAGAAAGCTCTGCAGAGAGAGACAGCTTTCCAAAACACTCACAGGGGACTATGAAACATCAAAAGTCTTAATTGAAAGGCTTTCAAAGTCACAGCCACCCAAGAATAAGCCCTGAAAATGAAAACACTTACTCAATCACGATAAAAGCTTTTAAACTGTATAGGATCCTTCCTCTTGAGAGCAATGTGAGGAGGATGAAGCCAGGCTAGGACCCCCAGAGCAGCAGGATCTGTAGATGTGTGTGTGGAGCAGAGCAGGAGAGGTGCCCCCCTCCCACACTTACCCCTTTTCCTGCAGGGTGCCTGTCCCTGCTGAGCTGCTCCTTCCCCAGGCACCTGCAGTGTCCACCTTTCTGCTGGGCTCTGCCAGGAAACCACAACTTTTCTTCCCTGCACCGAGTAAGTCCTTGCCAGCAGCTCTGGAATTCTTTCCCTCAGCTGAATCCCCTCCAGAAAAGCTTTGCTGCTCATTTGGGGCAGATTCAGACAAGGCAGGTGTCCCCTGGGGTTCAGCTGCAGCACAGACCTCTCTGGCACTGGCACCAGCTGCTGCCTTGTGAGTCCTTCCTTGTTTGGAAGTCATTCCTTTGGAGGAAATCTTCCCAGCTGTGCTGGGGCCTTGAGAAACACATCTGGCTGGCGCCTTCCTTTGCAGTTTCTTCACCTCTGGGTCAGTCCTGTAAGGGGCTCTTAACTGGTATGGAGAGGGCTTCTTCACCAACAAAGGCTTTTTGCTTCCAGCTCTCACCTTCCTGCACTCAGGGACATCCTCAGCAGGTACAGGCACCTGCTGCTCTTCAGCTTTCTTGGGAGCATCTGCCTCACCTGCCCATTTTTGTCCTGCAGCTCCCTGAGCCTCTAATGGAGTTTTCAGGATGCTTTTCCTGACTCTCAGTGCCTTCTCTAAGGCCCTGTTCAGCAGCTCCAGCTCCTCCAGCTCCTTGGGTGAGGGCCTGTCTTCTGCAAGAAGAGAACAGAAGGCTCAAACCTGGACGTTCCCCATTTGACTCCCCAATAACTCGCTCTTCCAGGTGGCACAGAAGGAAACGAAGCCTAATGAACAGTGCAGAGGGTTTTGTTTTAGCTGTGGGAACAGCCATAGAGGATGCAGGCAGGATTGCCAGGAGATCTGAAGACCCGGGATGGATGAAGCCACAGGTGGACAGTTCTCCCGAGCCACCCTCAACAAGTGACATTGCCACACTTGTGTCAGGCCCGTCACTTCACTGCCAGTCTTGTCTATCGAGGCACCACTCCGAGCTAACCCCGAGGAGGAGGAGAACAGGAGGAAAAAGGCAGAGGGGGCTATTTAGGTGGATGCAGAGCATTGGAATGACTCCTAACACCGCAAACAGCCCGGGAACTGTGTGACATGAGTCCTGAGGGAAGCCCTCACCATGCTCAGTGCTGGAGCTTGGCTGTGGCTGCTCCTCTTCTTCTTCATCCCTGCAGGGAACAAACAGCGACGGGGGCAGGCTTTGCTGCAGCGGGACAAGACCAGCACCCCCGGCCCGGCCCGCGGAGCCTCGGACACGGCTCCGGGACCAGGGCCCCCCAGGCCTCCCTCCGGACCGCCCGGGCCTAAGGAGGGGATCGGGATCGGGGTTCCGGGCGGGTCCCGCACTCACCAGCGCCCCAGCAGCGCCCGGCCCCGCGCCGCCCGCCGCTCCAGCTCCCGCCGCCGCTCCGCGCCCTCGCCCAGCGCCGCCCTCAGCGCCGCCGCCGCCCTGCGAGACCCAGCGGGGTCAGCGCCCCGCGGGACCGGACCCGGCCCGATCCGACCGGGACCTGACCCCCTGCTCCTCCTCACCTCCGGCCACAGCCCGCAGGCAGCATCAGCCCCGCCGCCGCTCCCGCCGGCCCCGGCTCCCCACGGCCCTGCCAGGACCGGCCCCGCCGCTGTTCCCGCGTTCCGCCGTCCCGGCCCCGCGTCCTCCCGGCCCGGCCCCGCCGCTGCTGTCGCCGGCCCCGGTCCGGCCTCGCGTTCCCCACGGCCGCGGCCCCGCCGCTGTTCCCGCGTCTCCCGGCCCTGCCCCGCGGCCCCACAGCCCTGCCAGGACCTGCGGGCGGGGCGTGCCCGCGCTCGGCGAAGGCGGGAGCGGCCTGAGGGGTTCCGGGTGGCGCCGGGGTCGCGGTTCCGCCTCAGCCCGGAGAGTGCCGGGCAGACGGATCCCTGTGCCGGGCAGAGAGGGGTTCCTGTGCTGGGCAGAGAGATCCCTGTGCCGGGCAGAGAGGGGTTCCTGTGCCGGGCAGACGGATCCCTGTGCCGGGCAGAGAGGGGTTCCTGTGCTGGGCAGAGAGGGGTTCCTGTGCCGGGCAGAGAGGGGTTCCTGTGCTGGGCAGAGAGATCCCTGTGCCGGGCAGAGAGGGGTTCCTGTGCCGGGCAGACGGATCCCTGTGCCGGGCAGAGAGGGGTTCCTGTGCTGGGCAGAGAGGGGTTCCTGTGCCGGGCAGAGAGGGGTTCCTGTGCCGGGCAGAGAGATCCCTGTGCCGGGCAGAGAGGGGTTCCTGTGCCGGGCAGAGAGGGGTTCCTGTGCCGGGCAGAGAGATCCCTGTGCCGGGCAGAGAGGGGTTCCTGTGCCGGGCAGAGAGGGGTTCCTGTGCCGGGCAGACGGATCCCTGTGCCGGGCAGAGAGGGGTTCCTGTGCTGGGCAGAGAGGGGTTCCTGTGCCGGGCAGAGAGATCCCTGTGCCGGGCAGACGGATCCCTGTGCCGGGCAGAGAGGGTTCCCTGTGCCGGGCAGAGAGATCCCTGTGCCGGGCAGAGAGGGTTCCCTGTGCCGGGCAGAGAGATCCCTGTGCCGGGCAGAGAGGGGTTCCTGTGCCGGGCAGACGGATCCCTGTGCCGGGCAGAGAGGGGTTCCTGTGCCGGGCAGAGAGATCCCTGTGCCGGGCAGAGCGGTGTCCGTCCTCGCTGTGCCTGCCCGCCGTGGTGGGGACAGGGCCGGGGATCCCCCGCTGGGCCCGGGGAAGCCGCTTTTCCTTCCGCTGCCTTCGGCGCTTCCCTCTCTTTGCTTCCCCCTCAGAGCACCGCGGGCTCGTCCCGCAGCCTGAGGTATCGGCCGCTCCTGGCTGGGGTCAGGACATAAACAGGGTTTGTTCACCTCAGCTTTGGCAGTGGAGCGCCCCGAGAACACAGAGCGGTGAGGGAATGGAGTTCCCCTTGCCCCTCACGGCCCCTCAGAGCCCCTCAGAGCCCCGCACAGCCCCTCATAGCCCCGCACAGCCTCTCATGGCCCCGCAGCTGGGGATGGGAGCGGGACCATCAGCCGGTTCCCCTGCCAGAACCACCCTCAGCTGAGCCCAGCGGACACAGCGCACCGCAAACTGCTGCCCGCCCGTGGTTTGCATCAGCGTGAAAGAGAATTTGTGGTGGTTTTTTTTTTTTTTTTTTTTTTTTTTTTTTTTTTTTTTTTTGTTGGGGAGAGGGTTGGGGTTTTTTGGGGGGGTTTTTTTGGTTTTTTTTTTGGTGGAGAGGGGAATCTGCCCTGCCCCGCGCCCATGGGAGCTGCCGGGTCGGTCCCGCAGGCTCGGAGCAGTGGCTGCAGTTCTCCAGCAGAGCCCGTAGCTGGCACTCGGCACTGCCTGTTCAGGCAGCTGAGGAGCAGGAATTTTCCCTTGCGCGGCAGAATGAAAGTTAACAAAAAGTTACAAAGTAGGAAAGAAGTGGTTCTTTGCCTTCAATGGGTGAATCTTGAGGTTGAGGTGCTGGTGAGTCTCTGCAGAAACTTTTTAAAAGAGAAGTTGAAAATTCCAGGTGATTTATCGACACACGACTTTAAAACCCCTTATAAACCATTACAAAATATCAGAAAAATCATCACGCTTTGTGAGTTTCCATATTCACGAACTTAACATTCCTCCAGTTGTAATTGGCACTTTTTGGCACAGAGAATGATTTCTCTCTCCATAGACTTTGGAACTGAATCTGGCAAAAAGGCTGGTCCCTTCCTGCCCTGAATCTTGTAAAGAAGTGTGAGTTCAGTGTCAAAACACTGACAGTGAAAAGTTATGTTTCTGAGGCACGAACCAAGGCAGAGCCCAGATGGATATTCCTGGTCCCAGCAGGGCTGACGGGGATATCTGACACTCAGAAAATATTTTCATCACCAAAGTCCCCAGCTGCAATGCTGTGAGATTCTGGGAAGCACAGCAGCAGGACAAGAAGGGCTCATTTTCAGACAGCTCCTTTTCTATAATCATGAAATATCCTGGATCAGAAGGGACACACAAAGTTCATGAGTCCAACACCAACACAACAACAATCCCACCCTGGGCATCCCTGGGAGCATTGTCCAAACACTCCTGGAGCTCTGGGGCTGTGCCCATTCCCTGGGGAGCCTGGGCAGTGCCTGAACCCTCTGGGGGAAGGACCTTTTCCTGAGATCCAACCTAAACCTCTCCCAGTCCAGCTCCAACCATTCCCTCATGTCTGTCCCTGGTCACAGAGCAGAGATCAGAGCCCTCAGGGTGAAGCTGCAGCCCCAGAGAGCTCTGCCCTCAGTCTGCCCTCAGTCTCCTCCAGGCTGAACAAACCGAGTGCCCTCAGCCCCTCCTCACACAGCTCTGCTTCCCTCGAGAGCCTTCACCATCCTCCTGTCCCTCCTTTGCTCTTCAGTAACTTCAGATCCTTCTGATCCTGCAGAGCCCAAAGCTGTGCCCGAGGAAAAAGTTACAGAGGAAACTGAGCAGAGGAAAAAGTTGCTTCAATTCTCCTCTATGCTTTGAGGCAAGGAGTGAGTAGGAGCCATCAGAGGTGCAGTGTGCTAACCAGCAGCTATGGCTTTTATAAATCAGTTTTTTAAGACAGGCCAGCCATGGAGAACATCTTCCATATCCTCCTAATTCCCCCAGGCAGTTTGGTCATGTCTAACACTCTGGAGGACCACAGCAACTTGGAAGAGGTTTTGTTCCCATCATAATAAATCAGTTACTTAATTCCAGAAGGCATCGCAGGATCTGCATCACATCCCTCTGTACAAACACAAGAGGAATTCCCTGTGAATTGGGTTTTTATCTTGATTAGGGCTGAACCCAATTTTGGCCTGGATGAGGGAACAGCTCCGGTCCAGCTCCTGTAAGGTGAGGTCGGTGTGTTCCTGCAGGCTGGGACTGGCCAGGAGATGGAGCCCTGAACTCCCGGAGCCTCCAGCATCTCCTGCTGTCCCAGGGGGACTGTGAGAGTGACACCTCTCCTCAGACACCTGCATGCTCTTGGCATTTAAGTATTAAAAACATCCAAAAAAAGCTCAGGCTGCTGTAATCCAGGGAAATCACCTTAGGCATGAAGCCTGCTGGAGCAGCACTACTGACACGGCTCCTTTTGCATCCAGTCTCTGTGGTTTGGCAGTGCTAAAAATGATCCCCAAAGCCCAAGGATCCCTTTGGACAGGAGGTGAATCAAGTGTGTGCCCCTCCTGAGCCTCTGCCTTTGTACAGGCAATAGAATTCCCCCCAACAGACAGGAAAGTTTTAATGCAGGCACTTTGCTGTTCAGCTGCACCTTGCTGGAAAGAAGGACAGATGACTATCTACGTGTTGGCTTAGAGTAAAGATTTAGGTGAGGCAAGGGCTGCTGCCATCACAAAATCAGGAAGGTTTTACCTTGCCCATTCCAGCTGCAGTGAGCACTGAGTAAACCATGGATAAAACCATGGCAGAGACATTGGGGCGAGGTGATAATTGGCAGGTGGAGAGCAGAAACTCCCTGACAGAGATAAAACCACTCCTGTGCTGATGCTCGGGGCTCTGATGTGCCGACACTGGACATTCCAGCCCAGCTGCTCCCACTCCCCTCTCCTACTCCCCTCCACACCTCTGTGATGGGCTCCTGCTGCCTGTCCTGTTCAGGAGCCTTGCAACAGGGCAGCTGCTGGGTAAATCAGTCCCTGCCCTCTCTTGTGGGTGTTTGGGTTTCCAGTGGATCCGACAAAGCCAATTGAGGAAAAAGTCCTGGGTGTGTGTGTCTGACTCTTCACTGAGAGCAGCTTGTGATGGAATGGGTAAATGCAGCAAAGAGCCCTGTTTTGTTCATGTAGCAGCAGGCCCTGCACCAGTACAGACCTGGCATAGGAGACATTCATGCCAGGACCTGGATTTTAAGCTAACAGAGTCTCAGCTGTGTTTCTGATTCATGACATTGCTGGCTGGGGAAGTGCTGGGTACCTCAACCTGGCCCACATGCCAAGTAACATTTCACCTGGTGCAAAGATTTAGTTACAAAAGACAGATTAAATTAAAAAAATTAAAAATTAAAAAAATTAAAATTTGTGAAAGTCGAAAAGTGTGGAAAACCATGCGGTGCAAAGGCACGAGAGAGGAGTGAGCTGGCAGTAACTGTACAGATAAATCTGCTTCAGTGCTAAAGGAAAAGGAGCAAAGACTGAGACAGAAAAACCTCTGGATACTCCTGGATCCATGTGGAGAGAGCCACAATCAGTGTCCACAGGGCCCTGCTGGGAGCAGCAGAAGGACAATAAGCCATGGCTTTATTGATTGCTTCTCCTCCCTGTCTTTTATTATTTTCCCTGTTTAGTCACTAATTAGGAGTTAGTGGGAAGGGAATTGCCAGGTCTGACTCTGGGGTGTGGTGACTGATGCTAGAAGAGATTGCAGGAATATATTTAGATTTTACTAAAGCACTTGACACTGTGTCTCAGTCTTCTGCACAAAACTGATTAAGTAAAATTACACGTGAAAGCTGATGATGGAGAAGACTGCATCAGGTGGAGGAAGGGATCTAAATTTCTGCAGACATCACTGCCAGATTAAACTCTGATTAATCAATGCAGATTAACATCATCTTTATCTTTGCTGCTGGTCTCAGACAAGACCCTTCAGCTCCAGGCCATCACATCATCTATTGCTCAGGTAAGAACATTTGATGAGCTCCATCCTGTTCCCTCTGGGCAGCAATCAAGCTCAGAATTAAGCTTGTTTTTCTTTATTCCGTTTCATCTTCCTCTTCTAGAATTCAAAAATTACTGCAGGTCTTCATGGGCTGGAAACCTTTTTTTCATTACCCCTGGACTCGATTTAAGACCCAATTGGAGTTTTTGAGGACAGTTAAAATTCACTCACAAATTCAGCTGCCCATTTGGCATCTCTCTGAGGGCATTCAGTGAAACAGAGTAAAAGTCTTTCATATCTTTCAAAAGTCTTTCACACTCAGTTTCTAACTCATATGTCTGCTCATCCTTTCCTTCACTGGTGATATTTGTACTAAAATCACCTTCCACTTCTCATCCTTGAAGAAACTGTCAGTGCTATCAGACAGGTCCAGCTATCAGATTTTTTCAGGAAAAAAAAAAATTAAAAAAAAAAATCATCCCCATCTGCTATTTTTGGTGCCATAGAAATAAAAATTCCTTTCTTGTACCATCATTTTAATGCCTCATCTCTGGAAAAAAAATATTAGTGGTGAGTACCTAGATCATCTAGGAAGGATGGTTGTTTCCATACCATGTCCTCTGCCCAGAGCAGGAGTTCTGCCTCTCTTGAGCAGCCCCACACTGAAAACACCTCCACTGAGTGCTGGAGTTTCTGTCTGACTCAGGGACAGAAACTCAGCCATCAGCAGAGGTGGTTGTTGGTTCTCAGCAGGGAGCCACATCAGCCTGCAGAGGAAAAAGTTGCTTCAATTCTCCTCTATTGAGAATTGAGGAATTCTCCTCTGTGCTTTGAAGCAAGGAGTGAGTAGGAGCCATCAGAGGTGCAGTGTGCTCATCAGCAGCTGTGGCTTTTGTAAGTCAGCTTTTTTAAGATGGGGCAGCCACACTCTGCTGTATCAGAGACATTCTTTAAATACTTTTTTTTTATTGCATCAGCTTGTTGCATATTCATATTTTTTTATAAACTACTTTTCATATTTTAGGAATTGTTTTGCATGGTTCTTCTTTGGGTTTGCCTTTTTAGAGCATTTGTGTTTCATGGCTGTGTTTTCATTATCGCCTTCAGCTTGGACTTTGGTCCAGACTTTCTTCAGATGGGAGATGCTGATAGTTGGTGTATCAATAGCAGAGTCTTCTTTATATGTTCACTGGATGTTATTCCAGCCAACCAGACAGTTTAACCATAATATATCAACTACTACCACTATGCCTAGTTTTCTTTAATAAAAGCAGAAATAAAAATCTTATATCCCATATCCTTACCACAAGGTTGTTAATCATACAGCACACATCTTGCAAAAAGCCAACTTTATAATATACATTTATAACAGAGGGATGGCCCCATAGCCCTGTGAGCCCTCCTGGGGCAGACCCACCACCCTGCAAACCCAAGGGATTGAGGCTGCTGGGAAAGGAACAAAAGCCCTTCTCCTGCCTGGGGAGGAGGGACACCACGCTGAGTTGATGCTGTATCTGTGCAACTGATCATCACAACCCTCTCGAGCTGTCAGATGGCATTTTTAATCAAGCCAAACTTGACTTTTCAGAAATTATTGTTAATTATGCTCTCCAACCAGAAAGCACAGAGCTTTGATCAGTGCTTTTCAAAGCAAGTGTGATCCAATGCTGCATCTCGTGTCGGCTCATTAGGAGCTGCCTTCATTATGAATCCTGCTCGTTAGCTGGGTCTGAACTGGGAGCCTGTGAATTAAGAGAGGAGTTAGACAAGGTTTTATAGCTGGGTCTCAAACCAGAGACAAGATAAACATAAACACGGTTTATGCTTTATAGACACACAAACATAAACATAAACACAGTTTATAGGAAGGAACCTTTGTAAGGAAGGTGCAGTCACTGATGGGCCCAACAGGTGTCCCAGAAGTGGAGCAGGTGTGTTAAACATGGAGATTTGTCACTGTCTCATCTGCAGGGTAACCAATCCCTGTATGAGGCAGGACAGACAGACAGACAGGAGTGCAGTACAGCAGGTTCCTTGGGGCTGAACTGCCAGGGAAGGGTCTGGCCCCAGGGCTGCAGTGCCAGGGTTGGTGTTGGGGTTGGGGTTGTCAGCCTCACTCACCACACACACAGGGACTTCAGAGCACAGCTGGTGTCTTGACCCTGGAAAAGCAACTCCCTCCAGAAGGCTGGTCCATGAGGCTGCCCTGGAATCAGTGCTCTTCATCAGCTGATAGAGGACTGGGCAGTGAGAGATGTTCAGTGTTAATTACAGTTCATTTTTCTGGTAACCCACTGTTCCCTGGTAGGTTTAGAGCTGCCTGGAGGGAGGTGAAGAGCCGCTTTGTCCAACTGTCTGGAGCACGCCTCAAGCATTTTACCTTGGGAGTTCAGTGTATGCCACGCGTCCTCTGCCAGACACGGGCCTTTCATAGGATTTTTTCTGTCTAATCACACAAAGAGAAATGCATTTGCCACTCATAGCAGACCTGTGGTGTCTCTTCATCCCACAGTGTATTTTCCCCGATTAACTCATATTTTACTCTGTGTGCTTATATTTTGCCAAATGTGAAGAGAGAGGGTGATGGAGTTTCAGAAACAGGCTGATAGGGCTCAGCTGTTCCCAGTAAAAATCTTCCTGCTAACACAGGGTTTCCTGTGAACACCCCACCAGCACATTTATCTCCACTGGTAAATCCCAGGTAAAGCCTTAACCTCCAGATCTTGCTGGTGAGAGGCAGTCACAGAAACCTTGGGCTGGCAGCAGAGGCTGCTGATACACATCACCACAGTGTGAGTGTTCCTGGAATTTTTAAACTGAAATTAAATGCTGTGTGGCTCTGCAGCATGGCAGGTGGATATGAGCAAAATACCAATGGGAAGAACATGGAAATACAGGCATGAATTTAACAGAGTGTGTTCTGGGTTTAACACCTGGGGGACACTGTGTCCATAACCTCCTGTTGTTTCCAGCCCACCCTGCACTGCCCACGCAGTAAGAAAACCCTACCTAGCCCCAGTAAATGGACAAAGCCAATTTTTGGGGCTGGCTGATGAGTCTGCACAAAGAAACCAGGACCCTGTTTCAATCTGCATCTCTGTGCACAGGCCTGGGGCAACACAGCAGGAACAGAGAGCAACAACCTGCAGGGCAGTGGTGGTGGCAGGGGTCTGTCACTGGGGTAGGGGGTGGAACTGATCCCCAGGGCACTGACACACAGGGATGTGCAGCCCCAGCACACAGAGGGTGCACAAAAACACTTTCCTAAAGCCATCAGAGCTGTCTGCACTCCCTGGCCTCAGTGCATGGGGGTGCTGTGGCAGGTTGGGTTGGGGCTGCAGGTGGGTTGGGGCTGCAGGTGGGTTGGGGCTGCAGGGGCTGGGGGCTGCAGGGGCTGGGGGCTGCAGGTGGGTTGGGGCTGCAGGGGCTGGGGCTGCAGGGGCTGGGGGCTGCAAGTGGGTCGGGGCTGCAGGGGCTGGGGCTGCAGGGGCTGGGGGCTGCAGGTGGGTCGGGGCTGCAGGGGCTGGGGCTGCAGGGGTTGGGGGCTGCAGGGGCTGGGGGCTGCAGGGGTTGGGGCTGCAGGGGCTGGGGACTGCAGGTGGGTTGGGGCTGCAGGGGCTGGGGGCTGCAGGGGTTGGGGGCTGCAGGGGTTGGGGCTGAAGGTGGGTTGGGGCTGCAGGGGCTGGGGGCTGCAGGTGGGTTGGGGCTGCAGGGGCTGGGGGCTGCAGGGGCTGGGGGCTGCAGGGGTTGGGGGCTGCAGGGGCTGGGGGCTGCAGGTGGGTTGGGGCTGCAGGGGCTGGGGGCTGCAGGGGCTGGGGGCTGCAGGTGGGTTGGGGCTGCAGGGGTTGGGGCTGAAGGTGGGTTGGGGCTGCAGGTGGGTTGAGGCTGCAGGGGTTGGGGCTGCAGGGGTTGGGGCTGCAGGGGCTGGGGGCTGCAGGTGGGTTGGGGCTGCAGGGGTTGGGGCTGCAGGGGTTGGGGCTGCAGGGGCTGGGGGCTGCAGGTGGGTTGGGGCTGCAGGGGCTGGGGCTGCAGGGGCTGGGGGCTGCAGGTGGGTCGGGGCTGCAGGGGCTGGGGGCTGCAGGGGCTGGGGGCTGCAGGGGCTGGGGGCTGCAGGTGGGTCGGGGCTGCAGGGTCTGGGGGCTGCAGGGGTTGGGGCTGCAGGGGCTGGGGGCTGCAGGGGTTGGGGCTGCAGGGGCTGGGGACTGCAGGTGGGTTGGGGCTGCAGGTGGGTTGGGGCTGCAGGGGCTGGGGGCTGCAGGGGCTGGGGGCTGCAGGGGTTGGGGGCTGCAGGGGTTGGGGCTGCAGGGGCTGGGGGCTGCAGGTGGGTTGGGGTTTCAGCCTCCAGCTGGCAGATGGTTGCAGGGGGCTGCAGGCTCCAGCTCCAGCTGCATCACCCGTGAAAAGGTGAAGGGAAACCACCTTTCATCACCAGGACAAGCACTGGAGGGGAAATGAAACGATCAGCAGGGATGGAGGGAGCACAGGGAGGAGCAACCACTCTCAGAAAAGGAGTTTGTAGTGATGGCAAAGCAGTGTGATTCCTTGATCCTCTGGTTTCTCTTAGGGCAGCAAGGATCCCCAAGCCATCAAAAATGCGGGTTTAACTCCTGCATTGATGCGAGGGGAGCTTGTGGAGCAGTGTGTGTCCTGCCCAGAGCCCACAGCATCCTGCCTCTGTCCACCAGCACGGCGGGTTTACACGATTTAAAATTACCATCCAGCCTGGGACAGCGTTTCACTTTCTCCAGGCATCCTGCTCTCGCAGATGTCTGCAGGCTCTGCGGTTAGAAACACTTAAGAGCTGAGGAAAGGCACAGGACGTTTTCCAGCGGGAGGCGCGGGCGGGGCTGCCCCTGTGGCCGTGCCCGGAGCGCTTCAGAGCAGCCCCGAGCTCCTCTTCCCTTTGCCCTCCGGCACCTCGGGGGCTTTGCTGCTCCCTGGGAATTTCCCAGCGCTCCGAGCAGCGAATTCAAACTCGGGAACGACCTGCAAACAGAGCAGCGCGTTCCCGTCCCGGCTGTGCCACGGTGAGCCCTCCTCTCCTCTCCTCTCCTCTCCTCTCCTCTCCTCTCCTCTCCTCTCCTCTCCTCTCCTCTCCTCTCCTCTCCTCTCCTCTCCTCTCCTCTCCTCTCCTCTCCTCTCCTCTCCTCTCCTCTCCTCTCCTCTCCTCTCCTCTCCTCTCCTCTCCTCTCCTCTCCTCTCCTCTCCTCTCCTCTCCTCTCCTCTCCTCTCCTCTCCTCTCCTCTCCTCTCCTCTCCTCTCCTCTCCTCTCCTCTCCTCTCCTCTCCTCTCCTCTCCTCTCCTCTCCTCTCCTCTCCTCTCCTCTCCTCTCCTCTCCTCTCCTCTCCTCTCCTCTCCTCTCCTCTCCTCTCCTCTCCTCTCCTCTCCTCTCCTCTCCTCTCCTCTCCTCTCCTCTCCTCTCCTCTCCTCTCCTCTCCTCTCCTCTCCTCTCCTCTCCTCTCCTCTCCCTGCTGCGGGCTTTGCAGCACGTTTAAATTTGTATTTTTTTTCCTCCTTTCCCTTTTCCCTCTCACACCCGGAGTAGCTAATTGGGCAGGAAAACACGGGCTGCAGGGGTGGGATTACTTCATGCTCTTGCAATGCTGTTTTCGCTGTTGGATTTCGGTCCTTTGGCGTGAGCAGAGCCCTGGCGGGGCTGCCCTGGAGCTGCTCTGCCCCCAGCGCCTCTTTTTCTCTGCAGCTTTTTCGCTTTTTAAGGGCGATTTCGTTGTCTCTGCCGCTGCCTTGGTTTCGGGGGAGATTTGGTCTTTGGAACAGCATAATCCCGGTCTGTGGTGTGTGCCCAGAATCTTCCAGGGGCAGGTTCATTCCATCACTGGGGCTTTTCTCCTGTAGTTTGGAGATTCCCGTACAATATGTGATCTCCAGGGAGGTGGTGATGCTGATTGTTTCCCGTCCTGCTTCCCGCAATCCTGCCATGGATTGGCACTGTGTGGGAGCAGCTCTGATTTTTCCTCCTCTGTTGGTGAAATCTGGGTTTCCTCAGGTCTGTCTGGGAATGGAGGAGCAGAGGAATTTCTCGTGCAGGTGGCACTGAAGCTCAGCCAGCCAAACCAGCAGGAATTTGCTTCCCTGAGCACACAGTGTGTGCAGATGTGCTCCCTGAACAGATTGATCTTGAGTATGAGCAGCAAGTTGTGTGTGTTTTGTAGAAATAAATAGAATAAATAGAAATAAATAGAATAAATAAATAAACACCTCAACTGGGTCATGGTATTAAGTGCCACATCCAGTTTCCTTTTAAACACATCCAGGGATGGTGACTCCACCACCTCCCCGGGCAGACTATTCCAATATTTAATCACTCTTTCTGTGAAAAACTTCTTCCTGATATCCAACCTGTATTTCCCTTGATGCAGCTTAAGACTGTGTCCTCTCGTTCTGTCAGTGCTGCCTGGAGAAAGAGACCAACCCCAGGTGTCCACAACAACCCTTCAGCTGAGATTAAATGACATCTCTGTGCTGAGCTGTGGCAGGTGAGGGATGCTGTGTCCCTCTGAGGCTCTGTGGAGTGCCACAACCTGTTTGCTGCAGCCCTTAAGGCAAGAAGGGACAAGTGCCAACACTGTGGCTCCTGGCCCTGGGCAGCCCCAGGATCCTGTCACTGTGTTCCTGTATTTTGTGCCTGTCCTGCTCAGTCTCAGGAGCCTCTTATTTATCTGTGAGACACTTGAGCTGTGTCTCACTGGGCCAGAATGAGAGCGCAGGGACCAAACCCTGCCTTGGCTGGCACTGCTTGGTTTTTTTAAGGGGATGCAAAAAGGTGTGAGGAGCACTCCCAGAGCTGGAAGGTGGACACAGAGCAGAGGAGCAGCAGTGACATTTCAGTGGCACTCAGTTGTCCTGGGCAGAGTTACAGGGGGAGATGGGGGTGGTTGCTCAGGTGGAAAAAATTCCTGTTGTCTCTGCTCCCCTTTAGCTGTGGCTGGGAGAGGATCCTGTGTGGTTTGGGCTCTCCAGCTCCTTTTCTCCTCCCTTCTAGAGGGAAGTGTTGGCAGCGTGTCTGGGAGCTCTGGTGCCACCCCAGTGCTTCCACACTTTGGGATTGCACCCAGCCACACGTTGTCCCTAAGGACAAAGGGACAGGATGTTGCTGCCTGGGGTCACCTCATGGGTGCTCTCTCTCTCCTTTCCCAAAGGAAAGGCAGTGCAAGAGCACAGATCCCTTTTTTCCTTTGGGATTGAGGATCCTCTCTGCCCTCTGCACAGGGAGAGGCTGCACCCCAAAACTCTGCTTGGGTCCCTTTTAGGACAGTGGCTGGTGTTTGGTGGCCCCGTTGGGCTGCAGTGACAATGCCAAGCCACCTGCTGGTGCTGGCAGCCCTGGAGGAGCAGGGCTGGCACAGCTGGCTCTAGGTGGAGTCTTTGCACTGGGGAGCTCAGGCTTTCAGCAGCTTTAATAGGAAGTTACTTTTTTGTGATAAATTGATGGCTTCATTTTTGTGACCTTTCGAAGCTTTTCATGCATTAGCTACATGTAGGAAATGTAATTTTCCATGCTGAGAAACCAGCTCTGAAGGAGAATGACTGATGTGATCTTTTTTTGGATGTCTGGCAGGCCAAATTTAGTGTGAAACAAGGCTTGGGTCCTGGGCTGAGCTCCGCTGCCTCAGAGATTTGGTGTCTGCATGACAGGGAGTTGAAAAGGGGAGCAGGGAGAATTCAGTGGAATTGTTTTCTTTTGATGGCTGTGAAGCTCCTGGAGAGACACCAAGGCACAAGGGCTTCCAGGCTTACACAGGGATTTCAGTGACTGAAAAGTAACTTGAAGGGAAAAAAGAAATGTTAAAATGGGGGAGGCTGAGGAGTGCTTGGTCCTGAGCAGGGCTCAGGGCTCCTCTGGTGCTGCTCCCACTGCTGGTGGCAATTGGGGTCTGATCCTGCTGTGCTGAGCAGAGTTCTGGCAGCTCCAGTGTTGCTCTGTGTGCATCGAGGCCGTTGCCTCTGAGCTGTCATCTCTCCCCTTGCTGCTCTTCTAAAACTTCCCAGGGATGTAGTGCTGGGCTCTCCTTGTTCTGGGTGCTTTGGGGTTGGCATTTATAACCCTTGTCCTCTGGGTGCTTTGGGGTTAACATTTATAAACCCTGTCCTCTGGGTGCTTTGGGATTGGCATTTATAAACCCTGTCCTCTGGGTGCTTTGGGATTGGCATTTATAAACCTCCTTCCAGAAGAGAGGCAGAACCCTGCCTGTCCTGAGCACTTGCCCCTGTTTTCCCCAAAGCTTCCACGGGTTCCAGAACACTCAGATGAATGTTCTCTGCACGTCACAGTGGTGCCAGTGTCCAGCCTGGCTCTGGGGATGTGTAATCACTCTGACAGCCAGGTTTGGTCTGTGTTTGTCACAGGAGGTCCCTGGGGACATCACTTGGAGCTCCCCTGTGCCCTGCTGGTTCAGTGGGGTGAGAGCAGTTGCCCTCTGGCTGTGATTGAGCTTCTTAGGTCAGACCTCTTTGCTGTTTTGCTGCACAAACATCCCTTTCTAACAGTGCAGAGGGAAAACTGGACTAATCCTTTCTTTAAATGCAGTGTTTGAGCCTCGGCTGGGAGCTGTGAGGCCACAAACCCCCCTCAGCTCACAGGGGATGCAGCATCAATCCTGGTGCAGCCCCCCAAGGCCAGCTGGGCTGAGCTGCTCAACTCCAGACAAGCCTGTGGGGACCTCAGAGAGGACCCAAAGGACAAAGGGGGGAAACAACATCTGGAAAGGTGGCTCTTCATGGAGGTACTTGGGAAGGATCTTTGCTGATGTGCTGGTACCTCCTGCAGGAGATCAGACTGAGCCCAGGGCACCTGGCAGCTCTTTATAGTGGTTAATGCATCATAGCAGGGGAGGTGTGAGAGCTTTAGGGACACACAGGGTGTTTCCTGAGGTTAGTAACCGTGCTGTGAGATGTGTCAGGTTTCTGCGGGCCCTCACAGATGCCCAGAGTTGTTCTCTTCATTCCCAAAGGAGAGATGAGCTGTAGGTTTGTGATGGAGGAGGAGCAAACCTGCTGTGCAGGTCTGGCAGGGACCTGCCCTGGCTGGGATGGAGCAGCTTTGAAGAGGTACCAGGGGAGGGAGGGCTGTCCTGCACCCCGGGATGTTGTTCTGGGCTGCAGGGGGATGTTTCTCCACGGTTGCTTCCCAGGGAACAGCCTCTGGGTATGCGGGTGTTGCCTTGGGTTTCCTCCTATGCAAATGAGTTTACAGGAATGTACTGAGCTCCTTTGCAGAACAGCTTGAGTGCTGATGAAAGACATCGCTGTGTAAGGAAAAAAAATATTGTTAGCACATTACTACCACCGTTAATGAGGTCAGATCGTTGCCTTGGAACAAAATTAGTTTGTTTTGCTCTAATCAGTTTTAGTGGCTGGAGTGCCCAGTAATTACTTGTGTCCTTGTGAAAAGGGGTGGGACAGCGTGGCTGGAGCTGCTGGCACACTGCTCTGACTCTGAAATGGATTGTGCAGATGATTTTTGAGAGGGCATCTTCCCATCTGCATCCAGTGGGCCTGGAGTGGTGCTGGCAGAGCCCAGCTGCAGTCAGGAATGGCCATGGTCCACAGCACAGCTCCTCTGGAAAGCCTGTCCCGAGGGGATTCAGGCAGGCGGCAGCAGCAGGAACATTGGGCTGTGCTCTTATCTTCATGTTTATGATCCTAATTTGACTTACAGCATGTAAATGTCTCTCTGAACTCTTCCTTTCTGTAGTCTATGCAAATTTTCAGGACCCCAGGAGCTCTCAGATACAGCTGCTCTCTAAACCAGAAGATTCACTCCTGGGTTATTTGTACATCCAGAATATTCTCTTTATTTTTTTTTTTGTTTTGTTTTGTTTTTGTTTTTGTTTTTGTTTTTGTTTTTGTTTTTCCTGATGCCATTGGCGTGTTCCTGAGAAGGACAGCCCCGTGGGCACCAGGATGGAGGGACAGGGTGCTGAGAGCCCTGGCTCAGGAAGGGCTGTGGTGATGGAGACCTTTTCCTGTACCTCACTCAGGGTGGGCTACAAGACCACAGTGCCCTCGGCCTCTCTCACTATCCTGTACCTGTGAAATGAGTCAGAGTGCAGCTTCTGATCAAAAATCAGGCTGAGCTCAACCATCCCACCCGTGCTGGAGTGTTGGGAAAGATGGGACAGGAAGGGCTTGTGGATATGATTGTCTGGTGAGAAATCCTGGAGATGTAAAAGCTGTGAGTGAAATAGAAATGAATTTCAGCTCTGAGATGTGATCATGGCAGGCAGGAGGACGGGGATGAGCTGGAGATGGGTGGAAGGACAGAAAACAAAAGGAGCCAAGGGTGCAGCCCCTCTCCACCCTGCCAAGGCATCAGGGAAAAGGTGGATAAGAAAAGTCTCTTTAGAGTTTAGAATACAGGATGATGTGGTGATAGAGCAGTTCTCATGGGCTGCAGGCAAAGTCTGTAGGGTTTGTATCTCGGGCTGGTTGGTCACTGTAAATTAGAATATTCAACACAAAAGGAGATGGAATGGATTGGAACAAGGTCCTTGCTCTCTTACTCTCTTAGTCTCTACCTCTTCTACCTCTTTTATCTCTCTCTTACCCCTCTCAGCTCTTTCACCTCCCTCACCTCACCCCCTCTCTCTCTCTCCCTCTCTCTTTGGGGTTCCCTCCAGCCCAGGCTGGTGGCTGAAGGCAAAGCCCTTTTTACCCACAGCCCTTGCAATAAACCCATGTATTTCTAGAATATCTCAGCTCTGCAGAGTTCCCTCTCCCTGCCCTCCAGAGATGCTCCTACACTGGAGGTGAAGGATCTTTGGTTCCTCTGCAGCATGTCCTGGCAGCTCCCTGGGGGTGCAGTGCAGGGAGAGCAGAGCTGCAGCATCCTGGATTTGGAGCAGGAATGGCTCCTGCTGGCACTGGGGCCTCCTCTTGGTTGTGCTCTCCCTTGTCCTTGATGGATCCCTGCAGGAGCCTGGCCCAGGCTCACAGTGCCACAGCTCAGCAGTTTCTTTTTAAGTGGTTCTTTCCTGCAAAAGGACAAGTTTATGTTGGAGCCCCCCGCTCTCCCTCCCCTTAATCCACTTGCTGACTCCAGCTGAACTGGTGTTAATCCTTGCTATACTTTCCATTTCCTTCCTCGTATTTCCTTCTGGCTCAGCTCAGATGTGTTTTCTCCTCTAAAGCTGAGGGAGCTGCTGCTGGGTGGTGACTCCTGGAGGGAGGCCAGAGCTGGGGCAGGGTGAGGCTGGATCTCTGCACCTTTGGGCTTTGCCTGGCCACGGCCAGTGAAGTGTCACTTGTCAGGAGCACACAGGGGCCTTGCTGGGTCTGCTGCCCCATCAGTGACCCCCTCACCTCACGGGCACTGCAGCCAACAGGAGCTCTGCTGACCTGAGATATTCTAGAATATGTGGGTTTATTGCAGGGTTGTGGGTAAAAAGGGCTTTGCCTTCAGCCACCAGCCTGGGCTGGAGGGAACCCCAAAGAGAGAAAGGGGAGAGAGAGCAAGAGGGTCAGAGCTGAGAGAGAAGGGAGAGAGAGAAGTGGCAGGGTCAGAGAGCAGGAAAAGAGAGCAAAGTCCTTGTTCCAATCCATTCCATCTCCTTTTGTGATGAATATTCTAATTTACAGTGACCAACCAACACAAGACACAAAATCCTATAGAATCTCCACACAGCCTATAAGAACTACTACATTACCATGTGTTATATTTTAAACTCTAAAAACTACTCTTTAGACTTTTCTGTTTTGCTGCATTGACCTTTGGATCCCTCAGGCAGCAGAAGGGGATTGTTCAATCCAAAGGGATTCTCCTTCAGCTGCCCAGGCTGTTGTCTTCAGGTTATAGAGTGACTCAATATTCTAAACTCAAATTAAGCTTCCATTTCTATTTCCATTACAGGTTTCATATTTTCAAAATCTTTTGCTAAGCAATCATATTTATATGATTTGTATTATATATAGATTATTATATATTATATATAATATTATATATTTTATATTATATAATATTATATATAACTTTATATAATATAATATTATATATAATATATATTATATATAATGTGTATATATATATATAATATTATATATATTTATATTTTTTTCCCTGATTCATCCTCCCCAACATTAATCTGCTTTGAATTTCCCACATTTTCATCCCGTTGAACGCCCTCAATTCCCGTGTCACGGAACAAGGGGAGCTCTGTCCAGAAAGGCTCTGTCAGAGACGTGTATTTTGGCAATTCTAAAAATACACCTCCCTCGCCCAGGCTTGTGCAGGGTAGCCATGGCAACGTGGCTCCAGGAGCAAGGTTCAAAACAATTGCACCAATTAAGGGGGAAATAGAGCTGTTCAAACTTATCAAACCTAAAAATTTAGGAAATCAGAAGCGACAAACGCTGTGTGCGATGCTGTGGTCGGTTTTGGGTTGATTGAAGCTGTGCCCCTTCTGTTCTTAAGGAGCATCCCAAGTGCTTCTGGAGCTGGGGATGCTCGATCTGGAGAGCAGACAGCTCCAGAGAGAGTTCAGAGCCCCTGCCAGGACCTAAAGGGGCTCCAGGAGAGCTGGAGAGGGACTTGGAACAAGGGATGGAAGGACAGGACACAGGGAATGGCTTCCCACTGCCAGAGGGAATATTGGGCAGGAATTGTTCCCTGGGAGGGTGGGCAGGCCCTGGCACAGGGTGCCCAGAGCAGCTGTGGCTGCCCCTGGATCCCTGGAAGTGTCCAAGGCCAGGTTGGGATGGGGCTTGGAGCAGCCTGGGACAGTGGGAGATGTCCCTGCCCAAGGCAGGGGTTGGGAATGGGATCATTCTAAAGTTCCCTTCCCACCATTCCATGGCTCTAGGAAAAAGAGCAGCCTGGCTGAAACACTGGGAGTGTTCTGAGGACAAAATCATGATCTGAAGAACAGTACTGGCCTGCAGTGCTGGCCTGTGAGAGGGCAGGTATCATTTGTGTGCTGAGCTGAAATCCCTCAAAATCAATGGAGATGCTTTCATTGATGGATTAGTTTGGGGCTGGGAACACAGCCTTGGTAAACACGACCAGAGGAGTCTGAAAGCAACGTGCTATTGTTTTTAGACTAGATTGGCTTTAATTTTACTTGCTGGGCCCTGGTCACGGCCAGAGGAACCCTCAGGAATGTCATCAGCTCGCTGGGGATGGTGCTGGGGGGTGTCTGTCTAGAGCTGGAGCTGACTGAGCAACGTGGTGCTTCAAAAAGTTCTAAGTAAAATTATTTCAAGCCCCTTATTTTTGCTGTGCCTCAAAGAAAAACAGAATGAAAGGACTCAGAGCGTTTATTTCCAAAATATTTCCAGGTTTTTGTCAACATTGCAGGTGTTTTCTTTCCCTGGCTGATTGTGCTTCTCCACCTTGGGGTGCTGATGCCACCCCACGTTCTTTGGGGGGTGGACAAAGGAGTTTGGGTGCAAATGTGCCTCTGCCTGATCCTCAGAGAAATTTCTGATGCTACTGCTGCCTTTCCTTGGGCTCAAACCTGAGCTGGTGAGGATCCTGCCCTGCCTGTTCTCCCCAGGGGCTCAGCTTGGCTTTTGACCAGCCCCACTGACCCTGAGGAGCCCCTGGAAGCTCCTCCAGTGTGTGAAATCACTGGAGAGGAGGAGCCCAGGGAGGGTCAGTGAGTGGTTTGGGTTGTCCTGGAGCTCAGAGGAGAGCTGGAGGTGAAAGCCCAGCCCCGAGGGGTGGAGGCAAGGCAGAGGTCTGTGCAGAGGAAGGAAGCAGGGGCGTGCAGCTGCACGGGGAGGATGCTGGAAAGCAGCAGCAGAGTCTCCTGAGACAATTTAGGTGAAGGAAGCTGCGATGAAGTCACTGCTTGGCTTGGCTTGGCTTGGCTTGGCTTGGTGGTGGCAGGAGGTGTCAGCAGCGGGGCTGGGGGGTGAGGAGTTCAGGTTAAAGGGGCAAAAAGCAAACAGACACTTGTGCTGTGTGCAGGGCACTGTCCCTGGGCTGTGCCACACAGGGGGAGGTCAGGGTTTCATAGAACCACAGAATGGTTGGGGTAACAGATCTTAAAGGTCATCTCATCCCAGTGACTGCTTTAACAGAGCTGCCACAGAGGGGTCTCTGCTTTCCAGGATCTGCTCCTTCCCCTCCCTGCACTGGGTGTGAGTGAAACCTCCCAGAGCTGTGCCCCGTGAGCTCAGGGTGCTTTGGGCAGGCTCTCAGGTGGGTGCTGTCCCCAGGGCAGGCAGGTATCCCCATGGGGGCTTCAGGGCTGCCATTGGCCCACGTTGGGGAAATGCAGCCTCTGTGACCTGCAGCAATTCCTTCCACTTGCAGAGAAGCTTCAGGCAGAGCAGGAATTGGAGTCTTTAAGGGGGATGTTGTTGGTTTGCTCAGTGCACAAGCCTTATTGGTTTTCTCTTTTCCCAGCAAACAAAGATGCTACTGGACCAACTTCCCTGCCTTTTCCAGCACTGGATGAGATTCTGCTGCAGTTTAAGTTTTCCGTGTCTGCAGCAGCAAGAGCAAAGGCATTGGTCTTTTAGGCAAATTTTAAACATTTTAGGGTGGATGTCTTTAACTCCCTTTGAATTACGGTTTGCATCAATTTGGGTTAAGGGAGCTGGAGGCCATCCCACAGTGTGGTTTATTTTTGCATGGGTTGGACCAGAAGTGTGCATGGAGCTGTTCTGGGAGCTGGGCCAGGCTGGGGAAGAGGCAGAGCTGGGGGGGAAGGCTCAGACAGGGCTGCTGGTGAAGCTGGCGGTGCACAAACAGTGCCAGGAGCCTTCCCAGGCTGGTGCTGCCTCCTGGCCAGGGCTGGTTTGGTGGGTGAGCACTCCCAGTGAAGCTCCTGGGGAGGGGATTTACCCTGTGCTCAGGAGCAGTGAGTGGGAAGGGCAGAGCAGAAGGAACAGCCGAGGGCTCACGCTGTGACCGGACCCTGGGCTGTGACTCCTGGAGCCACAGCAGCGCTGCAGATGCAGGTTTGGCCCCAAGCCTTGCTGGGTGGGAGGGAGGGAGGGAGGTGGGCAGTGGGGTTTCTCCCTGCTCCACAGGCTGCCTGGAAGGGCTGGCCAAGGCTGGGCCTCCCCACATCCTCTGCAGCTGTCACACCTTGCAGGATGGGGCACAGCTCCAGCTGGGTTCAGTGCTGTTCTCCTCTGTGACTTTGGGTGGTCTTTGTGTGTTACTTGGTCCTTCAGCTCCGCGCAAACCTTCCTGCAGTGACTCTGGCGTTTAAATGTCCATGTGCCATCCCTTTGCCCATAGCAGAGATGCTGTGGAAGCGAAATCCTACTTTTTTTTCTGTCTATTGCCTTGGGTTCCTTGTGAAATTCCTCTGCTCCTCCAGCTGAGCCTGCACAGGGGGCTGCAGAGGGGTGATGTGTGTGTGGTGGGGAGAGGTGGCACAAAGAGCTCAGTTCCCTCCCTGTGAGGTGTAATTTCAACAGGATCTCTCACAATGTGTGCTTGCCCTATTGCCACAAAACTACAATTAGTTCTAATTAAGTGGAGGTTAACCTCTGCTGTGCATCCTGCAAATTAATGGAATGTGCCATTACCTTATCTTGCAGCACTAGAGGTTCTTGAAAATTACTTGGAAAGGGATATATTCTTCTGTGTGGTTTGAATTTTTAATTTATGTTAATAGTTCAAGCTTGAATTAATTAACTTTAAATTATGGACCTTTGATCTTTTTTTAACACTCTTGCTTTTGCAGCTTAATATAGATTTCCAGCTCTTCTCCCATTGTAGTGAAATGAATTGGGTAAACATACTGCTGCTAACTGATGGAAAGGGCTTCAATGAGCTCTTCCAGCACCTTCCTCAGCTCACTTGGGTTTATCCCATCCAGCCTAGAAACCTGTGAGTGTCTGAGTGCTGCAGCATTTTGCTGACTCTTTCCTCTTATGGAATTTATGGGGTCTTCATTCTGCTCCTCGTCCCAAGCTTTGGGGGGCTCATTGTCCAGGGGAGCAACTGGAGTTATCATTTGAGCCAGTCCTGCAATGGTTTAAAATGAAAACAGCAGACATCATCTCAGAAGATTCCCAGTCCTTGCCAGAACATTGACCTTGAAAAGCTGACTTCAGATGAAGCCAAATCTTCTGAGAAAGGGGGAGAAACCAGGCAAACTTCCTTTCCCTGTGTGCTCCCAAGACGTGGGGACCCACGGGTGTCTCCGAGTCCAGACCCAGGGCTGCCCTTCCGGGCTGGTGTCGATGGCCCCTGTCCCAGCAGTCCCCTGCTCTCGTGGGAACCTTCTGTTGTGCTGTTCCCAGCTCTTATCTCACACTGCAGGGGCTTCACTGTGCTCACCATCCAGCATTCCTGTTTTCTGTCTCTATCTGGCAGCTGTGTTACCTGGGACTGACAGGTTTTTGTCTGGGAACAGTGAATTCCCAGGCCTGAAGGGTGAGCTCGCTGTCTTCTCAACCCACGAGGAGGATTTGGAGAAGCAGAAGGGGTGGCAGCAGTGCTCTTGCTCTTTATTTTTGTGGCCACTTGCTGTCTCTGAAATGACAGTGATGCCCCTGTAGCAGAGGAGATCTTGTAGAAGGGGGAAAGAGATGCTGAAAGGAGCTGCCATAGCAGCTGCTTCTTCAACAAAACACTCTGGATGGACTGGGCACATCATCCACTCCTGGATCGCAGAGTCCAACCCCTGGCCCTGCACAGACCCCCCAACAATCCCACCCTGGGCATCCCTCAGAGCACTGTCCAGACACTCCTGGAGCTCTGGGGCTGTGCCCATTCCCTGGGGAGCCTGGGCAGTGCCTGAACCCTCTGGGGGAAGAATCTTTTCCTAATATCCAATCTAAACCTCCCCATGCCCAGCTCCAGCTATTCCCCGTCCCTGGTCACAGAGAGCAGAGATTGAAGCTCCAGACCCTGCTGAAGTCTGACCTCAGTCTTCTCCAGCCTAAAGAAGCTGCTCCTCATGTGGCACCTCCAGACCCTTCCCCATCCTCACATCCCTTCTTTGGGTGTTTTCCTGTTTAGGTCTGTCTGATATTGTGGCACCCAAATCTGCCCCCAGGACTGGAGGTGAGGCTGGGCCAGCACAGAGTCCTGGTGCTGGTGTGATGCTCTTGGGCAGTTTGGGGAGCTCACAATGTCCAGAAAAACAGAGAAACAGTTCAGAACTGTAGTGGTGATGTTCTGGAGTGACATTTCCCTGGGTGGTACCCGGGTCCTGCCACAACTCACCTGGTCCTGGCCACAACTCACCTGGCCCTGGCCTTGCCCAACTATTTTGGGACTGAGGTTGGGGAGGGAGAAATGGCTGGGGCTGGATCAGGGATTCTGCTCTGCTGGAGCCAGAGGGGCTTTTCTTCAGCCTTGCAGGGTGGGGGAAGCTGCCTGACCTTTAGTGCAGATTTGTTTCTGCATTACTTGCCCTTTTAACACATGATTGAAAGCAGGCTGGAGGGGAGAGGGAGCCAAAGCTCAGAAATCAGGCTACTAGGATTGGTCAGGAGCATTTCTAGGAGAAACAGAGCAGAAAAAAGAGCACAGAGAGGGAACAGATTTTGCTGTTGGTGATGGATTGCCCAGTTGTGTGGAGACACAGACCTGGCTCTGGGCTGCTGCCACACAAACTGAACACGAGGGTCACAACCCTTTGTGTCATTGCTCAGTGCAAAAGGCCTCAAGAACATGCCCTCATCTGGCATTTGGGGAGGTTTTGGAAGATGTTCCCAGAGGTGTTTGCTGCAAATTCACTCACCTGCAGCCATGGCTGTGCCCTCAGTCCTCCCTGAGGTGGGCTGTGGGCAGAGTGGGCATGGACAAAGTGGTGTGTGTGCTCTGAACAGCCATCCCTGGGGCTGGCAGGGGGACAGTGGCACCTCTGGCTCCCTGGCTGCTCATGAATGTCAATTGTTTCCCTGTGGCAACGGAGCCTCGCTGCTGTTTGTGCTGAAGTCTTGTGAAATCTTTATATCTTAAGTGTACGTGACCTGTTTGTCTTTGGGCACTGGGCAAACACGGAGGGATATTGGATAAAACACGGCAAATATTTGCAGTTCCCTGGGAAGAGAGCTGGGTGAGACTTGAGGTTTCGCGTTATGCGCGGTCCTTTATTGCTCTGCTTTTCAGGTTTAGGTCTTGGGCTGCTTGGCACAGGGGCAAGGCTGATATTGTACAGTCTGGGGATTGCAGGGCTCTGTCACCTCTGCCAGTCCTGTGAGTGTCCTGCAGTCTGTGTGACACCAGGGTCTGCCTGGGGTGGAGCTGGGCACAGGCAGTGGGCTCCAAACCCTGGCACAGCAGCCCTGTGTGGAGTCCAGTGAAATCCCACAGCCTGGCCAGCTGCTTTGGCACCTTGTGCAGGGATTTCTGTCCTTGCAATGGGCTCCAAACCCTGGCACAGCAGCCCTGTGTGGAGTCCAGGGAAATGCCACAGCCTGGCCAGCTGCTTTGGGACCTTGTGCAGGGATTTCTGTCCTTCTGGACCATCCTTTGGGGCTGGTTGGAGAGAAATGGTGAATAGAAACACTGAGGAGTTGGGGATGTCTCCATATAGAGGGTGGCACGATGTGGGACATTCCCAAGGGCAGGGATGGGATCAGGTATTTGGAATTTAAGTTTTCTTCTCTTTCATGGACAGCACAGGAGAAAGGCCCATACCTGACAGTGTTGGCTGAGGGGAAGGTGGGGTGCTGGCACACCCATGGGTGCAAAGGTGTTGCTTCCAACCCTCTCAGGATTTTGGGTTTCAGCCACTGTTCACTGACTGACGCATCAGCCACTGTGAACTCTGCAGTCTTTCCATTCCACCCTTTGGAAACTTGGGAGAAAAGTTTCCATGTGCACCCCAATCATAAATCCCAGGCACCAAAAGGCAGAGAAGTGGACAGTGTAAGGACACTGTAAATTTTACCTCCACCTGTACTGGAAACATGAAGAACATCCTTCAAACCCTGAGCAGGGAGCACTGCTTAAAGGGTCACAAACTCTCCTTTTTTTTTGTTGGGACATTAAAATTCAAACATAACTAGGATTTCTCCTGCAAAAGTGACAACTGCAGCAGGTCTGATCCTGGAATAAAGGCTCAAATAACTTGGTTTGGCATAACCAGAGGGATTTCTTGGGGCCAGCAGAGTTGAGAGGGGAAGGTCTTGCCATAGACTTGAGTGGTTTTTGGCCAGGAATACTTGCCATGTGTGTTCAGAGATGTGCTAAAACAGGAGTCTGTGACCAGATAAGGTATCTGGGATGTTCCCACTTTCTCTCCCCTTGCCCTGTTGGAGCTCTCAAGCTGTCACTTGTTCCCAGTTCACTGTGAGCCACGGGAGGTGGATTTGCTGTAATCTCTGAGCCTGAGCCCAAGGTTTTCCAGCTGAGCTGTGCTTACAGAAACCTTCCCAAGAGATCGGGTTTTCTGGGAGGACTTGGAAATTCAGTTGTAAACAGAGATAGCAGAAACATGCGATTATTGCTGTGTTTCCCAGATGATGACAATGTTGATTATTGCTGTGTTTCCCAGATGATGACAATGTTTTTCAAAGTGACAGAGCACTGCAGTCCTCCAGGGCAGGGGGCTGGAGTCACAGGGTGTCCTTGTGCAGAGTGGTGGCTGTGACACTCTCCCATGAGGTTTTGCTGAGGGCACCCAGGGGTGCCCTGGACAGAGAATTTGTCAGTGGATTTGGGAAGAAAACAGATCCTCAGAGTGACTCCAAGGGTCCCATTCGTCCTGTTTGAGCCATCCCTTCCCACTGGGCTGGAGCTGCTGGACTCGTGTGGTGAATGTGTGATTCCAGCTTTGTTTGGGGGAATTCCAGACTTCAGCACTGAGGAAACATCCCAGACTAGGGCTCAGGTAGGAGTTTATACTTTTGCTTCCACTTGTTTTCAGATGTGTCCCTTGACAGGCACATTTAAAGGCAAGATTTTGGCCATCATAGCAAATATCTCAGCTGAATTTCTGCCCTCATCCACTTCTCCCTGCTCCTCACTGGGGCCAAAATCTATATAAAACTCTTGTCCTGGCAGTGGTTCTCATCTGGGATTGAAAAGCAATATATGCCTTGAGTGGGTGCCTCACAAAACCACAAGGTCTCCCCAGCTCTCATATGTTTGAAAAATGTTGAGGGTTTTTTTTTATTATTTTTTTTTTTTTCCTTTATTTGGATTTCGTCCAAGCTGAGCGCTCTGGGGGTTTAGCAAATGTTGAGAAGCAAAGATGTAGCTTACACTGGGATCACAGGGTGATTAGGCAAAGCCTCCTGGTGAAGCTGCTGCTGCCCTGAGGGTTTGTTTCCTCTGCTGGGCTGCTCTCCTCCTGGGATGGGTTTGTTTGGTGGGATGCACTTGGAAATGTGGGTTTTTTTGGGTGAGAAGCACCTTTGGCCCCATGTGGCCCTGTAGGGTTCAGCTCAGCAGTTTCTCACTGCAGGTTCTCCAGTGTTCATGGTGGTGGTGCTGGGTGGATGGTTGCATTAGGTGATCTTAAAAATCCTTTATGACTCTGTGTTTCTAAGAAGGTGCTGGAAAGGAGTTGTGTGATAGAAAGCAAAGGGTCAGCTCTGTGTTACCTTTGGAGTGTGAAGGATGGAGAAGTCAGTGGTGGTAACACCTCAGGACTGGTGTGGGGGCTCCAGCAGCAGCCTGGAAACGGGAGTGAAATGAAATGTGCATTTATTGAATGAAAATGGAAATGAAAACCTGACCCAGGCTTACAAAATCATGAGTCAGAGGAAGGTGTAACCATCACTCACCTCATCTCTCTGTACAAAAACTAGGAGTTGGCAGTGAAACTCAGGGTAGTTAATGGAAAATGAATGAAGGGATGTGCTGCTTCCCCGAGCAGGTACAAGCCTGGACCCTGGTGCTGCAGTGGGCTCATCTGAGAGGCACCGGGCACATCCTTGGCCAGCAGGTCTCTAGATGGATCCAAAAGGGACTCACCTGGGATATACCCACTGTAACACCTCATCCCATGGCTGTGGGTGCCAGGGGTGGGCCATGCAGCACCCACACACCCCTGTTCTCCCTCTTTGGAGGAGAAGGGCAGAAAAACTGGCAGTTGCTGATGGGTTTTGAGGGGGCTGAAATCTGCTGGGGACACATGTCTAGTCTGTCCTGAACTCTGCTTGACCAAAAACTGTGTCTGTGGCACTGCCAGGCTAAACTGGCTCTGCTCAGATCAATCCTATAAAGACTCATTTCCAGGCTGTAACACTGGATGTGTCTGTTATTAAATCAATGCAGCAAGTTTCACTTGAGGTCTGCAAAGGTGATTTGGAGCCCAAACCCCCTTGAGAGAGCAGCTTCTCTTCCCAAAGCCAGATGTGTGATGGTCCCCATGATGTAGGTCTTTACCCCATGGCAGGGCTGGGGCTGGCAGAGCATCCAAGGGCAGCAGGGGAGCAGGAGGAGATCTGGCCCGGGAGGAAAGATGCTGTTTACACTGGGTTTGTTGCAAGCCAATGATTTGTCACTGGCTTTAATGGTAGAACAAAGCATATTTACTCAGCTTGTTTGGCCGGGGAACAATTGCTGGATAAGAAACTGTCAGATGGGAATCAATTAGAGACTCCATCTCTGAGCGAACGATCCCGTCTGACATCAGATGCTCTGTGAAACCCAGTAAGGACAATGCTGCTATTTATGTGGCTCTTTTCTTGCTCCTTCCCTTCTTCCCTGTCATCATCTGTGCTCTAATATTAGAGCCCTGACCCCGTGTGTTGCTCCCAGAGCAAGAGCTGACACCAACCCTTTTCACGTGGCTGCTGTGAAGAGATCTTTGTGTTTGGGAGGGAGAAGGAGCTGGATGAGCCTTGGATCCCTCTTTCCTGTCCCCTGGGGCTCAGGCAGTGATTTCAGGGGGCTGGGGCAGTGATTTCAGGGGGCTGGGGCAGTGATTTTAGGGGGATGAGGCAGTGGTTGCAGGGGGATGAGGCAGTGAGAGGGATGGGGCAGTGGTTGCACAGGGATGGGGCAGTGGTTGCAGGGGATGGGGCAGTGGTTGGGATGAGGCAGTGGTTGCAGGGGGATGAGGCAGTGAGAGGGATGGGGCAGTGGTTGCACAGGGATGGGGCAGTGGTTGCAGGGGATGGGGCAGTGGTTGGGATGAGGCAGTGGTTGCAGGGGGATGAGGCAGTGAGAGGGATGGGGCAGTGGTTGCAGAGGGATGGGGCAGTGGTTGCAGGGGGATGAGGCAGTGAGAGGGATGGGGCAGTGGTTGCAGAGGGATGGGGCAGTGGTTGCAGGGGGATGAGGCAGTGAGAGGGATGGGGCAGTGGTTGCAGAGGGATGGGGCAGTGGTTGCAGGGGGATGAGGCAGTGAGAGGGATGGGGCAGTGGTTGCACAGGGATGGGGCAGTGGTTGCAGGGGATGGGGCAGTGGTTGCAGTGGATGAGGCAGTGGTTGCAGGGGGATGAGGCAGTGGTTGCAGGGGATGAGGCAGTGGTTGCAGGGGGATGGGGCAGTGGTTGCAGGGGGATGAGGCAGTGGTTGCACAGGGATGGGGCAGTGGTTGCAGGGGATGGGGCAGTGGTTGCAGTGGATGGGGCAGTGGTTGCAGAGGGATGGGGCAGTGGTTGCAGAGGGATGGGGCAGTGGTTGCAGGGGATGAGGCAGTGGTTGCACAGGGATGGGGCAGTGGTTGCAGGGGATGAGGCAGTGGTTGCAGGGGATGAGGCAGTGGTTGCACAGGGATGGGGCAGTGGTTGCAGGGGATGAGGCAGTGGTTGCACAGGGATGGGGCAGTGGTTGCAGGGGATGGGGCAGTGGTTGAAGAGGGATGGGGCAGTGGTTGAAGAGGGATGAGGCAGTGGTTGCAGGGAGGCAGTGATTGCAGAGGGATGAGGCTGTGATGGCAGAGCAGCACAGGTATCAGTGTGGTACCTGCAGGGAGATGTTGCAGCTGCAGCCCAGGCTGAGTGCAGCAGGTCAGGGGCTGGTGCTGGGTCCTGGCTGCTGCTTTGGCTCTGAATTCTCTGCTTTGTGCTCCTCTGTGGCCTTTTCCTCCTGCCCACTCGACTCCTGGGCTCGTTGAACAGGGACACGACTTCCCTCACTCCTGCTGGGAGCTGTCCTGTCACCAGAGCAGATGAGGTTCCTTCCTGCGGTGTGAGGAGGTGGGGGTGAGTGCACAAGAGCACAGGAGGGGCTGATTGCTGCTGCAAACAAGCTCCTGCCATCCTGGAGAACCTGTAGGACTCTTGTGCCAGGGGACAGTCACTGAGTCCTTGTCACCACGACATTTCCTTGCCTCCAGCTCAGCCCAGGCTGCCCAAGTGGGGGGTGAGTCAGCAGGCAGTGACTCAATAGGGTCACGGATGGATTTACCCTGCAGGCAGAGACATTCCTGGCTGCATTTATGACATAACTGGCCTAAAAGTCTCGTCACTAACTGGTGACTGTTTCTACCCTTGCCCAGGCCCTGTGGGCAGTGCTGCTGCACTCAGCAGTCCCAGGAACTGCAGCTATCAAAGGAAAGCACTCATGGATCCCTGTTCTGGGGAAACACAGCAGCTGGGGCTGTGAGCATCATGCAAAACCACGAGGCTGTGGAAGGTTTGCAGTGGGCTTGTCTCTGCCCTGCCCTGGTACCAGTGACTGCATCAAAGAGCATTTCCCCTGAACACACCCAGGCCTGAGAGGGAACCTTCACAAGCTTTTCACTGAGGTAATTACATTGCTCTTCTTACCTCGGGACTTAATTTTGAGGTTTGCTTGAGGTTCGCCGCACTTGATCTTATCGTATCTCCTTAATCTCCTTTTCCTCTCTTTAATGATGGTGCAAATAAGATTTGCAACTCCTTTTAACCGCTGGCTCTCTAGGAATGCTTCAGTGGAGGTGCAAAACGCAGTAGGATCTCCTTAGATCTGTGGGTTGACCTGTAACTGTGGTGTTGTCCCTTAGAGATAACCTCGAGATTTGAAGGGGGTTTGATCTGCAAGCTCCTCCATGGCAGGGTGTGCTGTTGGGTTTGGCAGAGCTGGGGAGGTCACAGCCAGCCCTGCCCTCCCAGTGCCTGGTTTGCTGGGCTCTTCCTCCGCCCTCTGAGCCCCAGGGAGGTCTGTGCACACCCTGCTGGGACCAGCCTGGGAGCCAGGCACAGCACTGGGGCAGCTCAGCTTTGCAGCACATGGAGGTGGACTGGGAGGAGAAGTGGAACAGGTGAGTGTGCTCCAGGAGAGACCTTTAGAGGCTGAAATGAGCTGTGGTGGCACTGGGGGATCAAACCTGGCAAAGCTGTCCTGCTTTTCATTGATGCAGCTTTGCCCTGTGTGTGGCTGGGGGTGATGAGGATCAGTGGATGGGGCACCTGGGAGATGGGATGGGACCATTCTGCACCTGGGAGAGGCAGCATGGCCCTGTTTGTCTGGGCAGGTTGTGTCACCCCTCTGTGCCTCCCTCCCTCAGGACAGGGGTCCTGCTCTGCTCTCCCTTGGGTGTGTACAGAGCTGGGCAGGCTGCCCAGGGCTCAGCAATGGGAAACCACTTGTACCTTTTTCCCTGAATTTGATCAAGAGAAACACTGAGACTTGGCGAGGCCATAATTAACTGGGACAGAAATCCTCGTAATTCCCCCTCCTGGGCAGGGCTCAGCAATGGGAAACCACTTTTACCTTTTTCCCTGAATTTACCAAGGGAAACACTGAGAGTTGGCCAGGTCATAATTAACTGGGACAGAAATCCTCATAATTCCCCCTCCTGGGTGCATTTCCCTGACTGCACAGAGCTTGGTGCAGGGGACAGCAGGGCTGAGGACTGGCTTTTGCCTTCTGTAATATTTTCCAGGGCGTGCTGAGTGTGTCCTGGGGGTGCAGGGTGGATGTGGGGTGCCTTTGGGTGCAGGATCCTGAGGCACCACTCCTCCCATCCCAGTGGGTAGAGAAGAGGCTGTGCTCTCAGAGGGGACAGTGCCATGGCTGGGGGGTGTCCTGTGGGCTGTTCTTTGTGCTCTTGGCTCTCCATGGGGAGCTGGATGAGGAGAGTGTGTGGGAGAGCAGCTCAGAGGGACATGGGCTCACTGCATGGAATGGCTGTGAGGTGTTCCCAGTCCAGAGGTGTGTGTGCACCCCAGAGCAGAGCAGTGCCTGTGCCTGGGGGTTTGACTGTTGGCCCTTTCTCCAGAGAAGGCCCAGGGCGAGGTGCTGGAGGCTGTGGGACATTCCAGGCTGGCAGGACACAGCCTGAGCACTGCCAGGGGGGCTCCTGGCCTGGCCCTGGCTCCAGGCAGCTCCTGGGAGCCACAGCAGTGCTGAGAGCCTTGGCTCAATTCTTACTGTTGATTTTGCCTCCAGTGCCAGCACCAGGAGGAACACTGGAATGAATTAAGATGACTAGAGGAAAGCCAAAGTCTTCCCATGGCTCCTGCTGGAGGCACTCCCACAGAATGTCTGAGGTGTCCCTCTGTGCCTGGATCAGCCCCAGGCTGCAGGTCAGACTGAGATGGGAGCTGGTGAACATTCTCTGGGCTCCCAGGAAATGTGCATTGAGGAAATCAATCCATACACCTGTAAGGTTGTAACTGCACAATGTATTAACAGTGCATTGCAGCTTATCCTGGTAGCTCTGTGAGTGTCTGAAGAGTTTAGAGCTGTAGTGGCTGGGCCCTGTAAGGACAGTGGTGCTCTTTCACACTGCTGCTGGTCAGTTTTTAACAAGGCTTTTCTTTGGTCACAGTCTGCTTTAAATGTCCTGGTTAATAACCCTGATCCTGCCAGCTCTTGGCCTGGCCCTGTCTGCCAGCAAATCCCATCCAGCACTTCCCATCCAGCACTTCCCATCCAGCACTTCCCATCCCATCCAGCACTTCCAGTTCAGGTCACATCTCGGTGCCAGTCCCACCACACCTGAGCTGCTGCTGAATTTGGCATTGATTCCCAGGTTCTGGGATTTTGGTGTGCTGTGCCAGGCCAGGCAGAGGTGAGAGCTGACTGTCCAGGGGCACACAGGACTCCTGGCCTGCCTGGATTTCAGCCCCTCCTGGCTTGTCCTGCTGCAGCAGAGGATGCTGGAGGCTCATCACTCAGACATCCTGCTGTCTCTTGCCTACAGATTTTATTGCTGTGACTTGGCTTTCTTCCTCATAGGTGAACTAACAAGAAACAAAGCTATTTTTTCTCTTTTCTCTGTTCCATGGCTTTGATTTGGATTTTGTTTGCACGGTGTGAAATGGTGATGGGTCACTGGAGCTGATGTGCAGCCTCACAGTGCCCCTGGAAGGGGGAGAGGTTGGATGGCTGAGGAGAATGAGCCCTCCTGTGCTAGACCCAGCTGTTAGAGCAGAAGAATGCTGGCAGAGGCTGGAGGGAGGTTCACTTCTGAGCTCTCCCTCCGTGCTGGAGCCTGTTTTCTGCAGCAGCAGGATGGTGCTGCAGGGCCTGGCTGCTCTCCTGGCACAGGGAGAGGAGGGTGATGCTGCCAGCCTGGGCTGGTGGAGGCAGCTCAGCCCCAGAGTCCCTGCCTGACACATGATGGGTGTTATGATCAATTCTTCACACTCTGGTGCTCATAAATTGTTATATCTGTAGAGTTCTGCTGGGCTTCTGGGGGGCTGAGCTGTGTTTGGAGAGGGAAGAGTCCCCTCCATCCAGCTGTGCTGAGCTGCAGGAGGATTCTGCAGTGCCCTGGAGGCTGCACCCCAGCCCAGCTCACTGTCAGTGCTCTCCTGGGAGAAAAACCACCCAGGCAAACACGTAACTTGGCATCCAAGAAGTGGATGGTTTGGGAATTAACAGCGTTTTTATCAGCAGGCTTTGGTGTGTGTGTATTCCCAGGCTGCTTTATTGCTCAGGGCTGGGCTGCTTTGCTGGTCCAGCACTGGTTATTGCAACTCATTACTCTCAGGGGTAATCAGGCTCTGGGGAGGATGTTTGCACTCATCAGCTCTTTTTTTAAATTTTTTTTTTCTTTATTTTTCCCCCAGGAGCTGCTGTCCTGGAGCTGGGGCTCTGTCAAACCCGTTATCTTTGGTCACATCTGTCCCCACCAGGGCTGGGGGGTCTGTCCCAGCACAGGGCAGGGCTGGGAGCTCTGGGTTGTTCCAGGAGGGAACTGTGGCAATTGTGGCTCCACTCCTGTCTCATCCTGCCCCTCTGAGCTGCCCCTTGCCTTTGACACGGGTCACTCCTGTCCCCCAGGAGCCCTGGGACTTCCTCCCCTGCTGCTCTTTGCAGGGGCCTGGGGACAGTCCCATGGCTCTCTCCTTGGGAAGCCATTTGAGCACTCAAATGGAGAAAACAAATGTCTCCTCTTTTTTTATCTTTTTGTTTTAATCAGTGGTAGTTTTTTTAATTTTTTTTTTTGTTTTGTTTTTTTGTTTTTTTTTTGGAGCTGGCAATTTAAAGCAACACAGTTAATCAGGGTGTGGGGGGAAGAGCTTTGCTCTGAGTAATGAGGCTGGTCCCTCCAGGGTTTTGCTTAGATAAGCAACTTTATCAAATCATGGGGGATACCTGAGGCTTTGGGCTATTCATGCTGGATTTACTCCTAATGCAGGTCAAAAAAAAAAAGGTAATATTGTGTGTGTGTGTCATTACCCTGCAGTTTTGTAGAGAAGCTCCACGGTAAAGGAAGAAGCTGAACAAACAACTGGGAAGGCTGTGAGATGCTTAGATTAGGGCAGCTGCCTGGTGAGGAAGTTTGTTCTTGTGTTTAATCAGTGATGTTGGCTGTGCGGGGCTCAGGCTTGGCCTCGGCAGCCCCTGGGCCTGTCAGGAAAAGAGATTTGGAAGCAAGACCAGGGAGAGATATACGTGCATATGTCAATCTTATTTTTTAATATGTATTTTAAGTGTTAATATGACTTTTCTGGCTTTCCTTTGCTGCTTTATTATGTAGTTAAACTGAGGATTTTTGGGCAATGGTTTCCTCTCTGAAACAGGGAGAATGGTTTGCCCAGCCCAGCTGGGAACCCAGGGCAGGTAATACTCATTATCACAAAGGATGGAAGGACAGGACAAGGGGGAATGGCTTCCAACTGACTCAGAATGTGGGTTAGACTGAACACTGGGCAGGAATTGTTCCCTGGGAGGGTGGACAGGCCCTGGCACAGGGTGCCCAGAGCAGCTGTGGCTGCCCCTGGATCCCTGGAAGTGTCCAAGGGCAGGCTGGACAGGGCTTGGAGCAGCCTGGGATGGTGGAAGGTGTCCCTGTCCATGGCAGGGGTGGGAATGAGATGAGTTTAAAGCCCTCCCAACCCAAACCATCCTGGGATTTATGGCCCCCCCATGAGCAGCAGGTTGGAGGGAAGAGAAAACAAGGACAACTTTCCTTCCCTGCCACTCCCTGGGACACCCACTGCCCTCCAACTGCTGCTCCGCTCCCAGAGCTTTGGGAAAAAGGCCTCACAACTCGCTCCTATCAGAGCAATCTCTCTGACATAGCAGAAACAAAAAACAAAAGAGCTCTTCTTCAGTGTTTACTTTTATTTTTAGAAGACAATGAGCGAGCGGCGCGGTCCGCGGGCGGAAACGATGCTCGCGAGTCCAGGCCCCCCTTGGCCCTCGCCAGGAAGCTCAGGCTGCACGTGCACCCGCCTGGGATGTTTGTAGACAAAGACTTTCTTGATGCCTTTTTTTTTTTTTTTTTCTTTTTTTTTTTTTTTTTCTTCCTCCCCCTTCCAGTTTCCCTTGGCCACAGGCAAAGAGGATTTGCTCGCTGACATGCCGGGAGCCGGCGCGGCCGTGCCAGGCTGTGTCTGTTAGCTGCCATCGCTTTGGGTGGAGGGAGAGCTCCCTGATTCTTCTCTTTCCTTGGATTAGTGAGTTAAAAGTGTTGCTGGTGTGATGAGGATGGGAGGCTGAGGTGGATCCCAGACCCTCCATCCCTCCCTGGAGTGACCGAGGTGGACAGAGCCGAGGCTGGCGTGGGGCCCCCGGAGCACCATGAGTATGTAGCCCTGTGTTTGTCCTGCTGCTTTGCTTTGCTTTGCTGTGTCCCTGGGCTCTTCCCAGGGAGCCACAGCGATGGGGGGTTGTTTGTGTGAGGCTCCTTTGTGTTGGCTCCTCTGATACCCCTTCTCTTCTCCTACCAAGAAAACCCAAGCTGAAAAGTGAGGAGTGTTATTGTCTGTGTTGTGGTGATGAGAAGGGATGTGGTTGTGCACACTCGCCCTTCTCCACCTTATTTTTCCTTCTTTTTCATGATTACAGCCTGCAAACTATTACAGCAGCTCTGAGCACGCTGGGAAGGAGCTGTGCCTGTTTGCAGGAGAGTTGTGCTGGGCTGTGTCCATCAGGCAGAGAGCCCAGGCTGCCCCTCTGGACCAGGGCTGGGCTCTGCCCAGGGACACACAGCTCCCAGTGCCCTCTTTGGAGCCCTGTGAGTTATGGGACTCCCTTTCCATAGGGGTTGGAGTTTTCTCTGTGTCTACAATGTCTTTTCTGTGTCTGTGGGAGAGGAGTTTGATGCAGAGCCTGGGCAGTGGCAGCTCAGGTGTGCCAGGGGCTGGAGCAATGGACAGGTGCCCCTTCTTTGTCAAAAATTTGATGCTTCTCCTGTAGTTTGGGAGCCCCAAGATGCCTCAGCTTTGTTCCAGCTTTCCAGCAAACCAGGGAAGAGCATTCCTCAGCTGGGAGATGCTCCCAAAGTGAGAGGGGAAAGGAGTTTTTTAATAATCTGCCTGTCCCTGCCCTCCCCTTGGGATGTCACTGTGTGTAGTGAGGGTGGCCAGGAGGGGCAGTGGGATGTTTTCTTTTGTGGGTCAGTTTAAGGTAAATCAGAGAGTTGCTCTGCAGCCCTTGACTCCCCAATCTCTGATTTATCCCAGTGTTTCTTCACGCTGGGTAATGATCTGGGTGATTTATCCAGTGCTTAAGGGCAAACCCCATTTGCTGCGTTGCAATAAAAATTCCCTGACACCTTTCTCCGTGTCAGACACAGTGATTTGATCCATAATTGCTTGGCTGAGCTTGCACTCTCCAATTTACAACCAGAAAAAAAAATAATTCTGGCTGAAACTGGGATTTCTGGGCTCCCACCTGCCAATTGTCACAGAATCACAGAAGGGACACTAAAGATCATCTCACTCCACCCCTTGCAATGGGCAGGGACTTCATGGCCTGGAGTTTGTCAGATTTTCTGATGGTAAATAATTTTGAGGAGATGTTTTCTGCTGCCCTGGCTGGGCCAGGAGTGAGGGATGCAGTTCACTTGGTCGTGTGCATTAATCCAATCTCAGTCCTGGCTGCCTGAGAGCAGCAGCAGCCCTGATTAGCAGATGTGACTAAGGATGTGATTCAAATATTCCTTTTGCATCAGTGTCCAGCTCTAGTGAAGCAAAATAACGATTTACACATCGTGGGCTCTGATGTGTTCCCCCCCCAAATTTGCTTTGAATGTAAATGCTGGAGCAGCAGCAGTTCTGCCATGGAGGCTGAAGCCAGGCTGAGATTTGTCTGGAATTCAGTGATGTTGAAAGCTGGCAGCTGCCTTTTTCTGCCTGTCACGGGGTGAATGTGCAACAGGCAGTGAGTGACAGCCGTGTCAGGCTTTGGGGGTTAAAATCACAGGTGCCATGGGCTGAAACAGAGGAAAATGGAAAAGTGTGGTGCACAAAAAGCACTGCGAGGCTTCTTTTTTAGTTGTTTTTTTTTTTCTTTATTATCTCTAATGGACAAAAAACTTGATGCTGAAGGTCCTGACAGCTTTTGGCACTCCCCTGTCCTCCCTGGGTTTTGATAATAAAAAGTGAACATCCCCTAAGGGGAGCCTGACCTGCCATGAGGGGCTGTGGCTGCACTGCTGAGGCTCCCTGTGCATGGACTGCTCCCTGTGGGAGTCCAGGACATCCCTGGGATGAGCTGGGACCCAGAAAAGGGAATTTGAGCCCTGGACAGGGGGTGTGGAGCTGGTCCAGGGGGTTCAGAGAGTTGGCACAAAACACTGGGTTTGATTTTAGTCCTTGGGAGAGGCTTCTGACACTGAGAGAGGAATTGCAAATCACTAGGAAGTGAAAACAGTAGTTCAGCACAGCACAAGATGCAAAATTCAGTAGTTTTGGGGTTCATAGAATAGAGGTAAATGGGGGACAGGATGGTGGGATTTGGGTGGTGCCTCGTGTCCCTCTCCTTCTCCCCCGCCCTCCATCCCCTGAGGTGGTGATGGCACAGGGCAGTGACAGTGGGTTGGGTCAGAGCAGAAATGACCCTTTTAGTGTGAGCCCTGGGCATTGGTGTGAAATTGTAAATACCCCACCCGTGGTTATCTGTATAAATGTGAGGTGACCCCATCGGGGGCCGTCCCCTCATGGCCCAGCCCTGCCCAGACCTCGGCTGGGAGAGAGAAAACTCTGAGATATCAAATAATAAACAACACAAGAAACCTGAAAACAAAACCTTGAAGACTCTGCTTTTTTATACCAACACAACTCGGGGCTTTTAGAGAGCCAAGGATGTTAAACAACTTAAATCTGGAGTGAAGAAACCCTCCCTGAGAGTTCCCCTGGGACAGCAACCCCTTCATCCCACAGCAGAGTCTGCTGATGCTCTCACCCCACTGAGCCCTTTCCCTTCCCACCTCCATCCTCTCTGGGGTGCTGGGCTTTTCCTCCTATAGCATGACCCAAACTCAGCATTTCCCACTCCTGGGGGAGGTTTTATCTTTCCCCAGCAGTCTGTCCTTGTGCCTTGGCTCTGAACAGGACACAAACCTCTCCCAACACCCCAGGCTGCAGGTTAACGAGCACAGGGCCGTGCAATTAATAAATGAGCATCAGCCTGGCACTGAGTAAATGCATTGGGCACTCTTGCCAAGCTCTGCACGTCTGCTGGGGTCAGGAGGAAGCAGGAATAAATTCTGGCTGCTGGTGCCAAAGAGAGGGGAGGGAGGATAAATGAACGTAAAATTGCCCGTAGTTCTTACTCACACATCTGCTTTTTGCTGCTGAATGAGGAATTAATGCAATCCGTGAGCTCATGCAATCCATCATCAGCCCAGTGATTGATCATCGTCCCAACGAGGGCAGCATGTCCTGGTTTCATATCAGAGCAAGGAAGGAGGTTTGTCTCCTCACAGGGAGAGACTCAGGCTCGTGGCTGCTGGGATTGTATAACCATGAGATGGTTTGGGTTGGAAGGGACATTAAAGTTCATCTCATTGTGCTGCCTGCCAAGGGCAGGGACAACTTTCACCGTCCCCAGTTGCTTCAAGCCCTGTCCAGCCTGGCCTTGGACATTTCCAGGGATCCAGGGGCAGCCACAGCTTCTCTGGGCACCCTTTGCCAGAGCCTCATCACCCTCAGAGCCAAGATTTTCTCCCCAACATCCCATCCAGCCCTGCCCTCTGGCAGTGGGAGCCATTCCCTTTTTGTTCCCAAGTCCCTCTCCAGCCCTCCTCGTGTATGGTCTGACACATCCCAGGTTAAATCCATTTATCATCCCTGGTTTTCTTTTGCCCCCAGACTGGCAGAGAGCCAGGGGCTCAAATGAGTTCCCTCAGGGGCCCAAAGCCAAGCAGGGGCTGTGCTCCTGCCCCTGGACCTGCTCCATCCTGTCCCTTCCCAGCCCTGCACTCCACACCCCTGCCAGCAATGATTTCCATGTGCAGAAAAACAAACCCGCAGGGAAAACAGGTTTTATCCCACTTCCTTCATTTCCCAGCTCTGGGATGGGAGCCAGTGGCCTGTCCTCACTGCTGCCCATGTCACAGAGCAGCTCCTGCACTGCCCTCACCCCACAGCCCTGGGGTGACCCTGAAGGGATCTCAGCATGGATCTCACAGGGGGGAATTCAGCAGTGCCCGCTGGGGGCTGCTGAGCAGAGAGGACAGCTCAGCCCAGATTGGGCAGGATTTGTAACAACCTGGGGCAGGGGAAGGTGTCCCTGCCCATGGAATGGGATGGGCTTAAGGTCCCTCTCAACTCAACCCCAAAGCATTCTGTGATTCTATGAAACTCCTCTTGTCTTCTTCTGTTGATATGGGAGTGCTCTCATGGCCCCTCTGTGCACTGCAGCCCTTCCACGAGGGGGTACCTGTGGTGGGCCCCCACCTGGCCCCACAAACGGGGCAGCAGGAGAAGGGGAGTGCTGGACACTTCTGCCTGCACTGGGCCACCACCTCCAGGGAAATCAGCCACAGCACAGGCTGCAGTGGTGGAGCTCTCCTCATCTCCTCCCCAGAGCAGGCACAAAGGAGGGTCTGTATCCCTGCCCTGGCAGGGCTGGCCCTGGCCCAGGGGTGCCTTTGTGGGCCCCGGGCTCCCTGAGCTGCAGATGGGCTGGGGCGAGGGGCTGCTCAATGGCAGCCTTGTCTGTGCCCACCTGCCTCCCCTGGGGCTGCCTGTGCCCACCTGCCTCCCCTGGGGCTGTTTGTGCCCACCCTGCCTCCCCTGGGGCTGTTTGTGCCCACCCTGCCTCCCCTGGGGCTGTCTGTGCCCACCTGCCTCCCCTGGGGCTGCTGTTCGGGGTCCCAGCACCCCCAAGAGCCAGCACTGCCTGGGGGCACAGAACTGCTGTGCTGACCTGTCTGTCCCCAGTGGTCCCCTGGCTCCTGCAGGGACCTGTCCTCTGGCTGCCCACCTGCTCAGAGCAGCCCAAGAGCCTGGATGGAGGTGCTGGCTCTGGCAGGGAGAGGCAGAGCAGGGTGCTAATCCCTTGGGAATGAGCAGGAGGCAGAGCATTAAGGCTCTTTTTCCTTTTTTTTCCCTCCCCAATGCTTTGAGATATGACCTAGAAATTCCTGACTACATTTGCTGAGCTGGCTTAGTTAAAGACTTGACTAATTTCTGGAGGATTAATTATTCAGAGAGTATGAGGAGGGAGGGTAATGTCTATTCCTAACACTGTAGGTCACCCTGCTCAGGGTTCCTGGCTTGGCGACAGGTGCTGGTCTGTCCCCAGGTGTCCCAAGGGCACATCCACTCTGCCTGTTGGGGACCACATAATGGTGTAGTTGTGTCTTGCTCTGGTCTTTTTATTTGTTTTCACTCTGTTTCAGCAGAAAAGTTAATTCTGGTCTTCAGTGGCACAATTTCAGCTCGTGCTGCTGTTCCTCCTCCCTTGAGATCCCTGTCACTGATGTCCCCCAGGCCCTGGGGTGCTGCTGGTCCTCCCTGCAGTGCACCTGAAAATCCCTCACCAGCCCACCCAGAGCCACTTTGTGGGGATAATGCAACAAGCTGCAGTGTGGGGAGTATTTGTGCCTTTACAGGCACATTGTTGTGCTCGGGATCATCCTTCAGATGTGCACTGACAGCGGCTGTTTTTCAGCTTGCAAATAGCTCCATGCCCTGGAGAGCGTGTGGAGGAATGTGTTTCCTTGATCTCCACAGGCTCTTGATGTGCTGATGAAAGTGGGTTCCCTGTTTAGCAGCAAAGGAAGGGCAGGTTGGCAGATTCTTTCTTTTCTGTGCTTTTCCCACGGTGTTTTGGGAGGAAGCAGGTGAAGAGCTGTCAGCGGCCCCAGAGCAGTGACTTGGGTTTGGTTCTTCACTGCAGTTGTGGGAAGGTGAGGGAGAGACCCACAGCCCTGCCAGAAAGTGCCTGCAGAGAATACGAGCTGCTCCTCAGGAGAACTTTCTGCAGGGAGGGATTTTGCTGCTGTCTGTTCCCCTGCACAGAGGCTTTGTCAGGAGGCAGAGTTTGTGCTGGACACCACCCTCCAGGCACAGCTGGCACAGCTGGAGGAGCCTGGGCCACCTGGAGTTCTCTAAACTCCCTTTTCAGAGGGCAATTCCCCAAACCTCAGTTTCCCTGACCTGTGTGAACAGACAGCTCTTCTGGTAGTGACTGCGACATTTTTTATTTGTGTTTTTGGCAGAATGATGGCAATAACCAGTGAATGATTTATTAATAAGCTGCAAATAGCTGCCCACCAGCTGAGCAGTGGGATGTGTGTGTGCTCTCTCTCCTTGGCCACGGGGAGCTGCCAGGAGCACCAGTGCTCAAAGCTGACACATTTAGGTGACAAACAGGGGTGTGCAGCTCCTGGGGCTGAGGCTCTCCCCAAACCCCTCTGCTCTCAGGGGGTGCACAGGCAGCACAGGGCCTTTGGGGAGAGTGTTTCTCTGCTGGATCCATGCTTATGGCAGAAAAACCACAAAGGTGAGGAGAGCTCTGCCTGCAGCAGCCCCGTGAGTTTTATGGGTGCTGGGACACCCATAAAGGAGCTGCTGTCACCCCAAAGGGGCAGCCCAGGGCAGTGCCCTGCAGCCAACTCCCACACCAATGGCAGGAATTGGCATTTCACACCAAATCATCTCAGGTGGTCTGCAGGCATCTGTTTTCCAATTTCTCCAACTTCTCTCCCTGTTGGAGTTTGGAAATCTGTGACCATCCTTGCTTGGATCAGAGCAACTGAATTTTAGCTGTTATTTCCTTCTGTAAGTCCATCTTCATCCAGGTCCTGCAGGAGCTTTCACTCAAGCTCCTGAACCATGAGGGGTTTAAAGGGATTGGGGAGAGAATGTGAATGGTTCGGCTTCACCCCACTATCAGAGGATGGGAGGATCTGGAGGGGGAGGACAGTGGTGGGGAGTGAGTGAAGGTCAGGCTGTGTTTATGGGACTGAGCCCAGCCCTGTGGCATGGGGGAAATGACACCCCAGGGGAGTGTTTGGCTGCATGGGATGTTCCCAGAGCCAGGCTGGAAGTGTGGAATGGAGAAGGAGAAAAGCACTGCAGCAGTGAAGGTGGTGGGGAGCACCTGTCTCCAGGTGTGTGCAGCACCAGAGATCCACTGCAGAGGAGTGTTACCTGTTGGGAAAGATGAGGCAGGAAAAGCTTCCATTCCCCATGAGTGTGACCCTCCTCCAGACACTCTGTGCCTGTGGAGGCACCAGGATCTCTGCAGTGGAGCCCAGCACAGTGTCCAAGCCACCAGGACTGGCTCCCTTGGAAAGGAGGGGGAATTGGCAGCTGTAAACACAGAGAGCAGGACAGAGTGTGAGGTCTGCAGGTGGCTGGACCTGGAAACTCACACTCAGGACCTGGAAATGCTCTTTCCTTGGGACAAGTCCAGTGTTTTACTGCTCAGACTTCATTGTAAAAGTGCTGAACACTGAGAGGGTGCTGGAGTCCAATTTAATGTAGTCTGTGCTGTTCGGGAAGTGGCCCTTGCTGCACCCTCAGTAATGCTGTACTAAACTGGGTTATCTCCCCAAAGCCATGGGATTCTTTAGCATATGATGTTCCTGATGCTGTGGCAGCTTGTGCTCCTCTGGTCCCATCAGCTCTGGGTGAGGGAGCTCAGGTTAATCCCTGCCTGGCTGTCAGGACAGGCACCAGCTTTGGGTTCCCAAAGTGCCACAGTCTGGAGGGGACTGCTGTGTCACCCTGTGAGGTGTTGGAGCTCCCCACTGCCCCTGTCCTGTTCCTGTCCTGTCCTGCCCCTGAATCCCAGTGGGAAGCAGTGAGCAATCACTGCCAAGTGTTCTTTGCACCTTCCCTTGGAATCCAGGTCTGCCTCTCTGTGTCTCTGCAGGCACAGCACGGCTGTGTCTGCACATTTGCTCTGCTGCTGATGGAGCTGCTGCTTCACCCATTGGTTCCTGCCTCCAGAAAGGGCTCACGAGAGCAACTGCAGCTTTTCCTTTGCTTTCTGGAGCCACTGGGGGTGCCTGGATAACTGCAATGTTTGCTGGATTTCATCAGACGAGAGCAGCATCTTTCCTAATAGCCTGTGTAATTTTTTCCAGAGGGACCCATTGCATTAAATCTTTAATCCAGCCAGCTGCTAAGGGAGAACAGTCAGGCTCTCTGCTTCTGGCTGTGGAGTTTTTGCACTGCCCTGATGTTGCCCAAGTGGTTTTTCCCTTCAGAGTAGCTGGAGCTGGTGCAGTTGGAGGCTTTGGAAGGAGCTGGGGTGGGGAAGGGCCTCGTTGCTCCTCTGATTTCACCCTGTCCTTTGCTGTAATGCCAAATCCACCGTGTGCCAGGGGAGCAGGACCCTCTCTGTGCTGTGTGCACTTGGTCACAGCACTGGGACAATGTGAGATAAATCTGTAGGATTTGGGATGTGCTGCTGTTCCAGCAGGTCGCTTCTCCTTGTGATTTCTTTTCTTTCCATCCTCAAAAATCCTCACTTGCCCCAATTCCTTAAGAGTTTCAGGGTTGCTGACTGTCATTTTTAGTAGCTTTTTAAAATAAAATGCCTTTTGGAGATGAGGTGACATTTTGCTGAGCCTGGTGCTGCCTGCCCTGGGCAGAGGAGAGAGCAGGCTCTGCTCACACTGTCCCATCCCACTTGTGCAGATTTGACTTTTATGTTGCATTTGCTGCACGCTCTGACCTTTTCTTCCTCCCTGTCCCCTGCTTTCTGCCCTTCTCTGTGAGGCAGGAGTGATGTGGGAGGAAAGGCTGGTTGGTTTTTCATGCTCAGCCATGGGTGGTGCAGCTGTTGCCCGTGCTGGAATTGCCTTTGATAGACATTTCCAGGGACAGTGACCCGTGAAAGAGCAAATCAAAGACTCAGAGGAGGCACCTTGATCTGGTGTGTTCCTCTGCACACAGTGAGCAGGTAACAAAGACACGTCTGCAGATCAGGCAGAGTTCAGCAGGGGATGCAGCCCCTCCCAGAGAAAAGGGGCTTGAGGATGGCTTGTGTCAGTCCCCTGGGTGTTGTTGGAGTCCAGGACATCCCCTTGGATGAGCTGGGACCTGGGAAAGGGAGTTTGAGCCCTGGGCAGGGGGTGTGGAGCTGGTCCAGGGGGTTGGAGACCTTGACACAGCCCAGGAAGACACTGAGTTTGATCTCAGCCCATGGGAGAAACTTCCAGCACAAGGAGAGGAATTGCAAATCACCAGAATGTGAAAACAGTAGTTTAGCACAGTAGAAGATGCAAAATTCAGTAGTTTTAGGGTTTTTAGAATAGAAGTAAATGGGGGACAGGATGGTGGGATTTGGGTGGGACCTCACATTCCTTTCCTTCTTCCCCGCCCTCCATCCCCTGGGGTGGTGATGGCACAGGGCAGTGACAGTGGGTTGGGTCAGAGCAGAAATGACCCTTTTAGTGTGAGCCCTGGGCATTGGTGTGAAATTGTAAATACCCCACCCGTGGTTATCTGTATAAATGTGAGGTGACCCCATCGGGGGCCGTCCCCTCATGGCCCAGCCCTGCCCAGACCTCGGCTGGGAGAGAGAAAACTCTGAGATATCAAATAATAAACACCACGAGAAACCTGAAAACAAGGCCTTGAAGACTCTGCTTCTTTGTACCAACACAACTCGGGGCTTTTAGAGGGCCAAGGGCTTTAAACAACTTAAATGTTGGGTGAGAAAACCAACCCGAGAGGGTGTGACAGGGCTGTGGGGACGCAGTTTGTCTGCAGGCAGCTGTGGGATGGGGCTGCTCCTCCCTGGAGCTCTGCTGGGCTGTCTGTGGGATGTCAGCAGCTCCATCGATCCAGTCCCCTGCTCCCCCAGCCTGGAGACTGCTTGCTCCATATTGATTATCATTTTATTTTTTTTCCCAAAAGGCTGATGAAGTTTGCTGGGCTTTAATTGCATGAATTATTCTCCTTTCCATTTTATGAAATCCTCGATCATGTTAATAAGTTTTCCAATTTATTTTTGCATCGGATTTGTCCAGGGCTGGTTTTTCAGGGGAAAAAAAGAACAACTGGTGTGGAGTGAGCTGGGTCTGTTCCCAGTGGGGATTATTCATGTCCCAGTTTGTCCCACTTGGACAAGCTCTGGGGGGGTTATTCCTTTTGCTTTGAAAGATTCATAGAATTACAGAATATCTTGATTTGGATGGATCATCCAGTCCAACTCCTGGCCCTGCACAGACACCCCAACAATCCCACCCTGGGCATCCCTGAGAGAATTGTCCAAGCCCTCCTGGAGCTCTGGCAGCCTTGGGCTGTGCCCATTCCCTGGGGATCAAATGAATTTTGGGTGAATCTCAAGCAGTCTGGGGGCAGAGCCAACTTTTGGGAATGGTTCAGCAGGGACAGAGCCCCCTGCCCATCAGACATCCCTGCCAGCAGCTCCAAATGTCTTCAGATTATCCTGCCTTTATTTCTCCTTTGGCTGTGTTTACTCACATCACCTCACTGTTGATGTTTTAGACTTTTTTTTTTTTTCAGTCCTTTTCAACTCAACAAACTATTTTTAGGAGGTATCAACTCATTTTTCTCTCTTTTTTTTTTTTTTTTCACTTAGCAAGTATCTAAATGCCAGTGTGACTCCTCCAGCTGCCTGTGCTGCTTTTCCCTGCCCTTATCTCTTCCCTGCAAACCTGAGGCAGGTTTTTATGCAGCTGTCAGGGAGCAGCACCAGGGACAGCCCTGCTTTGGGAGGCAATTACCCTTCTGTGCCCATGATTGAACTGCACAGTGCTGCGAGTGGGGAAAGAACCTTTTGAAGTGGGATGAGATAACCTGGCAATTTCCATCGATCCGGGGGGTTAAAAAGGGAATTGGATTTCAGGAGTGTGCACATCCCATGCTGCTCAAAAAAAAAAAAAAAAAAAAAAAAAAAAAAAAAGGGAGAGATGCTGCTCAGCTGCTGCAGGTGGGGGGCTGGATCAGCATTTGGCTGGATTTGGAGGTGATTCCACCTCTGCCCCCTGGGTGCTTCTCTGGGGAGGGGAATTTTCATAGAATCAGAGGAAAGACCCATAAAGATAATAAATCCAACTCCTGACCCTGCACAACACCCCAACAATCCCACCCTGGGCATCCCTCAGAGCACTGTCCAAACCCTCCTGGAGCTCTGGCAGAGCCCATTCCCTGGGGAGCCTGGGCAGGGCCTGAACCCTCTGGGGGAAGAAAATTTTCCTAAAATCCAATCTAAACCTCCCCTGGCACAGCTCCAGCTGTTCCTGTCCCAGAGAGCAGAGATTGGATCTGTCCCTCCACAGCCCCTCAGGATGATGCTGCAGCCCCAATGAACTCTGAGCTCCATCTCCTCTTCCCCAGCTGAACAAACCAAGTTCCTTCAGCTTCTCCTCCAAACCCTCCCCCATCCTTACAGCGCAACCCTCTCCCTGTGTGATTCTGCGTTATTCCCAAGAAAGAGGGTGTTTTAATTTAATTTGAGAACGAGGGTGTTTTACCTTAATTTGGGCAGCACATCTGGGCTTGCTGCTGGAATTACAGTGGTTGTGCTAAGTGATACGTCGGGCAAATCAAGAAATTGATGTGGTAGGCAGCGCCATGGAAGTGTGTGGGTAATGCAATAGAGCTGGCAATTACAGCAAAGTGCCTGCTTAGGCTGGAATTATTGAGCCTCTTGCACACTCTGCACTTTATTACAGCTGTGTTGAGATGTAGCACTTCCCAGAGGGCTGCAGAGCTCTGTCAGTGAGTCTGTGTCACTCCCAGAGCTGGGCTGTTCCCAGGGCTCACCCCCAGGAGCTCCAGAGGTGTCTCCCCAGGGCTCTGGGCACCAGGGGGGACCTGCCCTGTGCTGTGCCCACTCTGGGGTTCTGTTTGCACACAGCACAGGCACTTTTAGAGTCAAGGTTGTGGGGATTCACCAGAGTAAGACAGACTTAATCAGCATATCTAGTCTGGTGACTGGGATGCCCTGGAAAGAACAAACAGAACTTTGAGCTCATGAGAAGATGGGATTAGAAACCTGCTTAAGAGAAGAAGATTCAATCAACCCCCTACATGGATATGTTGAAAAATGTATGAGTTGTTTGTATGATCTTTAAACCTAATTATTGTAGTAGAAATTATTAACCTCACTGAAATGGTCTATAAGTTCTTGGAAAACCTGAGTAAAATGGGATTCTGATCATGGTCAGTCTCTCCTTCAATCGCCAATACAAGGTGAGATGCTTTGATAAATTCTGAACGGAATCATTTAGGTTGGGGAAAGTTCTCCAAGATCACTGAGTCCAGGTGTTACCTCAGCACTGCCAAGTTCACTCGTGTACCCTCACAGAGAGGAATTTCTGTCCAATATCCCATCTAATCCTGCCCTTGGGCAATGAGAAACAACTCCCTCCATCACTCCAAAGTCCCTCTCCAGCTCTCCTGGAGCCCTTTAGGCCCTGGAAGGGGCTCTGAGCTCTCCCTGGAGCTTCTCTTCCCACTCTCCCAGCCCTTGGAGCATCTCCATGGCCTCCTCTAGATTTTGTTCCCATGTCTCATCCATTTCTTAAATCAGTTCATACTTGCATTTAACATATTTCTTCACAGGCATCTGTTGATAATTGGTTTTTTGAACCTCCTGTGAAATAATGTATTCCAATTTTATTTTTAGAGCCATCCCAAAACATTTGATGATTCTCTGGTACTTTGGGTTAACCAGCAGTGAAAAACTTGCCCTCAGTCACTGTGGGTGTATTTAAAATAGGGTGGAAGAAATTTATTTCCTAAACCCTGAGAATTAGTGCTCAGAATTTAAAAAACAAAAATAGTGATTATCAAAATTCTTCCGAATTGGCTGAAAGATTTGACTGGGAGCTGATGTGTGGTATCAGCAGCCAGTTTTCAGCAGTTTGGAAATTCTGTCCCAAAGTCCTTTGAAGTCCCCATGGTGCTTTCCCAGGTAACTTGGAGGGGCCAGTCCCTCCCAGCTGGTGCTAAGAGAAAAATCATAATAAATCCTTTTCCAGCTGACCCGAGGACACAGATGTTCTTGGGGGAATAAGAATCTTTCCCTCACTCATTTTGGGCATCTCAGCACGTATTTTTCCCTTGTGGGGAGGGGGACTCTGATGACAACAGATGGGAACTGAGTTACCAGGACTCCCAAGGTGAAACAACCCCTTTGCCACGGGACATCCTGGTGCTCCAGGCTCTGCTCTGATGAGCTGCTGAGGCTCCAGCTCCTCCTTTGGCCCTCCTGGCAGCTTTTCTGGACTGTTCTGCTGTTGTCCCTGCTCAGTGTCACACTCCAGCCTGGGACTCCCCTCATCCCTCCTGCTGGGCTCCATCCTCTGCACTGCTGGAGTTCTGCCCTCCAGGCACCAGCCAGCCTGGGAAAGGGACAAGGGAAAGGGAGCCTTAAACTGGCCAAGGTTTTGCTGGTAGAGATGGGCTGGCTGCTCCCACCATGGCTTAAATCTGTTTTAATTGCTCCCCCCAAAGGCTGGGAGGTCAGTACTGGTGCTGTCCTGGGGGAGGGATGAGCTGTGGCTGAAGGAGGAGCAGGATGGGCTCTGCATCAGCCTCTGAGTGGCTTTTAGGGGTGCAGCTCCCCAGAAGAGCCGAGGCTGGAAATGGGATGTGTTTAACTGGTGTGGAGTGGTCGAGGTGTGGAGTGAAAGTGGAGCCCTGAAGAAATACAGGTAGGGCCCTCTTAGACTGCAGGACCCCCTTTTCCTCCTTCCCTGCTTCTGTATAACCATTTTTAAAAAGTGTAACTGGAGCAAAAGCTGCCTGGGGAAGCCCCAGAGATGTAACCAGCTCTGGTTTGCTCACAGTGGGCTCAGGGGCTGCCAGGAGTCTCTGGGGCAGTTCAGGGGTCACTTTCCAGGGCTGTCTGGCCTGTCCCACTGTGCTGGGTGGCCACAGGACCTGGCAGAGAACCTTCCCAGTTCACACCTGGGATCCCTGAGCTGCTGGGATGATTTCTGCCTGAAAAAGCATCGTGGTTGTTTGCAGGCTGGGACCAGTGCTGGTTCCCATATCAGTGATAGCTCCACTGTGTTTGGAGGGTTCTGAAACGGGGAACGTTGGTCTCTAAGGGCCCAAATGGGTGAGATGAGCCAGACAACCAGGCTCTGTTTGGCTCCTGGGTATTTTTCTCCCCCCAAATGCTGCAGGCAGAGGTGCAGAGATGAGAGATGCCTGTGCCAGGGCTGGGTGAGCCACACTCAGCATCCCCCAAATCTCAGCACTGTGCAGGTTCTCACTCCTGCTCTAACATCTCCTCCACAGCTCCTCTTAAAACTCACTTTATGTCTCTGCAAATGAAAGTGCTCTTTGGGCTTATGAAGTGTTTCATTGCACTGGCAGGTGGAAGGGGGACGCGTGTGGCTGCAAAGCCCAGCACGGCAGATTGTTAATGGGAAATTGGAGAGTTCAGCAATATCTTGGCAGATTGTCTCTGCTGCCTGACGGGAGGCACGGAGCTCCTCTGGGAGGCAGCTGGTGTCACAGCTCTGTCTGAAGGGCTGGCCACTCGTTCTTTGAGCAGGGAAAGGCTTGAGGGCTGTTCCATGTCCTTGGGGGAAAGGAGACAGCCCTTCCCTTGCCCACAAGGCACAAAAGCAGAGGCTGAAATTCACTCAGGAGAGTGATGTGGGAGCTTGTGGTGCCTCTGGGCCAGCTCTGGGTGTGCTTTCAGGCAGATGGGTCCACTCAGCCTGGCCCAGGGTGCCTGTGGGGCTGGAATCCCCTCTGGGGTATCCCTTTCTGGGGGTGTTTATGGAGCTCTCTGAGCTTTCAGGCTTTGGTACCTCCACTGCCACCATCCCCAGTTTATCCAGAGTTTTCCCCCAGGTGGTGTTTCCTCCTGTTTGTTTTTGACCTGCTGGCACTGCTGGGCTCCAGGACTGAGTTCTGCAGCCTCGTTGAGGGCCTGAGTTCCTGCACAGAGCTGTGGCTCCCACCTGCCCCCCACTGCAGGGATTTGGGGTGTCCTTGGCTGCAGGGTGTCCCTCAGACAGCTGGAACAGCTGGAACACCTGGGAATTCTGGCTCGGTCCTTGGATTTTGCGCCCACCAGTCTGTCCAATTCTCCTGCAGATTTTTTTTTTTTTTCTGACCTTTTGTCCCCCAAAGAGCTCTGCTGTGCAAAGGCCAGAGGAGGATGAATGAGGCAGGAGAGGATGAATGGGGCAGGAAAGGATGAGTGGGGCAGGAAAGGATGAGTGGGGCAGGAAAGGATGAGTGGGGCAGGAAAGGATGAGTGGGGCAGGAAAGGATGAGTGGGGCAGGAAAGGATGCCCTGTGCTCTCCCTGTGCTCTCCCTGCGCTCTCCCTGTGCTCTCCCTGTGCTCTCCCCGGTTCCCTGTGCTCTCCCTGTGCTCTCCCCGGTTCCCTGTGCTCTCCCTGTGCTCTCCCCGGTTCCCTGTGCTCTCCCCGGTTCCCTGTGCTCTCCCTGTGCTCTCCCTGTGCTCTCCCCGGTTCCCTGTGCTCTCCCCGGCTCTGTGACCTCCTTTGCCGTGTTCCATTTCACCGCGGCGATAAGCTATGTCAGATAAGGGGGTGTCGGTGTTACCGGAGCCGGAGGATGCTCTGCCCTCCCCCGCTCAGCCCCAGCGGTGTTTGGGGAGCGCCCCGAGCCCAGCGGGGCCGGGAGAAGGTGGGAGCCGGGGAAGGGTGAGGAGCAATGCGGGGACAGCTCCATTGGCCCGGCTGGGACAGGGGAACGGCTCCTGCTGTCCCTCCCTGGTGCGCTGGGATGGGAGGAGATACCGGGGGGATTCTGTCCCTTCCCTGCCCAGGGGACTCTGTCCCTTCCCTGGGGACTCTGTCCCTGCCCTGGGGACTCTGTCCCTTCCCTGCCCTGGGGACTCTGTCCCTTCCCTGCCCTGGGGACTGTCCCTGCCCTGGGGACTGTCCCTGCCCTGGGGACTGTCCCTTCCCTGCCCTGGGGACTCTGTCCCTGCCCTGGGGACTGTCCCTGCCCTGGGGACTCTGTCCCTGCCCTGGGGACTCTGTCCCTGCCCAGGGGGGACTCTCTCCCTGCCCTGGGGACTCTGTCCCTTCCCTGCCCAGGGGACTCTGTCCCTGCCCAGGGGGGACTCTCTCCCTGCCCTGGGGACTCTGTCCCTTCCCTGCCCAGGGGACTCTGTCCCTGCCCAGGGGGGACTCTGTCCCTGCCCTGGGGACTCTGTCCCTTCCCTGCCCAGGGGACTCTGTCCCTGCCCAGGGGACTCTGTCCCTGCCCTGGGGACTCTGTCCCTTCCCTGCCCTGGGGACTCTGTCCCTTCCCTGCCCTGGGGACTCTGTCCCTGCCCTGGGGACTGTCCCTGCCCAGGGGACTCTGTCCCTTCCCTGCCCTGGGGACTCTGTCCCTGCCCAGGGGGGACTCTCTCCCTGCCCTGGGGACTCTGTCCCTGCCCTGCCCAGGGGACCAGGGGATGGCTCTAAGCAGGGAAACAGCAGCCAATGCAGGTTGTTTATTTTTTAACATGGCATCCACACCGTGGGGATAACAGGATGTTCAGGGATCTCGGGGCTCTGCCAGCTCAGTTCCCAGCAGTTTTTCTGGCTGTTTCCTCTCTCGGTGGCCATCAGACACCCCTTCCCCTGGCTGTGCTCCACTGACTCGATCCAGCTCTGCTCGGCGGGGCTGGAGCAAGCTTTGGGTGGGTTTTTATTTTTTTTTTTTTATTTTTTTTTTTCTGAAGCCCGTGTTTTTTCTCCGCCCAGCTGGCGTCAGGAGCCGAGGATGCAGCGACAAGTGCTCCCGACTAGGGGAGGGCTGGCAGGAGGATTTCCCTTCGGGTTTGCAGCATCCCCGTGGCTGCTGTGGAGAGGCTTTGTGCTGGAGCGTGGGGAGCAGAGCTCGCAGGTCACCGGTAATGCCTGTCCCCCTCCTCGGGCTCGGCTGTTCGGTGACAGGCTGTAAAGTCATGGCAGGGAGGTGCTGCTGCCAGCCGAGGGTGCCTCCTGCTCTGCAAAACAGGGAGGGAGCAGAACTGCCGGACTCTGAATAGCCTTGGGAAGAGCCAGCGGGGATCCTCTCCGCGCTGTAAGGACAGAGCCTTTGGAAATTCATCCGAGCAGCCGATTTATTGGGGTTTCTGGGATCAAACCCCATCCTCTCCCTCACCTGAGGGCCACCACAGCCACGCTGGGCCATCTGCTCCAGAGGGGCAGCTCCTGCACCTGCCCACTGCCGCTCGCCAGAGCTCTGCCAGTGCTGCCGAGGGATCCTCTACCAGCACTTCTCATTTTTCCTTTTTCATTTTTCATTTTTCCTTTTTCATTTTTCCTGCTTCACTCAGCCCTGCAGCATCACACCAAACACACGTGCAGCAGCCACCAGCAGCTGCCCTGAGCTGTGAGCTGCCCTCAGGACCCAGAGCCCTGCACACCTGGGGGCTCATTGCACAATGCCCTGGATTGTCCAAGTGACCGGTGGCTGAGCTCCTCCTGCCCCGGGCCAGGGGGCACAGAGGGGCTGTAGCATGCCCCAGCGTGCACAGGGGCTCGGGGACGTGAGCCATGGCCTCCTTTGGGAAGCTGACGGAATATTTCAGCCTGAGGAAGTCGAGGCCGGAGCTGCGCTCCAGGCGCTGGGGCCGGAGGAGCGGGAGCTGCTGCTGTAGTGTCACCGAGTGCAGGTATGGGCTGGGCAGTGCCCCCACTGCCCCGGTGCCTGGGGGCTCTGGGATGGCATGTGGTGCTTTGCTGTCTGTTTGTACCTTTCTGTTTTTATTTGGGGCTGGGAAGGGGTTGGAGCAAGACAAGAGGTCTGGAAGTGTTGCCCAGTTCCTCTCTGGGGTTCCCACATTGCTGTGGCAGGCTCTGGGATCTGGGATCTGTCTCCCTGTTGAGGGCATGTCCCAGGTGTTGGTGGCACATCTGGGGTGTCTGCTGGGTGACACGTGTACCTGTACCTGCCTGGGGCTCTGTGCTGGGACACTGCACTGTCCCCTTGTCACAGCAGTGGGGTCTGTGGGGCTCTGTGCTGGGACACTGCACTGTCCCCTCACCAGAGCAGTGGGGTCTGTGGGGCTCTGTGCTGGGACACTGCACTGTCCCCTTGTCACAGGAGTGGGGTGTGCCTGGGGCTCTGTGCTGGGACACTGCACTGTCCCCCCATCAGAGGAGTGGGGTGTGCCTGGGGCTCTGTGCTGGGACACCGCACTGTCCCCTTGTCACAGGAGTGGGGTCTGCAAAGGGCTCTGTGCTGGGACACTGCACTGTCCCCCCATCAGAGCAGTGGGGTCTGCAAAGGGCTCTGTGCTGGGACACTGCACTGTCCCCCCATCAGAGGAGTGGGGTGTGCCTGGGGCTCTGTGCTGGGACACTGCACTGTCCCCTCACCAGAGCAGTGGGGTCTGTGGGGCTCTGTGCTGGGACACTGCACTGTCCCCTCACCAGAACAGTGAGATCCTCTGCCCCAGGATTGCCTTTCCCTCCACCTGCCCCATGCAAAGGGCTCTGCAGGGCAGCGAGAAGTGGTTCCTCAGGTGGAGTGGAGTCTGTGTGTGTGATGGAGCCTCCTGTCACCTTTGTCCTGCCTGGGCAGAGGAGAGGGGAGCTGCTCTGGGCAGACAGACACGAGGTTCATTGGCAGCTTGTGTGGGGTGTGGATTGATAAGGGGATCACAGTGGGGATGGGGAGGGTGGTGACATTTGGGCTGGCTGGAAATCCTCTAGGAGTGTGTGAGTGCTCAGAGTTGCGTTGGGGGGGTTGAACACATCCTTGTTTTCCATGTCAGCACAGTTACTGCAATTAAGAAAATTGCTCCGTGCCTGGGTGGCTTCTCCTTGGCTGTTCTGCGTAGCCTGTAGGACGGGGCTGGCACTCGGTGCTGCTCTGGGCTCGTCCCCATCTGTGTGGGCTCAGCCCGGGCAGTGTGTCCCCAGACCTCCTGCAGACCCCTCCCTGCTGCCGTGGGGTGTAGGGACACACAGGGCAAAAAACAACACCGAGGTGTCCACTGAGCTCCCTCCCTGGCTGCTGAGCACTTTGTACTCTGTGAAGGTAATTAAAATACCTACAGATTCAAATTAAATTGGAGCCCGTGGTGCTGCTGAGACAGTGAGGTGAGCACAGCTCAGTCTCCCCTCTTCCTTCAGTGCCTGAAGAGGAGTCACCTCTTCTCCCCATCACTCGTTTCTCCAGAAACATTCCTGGCAGAGCCAGGGGCTTTGTTCTGCTCCTTTTTGGTGCTGTGGACAGAAACCCTGGTTCCTGCCCTCATGTTTTTGCTGTCCTGGTTTGCTGTGTGCAGCCAAGCAAGTGCCAGTGCCTGGCCCAAGGGGAAGGATGAGGTGCCACCCCCATGCACAGGGTGATGTTGGGGTGAGTTGGGTGGTTTGGGGTTGGCCCTTGGGGTTTGGGGTGAGTTGGGTGGTTTGGGGTTGGCCCTTGGGGTTTGGGGTGAGTTGGGTGGTTTTCTCAGTGGTGGGAGGTGTCGTGGTGCCTTCCCAGCTCTGGGGTGTGAACCACACACCAGCCACACAAAAGCGGCATTTCATGGTGTGTAGTTCACGTACCAAATTTTCCAGGGGATGCTGGTTATGGGTGTGGGGCTCTGAGCTCTGCTGGAAGGCAGGGAGTGGAGCGGGATGAGCTTTAAGGTCCCTCCAACCCAAACCAGTCTGTGTCTGAGCTGTCCTCTCATGCAGGACTGTGGCTCACTGTGCATCAGACGTGGCCACTGCCTGTCAGGGCTCAGCTCCCTGTGGGGCTGGGGGACTCCTTTCCCCCAGCAGAGATCCTGTGTGTGCCCTGGTGCTCTGGTGTGGCCAAGCTCCAGCTGCATGGAGCTGTGCTCTGCCTGCTGCACCCCCTGGGCCATGCAAGTGCTCCAGGGCAGCTCCTCTGGGCTGGATCCCAGTGTGAGGACAGATCCCTGGTGTCCCTGAGCCCCACAGTGACAGGGCTGGGGGGTTCCTGGTGTCCCTGAGCCCCGCAGTGACAGGGCTGGGGGGTTCCTGGGGTCCCTGAGCCCCGCAGTGACAGGGCTGGGGGGTTCCTGGTGTCCCTGAGCCCCACAGTGACAGGGCTGGGGGTACCTGTGGACACTGAGCCCATTCCTTTGATTGCTGCGTTGATTATAAAAGTAAAACTAAGTGTTGATTGAAGTGTGGGATGCTTGAAATCACTGTCACTTCTTACCCCACCTGCCTGAGCTCCTGCCTGTCCCCCCCTCTGCCTCCCCCTGCAGTGTCTGCACCTTGAGAAGCCCCAGGAAACCTCCAAGGCTGAGATCCAAAATCCACCACAAAGCAGCTGCTGCACTGCCTGGCCCTGCCCTTGCTCTGGATGGTGCTTCCTCCAGCTCTGATCATCAGCTGCTTTTACTTCCTTTCTTCACTCCATTGTGGGCAAGTGAAGCGTGGAGATCAGATCCTCAGCTCCCACATTCCCACATGCATGGAGGTACCAGGGATCTGCCCCCCAGGCTCAGCGGGGTGATGTCTAACAGTGCTCAGCACAGCCCTCAGCACAGCCCTGCCCTGATCTTGCTCAGGGCACCCAGGCTCCCACCACGCCTCCCAAAGCTGCACAATCCCCTGGGACCACAGGGAACAGACGTAGGCAGGTTCTCGATTCAGGAGCACGCACTGACTGGAGTTATTAAATTCTAAATATAGTGGTCCCACGCATTCTCACAGGAGCCACCAGAAATCAGCAGGTGTGCAGTTACCGTTTTAAATAATATTCCTGCATTTTTAAACTACGCCTCCGGATAAAGCGCAACACGAGTGAGCTGGGATGAGTAAGTCTGCCGGGCTGGAGAATTTGTGGGCTCAGACTTGTGTGCAGCAGTGGAACCCAGCAGGAGAACATCCCACTGGAGATGCTTTTGGGCAAAGGTGCTGCTTGCAGGGGCTGTTGAGGCTCTGCCCTCCTGCTCTGCCCCCAGCAGTGACACAGAGTGTGTCCTGATTTGTTCCTGTGGCTTGTGTCAGCTGGGGGCTCCTCCAGCCCGAGGCCTATGCTGCCTCCTGTCATTAAATCAATCACCTGGACAGTTGGAGGCCCCAGGAGTGACAAGGTGGGGCTCAGAGTGTCCCCTGTGAGCTGTGCTGGGACAGGCACTGGCACTGTGAGTGAACACCCCAGCCAGGCCCAGCCCAGCGGAGCAGCTGATTGACTTGCAGCATTTTTTTTTTTCCAGTCTAACAGAGGCAGTGATGGATGAATGAGAAACTCCAGCTGACAGGATCAGGATCAGGAGTGCCTTGTGAGGGATGAGAGCCCAGGGCTGTGAGGGTGAAGGTGCCTGTGGGAGAGGCACAGGAGGGGCTGGGGGGGCTCCCTGAGGGTCTGTGCAGAACTGGGTGCAGGTGGTGCCTGTGGGAGAGGCACAGGAGGGGCTGGGGGCGCTCCCTGAGGTCTGGGGGGTTGTTCTTTCTGTTATCTCACATTGCCAGCCTGGAGGTTCTTGTGCCCAGCTCTGTGTGTTGTCTGGAGGGGAACAGAGGATCCACTCTGGGATGGAGGAGAAATGGAAGGGAAAGGCAAGTTATACTAAATAACTTCTTTTAGTGAGCTGTTTGTGAACTGAGAGGTCTGGACAACTGATTTTGGGTTCCTGCAGCTTGTGCAAAGTGGGATCAGAACATCAGAACATCACTGCAGTGTTGTTGTGCTGGCCCTGGGCTGGGGCCCTGCAGTGATTCTGGGATCCCATGCAGGAGTCAATGGGGGTGTGGAGAATTTCCCAAGGACACCCCTGGAGCTGCTCTCAGTCTGGGTGCAATGCAGGAAAGCAGAACTGCCTGGGAATGCAAGTTCCATCACCAGAGATGTGACCTGCAACAGCAACTAATTCATTAAAAAAAATAAAATTTTAATCCCAACTGAAAGTCGTTAAAAATCCCAAGCCCTGTCCAGGGGTGGCTTTTGAGAGAGATTTTCTCCTCTAGGCAGAGACTTTGTGGACTGATTCAGTGGCTTTCACTGTTGTCCCAGGACTGTTCTGAGGTAAATCTGTTCCCTGCCTTCAGGAAGTTGGTGCCTGTTTCCCCTTTGGCCTCTCCCCTTCCCTGTGGTCCCCAAAGCCCCACATTTTACCCACAGAGGGGCTTTGATCAGCTCCTCAAGAAATCACTGCCTGGTTGTGGAAGAGAAGATAATTCAGGCTGGGGGAATAGAGGGGGAGGTTTGTGCCTGGTTTGGATCCTGGGGGACACCTTTAGCCCTGGAGGGAGCAGAGCTGACAGCCCCAAAACCTTGGGGGTGAAGGGCCTGTGTCCTCAGTGGGATCCAGGAGAGGAGCTTTGTTCTGGCCTGGGGTGACCTGTGATGAAAACCCAGCTTGGGGAAGGGGCAGGAGAGGAGTTTGGCTGTGCTGGACCTGCAGGGTGGCACCTTTAGGGCTCTGCTGCCTTTTTTTTCTCTCTCAATACCCGAGTTGCAAATCGCTGTTAATTAACAATGAATTAGATTACGTAAGAATTAAATTACATAAAAATTCCAGCTTTCTGGGCCTGTTTTTGCCTTTGTCATTAGATAATCTCCAGCTGAAGGAGGGATGCTCGGGCTGATGCTCTACCTTTGCACTCCTGGGGGTCACAGGTGGGTCCAGGTGTTCCTGTTGCTCCCAGGGTCAAATTCTGTCCCAAATCTTGTGGGAAGGTGGATCAAGGAGCTGTTTTTTGCCATGGGGAGCTGTTTATTCCACTCCTTTAGGGATCTTTTCCACACTGATACCCTGATCCGTGTCCTGGCTGTGCAGTGTGACGGGCTTTGAGCTGAGGAGGGGCAGTGGGGAATGTTTTCCTGGCAGGATTGTGCTTAGTTGGGTTTTTTTTTTTGGTGCTTTTTAAAAATATCTCCTCAGCTCTGACAGCACGTCTGTGCTCAAGATGGGGGACAGGAGGAACTGGCAAGTTTTGGGGCTGGGAAATTGCACTGAGGCAACAACAGCTCCTGTGTTAGGAGCATAAAACATGAGACAGGTAAAGGTGTCGCAGGTAAAGATGCCCAAAGGGGAGACTCTGAGGGCTTGACTGACTTTCCCTACTTAGTTTTTGGCCCATTTTGAACAAAACCTTTCTGTTACATCCATATGGAGAGGCATCTGCATTTTAAAGGAGAGAATAGCAAGGCCGTGCTGTGGGTTCAGTGGAAAGGGAGTTTCCGTTCAGCATTACTCAGTGAGGTGTTTGTGACACTTGTACTCCAAACTCCTCACACCTCCCTTGCCTGCTGAGGTGCCATCAGGGAAATGTGTGTGTGGATTCCTGGTTTTTGCTGCAGCAGATCATTGTTATCTATGGACAAATTGATGCTCATTGCCACTGCATGAAATGGCCAGTGCTGGAAATCCTAAATCCAGTGTCAGTGACTCAGCCCCTGCCCTGCTATGCTCTGCAGAGGTGCTGAGCATCCCCTGATCCTCCTCACAGAACTGAGCTGAGCTCAGCCCTGCTGCAGCTTGGCTGGGCGAGGACCAGGGACCTCGTTCAGCTGGAGGTTGGGGGTGTGGTGACAGGTTTTGGGGTGCCTGAGGCTGCCCAGCTCTGTGTGGGGCTCTCTCCAAGGGCAGCCTGGGTCCTCTTGGGGGAGGCTGTTTGGGATGATGCTCCAGACTGAAGCCCCTCTGCCTTTGGACAGGCTGAGAGCTGGAGAAGGCTCTGAGGAGACCTTGGAGACCCTTCCAGTGCCTAAAGGGGGATTATAAACAGGGAGATTGATTTTTTTAACATGTGTGGACAGTGACAGGACAAGGGGAAATGGTTTTCAACTACAAGAGGGGAGATTTAGGTTAGATTTTGGGCAGGAATTGTTCCCTGTGAGGGTGGGCAGGCCCTGGCACAGGGTGCCCAGAGAAGCTGTGGCTGCCCCTGGACCCCTGGAAGTGCCCAAGGCCAGGCTGGATGGGGCTTGGAGCAGCCTGGGATGGTGGAAGGTGTCCCTGCCCATGGCAGGGGTGCAATGAGATGATCTTTAAGGTCTTTTCCAACCCAAACCATTCCATGGCTCTGTGCTGTTCCATGCCCTGTGTGGTTGTGGCAGCCACAGAGATGCCCCATGTCCCTCAGTGCTGGTGTCTGAGCCTCCCTGGGCTGTGTCCCCAGTGTCTCCTGGCAGTGACAGATGTGAATGGCTGTGAGCAGAGTCCCACTGCCATGGCAGGAAATGATGTTTGGCTTTTGTTGCTTGATTGACCTGCCTGGGTTTTGTATCCCCCTTTTGGCTTTGTTCTCCCTGCTGTGCCTGGGATGTGTCAGGAAGGGGTTTGGGGAGCAGCACAGAGCAGAGATCTGTCTCCCCATCAAACCTGTCCTTGCAAGGGACATCTCCACCAAACCATGACTTTTCCTGGCTCTCTGTGGTTTCTGGGTGCACTCCCAGCCCCAGCCCCATTGATGTCTCAGCAGCAGAGATCTGTGGGCTGTGTGTGTCCCCTCCTGTGCTGTGGGATGCAGGGGGAGGTGATGGGGGCACAGCCAGGGATGCTGTGGGCCTCTGTCCCTTCCTGCTGCCATGGCTGTGTGGAGAGGGATGTTTAAGGTCTGTCCCATTAAAGTGTGGCCTGGGAGCTGGTGGGGAAAAAACCTCCAGGATGTGACAGACTCAAAAAACACATCTGTGCTCTCAGGGTCATCATTTTGGGCTTTGGGGCCATGTTTTAGCTCAAGCCAAGGCTTGCACCCTGTGTTCTCCATTCCTGCCTGGTTTCCAGTTTCCTCTGAAAGCCAGTCTCTGGGACAGGAGATGAGCTTGGGAACTGCCTCATTTCTACACGAGCCAAAGCTCATTTTTTTTGCCTGGATCAGGCAGCAAAAAAGATGAATGGGCTTCCTTTATTTTGGAGTGGTGGTTGGATGGGGCAGTGGGAGGAAGGGAATGAAACTGGTATTAAAGGGAATCAGAGGCAGAGCGTGACTGCAGGAGCAGCTCCTCCAGCAGAAAGCCTCGGCCTCTGACTCACACTTTGCTCGAAAGGCTGTTGGATCCCTCAGTCCCACTGCTGTGGCACTGAGTCACAGCTGGGAGGGGGAGCAGGGAGGAAACACAAGCACCAACAATCCACAGCAGGAGAGAAGGGAGGAAGTGATTCCAGACAGGTGTGGGAACATCAGCAGCTTCTCAGGGAAGTGCTGGCTGGCAGGGAAAATTCTGAATGGGGTTATTCCTGGGTGTAGGGCAGTCCCTGGGGAGTGGGGGGGGCATTGGGCAGCCCCTGGGATGTTTGGGGACACCTGTGAGCCCCCAGGTGCAAGGGGACACTGCTGGACCCAGGTCCTGGCCTGGGTGGCTTTGTCACCCTGCTCCAAGTGGGACTGGGGGGCACTGCCAGGCACAGGGCAGCTGTGGGGTGCTGCCTGCCCCAAAACACCTGAGAAATGTCCCACTGCATCCCCATCACCTGTGGGTGAAGGGAGGGGCCTTGGTGTCCTTGTGTCACCTTGGGGACAATGGAAGGGTGGAAGTGTCAGAGCTGTGAGTGCCCTGGGGCGGTGGCAGAGCCCAGGAGAAGGGAGGAGATGCCACTGGGGTTTGGAGGCACAGAATATCCTCTCTCCACTCCCTGTGCAGGGCCCAGCACCCTCCTGCAGGGAAATTTGGGTTATGTCCTGCAAAGAGCCCCCTGGTGAGGGAAGAGCCCTCCTAGGAGGAGAGAAAATTCCCTCAGGGAGAGCACCCAGCTGATGCTCTCCTGCACAAGGTGGACTGAGCCAGCTGGGGAGGAAGGGAGAGGGGTTATATCAACAAAAGTGATTTTTCTCTAGACCCAGGAAGAAGCATTTCAAAGAGGAAAGGAAAAAAAGGACACCACTGTTGGGAATATTTCAAATGTGAAAACTAGAATACTTACTTTAATAATTAAAACATTATTTTCCCCACAAAAATTCTGTAATTTTTTTTTTCATGTAGGAATAGTTGGCAATTATACAAATTAATGCAATATTTTTTTTTATTTTTTAGAATGCATTTTTGAATTTTTCCATGGAAAAAATGCAGAGGGGAATCAGCAGCTCCTTTTTTTCCTGGCTGTGGCAGCCCCTGGGTGCTGGTGCTGCTGCCTGGAGCATCCCTGTGCTCCCCCAGCTGTTTGGAAACCACTGGAGCTGGAATTTGTTCCTCTTGGCTGCTTGGATGCTCTGGGCCCTCTGCTGCCTGCCCTGTGTGCAGGATTTGTGTGGTTTTCTCTGGTTCATCCATGCTTTGGCTGCAAATCCATGTTTGTAGAAAAATCAGAAAGCTCCAGCACATTTTAATGTTGATTTAAAGAACAAATAAATAAAATTTATCACAGAATCCCAGGATGGTTTGGGCTGGGACAGAGATTTCAGCTCACCTCGTTCCAAACCCTGTGGGCAGGGATTTGGAACTTCCACTGTCCCATCCAAGCTGCCCCTGGACACTCCAGGGATGGGGCAGGCACAAGTCCTTCACTGGGAGGGTGGGAAGCTCTTCCAGCTGAGGATTTTAAGGGGAATTTTCCTGCAGCAGGGATGTGTTTCCCCTGGCAGAACCTGCCTCTGCCTCCCTGAGCTGCAGCTGCGCACAGGAGGGGCACAGTCCCATCCCTGGAAAGCTTTGAACAAAATGTGTGGATGTGGCATTTGAGGACAAGGGAAATGGTGCTGCTGGTTTGGTTGTTGGGGTTTATAATTTTAGAGGTCTTTTGCAGCCTTGATGACTCTGTGATTCTCCAGAGAGCTGAAGCTGTGCCAGGGTTTTTGTTGGAAATAGGAATTTTTTGGGCTCTGTTCATTGCAGCCCATGGGCAGCCCCAGCCCAGCCCTGTGGGTCAGTTCCAGCTGTGCAGGGGGACCCTGGAGGGACCTGATTGTGCCCTGGGGAATTCTGTCCTGGTGCTGCTGCCCAGGCTGAGCTTCCTCTGCCCTGTTTGCTCCTGTTCCTCCCCTCCCAGCACAGACAAAATCCATTTTCCTGGCCAGGGCTCTGCTCCCAGCTCCCCTCGCCCCCATTACTCCCACACTGAAAATCCTCTTTTAAAGGAATTTTACTGTGCTACACAGGGAGCATAACGATTTTTATCTGTTCAATGAGCTTGTCTCTCTGACCATGCTGGGGGTGACCTGCCTCTTGTGCTTCAGAGCAAAGTGAAAAACAGCCCCAGGCTCTGCCTGAAAGGTTTAAAACAACATTCCTGTGATCGATTATAAATCTGCTTTTTGACCAAAACATAGATGAATAATTATTTTTGCCAGGGATTAATAGTCAGAGACGAACCAGCTTGGCCCCTGTTTACCTCCAGTGCTGGAAAACTTGGTCATGCTGCAGAAATTACAGGATTTCAGGCAAACCAAGCAGCTCCAGCAGCTATCTGGAGAGTCTTTCTGCGCTGGAGCACATCAGATTGAGGCCTGAAGCATCTCCCCTGTGGTTGTCAGGAGCAGCAATATCCTTTCTATCCTTCCCAGGATGAGCTCAGCAGCTTTTTTGTCTCCTCTGGCGAGTGACTTGGATTTTGAATTAAAAGGGGAGAGCAGTCCTGTGTCCTGAGATTGGGAGCAGGACCAGGAGCTGGGGGGGTTGTGGTGCAGCAGCCTCTGGGATCCTGTTTGGGATTGCAGGGTTTGGCTGTGATGCTGAACCCCTTCTCATCCTCCCCAAAAGGGGTTTCTGAATGCAAAAGAGGCAGTTGGGTTATTTATCTTGTAAATCAGCCAACCTTTGAACGTGGGGGCCGGATGTTTGTCATCCCTCACTTGTGCTTTGTTGGGAAAGATGGGACAGGAAGGACTTGTGGATATGACTGCATGGTAAGAAATGCTGCAGTTGTAAAACCTGAGTGAAATAGGAATGAAAGCCAGTTTGGAGATGTGAGCATGGCAGGCAGGAAGACGGGGATGAGCTGAAGGCAGAAAAACAAAAAAACACAAAAATGTTGCCTTTCCACCTTGGCAAAGGCATCCGGGAAGAAGGGCATAAGAAAGGAGTCTATAGAGTTTGGAATATAAAATGACATGGTAATGTAGTAGTTCTTATAGGCTTCATGCAAAGTCTGTAGGTTTTGTATCTCGCATGGGTTGGTCACTGTAAATTAGAATATTCAACACAAAAAGAGATAGAATGGATTAGAACCAGGTGATTGCTCTTTTCTCTTGGCTCTCTTACCCTCTTCTTCTCTTACCTCTCTCCCCCCATCTCTTCTCTTCGCTCTTACCTCTCTCCTCTCTCTCACCTCTCTTGCTCCTGTTTTCTCCCCACGTTTTTCCCCTGCTCCTGCCCCGTTTTTACCCCTGAGCTCTCTTCTCTCTCTCTCTCCCCATTCTCTCTTTAGGGCTTTGCTCCAGCCCAGGCTGGTGGCTGAAGGCAAAGCCCTCTTTACCCACCACCCTTGGAATAATAAACCCCCGTGTCTCTAGAACATCTCAGCTCTGCAGAGTTCCTTGTCCCTGCCACCCACAGAAAACTTCTACAAACAGTCCCCACACTGGTCCTTGGGGATGCTGGTCACACTCTGGAGCTGCCAGGAGGTTCATCTGCTCCATTCTTGTGCTGGGCTTCATCTCACCTCTGTCTGCCGCATTTATCAGAGAGAGCTCCGTGAGCAGGATAAATGTTTGTGTTGTTCCATCAATGCTCCTGCTTCTTTCCCCGGCCCCGGGGAATTTTATGTCTTTGGACTTTTTGTTGTGCAGGTGCAGCTCCAGCAGGTCTGAGCTGTGCCAGAGCCTTCCCAAAGACCTCATCCTTGCTGAGCCCCTGGTAAGGGGTTGTGGTCAGGGCAGAAGGGCAGGGAGCGCACATGTCGTGGTTTGAAAGCAAAATGAGTGAGAGGCTCCAAGTCAGAAATACAATTTAATAAGAAGAAAGGTAAAATAAAATAAAATAAATGCGATAACACAAAGGAGCACTGACAGAGTCAGAACACACCCTGAGCAGGGTGGTGGGAGCAGTCCAGGTGAGGGGCTCTTCCTGAAGCAGTGATCCCACAGAAAGGTCTGGGAGCTCTGCTCCTCTGGGAATCCAGTGGCTCAGGGCTGCTTGTCCTGTCCCAAATCCCAGATTCTCTCCAGGTGGGAATGCTTGGCTCCTCCCCCTGGGCATTGGGAGCATCTCCCAATGGGATGAGGAGTCGTGCAGTGGCTCCTTGATGGCCCATTAAACAGAGAGAGCTCCTGGAGGGAGTTCCCTGTGAGTCCTGGGCAAGGCATTGATGGGCCATGAGCAGAAGAGCCCAAAGGAGGGGCCTGGGAAAACACTGCCCCACCTGGTTCCAGCAGCTCATGGGGATGGGGATGGGATAAATACTGTGTGCACATCCTACACTGCAACCCAGGACAGCTCAGGGCTCCTCTCCCCTGTGGGATGTGCAGGGGATGGTCTGGTGGCACCACAGTGACACAGAAGGACAGGGTGACCCCCAGCAGGGACCCTGTGGGTGCTCCAGGCCTGGGGAATGGAGGGAGCCTCCCCCTGCTTGGGGATGTCACTCACTGCCTGCAGCAGAGGTGGGAAAAGGGGTTCTTTCAACAAAGAAACCAACACACTTTTTAATGAATGTATGAATGACAGTGCCTGGCTCCAATGCATTTCCCCATCCCTTCCACAATTGGATTGCAGTGAATGGTGAGATGGAGGCGTTGCCACAAAACACAGGCACAGCTCACAGGCTGAGTGCTGACGTGCAGGGCTTGTGTTTGCCCACCTTGTTTCCCTGGGGATGGCTTTGCCCAGCCTGCAGGGCCGGGATGGTGTCCTGGTGGTGCCAGGGGTGAGTAACAGCAGCACTGGGGGGATTCCTGCTGGGGGAGAGGCTCTGGGCAGTGCCTGCACAAGAATTCAGGGATTTTCAGGCAGCATCTGCCACAAAAAGAACTTCTGGCCCTTTTCAGGGCTGTTTGGGGTTTAGTTCCCAACCTCCTGGGGGCTGGGAGCAGGGCTGGGCTTCAGGCACAGGGGGAGATGCTGCTGAATGCTCCTCCAGGCAGCTCTGAAATGTTTTCCTGACTGTGGGACCCCCTGTCCTGCCTTCCCACAGCCCTCTGAACCAAAATGCAGTTTTGTAGGGGCAGGAGGGATTTTTCCCTGGATGCTGGTGGTGTTTGGTTCAGCACTCAGGCAATGGCCCCAGTGCAGAGGTGCTCTGCAAGTCACAGAGATGGCAGGAGAAGCAGCTTTTGGAAAGCAGCTGGTGGAAATCATGGCATTTACCAGCTCACAGCTGAGCCTGGGAAGGTATTTTTATACCTTCACGTGGTTGGTTTTCTCCTTTTCTGAACTTGCACAGCGAATGCTGTGCTGGGTTTTGTTTTGCTTTGAGACTGTCTCACAGTCAGATGGAAGATGCTCTGTTTCAGCTCTCATTTCCCACTCCTCTCACACACACAGCAGCCAGAAAGGAAGGTGTTTTGTTTGGGTGTTTTTTGAATGTGGAGGGGAAGATTTCTCAGTGATTTTCTCTGGCTTTGTCATCCACAGGGTCACTGGAAATAGTGCCAGTGACTCAGGGGTTTGCTCACGGCTGGTGAGGTTTGCAGAGCAGGTGAGGACGGCCCTGCAAAGGCTCTGCTCTTCCAAAATCCTCAGGCTTTGGTTTCCAAGGCTACTCTGTGTGTTAACACTTAACTTCTTCCTCTCACACTCCTTCTCTTGGCTTCACCGCAGCTTTGGGATCCCCTTAAACTGCATTTCCTGCCCTCCACAGTGCCCTGCCACTGCTTTGGGTGTTGGAGTGCCCTGAGCCACATCCCAGAGGGTGCAGCCACTGCTGCCTCCTGCTTCTGTCCATAAAGAGCTTCTGAGGCACAGCAGCCTCCTGTGCTCCCCTCTCCTCCCCCTGGTGCTGCCTTCTCCTGCAGAGCCCCTTTTCAGGACCCACCTGAGGGGGATGTTGGCTTTGTCTCCTGCTGCTGTTGGGGTGGGGATGGAGGAGATCCTGGCTCCAATCTCTGCTCACAGAGATGGCTCAGAGCAAGGCACTGAGCACCCCTGGGTTGTCAGAGGCACAGCTGGGCCTTGCCTTGGCCTTTGGGAGCTGGGCTGGGCTGGGCTGGGCTGGGCTGGGCTGGGCTGGGCTGGGCTGGGCTGGGCTGGGTTGGGCCGGGCTGGGCTGGGCTGGGCTGGGCTGGGCTGGGCTGGGCTGGGCTGGGCTGTGCCAGTGCTGGGCTGGGCTGGGCTGGACTGGGCTGGGCTGGGCTGGGCTGGGCTGGGCTGGACTGGGCTGGGCTGGGCCGGGATGGGCCGGGCTGGGTTGGGCTGGGCTGGGTTGGGCCGGGCCGGGATGGGATGGGATGGGATGGGATGGGATGGGATGGGATGGGATGGGATGGGATGGGATGGGATGGGATGGGATGGGATGGGATGGGATGGGATGGCTGCAGCACAGCCTGGAGTGTCCCAGTTCCCTCCTCCAGGAGTATGTTCTGTGTGCCCTGGGCAGGGACACGGAGGGGGGTGATGCACCACGGCAGGACAGGACAGGACAGGACAGGACAGGACAGGACAGGACAGGACAGGACAGGACAGGGTGAATCCTGTGCTGTGGAGCTGCAGGAGCACTCTGGGGAAACCTCACAGAATCCCAGGAGGGGTTTTGTTGGAAGGAACCTTAAAACTTGACTTGTTCCACCCCCTGCCATGGGCAGAGACACCTTCCACTATCCCAGGTTGCTCCAAGCCCCATCCCAGCCTGTCCTTGGACACTTCCAGGGATCCAGGGGCAGCCACAGCTGCTCTGGGCACCCTGTGCCAGGGCCTCAACACCCCTCAGCCAAAAATTTCTTCCCAATATCCCATCTATTCCCTCTACTTCCCTCTGGCAGTGGGGAGCCATTCCCTGTGTCCTGTCACTCCCCAGTCCCTCTCCAGCTCTCCTGGAGCCCCTTTAGGCCCTGGCAGGGGCTCTGAGCTCTCCCTGGAGCTTCTCCTCTCCAGGTGAGCACCCCCAGCTCTCCCAGCCTGGCTCCAGAGGGGCTCCAGCCCTCAGAGCACCTTTGTGGTCTCCTCTGGGCTTTTTCCAGCAGTCCCACATCCATTCTGTGCTGAGCCCAGAGCTGGATGCACTTCTCCTCCTGCCCTGGCTGTTTGTTTGCCTTTGGGACTGTGAACCCCTCTGGGACCTGTGCTCTCCCCCTGTGCCTCTCACACCCAGCTGCATCTCCACAAACTGTGGATATGAGTGTTTTGTTGTTCTGTTTCCATTTTTCAGCCATTGTTTGTGTTGCCATGGGGCTCAGGCAGTGCAGGAGGTGCACACCCCCCTCCCCACACTCTCCTTTGAGAGGGTGTTTGGTGGGGAAAGGCTCCTCCCGGCTGGGAACATCTCTCATTTCCCTCAATCCAGCTGGAACCCTTGCCGAGTTTTTAAGGTCAGGTTGCTAAGTTACACCTCCTCGGAGGAGTGGGCTGAGGAGTGAGTGAGCAGCACGGGCTGGGAGGATCTGGGGGCAGTGTCTGGGGGCAGTGTCACTCTGCAGTGACTGGCCTCTCTTGGCCCCCGTCCCTGCCACCCTCCCAGCCTGTACCATATTTAGCTGTTCCTCCCAGAGCCTTCTGCTTTATCAAGCTCCTTTTCTCGGTAGATTTAATGAATTAATTAACTGAGGGGTTAGAGGAGCCCTCTCCAGTTGCCTGTGGGATGCTGTGCAGTGCTGCAGGAGGAGGGGCAGCCCTTTGTCTATTTTTGATTTGAGTTTTGGGGCTGTGAGGTCTTTGGGACACTTGTTGTCCCCCCTGGACCTTGGAAGTGACCTCAGAGGTTTCTCACAGGGCATCTGGTTTGTGTCAGAGCTGCTGGGACTGGATGGAGGCTTCTCTATTCCCAGCAGTGGGACATCTCTGCAGAGTCACCATTTTTTGGCCATTTCCAGGACGTGAGCAGGAGGTTTCCTTGCTTTGTTCCTGGGCAAATCATATAAACCAGTGAGGCTTATTGGAGTCCTTTTTTGGACAGTGAGAGCAGTGGGTTTAGGGTTATTTTCCCCTCCTGCTGCTTTCTCTGGTGCTGCTGGGGCTGTGCTGGGGCTGCTGTGGGGGCTCCCCCATCCTGCCCTGGGAAGCTGCAGACTCCAGGCTCTTGGGTTGGGCTGGAAGTGCCTTTGGAGAGCATCTTCTGCCCCACAGAAATGGAGGTGTGTGCTGTTCATTCCCAGCTTGCAGGAGGGCTGCAGGAACTGGCTTTTAATTTAGATTAAACTTTTCTTTCTCCCTCCCTCTCTTCCCTTTATCTGAGCCCTTCCCTTCTCTTTCCTGGTTTGGAGAAGGACATCACCGTGGGTAAGGCACTGGACACAGCTCAGCTTTGGAGAAAAGAGCAACCCAGTCCATGCTCTTGGGTTGGGCTGGGAGTGTCCTTTGTAGAGCATCTTCTGCCACACAGAAACGAGCTGGGAGGGGAGGCTGGAGGTGTGTGCAGTTTGTTCCCAGCTTGCAGGAACTGGCTTTTAATTTGCGTTAAACTTTTCTTTCTCCCTCTCTTCCCTTTATCTAAACCCTTCTCCTCTCTTTCCCGGTTTGGAGAAGGACAATCACCATGGGGAAGGTGCTGGACACAGCTCAGCTTTGGAGAAGAATTCTGTTTCTTCCCCTGCTGCTGCTGTGGGGTGTCAGGGGCTGCTGGAGTAGCCTTGTCCCTGCCTGGCACAGTCTCTCCTGCCCCATGGCTGGTTCTGATGATGATATTCCCACATTTCCTCCTCTGGCTGTGGGCTGGGGGTGCCAGAGCTGTCCCTGAGCCCTCACACCCAGCCAGGAGGATTCTTCCACCCCTGTCATGACTCAATGATGTGCTCTCCCTCCCACCCAAATGCCGAATGGTAGATAAATATAGGCTGTGCCAGCGTTGATTGTGGCTCTTCTAATTGAGCTTCACACTCCATCAGGGATCTTCACTGATGGGATGTGGCAGCCTTGATAGCACCCAGCTGGGACCTGCCTGGGGAGCAGAGGGGATGCAAAGTGACTTCCCAGAGCTGGCAGGTCCCTCCTGGCAGTGGCTGCTGAGGCACCAGCTCTGCTTTGGGCTGGGACGGGGTTGATTTTCTTCCCTCCAGGGCTGTGTTTTGGGTTCAGGGTGAGGACAGTGCTGATAACACACCCGCTGGTTTGGTTGTTGCTGGGAAATGCTCTCCCCAAGTCAAGGATTTTCCATTTCTCCCCATCTCTGCCACTGGGGAGGTGACAAGGGCTGGGAGGGACCGTGGCCAGGATATTCCAGAGGGATATTCCAGACCCTGTAATGTCATACCCAGTATGGAAACTGGGGGGTTGACTGGGAGAGGCTTGATGCTGCTGAGGAACAGGCTGGGCTTGTTGTGTGCTGAGAGACTGTACTGGGCACCACTTGTCTATTTGGGATTATATTCCTTTCTCTCTTTTTCTTATCTCCATTTTCATTACAGTAACAACAACAACAATAATAATAATAATAATAATAGTAATAATAATAATAATCACCACCAACAACTATATTCCAATTATTACCTCAACTCCTGGGTTTTACCCTTCCCCAATTCTGTTCCCCACCCCACTGGGGGTTTGGGATGAGCGAGGAGCTGTGTGGTATTTATGTGCCAGCTGTGGTTCAGCAGTGACAAGTGGGACAGTAAATCCATGGAGCTGAATCGTGCTTGGGAATTTGAGTTCAGATTTCAGAGCTAAACACGTTTCTAGTCGCTTTGCTTTTTCCTGACAATATAAATGGCTGCCTGAAGATATATGGCTTGAAAATTGCTTCTCTAACAGAGTGAATTCTGGTTTTTTTTCCCCCGTGTGGGTCTTGTGAGTGGCCCTGTGAGCACGAAGGGAACGGGAGCACTAAAATGCTAATGGGGCTGTGCAGGTGATGGAGCTGCACACAGGTGCCCTGGGATTTACATGCACAGGAGAAAAGGAATGTTTTGAACTCATTTATGCAGCACAGAGATGTGTTAAGCCCCGTCCCCGTTGCCTTGTGCCAGTGAAATGTGTTACGACGAGAGGTACAAATGTTCTGCTGGAGTGGAAACTGCTTGGGAAGCCGATTCTGGCTTTGCAGCTCTTGGCACAGCTCATTTCCACATGCTGATCCTGCTGCAGCGTGGGGCCTGGGGTGGGCAGGGTGGTGCTCCTGGAGCTCCTGCAGGGCTGTGCCACTGCTGCCCCAGAGAGCAGCAGCACCTGGGGGTGCTCCCATCACTCACAGGGGCACAGGTTGTGATGTGGGTGCAGACCCTCACAGAGCACAGCAGGGCAGATTGTTGTGGTTTGAAAGCAAAATGAATGAGAGGCTCCAAGTCAGAAATACAATTTAATAAGAAGAAAGGTAAAAAGGTAAAAAAAAAATAAAATCAATGCAATAACACAAAGGAGCACTGGCAGAGTCAGAGCACACCCTGAGCAGGGGGGTGGGAGCAGTCCAGGTGAGGGGCTCTTCCTGAAGCAGTGATCCCACAGAAAGGTCTGGGAGCTCTGCTCCTCTGGGAATCCAGTGGCTCAGGGCTGCTTGTCCTGTCCCAAATCCCAGATTCTCTCCAGGTGGGAATGCTTGGCTCCTCCCCCTGGGCATTGGGAGCATCTCCCAATGGGATGAGGAGTCGTGCAGTGGCTCCTTGATGGCCCATTAAACAGAGAGAGCTCCTGGAGGGAGTTCCCTGTGAGTCCTGGGCAAGGCATTGATGGGCCATGAGCAGAAGAGCCCAAAGGAGGGGCCTGGGAAAACACTGCCCCACCTGGTTCCAACAGCTCATGGGGATGGTGGGAGAATAAATACTGTGTGCACATCCTACACTGCAACCCAGGACACAGATATGGAAAACTTCTTTATTTTTCTGATTTCATTAAGTTATATACACTTTTTACAGAAGGTCAGGATTGGCCCAAGGAGGTCACAACCTCCTCACTCCATTGGTCACTCTGATCATCAGTCACATTCTCCTCTCAGAGAACAGCTATGCAAAACACAAGATAATTTCTAAAAAATATATATAAACTATATATATATAAATAAACTATACAACTATATAAATATTTATATATTGATTAATATAATTTTATATATAATATAACAAGGGGGAATATGGTTTTAAACTACAAGAGGGGAGATTTAGGTTAGATTTTGGGAAGGAATTGTTCCTTGTGAGGGTGGGGAGACCCTGGCACAGGGTGCTCAGGGCAGCTGTGGCTGCCCCTGGATCCCTGGAAAAAGCCAAGTTGGATGGGGCTTGGAACCACCTGGGATATTTGAAAGTGTCCCTGCCCATGGGAGGAGTGGAATGAGATGGGCTTTGAGGTTCCCTCCAACCCAAATCTCCCTGGGATTTATGATGCTGCAGCCAAGTGGAGAAAACTGAGTCCAAGATAGAGGGAGGGCAGTGAGGGGTGTGGAAATCTCCATGGGGAAATGAAAGCTAATTTTGTGAGAGGAGACTGAAAGAATCCGTGTTAATCAGCCTTGAAAAATGCAGGCAGAAAGGGGCTGGGACTTCATTATAATGAAAATTAATCATGGGAGCAAACACTGTAGAGGGGGGATAATTATTTAAGGTAAAGGTTAATATTGGCACAAGAGCAAATGAGCATAAGCAGTGAAGAATTGAATTTTAGATGGGAATTTGAAGGATCTGTATCATTCGTTATGAGATTTACCCATGGCAGGGGGTAGGAATGTGATCTTTCAGGTCCTTTCCAACCCAAAGCTTTCTGTGGGTCTGTGATTTTGGAACAGCCGGGATAATGGTTGGATTTCTGATCCCGGGAGGCTTTTGCAACCTGAACAATTCCATGGAGGGTGCAATGCTCAGCCAGGGGCTCTGTGTGTGTCACAGAGGGGTCCTGGCCTGAGGGAGCCCTCCCAACTCCTGAGAGCCCCTGTCCTGTGTCCTGTCCCACCTCCTGAGATCCCCTGTGTCCTGTGTCTGTCCCAGCTCCTGAGATCCCCTGTGTCCTGTGTTTGTCCCACCTCCTGAGATCCCCTGTGTCCTGTCCCATCCCCTGCCCCATGTCCCATCCCATCCCCTGCCCCATGTCCTGTCCTGTCCCCTGACACACCTGTGCTGTCCCATCTCCTGACACACCTGTCCCATCCCCTGACACACCTGTCCCATGTCCTGCCCCACGCCCTGACCCTGTGCTGTCCCCGCAGGTCCCTGGACAGGACGCTGCAGCGGCCGCCGCTGGGGAAGTCGCGGACCCTGCCCAGCATCCCGCAGTCCCCGGTGCTGAGCCGGCTGCCCCCGCTGGAGCCCGAGATGCCGGAGCAGAAACCCCACAAACAGCCCTCGGGCTCTGAGCACCACAGAGGCTGCACGGTCCCTTCTGCCGGTGAGTGCTGGGCCAGCATCCACCCTCTGCTTCTACAGGATCCCAGCAAAGCTTTTCCTGGGGCACAAATCCACCTCCAGCCTGTGTGGAGTTTATTCTGCTCTGAGAATAGCCTTTCTTGGTGAACTTTTGGGGGTTGAGTCTTTCTTTGAGCTTGATGCTTAAACTTCCCCATCCTTCATATTATGCTGGTGAAAAAGAGGAATTGGTTGTTGGAAAGTACCCGGGATGAGGAGGTGATGCTTGGAGCCACCTGCCTGGGGTGAGATCCCACCCTGGGACCTCCTTGGCCAATGCAACAGCCCCAAATGCCCCTTTTCCATGTCACAAATTGCCTTCAGGGCACTTGTAGCCCACAGCCCTTGGAGATGTGCAAACACTCCCAGCCCAGCACTGTGTGTTGGCCTCTGGGCCAGCCCTGAGGAGTTTTATCATGTTCTCCCACTCTCATGCTGATCCTGATGAAACACTAATACGGCTGGGCCAGCTGCTGTGAGCGAGTTTATTGGCAAAGCTGCTGATGGCCAAAGTGTTTTGGTGCTTTTGGTGCCAGCAGAGTCACGCTGGGACTATAAAAGTGATGGGAAAGGGGATTATTAACACTGAAACAAAGATAAGGCCTGGAAGCCAGGGCTGACAGTGCAGTGCTGAATAAAATCCTTATAAAACAGCTCTCTTCAAACAGCACCCTTGGAATTTTTTTTTATTTTTATGTTGTGTTTTTTTTTTTAATTATCCCTCTCACAGTCAGATCCCCGTGTTGCTCAGCAGAGCAGCTGTCCAAACCCTGGATTAATTTTGACGCTTTTCAGGCTGCATTTCATTTCCTGGTGTTACTAATTCCCCAAAAAAAGTTGTGCACAGAGTGGATCTTCTCACATCGCTGAGCCCATCCTGCCACTCTTGTCGTGACAGAGCTCCTGGGTGTCCTGCAGCCCCTGAGCCACTGCTGGAAGGGCCCAGGGATGCCAAGAGAAGAAGTAGGAAAACCCTTGGAGAGTGGAGAACTCCCTGAACAGCCAGAGCAGTGGATGAATGAGTGTGTTGTTTTCTGTCCAGATTGTCCCATGTTCTTTTCCTGGCTCGATTAGGAGGTGCTAATTAGTCACTCATGAAGGCTGCCATGGATGCTGTCCTGGAGGAGGGAAACAAGAGATGGCACTGCTGGCAGGGTGGGACATTTGGGCAGCACGGTGGGAATGGAGCAGCACGTGGTGCTGCAGGTTAACCAGCCCTGACAGGGAATGCAGGATTCCCATAAGGATTTATGGATAAATCTGGGTTGGTGTCAGGATGGAGGGAAGTTGGAACAGGTTGCCCAGAGAAGCTGTGGCTGCCCCTGGATCCCTGGAAGTGTCCAAGGCGAGGTTGGATGGAGCTTGGGGCACCCTGGGATAGTGGGAGGTGACCCTGCCCATGGCAGGGGGTGGAATGAGATGAGCTTTAAGGTCCTTTCCAATCCAGACCATTCCACCATTCTCAGATAAGATCCTTTCCCTACAGAAGGGGTGAATTTGCTGTGAGCAGGTACCACCACTCCCCATTCCAGGTGGGGAGACACAGGACCAAAAGCAGCTCAGGAAGAGGCTCCTGCACAGGGACATGGCAGGAGCAGGGCTGTCCTTGGGAGAGGTGATGGGATCATCTTCAGGGAGGGCTCACAGCTCCTTGGGGAGGAACTGCACTCTGGCCTGGTGCTGTTTTGGGGGCCATGAGCCCCCAGGGAACACCTTGAGAGGAATCACCAAGCAAGATGGCAGAAGTGATTGTTTATGGCATGGATGAGATGTGACATCCCTGTCTGTGGCAGGGGTTGGGATGAGATGAGCTTTTAGTTCCCTTCCAACCCAAACCAGTCTGTGATTCTCTGACTTCTTGATCTTCCCCTTCTGCCTGCTCTGGGCTTGATCATTGATTTACTTGTTTGGTAGCAATCAGGATGAGCTCCTTCCGTAGGTAGAAAAGCATTTTGGGGTAGACAGGGTCCTGTGGTGTCTCCCTGGGCACAGGGAGGAAGGACCCAGTTCAGTGAGGACCTGTTCAAACTCCTGCCTTTGCTGGAGAATGCAGCTTCTGTAGATGAGAGATCAGACCAAAAGCAGCAAAACCCTTGGGGAGCTGGGATCAGTGAGAGCAGATATGGCCCAGCTGCTTTGTAGGGTTTGAAACCCAACAGCTCATCCTTGTGTGAGGTGCCCTGCACAGAGGTGTGGGTACAGCAGCTGAATAATCCTTTCCCTTGGCCCTCCCTTGCTCAGGGCAGCACTGGGGGCTGTGGGGCTGGCAGGGGACAGTCTTGAGGACACAGGAGGCAGTGGCTGGGCCATCTCAGGTGAGCACAGGGGCGGGTTGTTCCTCCTTTTATTGTGACATCCCTGCGTGTCCCCCGTGTCAGCGTTCCCTGCCGCGCTCCCAGAGCGGAGCCGTCTCAGGATGGCAGCCTGGATCTGCCTGATAGACGTGTTTGTGCCTGGAATAATCACAGCTTTCAAACAGCACTTCCTGTCTTGTGCGAGGTGACATTTGGAGAGGAGCAGCAGCAGCTTATTAAGTTGGAAATAGGGGAGAAAAAAAATCTGCGCGATGCTCGGAGCGCTGTGTTCTGGGTTGTTCCTCTTTCATAGAATGGTTTGGGTTTGGGTTGGGAGGGACCTTCAAGATAATCTTGTTTATCTTCTTGTCATGAGCAGAGACACCTCCCATGAGATCCAAGCTTCAAGCTCTGTCCAGCCTGGCTTTGGACATTTCCAGGGATCCAGGGGCAGCCACAGCTTCTCTGGGCACCCTGTGCCAGGGCCTGCCCACCCTCACAGGGACCAATTCTTGTCTAATGTCCAATCTAATCCTCCCCTCTGGCAGTGTGTGTAGGTAGTTCCTCCTCTGGTGGCTTGTGGTCCAGCCTGTCTCATCGTATTCCATGTAAACCCCACAGCCTTTCTGGATAAACTGGCCTGCACTGCTGAACTGGGGCTTAGGGCAATTATCTGCTTTAAACCCCAGAAGTGTTTTGCTCCTCAGCCCTGGCGTAGTGGGATCACAGTTGTTCATGCCCAGAGCTGCTGGGTTTTTCAGAACTGAGAGGTGAAGGATGTTGTTGCCTTGGCAAGAGGCTGCAGGAGGGGGAGAGCCCCCGAAGGCAGCCCTGTGAGATGCCCTTTTGGGCTCATAATTGAGAAGAAGCTTTTATTGATTGTTTGTCATGGCTTGAGCAGCGATTTTGGCCGAGGGGAGGAGGCGGGGCAAGCTCCAGATGTGAAGAGGAGATTGGCAACAAAAAGCAGGCGACAATCCGAGCCAGAGGGAGAAGAGCTCAGCAGTGATATTCTGGAAACGTCTCCTGTTGTTTGTTGTTCTTCCCTTTTGTTGCAATGAAATGTGGCCAGTCCTACCCTGGGGTCACCGGCCCTGCGTGGTGCCAACTGTCCTGTGCCACTGCCACCATTGTCACAGGCTAGTGAGGTTTGTCCCTGGGGCTGCCAGCCCTGCCCTGGTGGAGAGGGGAGCTCTGCCTTCTGTCCTTCATGGGGCTGTTGATTTGCTCCTGGCCGTGCCATAAAGGTTTGTTTTGGGTTTTTTTTTCCCCCTGCAGGATGAGATGGCAGTAAATCCTTTTGTAATTTGTTACACTCATGATGCCTCATTTTTCCCATTCACAAAATGGCTTCAAGGCCAGGCTGGACAGGGCTTGGAGCAACCTGATGAAGTGGAAGGTGTCCCTGCCCATGGCAGGAGGTTGGAATGAGATGAAGCTTTAAGCTTCCTTTCCAACAAAAAGCATTCCATGATTCTAACTGTATTTGGGTGATTCCTGCCAGGAAGATTGTGGGGACTGTGGGTACCTGAGTTGGACATGCTGTGTAGGGGCTGTGGGTACCTGGGGTGGACATGCTGTGCAGGGGCTGTTGCCTGGGGCAGGAGGTACATGGGGATTTGTAGGAGAGACCTACTGTCTGAGTACAATCCCACCATCTGCATCCCAAAGCTGTGGAATGGCCAGAGGCAGTCCAGGGATGCTCCCTGAGCATCCCCACATCTGGCTCAAGAGGTAGGACACATCTGGACCACACTCTAATGGGTTCCCACCTCCTTTCCCCCCCCCCAGGGGATGCCTGGCGGCTGGAGGACGACTGCTCGGAGCCCCCCGGCGCCCCCCGGCTGGGCACGGCCGTGGAGGACGCCCCGTTCAGCTACTTCAGAACCCGCTCCTTCTACATGAGGAAGAGCCTGTCTGTGGACAACCACCTGGGCTCGCTGAGCTACGCCGTGCACCCGGGCGAGAGCAAGGCTGAGCGCGTCAGGACCAAACTGCGCCGGCAGTTTGTGAGTATGGGCTCCTGACCCACCTTCACACACACACACCTGGCTTCCCAAAAATGCTGATGTCTCGGAGAGATGTTTGTGTGCCTGATGTTGGCAAAACAATAGAAAGAGAGGCTGCTCTCCAGAGTGGTGGTGGTGGAGCAGATGGTGGTGGAAGCTCCACTTTGCCCAGCCTGTGATGGAGCCCCTCTCCTGGGGGTCCTGTTTCCCCTGTTGGCTCAGGGCAGCTGGTGCTCAGCTGGGTGAGGTGTGGGATGAGGATCTGGGCTCTGGGAATTGCTGTCCAAAGCATGGAACAAGGCTGAAAGTAGGAAATGAGTTTTCCTGTCGTCTCAGCATCATATCTGTGAGGAACTGTAAAGTGAGAGGACCCTTAAAATAAATGGGAAGCTGGACGGGAGCAAACACAGATCCAGTCACTGTGATTAATGCTACATTCTCTGTTTATTTCATCTAAAACAGCAGGTTATATACTCTTTTAGATAGTTTACAAATACAGATAAATTTTCATTGGCACACAGCACAGAAAAAATGCAAATAGATATTGTTTCACTAAAGGGTGTACACTAATACCTACAACTATTAACACCTAAAAAAAACCCCTATCTCCCATTAACACATTAACATCTAATTTTTAGCTGCTCCACAGACTTCACAGTTAGTCTTGGTGTGGGTAGTTCAAACCTAATTCCAAACTATCTGCAGAAAAAACTGCACCTTCCCAAAGGTTTGCTGGGGGGCCAGCACTGAGTCCCTGGGGCAGCTCAGACCCTGCTGGCCTTGGGAGCTGCTGCTGGCAGGACAGCAGGGATGTGTCAGGGCTGCACCGCAGCTGTGGCAGCTCTGATCAATGTTTAAAGGGCTCTGCTTCTCCTCTTTCCCAGAGACACCCAACCCCGGGGTTCGGATGTCCTTGCCCCGCCTGGGGGTTGTAATGAGGGCTCAGGTGTCGAGGTGAGGAGAAGTGCTGGGTGTTGATTGGCAGTGGCTGAGAGAGCAGGTACAATGGGAATGGGGCAGGTACAGTGGGGATGGGGCAGGTACAGTGGGGATGGGGCAGGTACAGTGGGGATGGGGCAGATACAATGGGGATGGAGCAGGTACAATGGGGATGGGGCAGGTACAATGGGGATGGGGCAGGTACAATGGGAACAGAGCAGGTACAGTGGGGATGGAGCAGGTACAATGGGAATGGGGCAGGTACAGTGGGGATGGGGCAGGTACAATGGGGATGGGGCAGGTACAATGGGAACAGAGCAGGTACAGTGGGGATGGAGCAGGTACAATGGGGATGGGGCAGGTACAATGGGGATGGGGCAGATACAATGGGGATGGGGCAGATACAATGGGGATGGAGCAGGTACAATAGGAATGGAGCAGGTACAGTGGGAACGGAGCAGGTACAATGGGAACAGAGCTGGTACAATGGGGATGGGGCAGGTACAGTGGGGATGGAGCAGGTACAGTGGGAATGGACCAGGTACAATAGGAAGGAGCAGGTACAATAGGAAGGAGCAGGTACAATGGGGATGGGGCAGGTACAGTGGGGATGGAGCAGGTACAGTGGGAATGGAGCAGGTACAGTGGGGATGGAGCAGGTACAGTGGGAATGGAGCAGGTACAGTGCGGATGGAGCAGGTACAATGGGGATGGAGCAGGTACAATGGGGATGGAGCAGGTACAATGGGGATGGAGCAGGTACAATGGGGATGGGGCAGGTACAATGGGGATGGAGCTGGTACAGTGGGGATGGAGCAGGTACAGTGGGGATGGAGCAGGTACAATGGGGATGGGGCAGGTACAATAGGAATGGAGCAGATACAATGGGGATGGAGCAGGTACAGTGGGGATGGAGCAGGTACAGTGGGGATGGAGCAGGTACAATGGGGATGGAGCAGGTACAATGGGGATGGAGCAGGTACAGTGGGGATGGGGCAGGGAAGGGGCTGAGGCAGCACAGCTCACCCTGCCCTGGGCTGTGCACAGACACAGCTCCTGGGACCCTGGAAACACAGACCTCCTCTGCCCATAAGAAGGGCTGGGCCCTCTGGGGTTTCTCTGGGGGCTCACCCTCCCTGTTTGTGCCTGCATTGTTGGATGTAAGAACTGCTTTTTCCCCTGAGAGGGCAGCTCTGGTCTCACAGTATGTGCCCTGTGGGAGGCTGTGGGAGCTGCTCACAGTCCCAGCACCGCCAGTGAACCTTCCCTGTGGGAACTGCTGCCCCAGGCTCAGGATGCGCTTGAAACCTCCGGGATGGAGATGAGCACAAGCAGGATGGGGCACCTGATGGGCAGCTGAAAGATGCTGGAGATGAGCTGAAAGATGTTTAAGATGAGGCGGCACTGCCGTGGGGTAAGGAATTGTCTGATTTTCTGTCTGCCTGGGTCTGTGGTTCCAAGCTGTACCCAGGAGAGCACTGAGATGTTGGGGGCTGTTGTCTTTCAGAGATGTTTTTGCAGTATTTCTGTGGGCCCTGTTCCCCACAGCCTCTGTGCTGCAGTGGGGATGGAGCACAAAAGGTGTGGAAGCCTTTGGGTTTTACGTGCAGTGTCCTGGTACCTGCTGAGAACTGGGTTCTGCCCCTCCTGTGGGGCAGCCCCTGTCCCTCCCTGCCCTGTGCAATGCCAGCACCTCTCTGTGCTCTCTGTGGCCAGTTTGGTTTGGCCTTTGGCTTACTCAGGTTTTGGGTGGCTTTAGCTTTGCTTGGTGTACCCACAGAACTGTCTGTCTGTCAAGGAACAGAGCAGCTTTTTGGTAGGATGTGGCCCTGATTTTCAGCTTTCTGATGACTGTTTACATACTTTTTCTGGAGTCTCTCCAAACAATGTAGATTGTTTTCATATCTCTCGGTGATAAACTTCTGAATTGACTATTGACTATTCCTCTCATCTGCCAATCCTCGACCAAATTCCTAATCCTATAAAAACCCCAAATCGTAATAAACTGCCCCTTCTTTTCCTCACTTCAACCTGACGGGTGAGTGTAGTTCTTTTCGTGTCCCTAACAGAGACAGTGGGGTTGTTTTTCCCTTGCTAAATCATTTCTGGCTCGTTCCAACATAAAAGTTGTTGCTGTAGACTCAGCCATGGGTTCTGTCCTTGTGAGACCCGCTGAGAAAAGCAAACTCATCCTGTTTGGAAAGAGCTTCCAGAGAGCCCTTCAGCAGAGGCAGAAAGTGTGGAGGAGGGTGAACTGGCCAGGACAGGACCAGCATTCCCCACTGTCGTGGTTTGAAAGCAAAACTTGGCTTGGTTTTAAATTTCCCCAGAAATAGAATTTGGGGAATTGCTGAGAGAGGGGAGAGGCTCTTGAGGCTTTGGGTGGGACTCTCCCATGGCAGGGTGGATGGTGATGGGGCAGAGCTGTTGCCCACATCCATCCATTGCTGTGTGGCCACCTCACACCCATGGGATCACATAGCAAAAGCTTTGTGCTGGTCATGGGCACCTGAGCTTGTCCAAGGGAGAATTTGCTGTAATTTACATGGAAACACTGGAGTCTGGGTTCTCTGCTCACCTGGCTGTGACACACTGGATGCTGCCAGAGCTGCCAAAATCATCTTTCAGAGCAGAGGGAGCACCTGCAAACCCTGCAGCTGCTTTTCCTGTGCCTGCCAGAGGCCAGCACACCTCCCTGCCTTCCTCCCGGGGCACTGGGCAGGGTGGGATCCCTCCAGCAGCCTGTGTCTGCTGTGCGATGGATCTGCACGTACAGATTGCTGGAATTTGCATAATCTGAATTTTAAATGAATTCCGATTTTTTTTTTTTTTGTGATTGTCAGGCCGAGTTTTCTTCCTAATAAGCCTTTCCTCTTAACTCCTCCAAGGCCTGTGGTGCTGTCAGCATTCCTGCCTTGCAGACAGGGGGTGGCTGATTGCTTTTGACATCTGTCCCTCACTCGGATCCCCTGCCTTGTCCCTCACTCCAGCTGTGACAGGGACAACAACCACGGCCAGGCTGTGACTGTGCTCTGAGACCTTGGGCATGTTTTGGGGTCACTCAGTGATGGGCAAGGGGCTGTTCAGGTTTTGTGCCCACCTGGCTCCTGAGCAGGGGTGGGACCCTCTGCAGTGTCCCTTGCCAGGGGAGGAGAAGCAAGACATGGCCGAGTTACAGACTGTGCTGATCTCCTTGTCTTCACTGGAAAATTGGTCATTAAAGGCGGAATTAACCCTGTTAAACTCGGCATTAACCTCATGGAGCATTAAAACAGGTCACCAGGGCTGAGTCACGCTTTGTGGTGGCTGCTGGGACAGCCAGTGCAGGTTGAGAGGATTCTCTCTCTGAGAGAATTGTGCTCTTTTCCTTTTCCCCATGGGAATTTCAAGTTGTCTGTACCTAGGCCAGTCGTTCTGGCATTGCCCACTCATTTGGTGATGTTATGGCACAGATCCTGCTGCCTCTGGACAGGAGGAGCCAGCAGTGCCCAGGTGCTGCCCCAGCTGCCCTGACACTTCTGCTTGCTTGGTTTCAAGTAGGTGACTCAAGGTTGTATTCCTTTCCTGCCTCTGCACTAATTAATTTTACTCTGTACTCTCATGCACTAATTTTTTTTTTTAATTGTTATTATTAGTATATGATATTTTTCCAGGCAGTGATTCTGATCTGAAATGTCTGTGCCCTGCAGGAAACACTTAGACTCTGTTTGTCTTGGGAGTTGAGCAGAGGGAATCCCTGCCTGACAAAGTGATGATGACAGTGACAAGGTGAATTGGGAGAGCAGAGCCTGGGAAGGGAGGAACTGAGGGGAGGAACTCCCTGTGTGGCAGAGACCTGGTCCCACCCCTGGTGCTCACTGGAGTCACTCAGCCTGGGCTGGCACCAGCTGACAGGTCCCTGTCCAGGTTTTCCTATTCCAGTGAACAATGATCAGCCCAGAAATGCCTCCTGTCCCTGGTGCTCACTGCCGGGATGTCGGGGAGTGCAGGAATTGCCTCACCCAGAGCAGCACCAGCCCTTGGGCTGTGATTATCCTGGAATGGGTTTTGGGTGCCGGGTGAGATGGAGACCTTGGACCCATCTGTACATTATTATCCCAATAGTTTGGGCTCATTCCCAAATGTGCAGGGACCTCCCCAGGTCTGCTGGGTGCAGCCTCTTGTCTCCTGTGTGCAGCCAGTGCTGGGGGCTCTGGTGTGACACTTTTGGTGACAGTGAGGTCATGCTCACCCTCTGGTGCCAGTGAAATCCCACTCTCTCCTTCTGTATTTTATTGGGTTCTGTTCCAGCACAGCTATGAGCCATTTGCTCTCACACCTGATTTCAGAAAGGATCACCAAGCAGACAGAAGATTCCTGGCTGTGTCTGTAGTTCAGTGGGATAAAAATAAATAAATACATAAAAATAAAATCAGAGAATCCCAGGGTGGTTTGGTTTGGAAGAAGCCCCTAAAAACCATGTCATGTCCCATGAGCAGGGACACCTTCCACTGTCCCAGGCTGCTCCAAGCCCTGTCCAGCCTGGCCTTGGACACTTCCAGGGATCCAGGGGCAGCCACAGCAAATCTGGGTTGAAAATATGACCATATGAGAGGCAGGTGAGCTGTGCTTGGTGAGGAGGGGGAGCAGAACAGTGAGAGTCACCCTGCTCACTTGCTGACTGTTTAACAGGAAAAACCCAAACCTGACAAATAACGTGCTGCTGGAGCCAGAGAGCGACTCATTCCCTGGAGAGCAGTCCCTGGGAGCTGAGCTGGGAAGAGGCTTCCTGTGAATCACCCCACTTTGCAAATGAAGTGTGGGAGGGAACAGGCACAGCAAAAGCTCCAAACCCAAACGTCCCCGGCTCATTTCTCAGGCGAACCTGGTTTTATTTACACCAGAGGCTTGTGACGTCCCAGCTGGTGCCTGGTGGTGCCTGGAGTAAGGCAGGGATGGCTCAGGATGAGCACAGAGTGCTCTCAGCATTCCCACACTGAGGGAGATGTCTCCTGTGGGGGGAATTGGGAAGCAGAGGAGCAGTTTGTGGGGAATGCTGGTGGAGAGGAGTTCTGGCAGGGCTGGGGACACTGTGGGACATCCCACGCTGGCAGAGCCAGGCTGGACCAGGCACCTGTGACAGTCAGGGTGAGTGGGGTGGGTGAGAAAGGTGGGCCCAGTGCTGGGAAGGTTGAGGGCACAGGAATCTAAAATTAACACACTGAAGATGTGGGACCCTGAGCTTGAAGCTGGAAGGGGTTTGTTGCTGAGAGCCAGACTTTGGGTGTGATTTCAGTGCTGCCCTTGCAGGGTGGGCACTGGTGAGACTGATGTGTCATTTCCCAAGAAAATGACAGCCTGGTTTAGTCCTTACCTGGCCCTTTCCAAATAACTCGTCCAAACTCCCACGAAATAACCTCCAGATTCAAAATACAACAACCAGTGAGGAACCACCAGGCTCTCCCTGCAAAGCCTCAGTGTTTGCTCCCTCTGCTGGCTTTGCTCTGGGGAGGAGAGCCTGGATCCACCTGCCGAGGGCTGGCCGTGCTCTGGGGCATCCCTCAGGCTGGCAGAGAAAATCAGCAGCTCCAGCAACCCCAGTGCAACATCCTGCACCAGCTCGGGGCTATCCCAGCACAGACTGGGCAGGGAATGGAGCAAGAGAAGGACTCAGAGGTGTTGGTGGGTGAGGGTTGGAGCTGCCCCAGCCATGAACACCCAGAGCCCACCAGGCCTGGGCTGATTTTAGTCCCTGGGAGAGGCTTCCAAAAGAGACTTCTCTTCTCTCTGACAGGAGAGGAATTGCAAACCACCAGAATGTGAAAACAGTAGTTTGGCACAGCACAAGATGCAAAATTCAGTAGTTTTGGGGTTCATAGAATAGAGGTAAATGGGGGACAGGATGGTGGGATTTGGGTGGTGCCTCGTGTCCCTCTCCTTCTCCCCCGCCCTCCATCCCCTGGGGTGGTGATGGCACAGGGCAGTGACAGTGGGTTGGCTCAGAGCAGAAATGACCCTTTTAGTGTGAGCCCTGGGCATTGGTGTGAAATTGTAAATACCCCACCCGTGGTTATCTGTATAAATGTGAGGTGACCCCATCGGGGGCCGTCCCCTCATGTCCCAGCCCTGCCCAGACCTCGGCTGGGAGTGGAGAAAACTCTGAGATATCAAATAATAAACAACAGGAGAAACCTGAAAACAGAACCTTGAGGACTCTGCTCTTTTCTACCAACACAACTCGGGGCTTTTAGAGGGCCAAGGACTTTAAACAACTTAAATCTGGGGTGAGCAAACGGTCCCTGAGACTTGCTGTGAGAGAGGAGGGTGCCCCAGGTTTGTGGGCAAATGCTGCACTCCCCAAGTGCCTTTCGGGCACAGCTGGACTGTGCCAGCCAAGACAGTGCTTTGACAGCGTGAGGTTTAAATCCTTCAGAGAACTTTCCCTGCAAGCTCATTCCTGCAAGGGGGTCCCTGTGCCTGAATAAGCCTTTTGGGACTGTGGCATCACAGGGACTCAAGTGGCTTCAGCTGCAGGACTGGGAGCACTTGGGTGTGTTGGAGTCCAGGACATCCCCTTTGGATGAGCTGGGACCTGGGAAAGGGAATTTGAGCCCTGGGCAGGGGGTGTGGAGCTGGTCCAGGGGGTTGGAGACCTTGGCACAGCCCAGGAAAACACTGGCTTTGATTTTATTCCATGGGAGAAACTTCCAGCACAAGGAGAGGAATTGCAAATCACCAGGAAGTGAAAACAGTAGTTTAGCACAGTAGAAGATGCAAAAGTTAGTAGTTTTAGGATTCTTAGAATAGAGGTAAATGGGGGACAAGATGGTGCAGTGACACTCTGTGCCTGCCCAGTGCCCCCAGCTGCTGCTGCTGCTGCTGCAGAGCCTGTCCTGGTGCACCTGAGATGGATAAACCCCCAGGGGGCTGCAGGGCAGGTTTTGCATGAGGAGCTGTGGGGCTCAGAGCTGCTGGCAGAGCTGCAGTGTGTCTGCAGTAGCAGCCCTGAGCTCAAGGGGTCTCTGCAGCACCGCATTTCACACCCACCCCCAGCCCCGGCTGCTGCTCCAGCTTTTCCTGCTTCCTCTGGGTGAAGAGCTGTGTTTTACCTGCCCCTGCTCTCACCTGAGTTCTCAGCCTCTGAATCGTGGCATTCCAGGCTGGTTTGTGCTGGGATGGAGCTTAAAGCTCGTCCCAGTTCACCCCCTGCCATGGGCAGGGACACCTTCCACTGTCCCAGGTTGTTCCAAGCCCTGTCCAGCCTGGCCTTGAACACTCCCAGGGATCCAGGGGCAGCCACAGCTTCTCTGGGCACCCTGTGCCAGCGCCTCATCACTCCCACAGCCAAGAATTCCTTCCCAGTCTCCCATCTCTCCCTGCCCTGGCAGTGGGAAGCCATTCCCCCTTGTCCTGTCACTCCAAGTCCTTGTCCAAAGCCCTTCCCCAGCTCTCTGGTTGTACCTCACAATTTCCCCATTCCTTATGCCTGGGGGTCTGTGGGAAACCCCCAAATCTCCCCACAGCCCTGGGGGGTCACTGTGTGAGCACCCAGAGGTCACTTCTGACTGTCCATCATTAGTGATGGACTCTGTGCACCCTGCACATGGAGCCAGGGCTCAGCCCTTTGCTCTCCAGGGTGAGTGGTGGGACATGACACTGCTGCTCCCAGACCTTGTCCTGCTGCAGGTCCCAGCACCTCATGCAGGGTTTGCTGCTGGCTGAATATTCCTGATCTCAACTGGGGCAGGAGAGACTTTGGGGAGCTGTTGTTACAGACCAGAACTCGATGTGAAAACAGCTTTTTGTGGCACACAGAGAGCCTGACCTGCCCTGCAGCTCCCCTGGGGCTCACAGTGACAGAGCCCATGTCCAGCAGTTCCCTGGCAGTGGGATGTGACAGGACAGGACAGTGCCACCCTGCCCCAGGGGACACTGGTGTGTTCAGGGCAGAACTGATTGTCCCACTGGGGTTGCTGTGTGTCTCCTTTCCCCTTTTGCTGTCACAGGGGAACCCATGAGTTTGGGCACAGACTGGGGCTGGTTCAGCTCCTTGGGGTAAATCTGCTGTGGACTGGGGATGGAGAGAACTCTCTGCCACCCCAGGCTCCCTGGCAGGCACCCCACAGCCTCTCTCCCTCTCCACAAGGCTTGTGGGGAAGGCTGACACTTCCTGAGGAGCCCAGCAAAGCTGAGGTTTGGGAAGGAGCTGGCAGGGATCCCAAAGGGGACATTAAGGTTGGAGATTAAGTGGAATATTTCCGGTGGGAACAGGCTCATGCCCGGGCTCGGGTGTCACCTCGCCCTGACTGCAGCAGCAGCCTCCTCGCAGTTGGGAAGGATGGAAAAAGAGAGGATCCTGAAACCCAAGAGCTGTTCTGCTATTTGCTTTGGTTCTGGTTTTGCTCCAAGAATAGAAACAAAGACGGTGGATTTGCATCACCAGGAGCAACTTGAGGAGGGAGGAGGAAGTGATGGGACCTCAGTGGTGACAGGAATGTGCTGGCAGGAGCAGGGCCCTGGTCACAGGGAGGCGGTTTGACCTGGGGGGGTCCTATTTAGCATTTTGCTCATCTCACTCGTGTTTTATTTATTTTTTAATGGTGGGTTGGTGAGGTTCAGCAGCTGAGCCTTATCCCTGTGAAGGAGCCCTTGCAGAGGCAGAGTGTGCCCAGCCTGCTGCACACAGGAAGGTGCCCCACTTGCATAATGGGGTCTTGATCTCCTGGGAAGAAAAGGAGATTTATCTCTCTCTGCACTGACTAGTTACACGTCACATGTAAAGCTGTTTTTCCTCCTTCCTTGTGATGCTCCAGAAGGAACACACAGTTTCCTGGGAGCCTTTCTGTTGTTGAGCCCCTGGGCAGGATTTGGGCAGGATTTGGGAGATGTGCCTGGAGAGCTCCAGTGGGCTCCAGGTGCATCCAGCCTTTCCCCAGAGTTCTGCCTGCTCTGTGGTTCTGTGGCCTTTTACCATCACCTCAGGGTGATGTTTTTTGTTCATCTCACTGCTGGAGGGCACTGAAGGGGCTGCACAGAGAATTTATGGAGTCTCCCTCACTGGGGGTATTCAAACCCCACCTGGGCACAATCCTGATGAGCCCTCCAGTGGTCCTTCCAACCAATTCCAGAACTGTTCTGGAATTCTGTGACAATACCTTCATCTTCTTCCTGAGGTGGCACCTCCACCAGAGAGCCTTTTTGGATGTGATTTATGCACTGCCTGGTAAATCAGCAGAGCTGCTTTGGCATCTGGGAAGCCACTGCAGATCTTTGAGTGTTGCTGGGAGTGAATTAATGACTGGAGCACCCCTGGACACTGCCTGGCCTGAGCCCTGCAGGGCACCTGGAGCTGGAGCAGCTGGACATGGAATGGACATTGAATCCATTGAGCTGTGTCAGCTGGGCACGTTCTCCCAATGGAGGTGTCAAACCAACCAGACAAACTGGGTTTAATTCTTGACACATTCAGCAGGTCAGGGTGTTTTCCTTACCCACCCTGGCAACAGGCACACACAGATGGTGTCACTGAGCTCTGAAGTGCCTGAGCCTGTTCTGGGGGGCTGTTTGTCCAGCCAGGTCCTGTTCTGGGTCCCTCTCCCTGCTCACTGTGCTGGCTGGGAATGCTGAGCCATCTCTGTGTTTGAGCTGGATTTCCATGGGAATCCTCAGGAAAACTGTGGTGTGTGGAAATAAATCCTCCCCAGTACACATTCCTGGGGTACAGATGGACCTGTTTGTCCTCAGGGAGCTCCTCTCAGGGTGAGGCTGCTCCTTTCAGGCCTGCAGCACTTGAGACAGCACCAGGCACAGCTTGCTCTGGGCTCAGGCTTTGTCCTGCAGTGTGGGAGCTCTCAGGGGGCTGCTCTGGGGCTGTGCTGGGCAGGATGGGCAGTGGGAGCTCTCAGGGGACTGCTCTGGGGCTGTGCTGGGCAGGATGGGCAGTGGGAGCTCTCAGGGGACTGCTCTGGGGCTGTGCTGGGCAGGATGGGCAGTGGGAGCTCTCAGGGGGCTGCTCTGGGGCTGTGCTGGGCAGGATGGGCAGTGGGAGCTCTCAGGGGGCTGCTCTGGGGCTGTGCTGGGCAGGATGGGCAGTGGGAGCTCTCAGGGGACTGCTCTGGGGCTGTGCTGGGCAGGATGGGCAGTGCTTGGCATGCAGAGCCCCTCTGCTGCTTTCTCATCCCAGCCACAGCTGGTTTTGGTTCACTCTCCTTGTTTTCTGTGTGTGAGTCCAAGAAAAGCCCCGTTGCCTCCCTTAGGGGAGTGTTGGGGAAGCCACGAGAGCCACAGGAGCTCCAAGTGTGCTGCAAAGTCCTCATTGGAGAAATCAGTGCCCTTGCTGAGGAAAGGCAGGTTTTTCATCCTGGCAAGGGAATAGATGACCAAGTTACTGTCACAGAGCGATGCTGGAAAATATCCTGCACTTGGAGACCAAATCTTGGTCCAGGGACACGAAGGGTTTTACTTTTCAGGTTCTTTTTGCACAGGGTAGACCTTTATTTAGTCTTGGTTTTGTTTGGCAGTTCCCATCACACACAGACATGGACATGTCCCCGTCCCCTTTCTCCAGGACCATCCAGTGCCCCCACGGGCATCACTCCCCCTTCCCAAAAAAGTTATTGTTCCTAGAAAACAGGGGCAGCTCTGCTGGAATGTTAATTGGGGGAAGTGAATAACCAGGGCTCCCCTCGGCCTAACCTTCCCCAGCCCCCTCTTAACGAGCAAATTGCATTGATTTAGGCATTGAGGCTCCTGTCTCCCCTCCCCTGGGCAGGCTGAAGTGTCCATTGTGCAGCTCTGCCTTGGGATTTGCTGCCATTTGTTCAAGGAATGCTTTTTTCAGGGAAAGCAATTTTTTAAGGAGGGTGGGGGGTACAAGACCCCTTTCTCTCTTGCTGCTGGGAGGGATGAGTTATGTTGGGCAGAGGTGGGCACAGAGGTGGGTTTGTCACTGTTGGTGTTCCCTGGGTCACTCAGGCTTCGTGCAAGGGAGGGAATGTGAGTGTTCCCCCATCTTTCCTCATTGAGGCCGTGGAGGAGAGACAGGGAATGTGAAATCCAGCCCGTGTGTGTAGTGGGAATCAAAGTGATCAGGTTTGGGTGCTCAGGGTGCTGCTCCTGCCAGCTGAGGGTCGATGTTACCCCTGCACTTGGATATGTGGTGTGGACCCTCACAGAGGACAGCAGGTACAGCAGGTCAAACATGGAAAAGCTCCTTTATTACCTGACCCCAATAACTTATATACACTTTTTACAAAGGGCCAGGATTGGCCCAAGGAGGTCACAACCCCCTGACTCCATTGGTCACTGTGACCATCAGTCAAATCCTCTCTCAGAGAACAACTATGCAAAACACACAGATAAATTCTAACAACACACATTGTTTACATCAAGCAGCGTGAGGATGGTGCTGCAAAGGTTCCAACACTTGAAAGCAGGAAAATCAGGGGTGACAGGTCCCCATCCCACCTCCTGCCAGCCCAGTGTGGCCCTGCAGGGCTGGCACTGACCCTGAGCCTGTGGGGAGAGGTTTCCCCAGCCAGGATGAGGTTTGAGGCCGGCCCTAAAAATCCACTCACCCCTCCCAGGGCACTGTGGGGTTGTGTCTGTGTCTCTCAGTGTCAATGCCCATGGAGGGCGGCCTGTCCCAGCCCTGGGCTGTGGTTTGTGGCAGAGGGGACAGTCCCCCAGGTGTGCACAGGGTGGGCTGGGCTGGGCTGGGCTGGGCTGGGGGAGATGTCCTGGTCAGAGGGGGAAAGGGTAGGTTTGCCTGCAGGCCTGGAGGTGTGTTTGTCTATGGAAACATCACAGTTTTTGTTTTCCTGCTCACTGGGCTTTGGATTCACCAGCTGAACCATTGAAGGGTTTTACAGAATCCCAGAATGGTTTCGGTTGAAAGGCACCTTAAATTTCACCTCATTCCAACCTGGACAGCCCGAGCAAGTATCTGACCACCCTTTCTATGAAGAAATTATCCTTAATATTCAACCTAAACTTCCCCTGGCACAATTTGAGGCCATTTCCTCTCCTTGGGGGCAGAGCCTGACACTCCCTGGTTGCAGCCTCCTGTCAGGGAGTTGTGCAGAGCCAGAGGGTCCCTGTGCAAGAGAAGAGGATGAAGCCCTTCTCAGGGTGGGGACTCTCCCTCCTGGAGCCTGATGGATGTAAATGCCCTGTTGAGATCCAAGTCCTGCACTGCAATGGGCAACAAAAAATGGATTTTGATTCTCCCACTGCATGAGAATGTGAGCACCATGTAAGTTTGAAGCTCAGTGCGGAGCAGCTTGTTATGGCACAGGAAGGTGCTGCTGGGACTCTGCTGGAGCCAAGCCTTGCACAGATTTTGGGCTGCCAGGACTGCCCCATGTGTCCACCCTGATGTCCCACCCACAGCCCCAAAGGAGAGGCTGGGTGTGCTCTGGGAGGCTCAAAAATCACTTTTTTTTTTTTTTTTCCCTGGCTGGTTTGGTTATTTTTATTTCTAAAGCTGGCACTGTGAAAGCACATCACCATCACCCCATCACTTACAGGCAAATGATACTTCAGACCAAACAAATTATTCCACAGAGTGGTTAAAGTTAAAGCAGGTAATTCTGCAGAAATAGCATTGGATTGAAAAATGAGACCTCAGTCCAGATCTCTGACATGATGTCCTGCAGGATCTCAGGCCCTTGGAAAGCCAATTCCTCATGGTGTGTGCAGAGTTTTGGCAAGCAGGCCTGGGAGGTGGTGAGCTCTGCACAGCCCTCAGCAGCAGAGAGATGAGTTTTGTGCTGGGCTGGTGCTCAGCCTTTTCTTGTACTCAGTCCCTGCCCTTTCCACAGAATCACAGAATATCCTGAGTTGGAAAAGACCCAAAAAGATCATGAGTCCAGTTCCTGGACCCCAACAATCCCACCCTGGGCATCCCTCAGAGCACTGTCCAAACCTTCCTGGAGCTGTGGCAGCCCCAGGGCTGTGCCCATTCCCTGGGGAGCCCGGGCAGTGCCTGAACCCTCTGGGGGAAGAACTTTTTCCTGATATCCAACCTAAACCTCCCCTGACACAGCTCAGCCATTCCCTGGCTCCTGTCCCTGCTCACAGAGAGATCAGAGGCTGAAGCTGCCCCTCCACTGCCCCTCCTGAGGAAGCTGCAGACCTGATGAAATTCCTTCTGTGAAACAACCCTCTGGGAGCTCTGGACAGCTCCTGCTCCCCAGCTCTCCTTCCCCTGTGCATGCAGGGCTTTGCACTGCTGGGTGTCACTGCCTGCCCCGTGCCCAGTGTCTCACCAGCTCTGAGCGTGCAGAAAACCCCTGAGAGGCAGCAGAGGCAGGTCCTGGATGCTTGGGGAGGATCCTCAGGCTGGTTGGCAGCAGCAGCCTATGCAGGGCTCCTCTGTAGCAGGGCTTGTGTTTGGTCTTGAGTGTCAGGAGGATTTGCACCCCCTGCCCTGAGGTGCCACCCCCAGGCTGCACAAAGGGAGCAATTCCCATCTCCTGCATGGGTTACACCCCGTGTTTTCCCTTCCCAGCCTGAGTGACTGTGCAGCTCCAGCCCCTCTCTGTCACCCGGCCTCTCCTTCCCTCCAGCCCCTGCTTCTCCCTCTCCTCTCCCCTTTGCTCCTCTCTCTCTCCACTCAGTGCTGGCCAAGCTCTGTCAGAGCAGGGAGAGGTGCAGGCAGCATTCCCATGTCCAGGATTCAATGGGGGAAACACTGTGGTGGCAGCTCCTGGCTTCACCCATCCCCTCCTTTTCTCAGTGCAAAGGAGGGAGAAGCAGCAGCTGAACCAGCCCCAGTTCTGGCCCTTGTCTGTTGTCTTTGTTGTTCATGTGTTGCTGATTTGTATATTCATGATTGGACCTGCAGCTGTCCAGTGCCGGGAGGATTTGGGATGAATTAGAATGACAAGAGACATGGTCTTTACAAATAAAGTAATCATTTCTCCCCTGCACTTCACATTCATCCCCTTTCAAAGGGTCTCTGTGTGACGCAGATTTCGCTGCACTTTGATGCCGGCACTGCTGGGAGATGTCTGGATCTGGCAGTGCTCTTTATTCCCGTGGCAGCCGTGGGTGCAGTGACGTGGGAGGAAGGGGCAGTGTGTTAAATGGTCTGATAGTTTCTAATGGTGTCACATTCTGCCATTTAAATCGGGACTTTCATGCTAGAGGAGAATTGAAAGGGGAAGATGAGCGTGAAAATCGCCGCCGTGGGCCTCCGCTCCTCCTCGGCGTCCCTGTCGGGTGCTTGTTGATCAACCTCCCTCCCACTGGAGCTTAATCCTCTGCCAATGGCACCCCTGTGTTGCCATGGGGATTGCCATCTGCCTGCTGGGGACCTGGGGCTGGGGGTGACCCGCTGGGGAGGTGGCACTGGGTGCTGCTGGACCTGTGGTTGGTGCTGTGGTGGCTGGAGGTCAACACGTCCCTGCAGCAGCAGCAGGGACTGGGACAGGGGTGGCATCAGCAGTGTGCCCACCTGGCACCTTAGAGCTGTGGCTTTGGCTTTTCATTGGTGCCCAAAGTTTAACAGCCAGGAGAAGGGGTGGCCTGTGCTGCTGGTGGTGGGTGGTGGGTCACTCCCTCATCCCTATTTTCCATGGCCAGGCAGTTCCGCCTCCTCCTATTCCCAGGAGTTGGACCTTAAACACACTCTGCCATTGCCTCAGGGGGAGGTTCTTCATGTAATCATCAATGACTGGAGCTTCTGGTCCTCACCCTCCTGGAGCCTGAGAGTGTGAGGAATTTGCTCATTAAAAACTCCCCAGAGATGCCTGGGCCCTCTCCCAGGGGTGCTGGGCAGGCTCCTGGTCCCTTCCCGAGCTGTTGATGGGGCAGTGGCTCCATTTTCCTGGCAGGACATGAAGGGTTTGTTGGGAGGGGTGGCAGAGGGCAGCAGGAATTTGGGGTGAGCCCTGGGCCAAGGACATGTTTTGGGGTACAGGAACCACAATCCCAGGGCTGTGGGAAGCAGAGGAGTGAAGATGTGATGGTGTTGAATGTTTGTCCCGAGCTCCACTGAGGAGCATTGAAGACCCAAGAATTCCTGCAGGTCGTGTAGCAGGCAGGACAAGGTGGAACGTGCTTTTATTTCTGTGTTTTCTAATTAAAAGCCAAACAGATTATAGTTTTACAGCCATCCACCTGATTTAAATGGAACCATAAACCATCACCATTTCCCAATAAAAAGCTTTTGACAAAGTAGCTGCAAAACTCCCAGGAACAAAAATCCTCTTTGAATGAAATGCAGGGCACACATTTGGGAAGAGGGGGTCGAGTAAACTTCCAAGCTTTTTTTTTTTTTTTTTTTTTCCCTTTAAATAGCACATTTGGAAGATAAGAAAGCAGAAGAAATGTTATTTGATAGCAGGTCTGCTCCTGGAGGGGAGCACAGGGAGCACGGGGGGTGTTTGCTGTGCCTGTGGTGTAGACTTGGATGGATTTGTGGTGGGGAGGGCTGGGCAGGGCCAAGATCTTCACCCCCCTTTTTTTAGGCAGCACATGTGTTGTTATTAGAGGTTGGCTTGGGAAGCCATAAACAGAGCAAAGTTGGCTCCGTTGCCAACCCAGATGAGATAAAATAGTTTTATAGAGATTTATGGGGATAATAAACGATGTAGGGGAGTTTATGACACGTCTAGCTGTGATCAGTGAACCTTTAAAGGGTTTATTGGGCAGGGATGTTGCCTGCCATGGACAAGCCTTGTGTGGTGGTGGAATAGCTGGAATTGAGCTGCTGGTGTAAAATATTTTGATTTAAATGATGTATTTGCCTCTTCCCAGAGCCTCTCCATAAATGAGCCTGGCAGAAACTGTGTGCAGGGGGAGGACTGGGGGGCCAGCCACCTCCAAATTTTCACCCAGACAAGAGATGAAGCTGAGGGAGATGAGCTGCAGGAACACATCACCAACACCTTGTGCAGTACAAGGCTGTGTCAGCCTCTGGTGCTTCAAACTGGGATAAAGTGAATTTCTGTCCCTAAGCCATTCATTCATGATTGCCTAGGTGAGCCTGTGTCTTCTTGCAAATAATACCATAAATAAAGTCCTGGGGAAAAAAAAGGACAGGAGTGGAAAATGTGGGGATTGTCAGAGTGCAGGAGGAAGGACTCTGACCTGAGCATCTCCTGCTGTGCCAAGGGATGTGAGAACAACAATTTGTTCCTCTTGCACCCACTGCTCCCCCAGGGCACAGATCTCATGGACAGTGGTGGCCTGGTCAGTGCTGCCCTCCCATCAGCTGGAGCTCCCCTGCCCTCACCCTGTGCTCTGGTGCTCTGGGGAATTCCTGGTGCTGCTCCTTGGCACCTTGGAATGAGGTGCCTTCAGTTTTCTAAGCACAAAATCAATTGATGTGAGAAGATTTTCCCTGTAGCTTTGGGAGGTGAGCTCCACTCATGACTCTGCCCTGGGGTGGGAACAGAACTTGCCTGAGAGGGGTTTGGCAGTGCAGGGGTGGAGGCACTTGAGGGGGGTCTGAGGTTTTCCTGGAGCCTCCTTCTCTCCAGGTGAACGTTCCCATCTCTCCCAGCCTGGCTCCAGCCCTCAGAGCATCTCCATGACCTTTTCCAGACTCACTCTAACAGGTCCCAGGTCCCACACACAGGCACTGAAGGATCTGGCTCTGGAAAGGCTCCGGGACTAAAAGATCTAAAAAGATCTAATTCTCATTCTAAACTCTGCTGCTTTTTTTTTTTTTTTTTTTTTTTTTTTTTTTTTTTTTAATAAACTTGTCCTTTCTCTCCCAGTGCACAAGGACTGCATGAAGGGCCTCCTGTGTGGTGGTCCCTGCAGGGGCTCAGTGTGTGCCCTGTGTGCTGGTGGTTGGTGGTTTGCCTCGCTCGTGTTGTCACGTCTTCCTTCACTTATGGGATAAGTATTAACACCACAACCACCCACTAACCAGGCACTGCCTGCCATGGCTTATCATCCCGGCCCTGGGCTCTTGGAAAAACTTTACAACACCCTTAAGTTTAAAACAAACACACGTGAAACCCAGTCCCTCTGGGTCTATTAGGGCTGACCAGCAAATGTGCATTTCATTACCCAAAATATGCTGGTAGACCCAGCTGGGCGAGCGAGCCAAGGGGAAGTAGACCTGCAAAACACTTTGGATAAAATACAAAAAGTGTTTTGGGTTGTTTTTTTAATTTTATTTTTCCACCCCTCCCCTTTCTCTTCTTGATTTCTCCTGCCATGAATTCCTGGGTAAAGAGTTACATTTCTGAGGGAAGCCTGGGCGCCAAGCTGGGGGATGGATTGCTCAGCCCAGGCCCAGGAATGGCAGGAGGGAACCAGTGGGCAGTCAGAGAACACAGTGGGGTTTATTTTTATTTACTTTTTCTTCTTTATTTTTATTTACTTTTTCTTCTTAATGGTGCCAGTGCTTGGCTCTGCCTGGGTCTGGCTCATCCACCACCAGGAATTCTCTGTTGTCACCTTCCTAAGTGGGAGGGAACAGTTTTAAACTAAAAGAGGAGAGATTTAGATGAGATATTGGGAAGAAATTCTTGGTTGTGAGGGTGGGCAGGCCCTGGCACAGGTTGCCTCAAGAAGCTGTGGCTGCCCCTGGATCCCTGGAAGTGTCCAAGGCCAGGTTGGATGGGGTTTGGAACAACCAGAGACAGTGAAGGCGTCCCTGCCAATGGCAGGGGGTTGGGGTGAGTTGAGTTTTTTGGGGTCTTTCCCAACCCAAACCATCCTGGGGCTCTGTGATCCCCATGTGATCAGCAGGTGTGGCTCCAAGGTCGGCCCCATCCAGGCAGAGTATCTGGGCTGAGAACTGGTAACACCCAACCCTCCATTTCTCCAGCCTGGTGCAAATTACAGCCACCAGGGCTCCCCTTTCATCCCTTCTTGGTGGGCTTGGCAGCGAAAGCGCCTGCCTTTTCCAGTGGGGTTTTGAAGGCGTTCATTACTCTGCAGTGTTGATGATATCTCCTGGTGCTTGGAAGGATTTTGTCATCCGAGCCGTGGTGCACAAGGATCCTGTGTTGGCCTGATGTGCAGAGGAGGCCGAGCCCCAGCCCCATTTCCATGGGCTCTGAAGAGCCACACAGCAAAAAAAAAAAGTCTAAAGAGTTATCTGCTTTTTTGGGGGGGAAATATTTTGCCTTGGGATGACTGGCTCGTTGTTCATGTGGAGCAATGATTTTTTTTTTTTTTTTTTTTTTTTTTTTTTTTTTTTTTTTTTTTTTTTTTTTTAAATTCGGTAATGTCCACATATCCCCACTGCTCTCCCTCCAAGAAAAACACAGCGAGCTGTGTCACCAGTTCCACCAGACTGGTCTCACAGAGAGGAGCTGCCTGGTGGCTTCACGCAGGGAGTGTTATTGCATGTGAGGAGGTGACTCACCAGCAGGGCTGTGGGCAGCAGCAGCAGCAGCTCAGGGCATTTTCTCTGCCTCCTTTTTGGGACAGTTTGACAGAAATAAGTCAACTCTGCCCCATTTTGCTGATGGAGGAATAGGTGGGAAAGCCACAGTTGATTAAATTAAAGAAAATTCCTCCATTCCAAGCAATGTGAAGGATGGTAGGGGTCACAATTGTGAGCTCTACCTTTTTTTTTTTTTTTTTTTTTTTGGTGGTACTGGGAAAGGTGGAATTTGGTCACAACTGGGGAGAACCAGAAGAAGAGAGCAGGGATGGGAGAGTGTGTTGGGTGGGAGGACAAATGGAGACTGGGACAGTTCCCCGAGTTAATGCAGATGGAGAGCAGAGCCCAGGGATGGAGGATGTGCTCTGCCTTCCTCTGGAGTGGAGCAGAGGAGCTTTGTAGAGGTGGGGCTGGGGAGGGAGAGTAAATGCAAAGGCCAGTGGGGCTCAGTGGGGTCCCCAGTGTGGGCCCTGGGGCTGCAGCCTCAGCTCTGGGACAGCCTTGGTGGGGGACAGTTCCCAAATGACTTGTGCTGCAGGAGGGGAAGAGGTTCTGGAAGCCCCAGCTGGCTGGGGAAAGGCCTTCCCTTGGCTTTGGATTTTTTCTGTGCCTGTTTTATCCCTTCTATCTTCACTCCACTCGTGCTGAGACCAACCTTCCCCATGCTGGCAGAGCCTCCTCATCCTGTTCCCCATGTCCAGCATCCCTGTGGCCTTTTCCCTGTTCCTGCACTGGGAGAAAGGGAAGGGTTTAACCCCCTGACCCAGTCTGTGCAACAGGTGGAGCTTCTTACTTCTCTTTCTCTCTTTGCTCATCCTGCAGACCTCCAATGAGCACCTTCCCTGTGCCAGCCCCTGCCAGAGGCTGGTCCCTGTGCTGGGAGGAAGATCCTGTGCTGGGGGCACAACCCCAGGATGATTTGGGTTGGAAGGGACCTTCAAGCCCATCCTGTTCCATTCCCTGGCACGGGCAGGGACACCTTCCATTGGACCAGATTGCTCCAAAGCCTTGCACTGATCAGGTTTCCCCAGTGGTGGGAAGGGTTGGGCTTGCTGAGGGTGACAGATCCTGCCCTGTGTGACCCTCAGGGCTCAGCAGAACAGCTCTGAGGCTTCTGTGCCCCAGGGGGTGCCATCCTGCCCCTGGCCATGTAAGCAGCTCAGGGACTTGGGAGTGATTTTTGGAAATTGGATTCTCCTGTGAGGAGGATACAGCAGCCAGAGATCTTGGTGGTTTCAGTGCATGTTTCCTGGGGAAAGCACACCACAGGCTGCCTTGGCACACAGGCTGCTGTCCCACCACATTTTACCTTTTTTTCTCTCTAAGAAACAAAGTGCCCAACACCAGAGCCTTCCCAAATCTCCTGTTGGGATCAGGAGCCTGTATTTCCTCTTATAAAAGCAGGAGGGATGTAAATTTTCATGGGTAGAACCACAAAATCTGTCCCTGCACAAGGTGGTGTCTGGGAAATTCCTTCCTCTGTCTCTCTTTTTTCCCAGTGCTGCTGCTTTTCATGTTCTAACCCAGCTGCATCTCCTGCCATCACCTGCTCCTCCCTGCTCTGTGTGGGGAAAATGGACCTGTAGGTGCAACCACAATGAGGAAAGGTGGAGGTGCTGTGGCCTGACCTGGATTTTGGGGTTTTCCCAAAGCAAGAAATCCTGCATGGTGGGCAGTGGGTGCCCTGTTAGAGTTGCACGAGCTGGGGCAGAATGAAAAAGGGATTTTTTTTTATTATTATTTTTTTTATTTTTTTTTTTCCCAAGGGCTGGCTCTGGCAGAGCCCAGCCTGGAGGCTCTGTCCCCACTCTGAGCTGCCCAGATGTTGTCATTCCTCGTGGGGGAACATGAGCTCAGCATCTCACCCCAGACCACATGCACAGAGAGCCCAGACTCAGAGTCTCCAGGTGCCCAAGATCCAAGTTTACTCAGCAGCCTGTGCAGCCTGGAGGTGGCTCCCTGTGTGTGTGAGCCCAGGGTGGGTTTAGTTAAACATCCTCCCGTAGGAGCTGCGGCTGCTCCTGTGAGCCAGGAGTGTCTGAGCAGGGTGCCTGTGTCTCCAGGGGGGTGTTACCCTGCACAAATAGTTTCCTATAAATAAACAGAGAAAAGGGGTTGCTGCTGTGGGATGTCCCTGCACACACACAGAGGTTCTGGAGTGTCTGGAAACTCTCGTGGGTAAATGACCTCAGGGACAAGAACAGGGCAAAGTGGCCTGTCTGGGGAGGGCTCTTTGGGGTGGTGGAGCAGGTGGATTCCTGTTACCCCTTTCCTTAGAGGGGCAACACGTTGTGACGTGGTGTGGACCCTCCCAGAGGACAGCAGGAAGCAGCAGGTCAAACATGGAAAGCTCTTTATTATCTGACTCCAAAAGCTTATATACATTTTGTACAGAGGGCCCAGATTGGCCCAAGGAGGTCACAACCTCCTGACCCCATTGGTCACTGTGACCATCAGTCAAGTTCTCTCTCAGAGAACAAGAATGCAAAATATACTGATAAATTTTAAGAATACAATATTGTTTACATGAAGCAGTGTGAGAATGGTGCTGCAAAGGTTCAAACACTCGAAAGCAAGAAAGTCAGGGGCGACAGGAGGCTGGGGTGGTGGAGCAGGTGGATTCCTGCAGAGCCCACAGCAGCTCTGGAGCCTCCCTCCTCTCCCTGGGGTGGATGGAGGGTTTATCCATGCTGGGGGTGGCCCTGACTCTGGTGACACTGTGGCTCAGGCAGAGCCAAAAAGGGAGAAGGGATTTCTGGAGTCCTGCTTTGCTGGTAAGGAGCAGGTTTGTGGTTTGCTGGGAGCTGCTCCTGCTCATAAAAACGAGGGAGAGGAATTTTTTGTATGGGCAGATAGCAACAGCACAAGGGAGAATGGTTTTAAATTGCCAGAGGGGGGGATAGATGTGACACAGGGAAGAAATCTTTCCCTGTGAGGATGGGCAGGCCCTGGCACAGGTGCCCAGAGCAGCTGTGGCTGCCCCTGGATCCCTGGAAGTGTCCAAGGCCAGGCTGGATGGGGCTTGGAGCAACCTGGGATGGTGGAAGATGTCCCTGCCCATGGCAGGGGGTGCAGTGAGATGAATTTAAGATCTTTTCCAACCCAAAGCATTCCATGATTCTGTCTCAGGTGTTGGAAGTGCCCCATCCCCTGGCAGTGTGTTCAGTCCCTGCCCTGTGGATGGAGCTGTCACAGCAGCTGGCACAGCTGGGACACAGCTGGGCCCTCGCTCAGCTCTCTGCAGAGCCCTTTACTCCCGTTTGCCCCTCGTGTGTGTGTTCAAGGGGAGCACTCCTGCCTCTCCCTGCACGTCCCACACGGGACGCTCAGAGCCTGGTGATGCCCTGCTCACCCCAGAGCCTGGTGATGCTCTGCTCACCCCAGAGCCTGGTGATGCTCTGCTCACCCCAGAGCCTGGTGATGCTCTGCTCACCCCAGAGCCTGGTGATGCTCTGCTCACCCCAGAGCCTGGTGATGCCCTGCTCACCCCAGAGCCTGGTGATGCTCTGCTCACCCCAGAGCCTGGTGATGCTCTGCTCACCCCAGAGCCTGGTGATGCTCTGCTCACCCCAGAGCCTGGTGATGCCCTGCTCACCCCAGAGCCTGGTGATGCTCTGCTCACCCCAGAGCCTGGTGATGCTCTGCTCACCCCAGAGCCTGGTGATGCTCTGCTCACCCCAGAGCCTGGTGATGCTCTGCTCACCCCAGAGCCACGGGGACACTTTCCCATCAGTGCTGCTCTTTCCTCCTGCCCTTCACCAGCTCAGTTAGAAGCAATTTTGTGGACAAGCCACAACTTCAGTTTGCAATTTGTCTGTCGGTGGCTCTGTGGGATGGAACTCCTCCATGAAATGCTTTTCCCTGGCTGAACTGTGTGTGTTGCAGGGCAGAGGGAAGAGCTGATGCTCAGCTGTGCTGGGAGCTGTGTGTGCAGGGGTGTTCACAGTCCCTCACCCAGAGCAAATGCTTCATTTCAGGACTCCATGTGGGCAGTGACTTGGACTGTCCTGCTTTTTCCTTTCCCTTTCTCAAGAGAGACAGGAAAGAAGAGAGGGTGAGATGACTACAGGTGGCTGTGGAGCAAAACCAGCCCTTTGGAAGGGCTGACACAGATTAATTTTCTTTGCTGGAACTGCAGAGCTCGGCAGTGCTCGGGTCCCTTGACACAGCAAAGTGTCTCCCTGGTTTTCTGCCCCTCCTGAGCTGCCCCAGGCCCCTGTTTCAGAGGTGACCACACCAAGTGTGAACACGAGCTGGGTGTTGGCTGGCAGTGCCCCCCTGGCCAAAGGGCTGCATTCCCCAGGCTGCTCCCAGCCCACAGGATGCTCCAGCCTGGTTTCCCTTCCATGGAAGGGAGAAACGAAGGGAGAAATGCTAAATTACAGCTCTCCATGGCTGGTGCTGATTGGTTTGGCTCAGCACAGGAGCTGGGCACAGCTTTGGCCCAGGGGACAGTGACCTCTGTGCCTGCAGGGATGTGTGTGGCAGGTGTGTGACCCTGGTTCAGATCCAGGCACAGGATGGATGGAAGGGCTCTGACCTGCTGCCAGCTGGGGCTCTGGGTATCTGCCCCAAAAACGTTCCCTTGGAGCTCCAAGAGTGGGGCAGGGTGCTCGTTTTGATGTGTTTGTTCTAAGCACAATCCAGGGATGTGGATTTGCAGAGTCCTGGGCAGTGGGGACAAGGGGCTGGGGTGTTTTTCCCTTGGCCAGTGCCATTGGTGGCAGAAGGGTCACGTCCAGTGTGTGGAGGAGCCCTGTGGTTTGTGCTGCCCTCAGTGGGACACAGGAGATGTGATGTTCTCTGTTCCTGGGGTTTTCCCAGCACCATTCAGCTTTCTGGGCTTTCTGGGAGAGGAGAGACTTCCCCAGTGTCAGCACAGTGATCCTGGGTGCTGGCAGAGGGGTGGGAGAGGAGGGATGTCCTTGGAGAGGCATCCTGGGCCAGGCCTTGGCTCTCCTGTGCTCCCCAAGGTCCTGCAGCCCTTCCCCTTCCCAATTCCTCTCCAAACTCATTCCCTGATTGCTGCACTTGAATCTCCCTGTATTCAACCCCTCCTTTTGGGGAACACCCAGCACCAGGGGTCCTTGGCAGGGGCTGGGGGCAGAGGGGTTCCCTGGGGCTCAGGGAAAGCCCAGGGTGGATTTGTGGGACACAAAACACCCTACAAACCCCCAAGGCTCCAGCTGCGATGTTCAGAGCCGTCACAAACTGATCAAAACCAGATTATCTGCATCCATCTCAGATCTTAAAGGTCCTTTTCACTCCTGGGGACTTTGTTGTGGGGCTGTGACCAGCACATCCATCCAGGGCTGGGAGTGAGAGCCGTGGGGAGCAGCACTGGTGGTCCCGCTCTGAGGTGTCCCCAGGGGAGCAGAGCGGTGTTAAATGTCATTTTAATGGGGGCAGCAGCCCCCTAAATGGAGCTAAAATGCAACATGAGATGGATCAAAGCCGTGTTAATGGTGGAAAACGTCCGTGGCTTTTAAAAATGAATGTTGCTGCAGGACTCGGGCTGCCTGTCACGGGACACCCCAAAGGTTGGCCCTTGGCTGGGCCCTGGAAAATGGCCCTAGAAAATCCCTGGCTGCTGGAATGTCCCTGTTGAACTTGGGGTGGTGGGACAGAGGAAGAAAGGAGAGGATTTTCTCAAAGGATACTCTGCCCTTGGATCAGCAAGGATGGAGAAAAGAGAGCAGGGAGAGGGGAGGGAGAATCTTTCTATCACCACAGTGGTGGGGGGTAAAGGGAAAGCCAGACCTTCCCCCTCTTTTGGAGTACCCCATCCCCAGGATTTAAACTCTGGCTTTAAAAGGAGAATAAAAAATAATGAGGACATGGATAGATGGTTTCTTTTTATCTCTACAACTGAAGAGATAAATGTGACATTAATTATGTGACAGAGCTTTGAAAATCATTATGTATCTCTGGTTGTTTTTTTTTTTTTTTTTTTTTTTTTTTTAAAGGGGGTTTCAGATTTCTGTCTGGGACTAATAAAGAAGGACAATTTGGAAAAAAAAAAAAAAAAAAAAAAAAAAAAAAAAAAAAAAAGAAAGACAAACCCAACTTTAAAGATGATCTGCAGGGAGAGTTGATTGTCTTAATTTTCCCTTCTGTAGATGGAGCTTGTTCAGCTCTCCTGTCTCTTGTGTGGATCTGCAGGAGCTGCTGAGGGAGGGAGAGCCAGGAGGGGCCTGGCAAGTTTAATAGGACAGAAAGTGCTTTGGGGTGGCTGGGGGTGAGGTGGGACCATGGCAGGGGGAGGCATTGAGCTCTGTGCCCCCAGGAGAGAGGAAATGACAGCCCTGGGTTTGTGATGTTCCATTGGGGGCTGCAGGCAGCTGCTCCTGAGCTGGGACAGGGCAGGGAGAACATCAGCTGGGTGAGATTTGTGATGGTGTTTAGAGTGGTGAATGTCACATCCTACAATCATTTGGGCTGGAAAAGGCCTTTAAGATCAAGCCCAGCCATAAACACAGGACTGCAAGGCCACCACTAAACCACGTCCCCAAGTGCCACCTTGTCAGGGAATCATCAGAGTCCAAGGATGGTTTGTGATGGAAGGGACCTTAAAGCTCATCTCATTCCACCCCTGCCATGGGCAGAGACACCTCCCACCATCCCAGGCTGCTCCAAACCCCATCCAGCCTGGCCTTGGGCACTGCCAGGGATCCAGGGGCAGCCACAGCTGCTCTGGGCACCCTGTGCCAGGGCCTGCCCACCCTGCCAGGGAACACTCACTGCTCACCCCTGCAGCCAGTGCAGCTCCTCAGCTTGACACGGGCTCTGCTGTCAACCTGCCCTGGTGGGACTTTCCTGTCCCCTTTCCCAATCCCTCCATGGATGGGAATTTCTGTTGGGCAAACACACACCTGGGTGAGGAGCAGGGAAGGCTCTCGGGTCACTGCTGGCCATCAAAGCCCACCCCAGAGTGGCAAAGGGTCACTGTGCTCTGCAGTCACCATCAGGCAATGGGGACACAGGCAGGACAATGGTCTTGTCACAGTCAGGTCACCAATGTCATGGTCACCACAGGGAAAGGCAGGAGAGAAACACCCTTGTGAGAAAACAGGGAATATTCCGGCTGGCTCAGTGCCCTCCCTCCCCTCCAGCACCAAATAAATAAATTCCAGAAACATTTCCCAGAGAAATGCACCCCTGAGTTTTTGGGTGGTTTGGGTGTCTGCAGTCCAGGGTGGCTTTGGGGTTTTTATAACACTCATCTGCATGCTGGAGGATGGAAGGCTGATATAATAACTCCTGGATGGGAGCTCTCAAGGGAATTCCTTGCTGCCAGCAGAGATGGGCTCCAGGAAAAAATCTGGGCAGCTCAGACCCCTTCTCCAGGGGGGATTTCTCTCCTGGTGGCCAGGAGTCTGATGCAGCCGAGCCTGTTCCACCTTGGCACCTTCCCAAGGCAGGATTGTGCCGTGGTTGTCCTGCTCCTCCACCCTGATGGATGGTGGCTGGGCCACCGGGGGACCTGCAGGATTATGTCACCTCTGCGGTGGCCCCATGTCACCTCCAGCACGGGCCCTGCTAATATTTGCTTTATGACACATCCCTGATAGTGCCTGGTGTGTGCCCAGCCAGGTCCCAGAGCTCGGCAGGACCAACAATAACAAAAATAAATCACTCCACACTCTCCGCTGGGTGTGTGTTCAGTGGTTACTGTGCACGAGCCCCCCAGGAGAGCCTGATGTGTTTATTGGGGCCAGCCCTGCCCCTCCCAGTGCTGTTCCCCCCCCCAGGCTCGGTCAGGCCAGGCTGCAGAGCCCAGGTCACCCCCTGGGCTCCCTGTCAGCACCTCTGTAAATCCTGGGGCTCTCCCTGCCCTGCCCAGCGTGGGATTGAACTTTCCCTGGAGCACAGGGAAGGAGCAGAGCCCACCCAGAAGGTCTGGATGAGGGAAAGGGGGAGGCCCAGGGATGTCCCCTGTGTGCTGCTGTCACTCACCGGCTCTGATTTGTGCTCAGGAGAGATGTCCCTTCTCTGTGCTGCCTCCCCAGCCTTCTCCCAGACGGAATTTTAAACACTCCAACCTCACCGACTACCTTCCAGCTTCAAAGTTTTCTGAAAAAACAGAAAAGTGTGTGAGCTGTGGGGTTGTTCTCCCTGCTGCCCTTCCCTGCACACTCTGTCTCCAGCCTGGCAGCTGGTGGCAGTTCCTGCTGCTCAGCCCAAACCCCTCAGCCCTGGCAGTGTCCTTGTCCCTGGGCCAGCTGCCTGTGCCACAGGGGCCACCAGGGCCCATCTCCTCCTGCAGGTGCTCTCTGCTTTGCAGCACTGTCAGGCAGGTGCTGTGTAAAGGGCCAAGGGAAGAGAAACCTTCCCTCCTGTCCCACTCACCTGAGCGAAATCCCTGTTCCCAGTGCACCAACCTGGTGCTTTTTAAAAGGATCTGGTGGTGTATTATTTTCTCCAATAGAATTGGGCGTGGTGAGAGGTGATAGAACCCCCTTGAAATGCAGAAACCTCCGTGCCCTAAATCTTCTGCTGCCTTGGGATATGTGCATGGGGAAGTCTGGGAGAAGAGATGAAACATTTCTGTGGGCAGCACCTTCATTGAGAAAGGCTCTGGCCTTTCCTAGGGGAGAGCTTGTGTGTGGCAGTGCTTGGGCTGCAGGGATTGAACCTTCCCAAGTGGTGACAGGGTGACCCCAGTTATTAAGGTCTGGTGTGTTTTCTCTCCCAGTAGGATGCAGACAAAATTGTTCTTTAGTTTCTCTGGACATGCATGGGACAAGTCCCAGTGCTCACACCGATTCCCTGTTTCTTCTTGGCTAAAGCCATTATTGCCAGCTCTTGCTATGGCATGTATGGCACGTCCAATACCCAATTGTTTGGCTCATGGTGTTGTGTCAGGTAATGGGTTTCTGATGAAGTGATCTCAAGGTGGCTGTGTGTCCTGGCACACCTGGGGCTGTGTGTCCTGGCACACCCGGGGCTGTGATCCCCATGGCACACCTGGGGCTGTGATCCCCATGGCACACCCGGGGCTGTGATCCCCATGGCACACCCGGGGCTGTGTGTCCTGGCACACCTGGGGCTGTGTGTCCTGGCACACCTGGGGCTGTGATCCCCATGGCACACCCGGGGCTGTGATCCCCATGGCACACCTGGGGCTGTGATCCCCATGGCACACCTGGGGCTGTGATCCCCATGGCACACCCGGGGCTGTGATCCCCATGGCACACCCGGGGCTGTGATCCCCATGGCACACCCGGGGCTGTGATCCCCATGGCACACCCGGGGCTGTGATCCCCATGGCACACCCGGGGCTGTGATCCCTGGGAGAGCACTGAGGTTTGGGAACAGCCCTGGGCTGTGGGGAGGCTGCAGCCCAGAGCTCTGGGGTGTGCAGGGAGGAGGCAGCAGGGTGATGCTGCAGCAGACACAGCCAGCTCTGCTGGTGGCCCCTGGGCTGCTGAGGGCTGCAGAGCTGTCTCCACACTCCCGTGCCAAGCCCGTGGCAGCTCCCTGCCTGTCCTCATGTCCAGCCTCAAGCTGCTGCACATTTTGCTGGGGTGGAGCAGTGCTGGGCCATGGGTAATCATCTAATCATCCAAACCAAACCAGGGCTTGGCTCTCCTGCCTGCAGGGAGCCTCTGGTCTGATCTTGCTGTCTGCAAAGTCATTTTTCCATGAGGACACCCCTCAGGATGGAATGCAGGAGTGGTTTGCATCATTTTAAGCTCAGTACAGTGTTAGGACCAGGCTTAATGCAAAACTTTTGAGGATGTTTTACCCACCACAGCACCAGCCTCAACCTGCTGAATGAACCCTGCAGGGCTCTCACCCCTCCCTGTGTGCTGGTGACTCTGCCTGGGCCCTCATTGCTCATGCAGAAGATTTGCTCTGCAATTTGTTTTGCTGCAGCAGCTCTTGCTCTTAATTACAGGGAACCTGCAATCAAAGCAGAAGTGTCACAAGCCTTGTTGCTGCTCTTGGCAGCAAAGCAGCTCCTCTGTCCCATCCCTGGAAGTGCTCAAGGCTGGGCTGGACAGGGTTTGGGGCAATGGGGAAGATGTCCTTGCTCACAGTAGGGGGAAGAATGAGATGAGTTTTAAAGTCCCTTCCAACCCAAACCAGACCGTGATTCTGTTTGCACTTCCCTTTGCTGGTCAATGAGAAGTGCAGGAAGGTCCTGCAGGCTCTCCTGGGTCTGGGTTGTGGGGACAGCTGGAACCCAGGCACACACACCTTTCCCAGGTGCTCCCACCTATTGTCCTCACAGGGGCCTTCCCAACAGCTGGGTGAGAAGGAAATGCCATTTCCCTGTTAAAAGGAACATGCAGATGTCTGAGTGCAGATGCTGCACGTCCTCCTGCTGTGTCTTACAGCTCCCCAAGATTTGGGGTTGGAGTTTAATTCAGCCTGGAGTTCCCATCCAGATCTCAGCTGCTGGATGGCCCAGTGCTGACCACAACGTGTGGGGACACCCAAAACCATCTTGCTGTGAAGGTGGAGAACCAAATTTACCCAGACAGCCCAAGCCTGGTGTGTGAAGGCCAAGTGTGTGCTGAGCCAGGCTCTGCTGGCTGCCCCTGGGTGTCAGCCTGCCTTGTCCTCCTCTGATGATAGAGGGGGAAATGGGAATGGAAATCATGGCTCCTGACCAGTTCTGCACAAACAAAACTGGCCTGCTGGGTGCCTGCAAGGTAAAGACCAGAATCGGGTGGTGGAATCATGGGGAAGCATCTTGTTGTCACAGATAAGGATCTAAGACAGCACCTCCCTGCCCCATCTGGTGCTGGGATCTCCTCAGCTCAGCTTGTGAGGTGCGAGGCTTATCTCAGTATTAAAGCTGATAACGATGGGTGGTTTTGAATCCTCCTGACTTCAAACGCACTCGTGGTTTGTAGCTCTGTGGTGCCTTTCAGCTGAGCCAGGAGACAGAGAGTCCTTGTGCTCCTTGGGACAGGAGGCAGTTCTGCAGCAGGTTTGGGACCTGCTCAGCAAACCCACAGAGGTCTGGGGATGGGATCCCTCCCCTCCTGCCATGTAGGGCTCAATATTCCCCTCTTGTGACACAGCAGGAGGGGAGTCATTGGATAGAGAAGATGAAATAATTCCAGATTGAAGTAGAAATTATGAGTGCAGCCCTCAGGCACCTAAAGGGGCTCTAAGAGAGCTGGAGAAGGACTTTGGGTTTGTCCTGGAGTTCACAGGACAAGGGGGAAGGACTCCCTAGTGCCAAAGGGCAGGGACAGATGGGATAGTGGAAAGGAATAGTTCCCTGGGAGGTGGGGAGGCCCTGGCAGGTTCCAGGGGTTGGAACCAGATGATCTTGAAGGTCCCTTTCAATTCACCCCATTCTATGATAGATGTTGAGCTCTGAGTGTAGGTTGATCCTTGTTTCCCAGAGGTGAAGCTGGAAAAGGCTCCTGAGTGTGCTCTGCCCTCTCCCCAGAGTCAGGGCTGAGGCTCAGGGGCTGTCCCTGCCCAGGGAGGGTCTGCAGGCCCTGTCTGTCCCTCCTCACAAGGCTCTGCGTCCCTGCTGGGGATGCTGCGTGGGGGTAATGAGGTGGAGGTGGATTTAATCAGAGAGTTAAGCCCTGCCTGGCCTTCCCCTTGCAGGCAAATGGATTTTTTAGCTCCAAAAAGTATGTCATGGCTGCTGGGACACCCCCGTACTTTCTTCTGCTCTGTGGGTGATGGAAAAAGCTTTGTCTTCCCACCAGGGAAGGGTGGGTTCAGCATGGCCTCGAGCAGCAGTCTGCAGCAGGACTGAGTTTTGCATTTATTTTTCCTCTTCCCTCAGCATCTGCTCAGATTCTTCTCTGGGGTTACCCAGACAGTAACTGCCACCTTCTCCAAAATGGGATCCCATCCCTGCCTTGGGTGTCACAGAATTCAGGTTCCAGCCTGTCCCACAGCAGCTGCTGGGAGTCCCAAAATGAAGGGGGACAGAGGGCTGATTATAGAGGGGAACTCTGCTGGAAATAAGTGCTTTGAAACCAGGAAATCCCTCACCTCCCTCAGTCTGTGTCCTTAGGAAAGCAGGGGATGGTTTTGCTGCACAGGGAGCACCTGCAGCCAGCAGGGTCATGGTTATCCCTGCAGCTGCCACGAATCCTGGGTGGCTGGGATGTCCCCAGAGTGCTGGGGCTGGAGCTGGGCAGGGTTTTCCCTGTGGGGAGGGTTTTCCCATCCCTCCTGTGCTGTGCTGTGCTGTGCTGGGTTTTCCCTGTGTGGAGGCTTTTCCCAGCCCTCCTGTGCTGTGCTGTGCTGTGCTGTGCTGTGCTGTGCTGTGCTGTGCTGTGCTGTGCAGGGTTTTCCCTGTGTGGAAGCTTTTCCCAGCCCTCCTGTGCTGTGCAGGGTTTTCCCTGTGTGGAAGCTTTTCCCAGCCCTCCTGTGCTGTGCTATGTGCAAGGGGCTTGGGGACAGTGAGGTGGCATCAGGCTGCCCAGGAATGGGACAGGGCCAGGTGGCTGGTTTTGGAGTAAAGGCAGGGAAATGTGCTGCTGCCTGCTGGACACTCACTTCTCCTGCCCCAAATACCCCCAAACGAGCTGGTCCTCAGTGCTCAAAGTGGGGATAGAGCAGAGCTGCAGCACCCAGCCAGGAGCCTGGACAATTCCATGTTTATTTTGTGCTTCCCAAATACTTTTCAGCAGAGGTTCCCAAAGCCCATTTCAAATAATAGGCAAATTTTATTTTTACTGCCCCTTTCAGGCTACTAAATGCTGTTTTCCTTTCCCATGGAAGCAATTCTGTGCCCACGGAAGCTCTTGGCCTCTGCAGACACATGCAGTGCAGCTGAGCCTGGGGCAGGATTCATTTAAGAGTCCCAGGCTTTGAGTTCTCCTTTTTTTATGCTGTTTCTGCCAGATTTGGGTCTCCGATTCTCCACAAAAGGTAGTAGCCAAGGCAAAATAAATGTGGAATTAGAGAGTACACGGAAGCAGAGTGGGAGATGGGTCCCAGCCAAGCTCCAAATATGCTCCTGATGCCAGGCTTTATGGATTGGTGTTAATCTGAGAGGTAGCACTGTGCACTTAATAGGTGTGTGACTGATCCTGGTGCCAGGAGATGGGCTGTTCTCAGCAGGTCATTTTTTATTTATAACCTAAAGCAGCTGGAAGTTTCCTCCTGGAGGGAGCAGAGGTCCTGGAGCTGCACTGGCAGGGACAGGGCAGGGTCAGTGTTTCTGCTGTCACCAGCCTGCTGTGACTTGGCCCCGGGGTGAGCCCTGGAGCCGTGCTGGCTGGGGCTGGGGATGCCCTCCCTCTGGCGTGGGGAAGGAGCAGAGAACAGCTCTGGAGAGGGACGTGCAGCTCCTCTCAGCCCTTCTCTTGCAAAGAGAGGCTGTGCTGAGAGTGACAGTGCTCAGGATGGACAGGACCTCCCTCCTTCTCCCACCCAACCCCTTCCCACCCATCCATCAGTTTGAAAATAGCTGCTGGGGGTCTTTTTAACCCCAGAAGCCTCAGGCTGGTGGTGGGGAAGGAGAGGGAGCCTGAGTGCCTGATGTGGCTGAGTGTGCACTCAGCTCAATTAACCAACACCATGTCAAACACCACTGAGCTCCCCGTCCCCCTGCCCGGGCTCAATTAGCTCTCCCTTTAATGAGAGCCTGCCTCTTGCCTCGCTCAGCTAATTAAGGAGCCCATGCCAGTAAGCCGTGGCACCAGGGTGACGGTGGGGAAGCTTTTCTGAGCAGGATGTGAAGGGAAGAGGGATCACGCTGGCAGCAGCTGCTTGGCCGGGGGCCCTGTGGGTTCAGCTCACCCCCACCGAGCTACTGGAAATGGAATATCAGGTTTTAAACCCTGGTTATAAATACCAATGCGGGAGCTGATGCAACCCTGGCAGGGAGTGAGGTGTTTGGAAACAGGAGACTGCTGGCAGGGCAGAGCTGCCCCACTCCCCCCCCTGGGCTGGGAAAGCTGCTGAGGGGGTCCCTGAGCCCCCTCCCACCATCCCCACCGACCTGGGGCTTCACTGGGGGAATTAGCCAGGGGAATCTGTGGGATATATTGGCTCACGGGTCTCTTGCCCCTTTAATAAGTTATTCAGCCTGGGGAAATCTCTGGTGAGACCTTAGAACCCTTCCAGTTCCTAAAGGGGCCACAAGGGAGCTGGTGAGGAGCTCTGGGCAAGGGAAAGGTGCTGGGAGTGACAAAGATGAGTTTCTGAAGCACTTGGGACACGTTGGTTCCCCCCTCCAAGAGCAGATCTGTGCCCAGGTGGGTCAGAAGGATGGGGAGCTGAGGGAAGGGTGTTTACAGAATCCAGAATGGTTTGGATTGAATGGGACCTTCAGGACCATCTCATGGTTGCCTCAAGCCCTGTCAGCCTTTTCCCACAGGAGAAGTTCCATCCCTTGGGTGTTTCAGGACCTGCTGAGCCCTGGCAGCACCTCTGGGTGTTTTCTGGCTGAGGTCTGGTGCCAGAGCTCTGTCTGCACCAATTCATCCCCTGCAGGGATTCGGGAGCGGAAGCACCAAGCCAAACCCACCTCTGCTCCCCGCACCTCTGGGTGCTCCAAAAATCCTCTTCCCATTGATAGAAAAAACGTCCTGCTCTGAATGGGGGTCCCAGGGATTTAACTGGGGTGAGGCCCTGGGACTGCAATGACTGTAATTTGTTAGAACAGACCTTTGTTTGGAATTCAGGGAAGAATTCTGCACTGGCTGAGGAGTATTTCAGGCTGGGATAGAAGTACAGCAAAGGCTCTCAAGGATAACAAACTCAGTAGGTTTCAAAAGAATATCTCGAGCAGCCTGATGGTTTGACACCTGTGAAGGTCCTTGCAGGGCTTGGCCACCAGGCCTTTGCCAGGTGTCAGGGAGTGATGGGGAGCAGGGGAGGGCAGGATCAGAAGTTCTGGCTGTGGGGGCTGCTCTCAGCTCTGTGCCCACCCCTGCCATGTTCTGTACTTTCCACCTCGCCTGTTTCCCTTTCCAGCAGTCACTTTGTTCCCTGCCTGAACCAGGAGTGTGGCACCAGCCCAGGGCTCTTTGGAGGATAAAACACCCCCCTCAGGCTCTGCTCCTGCATCTCCTCACCTTCCAGACTATCCTGCCCCTCCATCCCTAAGCTCGGGGATGCTCTGGCCAGGTTTGGTCTGCAAGAGGCAGAGCTGCTGTTTCTGCAGGCCCTGGGGAGGGCAAAGGGCCCATAAGGTGTTGGCTCATCCCTGCAGCCCCTGGGGAGGGCAAAGGGCCGATGAGGTGTTGGCTCATCCCTGCAGGCCCCGCATCCTTGGGGGCTGAAGATCCGCGCTGTTTTCGGTGCGTTCACTCCAGTATTTTAATCCCAGCACCACGTCCCTCTCCGGTACCCAGAGCCGGAGGATGCGATGGGAACAGGGATGCGATGGGAATGGGGATGCGATGGGAGTTGGGATGCGATGGGAACAGGGATGCGATGGGAGCCGGGATGCAGCGGGGAAACCCATCCCTGCATCCCCCTGCCGAGCCCTTTAGATGTCGCGCTGGAGCAGCGAGTCCCCCGTGAGCCCTCGGCCTCCTCCTCCTCCTCCTCCTCCTCCTCCTCCTGCTCCTCCCGCTCTCCTCCAGCCCGGCCCGGGGGGGACTCCGGTACCTCTGTCTGCCGCCGGCGGTGTCTGCCTCTCTGGCACGCACGGACAGGGCTGGCACCGCTCCGGGCTGCGGCTTGGAAAGAGCCTGGAGATCCCTTGGGATCTTTGGGATCTCCATGGGGTGTCCCAGGGCGCTGCCCGGTGCCGCCTCTCCCACCCAGGGGGTCTCCCGGTGCTCCCCGCGCTCCCGGGAAATAAATAATAAATCAATAAATCAATAAATCAATAAATCATTGTCCCCCGCAGGAGCCGCCGCGTGTCCGGTTACCCCCAGGGATCCTCCTGGCAGGGCCGGGGCTTTGCTCAGGGCACTTGGGCGGCTCTGGGGGAAATCTCGGTCCGGTGGAGGTGACACGGTGTATGGGCCGCGTTTTGGGGAGTGTTGGGAGCTCCTGGGACACTCATCTCTTGTTGCTCCATGTCCCATGTGCTGGTGATGGAGCACAAATGCAGCTCTGGGGTGGGATGGGGTCAAAACAAGGACCTGCACTCACTGTGCATTGCTCCTGCCCCTGTCCCCCAGGGCAGGCTGGTTGTGACCTCTCCCCCTGGCCGTGCCTCTCTCCCCTTGGCCGTGTCTCTCTCCCCCTGGCCGTGTCTCTCTCCCCCTGGCCGTGTCTCTCTCCCCCTGGGGTTTTTCCCCCACTCTTGTGCCACCTCTCAGCTCTCCATTTTCTTGGCCTAATTTTTAATTTTCTTGTTTGTTTTACAATCTGAGGCTTGGTCCCTTCTCCTCCCACTGCCCTCTGCCCAGCCCTGGGTCCTGATGCTGCTCCACGGAGGGGAGAGCCCTGCCTGGAGGAGAAGATGGAAACTCCAGGGAAAAATGGGGTCAGAGTGTCTCCAACAGACCCCCAGCCCAGTGTGGCATCTCTTTGAGCTGTCCAGGTGTCCAGTATCCTTCTGCTGGCACATTAAATTGCATTTCCAGTCCTCTTTGGGGGCCTGTCCAACCAGAGGAGGACGGGTTATGGACCCAAATTGTTGTGCCCCACCTGGATTTTGTCTTGGCTGAGCTGTTTTTTGCCTGGCTCATTTTGTTCCTGCCCAGCCAGGGTGAGTGACATCAGAGGCTCCAGAGCTGAGAGAGGCAGGGATTTGGTTGTGGAAAGATTGGATCATTCAGTTCAAAGGTAGAAGATCCTGCTTCTCTGGAGGTGGTTCAAAAAAAGCCTGGAATTGCTTCCAAAACTCCAACTGCCTGACCTTGGGCATGAATGCTCCCTGCAAGGCAGCCCTGCCAGGCTCTGGGAGGGCTCCCATCCCAGCAGGATGTCCCAGCCCTCAGGACACGCTGGGGTGTTGTTTGAGGAGCTCAATCTGCTCCCCCTGATCCGATTGGAGCCCCCTGGTTTGCAGCAGTGCCAGTGCCAGGTCCAATGCAGCTTCAATTCCTGCCCTGAAGGTCTGAGCTCTTCTCCCACCTGTGGTGGATTTGTCTCTCCTTGGTTCCCACCAGGAGATGGGTACAGGGAAGGTGCTTTCTGGAGGACACACCTTGAGGTGTGGAAGGGGCAGACATTTGATTTTTACTTGTAGATGGTCCCCAGAAAAGCCACCACGGGCAGGAGGTGTCAGTGCCTGGGTAGTGACAAACATGTCCTGTGTGAGCCAGTTTGGCCTCCTGGACCACCTGGTGGCTAATCCTCCCCAAAGGTCCAGTCCTGCTCCGTGGGACCATCCATTTCAGCAAGTTCTGGGCTGATGCATTTGGAGGATGGAGGAACAGAACAAGCAATTATTATTTATGTTTCTGCTGCGGGTCATTTGCTGCTTGTGCAAATGAAGGAAGCTGTGTTGGGTTGCTGGAGGGTTCCCAGGGAAGAGAGGAGCAGCTTGTGTCCACAAGGCTGACTGTGGTGAGAGGGGAAGGCAGAGAGGCAAGGGGAGTATTGCATGGCTGAGGAGTGGTACAACACCTGATGGTGCTCCCAGGGCTGGACACGATCCCTCCCAGTGCTGCTGGGCCCTGCCGGGTGCATGAAGCACCACCAGCACCAGGATGGGGGTGAAACAGGGATGACATTCCCGTTCCCTTTCCCAGCAGCCTGGAGGAACAAACAGAACGAAGCAGGTTCAGTGCTAGGAATGTGGGAGCACAGATGCCTTTCCCCCTGACTTTACAGCACCCTGTGGGGTTTCTCCCAGTCTCCTGTGCAGCCCCAGGCACAGCTCACAGGCTTTGGGACCCGCGCTCTCCCAACGCCCGATCCGTGGGAAACGCGGGATGGGGCAAAGGGAAAGGAGCAGGAGAAGGGTGTCCCCCCGAGTCCCCCTGTGGCACCGAGCGTGCGGTGAATTCCTGCTGGCTGGGCTCATGTGGGAGCATTATCCATCCCCGGGATGAGCTCATGGCCCAAGCGCGCGGGTTATCCGTGTGATTCCGGGCGCTGGGGCACCGCTGGCGGCTCCCCTGGAGTTATGTGCAGTTGCCATTTCCACGCATTCCTGGCTTAACGGCCGATCGGGTTTCGCCGTTCACAGCCCCATCCAGGGCTCGGGGCTGTGGCTCCGACGCTGGTGATGGAGAGAAATCCCTTGGCTGTCTGGATTTTGCTTTCCCAAACCTGCCCCATTCCTCTTCCTTGATCTGCTCCAGCCCCTCCCTCCTCTCTCCCATGGCATTGATCACATTGCAGGTTCTCCATCCCCTCCCTCATTTGAAGTTGAGCTTTAATTAGTGATGCTGCTTGGAGTTGGTTGAGGCCATCGCTGTGTGGGATTCCTGGAGAGCTCCTGTTCCCTTACTGGTGTGTGTGGATCAGGCTGGTGATGAGCCACCACATCCACCAGAACCCTTGTTCTGCTCCAGCGGGGTGTCCTGGCACAAAACCAGAATCTGCAGCAGGATAATCCCCCCCTGTCCCTTTGTCTCTGTTTCCCCACTCGTGGGAGGATCTCAGGGAAGGTGGACAGCTGAGGAAGGAGACCTGGCTGTGTTCGACCAAGAGACTTGGCTTTGTTTGTCATTCAGTCTCCAGGGGGTCAGTCATGGAAGGATCTTTGTGACCACACTGGAGTCAGATCATCTCAACCTCTCCCACCCAGGCCATGAGAGGGTCTGCCAGGCCCTGGGGCATGTGGCTGGTGGGTACCTGTGGCAAAGGACACTCTTGGACTTGCTCAGCTCTTTCTCTGCTGAGGAAGGGGTGGGGGAACAAGGATGGCCATAAGTCGCAGACAATGCAAACTGCAAATGCAGTTTGGTGGGTGTCCATGAGCAGTAAGAGGCTCAGGATTAGGGTTAGGGTTAGGGTCAGGGTCAGGGGTTAGGGTTAGGGTCAGGGTCAGGGTTAGGGTCAGGGTTAGGATTAGGGTCAGGGTTAGGGTTAGGGTCCCAGCCCACAGCTCAGTGTGACACTCAGGGTTGTGGCCCCTCACCTACGCCCACCCAAGGGAGAATCCTGGGAGAGCCCAGGTGTGTCTCCAAAGGGTGAAGGCAATGCCTGTAGATCAATGTCCATCTCATCCACTGTTGCAGAAGTGGCTGGAGCCTGTTCCTCTGCTCCCCAAGGTCACCCCAGCTTTGAGAGGGAACATCTCCATGGAAGCTCATGGCTGTGCTGGCATCTGCCCTGTCACTTCAGGGCATGAATTTGCTGCCAGTCCATGGCACAGAGGACTCTGCAAACCTTCAAAGCCAGGGCCAGGCAGGGAGACCATGGAGGTGATGATGATGGGGAGATACCACTGCTTAGATTTCCCTAAGTCAGGGAGTGAGGTGGGTGAGGAAACAGCCTGATCACCCAAAATAGGTTTCCATGCTGAATCCAAGGGCCCACAATACCAGGGTGGAATGAGCTCATCCCCTGCGACTCTGCAGGGAAGTGCTTGGAAAGAGAACTGTGGGAGGGCTGGACCAGCTGGAGACCAGGTGAATTTTTGTGCTCTGCTGAAAGCTGAAGGTGTTGGCTGAGTGTTGGGGGGCTCAGGCAGGTACTCTGCAAGTGTTGGTGCTGCCTCTCGTAGTCCTGAGCCCATCCCTCCTCTCCTACTCACCTCTGCAAGGATGGGAACTGCATCCCACTACAGCAGAGAAGAGCTGCTCTGGATGCTCTAGGAAGGAGCCTTTTAAAAGAAAAAATAATGCATGAACTGCCCTTTTCTGGAGAGTTCTGTGCTGCCAGTTTGTTAGGACGTGAGCAAGAGGCATTTATGACAGCAGCCTCAAATAAATTGCTGAAACTGTCTGTTCAAATGGGGCAGAGGACTAAACTCGGAGATTGATTTTACTGTTTTTCCATTTTCTGTGCCTTAAAGAGCAAAAGATGGAGTGACGTGAATAGATATAAAACACGGTAATGGCCAAATTTGGAAAAAAATCTTAGAAAAAACTGGAAGGACGTGGCTGTGATCATGGCAAATGTGTGTGCTGCCTTCTCCTGCACTGATCCTGCCCTGTGTGGATACAGGCACTGGCATGGCCCTGCCCTGTCCTGACCTGTTATTTTAGAAGATATTTTATATACATCCTAGCTGTGCATTGCAGCTCCTTTACTGTTGTTAGAAGAACCTTTTTCATTTTCTGTCTTTTTTTTTTTTCTTTTTTTTTTTTTCCCTGTTAGGATGCTGTAAATGAAGTTCCTTTTGTTGGTGTTGTGGAGAAAGAGGAAGGGCTGAGCACAAATGTTGGGAGAGGAGAAACTCCCCTGCTTGGGAAAAGGACTGGGGGAGATGGGGATACACTGGGCTCCCACCCTGGAGTGAGGGAGGGGAGAGAGGTGGAGAGAAAACACAGCCAAGGATCAAACACACGAGTGTGCACTGAGCTGTGCTGGTTCAAACCTTCTCCTTCAGCAGCAGCAGCAGCAGCAGCGAGGTGAAGGGTGTTGACATATTAAGTGGTGGCAATTAGGCCAGGAGTTAACACCTTATTAAGTGGGACTGGGGGCAGTTGGCACCTCCAGGCCTCCGTGTCTGCAGGCTCAGCATGGAGAGACTTGTTCCCGACCACTGGGGCTGTGCCAGTTCTTTCTGAGATCCATAAAACTCTTTTGGCTTATGGCAGCAAACCCTTGGCAAACCCAAGGGCAAAATGGGAGTGTTTGGGCTCGCTGTGGGGCTGGCAGCCTGGAGGAACAGCTCATTCCTCAGGCACTGTGAGAGGGAGAGGAGACACCAGTCCATGAAATGCAATAAATCCTGTTATGTTGCACTTTTATCGTGATTATTGGGGTGCATATCCATAAGGGCTTTCCATGAGACTCAGACCCTGTATTGGCTAATTGGCATTTACTGGCCTTGTTTGTCCTGAATGTGATTCAGCCCATCTGAGAAATTCCAGAGATGCTCTTGGGCTTTCTTGGTTTGTTGCCCCAGTTTGGAGGGTGAAATCCCAGCCAGTCTCAGGGGTGGCAGTGGGGACACCCTTGGGGCCTTGTGGGGAACAGGACATGGCCCATGGGGATATTTTGGAGTTGGCATCTCTTCCAGCTGGGCACGGAGCAGGAGGAGTTGTGCCTGCCAGGACATCCCAGGACACGCTGAGGGGAGCTGATTTACCTACACTGGAGTTCCCAGATGCAGCTGGGGAATGGAATGCTCATCTGACTTCCAAGATTGCATCCAACCCTTTTCCTTGCAGGTTCCTTCAATGGGATGACTGCATGGCCTGGGGATGGGGTGAGGTTAGTTCCTGCTTGGACAACCTGGGTGCTGCTCTGCTCCAGTCTCTGCTGACACCACAGGTGGAGTCAGCATCCCTGCAAGTGTTCAAAAAACGTGTGGATACGGCATTTGGGGACAGAGTTCAGTGGGACACCTGGCAGACCTTGGTTAGTGGAACAACTTGAAGATCTTAGAGGGCTTTTCCAACCACGATTCTGTGATGTCCTCAGCATCCTCTGCCTTTTCCTCTGCTTTCTCCCCTTATTCCCGTGCTCAGGGAAGGGGTAGGTTTGCCGTCCTCTGTGAGCTGTGATGTCACTGCTGTCACCGTGGCACGGCAGGGTGATGTCACAGCAGGGTGATGTCACGGCAAGGTGATGTCACGGCAAGGTGATGTCACAGCAGTATGATGTCACAGCACTGTGATGTCACAGCAAGGTGATGTCACAGCAGGGTGATGTCACAGCAGGGTGATGTCATGGCAAGGTGATGTCATGGCAAGGTGATGTCACAGCAAGGTGATGTCACAGCAGGGTGACGTCACAGCCCTGTGATGTCACGGCAGGGTGATGTCATGGCAGGGTGATGTCACGGCAGGGTGATGTCACAGCAGGGTGATGTCACAGCAGGGTGACATCACAGCAGGGTGATGTCACGGCAAGGTGATGTCACAGCAGGGTGATGTCACAGCACCGTGATGTCACAGCACTGTGATCCCAAGGAGGAGGAGGAGGAGGAGGAGGAGGCAGGAGGGGCTGCGGGATGGAAGAACCATTGAACTGAACCGGGATGAAGCAACGTCAAAACTGAGCGGGCGTCAGAGCTGCTCCACTGTCAGTGCCGTGGCTTTCAGCGTTTTTTCTTTTATGTGACAGCTGCTCCCAAGGGCTGGCAGCTCTCCAGGAGCCCGGGCGGGGTGAGCGGTGTGGCCTCTCCCCGGGGTGAGCGCGCCCTGCCCTTCGGAGAGACGGGCTCTATGCTGCGGACACGAGGCATTCTTGTGGTTCTTGTGGTTCCCTGTGTGTGTTTTTTGTTTTGTTTTTTTTTTTGTGAGAAGGGAAGAGGCGACTGGAGCACAGACTCTGGGCTGGAGCACGCTCTGGGTCAGGCAGGCAGCCCTGGGGGGTTTGCAGTGCCTGGGCTGGCACAGCGACCATAGACCAAGGTGGTGCTCTGGGTGCCCAGGGGCTGCAGCCACATCCCCAAAGGGAGGTTTGTGCTCCCCAGTGCCATGTCCCCCTGTGCTCACTGTGCCCACCCCGTGAGCAGTGACATGGGGTGACAGCCCCAGCCTTGCCCACTGGGCCAGGGGAAGAGCCCAGGGTAGCCCAGGACACGGAGCCTTTGCCGCGGCCTGGGCTTTTCCAAGTCTGCTGCTTTGGCATCGGGGCTGTGCGAAGGCATCTTTTACCCTGACAGCAAACCCATGGTGACAGCTACCGCGAGGGGTGAGATTAAAACCAGATGCACTCCTCTCTCTCAAACGCCAGCGAAGCCAGAAACAGCCCTCTGGGGACGGATAGTCTGGGAAGGGCTTGGATGGGCTTCTTTGCCCCTGGAGTCCCCAGGCACTGCTCAGCCCCGGGCCAGGGGATGCCCAGGCAGTGCTGCCAGGCAGGAGTGGGCACCGTGGGGCCCTGGCCCAGGAGGCACAGTCAGCACGTGCGGCCGTGGCTAATGAGAAAAGACGTCGTTAATTAGAACAAGGCAGCGCCGTCGTATGTGTGGCGCCGGCTTTGAAAGGGCTTTGCGTGTTGTCTTCGTTAGGGGTGTGAGAATGCGGCTCACTCGCTTTTTCTCTCCGAACAAATTAAGGACACATTTTGCCCGTCAGGAGATGAAATAAAATACGAGCAGGGAGGGAGCGTGCCTGGTGAGCTCCCTGTGCCCGTCCAGGCTGCTCTGCCCCACGTGGGGCTGCTCTCGTGGGATGCAGGTGCTGCCTGTCCCTGCCTGCCCTGGCAGCAGCGTCTGCTGGTCCCTACCTGCCACCACATGGGGCCTCATGGCCTTCCCAGCTCACCTGGGACAAGGTACAGCCTGGGGCTCCTGTGGGCTTGGCAGGATGAAGATGCTGGAGCAGCTGGTGGAACCTGAAACCCTCAGGATGCTCTGGCCTCGTGGCAGAGGCAGTCCCTCATAGGACTCCTCTCCTCAGTGCTGGCTGTACCCGTGACACTCCTTAAATTATTTAAAAATTTTCTTTTCCTGCTGCTGTACCTGACCTCCCCAGAGAGGCACCATCACCATCGTGGGGTCAGGAGTGGAGGATGAGGTGTGGATTGGAGGAAGAGACAGGTAATAAAATACAGCTGTTCCTGTGAGCCACCATGATGGTAGTGTTGTGCAGTTAATGGTATCAAGGGCCACAAAGATGCTCTGGAAGCTGGAGCCCCTCTGCTCTGGGGCCAGGCTGGGAGAGCTGAGAGTGTTCACCTGGAGAAAGCTCTGGGACACCTCAGAGCCCCTTCCAGGGCCTAAAGGGGCTCCAGGAGAGCTGGAGAGGGACTGGGGACAAGGGATGGAGGGACAGGACACAGGGAATGGCTTCCCACTGCCAGAGGGCAGGGCTGGATGGGAGATTGGGCAGGAATTGTTCCCTGGGAGGGTGGGGAGTGCCCAGAGAAGCTGTGGCTGCCCCTGGATCCCTGGAAGTGTTTCAGACTGGGTTGGACGGGGCTTGGAGCAACCCGGGGTAGTGGGATCTGTCCCTGCCCGTGGCAGGGGCTGGAACGAGATGGGCTTTAAGGTCCCTTAGAACCACAACCATCCTGGGACTGTGCAGAATTGGCACAGAACAGCTGCCAGCCCCTGGGAGCCTCAGCACTGGGATGTGCTGGGCAGAACATGAGGGCTCTGCTGGGACAGGCCCTGCAGCCACCACATCTGGAGAGCTTTGTCCACTCTGGGGACACAGGTCTGGCCACTCCAGTCCCCTGCACCACCGTCCCACTCCTCATTTCAACCACAGAGCATCAGAACTGCTGAAGCCTGAGAAAAAAAAAAAAAAAAAAAAAAACAAAACCAAAAACCCAGTGCAGCCCTCCCTCCCCCCTCAGTAATCCATTCCCTGAGCTGGATTTAGGGATTCACTGCGGCATTAAATGCAAATAACAGACGAGTCGGTTTCGCCCCAAAAGGGGGAGGAAGGCGAGTCTGGGAAAGGAGTTTGTGTGCGGTAACGTAACCGTAGCTCGGAGGGGCCCTCAGCTCCACGCTCTGTGTGTCTCTGCGTGCCTCTGTTTTACCCCTGATACTCGTGGGCCGCTGGCTTGTAACGTGACGACTTTTCAACGTCAATAATGTATTGAATAACACTGTCAGAAACGGGGGAAGCGTTAACTCTTTCCCTCGGCTCACTGTGGGAGTCTCTGCAGAGAGGGCAGAGCTGGGGGTATCCAAAGCCAGCTCTGGGCAGCTCTTTTTCATCCCAAGATTGTTGTTCCCTGTTCAGGAGAACGGTGGGAACCTGGTCCCTCCCCACCTGATGGCAGCCTGGTTGAGGGGTGCAGAGTGTGGCACATTTTACCACAGAACTTTTGAATTAGTGTAGGAATTTACCAATTAAGTCACATTAACTGACGAGGCGTTGCTTGCTGTTAAATTTGGCACATCTCTGATTTTTTTTTCCCTGTCCTGGTGACTGAGGACCAGCGTTCAGCATTTCCAGAGTGGATGCTCCCCACATGGGAAGTGCCTTTGCCTCTTGTCTGTACCAACCCAGCTGGGACCATCTCCCACCTCACCCTGGTACAGCTCCTGCCCTTGGTAACATCTCCTGCTCACCAGGACAGCGTTTCCTTTTTCCCATTCCTTGGTGAATGTAATTTTTCCCCATTGTGGAGGCTGCCCTGCTATGGCCAGCAGGCTGCAGTTCCTTTGTGAGCCATTAAGCACAGAATCACAGTCATGGAATCAGTAAGTTCAGAAAAGACCTTTAAGATGATCAAGTCCAACCATTAACCCAGCCCTGCCAAGCCACAAGTGGCAAATCCACAGTTCCTACATCCCTCAGGGGATGGGGACTCCACCACTGCCCTGTGTCAGTGCCTGACCACCCTTAGTGTTAAGAAATTTTCCCAGTGTCCAATCTAAACCTCTCCTGGTACAAGCTGAGGCTGTTTCCCCTTGTCCTGTCCCTGTTCCCTGGAGCAGAGCCCGACCCCCCCAGCTGTCCCCTCCTGTCAGGGAGTTGTGCAGAGCCACAAGGTCCCCCCTGAGCCTGACCCACAGATTGGGTTAATCTGTGTCCACCCTGCAGCCTCGATGTGCTCCCCTCCTTTCCACCCAGGCCACGCTTGCTGTGCTCACACCATGCAGGGGACAGCTTCCAGCTTCCAGATCATTTTTCATGTTCCTTGGAAAGCCCCGCAGCCCCTGATGTGGCCATGGGGTCACAGGAGCATGACTGGTGTTATCCCTGGAGCTGCACTGTTCTTCCCCTCACTCGCTGCTCTCAGGGAAGTTTCTAAAGAGGGACACCCTGTTGATGGTGGTGCTTCCCCATCTCCTCCAGGAGCTGCAGTGATTTCCACGAGCCAGGAACAGCCAGTGTCCTTGTGTGATCACTGTGTCACCCCACAGTGTCACCCCACATGCCCTGCTCACCCAAGGGCTGCTGTGGGCATGGGGCTGCAGGAAAAACAGCTGGAAATAGGGAACTGCCTGGGAATAGCTGCTTTCCAGCCAATTCAGCTTTGTCTGAGTGCTGTGGGGGACCCTCTCCTCCTGTTTGTTTGGCCTCGAGGAGAAGAGGGAATTAAAAAAAAAAAAAAAAAAAAAAAAAAAAAAAAAAAAAAAAAAAAAAAAAAAAAAAAGAAAGGAAAATGTTGGTTTTGTTTTGGCTGGGGAGCTGGAGCCACAAGGAATGTTGGGAAGCCACAGCTCGGGTTACCCTGTTCCAGCACACGCCATGGGGCTCTGGCAAGGCTGACAAGGGGCTTCTCCCTCCCTGCCTCACTAGGACACAGCACAAAGCCCAGCCCTGGCCTGCAGGAGCTCTGTGGGGAGGGGGATTGCTGTGGGGAAGTGGCAGGGCTGAGATGGGTCACTCCAGGTGGCAAACTGGGCTCTCTGACAGGACAAACCAGTGCAGGTGGCACTGGGAGAGCAGGGCTCTCCCCACTGATGGGATACACACCCTGAAATAGCCAGGGCTCTCTTTTGACTTTGATTTTCAGGGATTTGGTGATGGATCAGGCCTCTCAGGGAAAGCAGAGCTGCATGGAGGAGCACTCAGGCAGGAGATGTTCTCCAGTGGATGTGAATTGAATCTGAGCCTCCCAAAGAACCAGCTGGGAGTCAGTGGTACTGGAGTGGTGGTTGTGCTTCTGGACACCCCGTGCTGAGCTCCCTGACCAGAGCCAGAGCTTGTACTAATCACTACAAGCCCTTTGGAGATGGGATAGGGGGTACCACAGGACATGGGAACTTTCACCTTTGGGTGTTGTCCCCCCAGTGCAGGGACCTAACCTGGCCAAACGAAGGGCTGAAGGCACCTGGTCTGTTCAGCTGGAGAGGACTGAGATCTGATCTCATTAGTGGCCGGAGTTTCAACCCAAGGGCAGCTCTGATCTCTGCTCTGTGACCAGGGACAGGAGTCAGGGAATGGCCAGAGCTGGGCATGGGGAGGTTTAGGTTGGAGATCAAGAAAAGGTTCTTCCCCCAGAGGGTTCAGGCACTGCCCAGGCTCCCCAGGGAATGGGCACTGCCAGAGCTCCAGGAGTGTTTGGACAGTGCTCTCAGAGATGCCCAGGGTGGGATTGTTGGGGTGTCTGTGCAGGGCCAGGGGTTGGACTGAATGATCCCTGTAAGTCTCTTCCCACTCAGGACATTCTGTGGTTCTGTGATTTTATGGAATGCTCAGAGAGCAGCTACATGCAGGATCAATGAGAGATCGTGCAGAGCCTTAGATACCCCACTGAGTCTTCAATGTTGAAGAACCAGAATTTGGCACAGGACACAACAAGAAACCTGTTTCCTGGAGTCTCTGAACACAGAGACACTGGGGAGCAGGGCAGAGGGAGCAATAATTGTCCCTGGTCCAGAATCTTGTGTGTTCACCATGCAGAGCCTTGAACTGAGGGGCTGGTTCAGTGCCAGGGGTTAGAGGAGACTTTTACACTAAATACTGTAGGTTTTTCTCCATCATGATAACCTTAACCCAGTGCAGGTCACCTGTGACACACCTCTGGGCCAGGTGAGGTTTTGAGGTCACTGTAGCTGTGTGACCAGGGCAGGAGAAACCCTGAATTCTTCATGCAGGCACAGAGTGTCTCCATCCAGGCAGGCTGAGATGTGCAGGGGGGACCTGGTGCTGCAGCTCTGGGCTGTGTCACACACAGTCCAGGCGGTGACATGGCAGGTGACAGCAGGGACAGGTTACTCTCACTGTGCAGAGCATTGCTGGAGGACCAGAGGAGTCTGCAGACAGGAACAGGAGCCCTGCTGCTGCTGTGGTGGGTGAGCAGGACTGGGGGAGGTGGAAAGCACTGGCAGGGGCCCAGGAAAGTCTCCTGAGCTGTGGGATGTGGCACCTGCTCTGGGAATGCCCATCCTCACCCCCTGTGCCACTGAGAGCTTTTGGAGCATGACAGCAGAGACCTAAAAGTCCCTTCTCAGGAACAGAGGAGCAAATAGTTTTATCCTTTGGTCTCCAAAACCATCCACTTCAGAGGGGACAGCTTGAGAGGAAGGAAGGAAGGAAGGAAGGAAGGAAGGGTGAGCTGAAACCAGAGCAGGAAGTTCCTGAAAGGCGAGAGCAGCCTCCATCCCCATGTGCTGAGCTCTCCTCCCCAGCATCACCCCTGAGCACTGAGAGGTGCTAAATCCTAACTGCAAACCCTCCTGAAGTTCACATCCTCCCTCCTGGTAATAAATCCAGCCGTGGGCATTGCTCAGCTCCTCATGTGGCCCTTCTGAGTTTACCATGACCTTTGTTTCTGTGGGTCTGTCCTGACTCTCCACCACCGTGTGGTCCCCAGGGATGTGCTGTGATGTCCCTGCAGGGGAGGCTGAAGGGACAGGTCTGGGGGAAAGGACAGGAGCTGTGAGCTCCTGGGGGGAGCAGAGCATTTGGAGCCAGGTCCTGCAGCTTCTTTTGGCTCTTTGGTGCTGTGTCTGAGCAGGTCCCCACTGTGGGACAGGGGACACAGCACCAAGCACAGGGTGAGGCAGCAGGACCCAGTGCAGGACCCCCCTGTGCCTGGGTGTGCTCTGGGATGTTCCCTCTGGGCACAGGGGGCATCTGCTGGACAAACAATTCACCACATGAGTGTCCTGGGTGGGGAGGACAGTGCTGACATCCACAGTGCCCAGGCAGGATGGGAAGGCCTTTTGGCCATTGAGGTGTGGGTGGCAGGACAGTTCTGTGGCCATCCAGGTGTAGTGTGGGTGGCAGGACAGCTCTGTGGCCATTGAGGTGAGGGTGGCAGGACAGCTCTGTGGTCATCAAGGTGAGGTGTGGATGGCAGGACAATTCTTTGGTCATCCAGGTGTGGGTGACAGGACAGCTCTGTGGCCATCCAGGTGTGAGTGACAGGACGACTCTGTGGCCATCCAGGTGAGGGTGGCAGGATGACACCACGGGCACTGTCCCCTCTGCCAGAGTCCCCCCCATGGCCCTGGCAGGAGCTGGGCTGTCTCCAGCCCTGGCTAATGCCTCACAGCGTTTCTTGCTGATTCAAGGGCAGGCAGGTGGGGGCTGGCTGGGCTGGGGAGTGTTGATAAAGACAGATAGAATGATCTCCAGCCCGTGGATCAGTCAGGGCTGGCTGTGCTCCGTTCAGCCTCCCCAGCATGAGCCTTTCCCAGGATTTCCCAAGGCCGGAGCTACTGTTGAGTGACTGTGGAATTAAAGTATCGTTTGCAGTTCCCACATTCCAGAGCAGTGTGGGGTTTTGGCAGAGGGCAGCCTGTGTGTGTGCCTGTTCCTCCCTGCCCTGCAAACCCCCAAAATGTCCCCGAGGCCACGCACATCACTTGGGTCCCTGTGAACTCCTGCTCAGGGAGGTGTGGGAGAGCCAAAGGAGGGAGCACAAACTCCCAGCAGCAGCTTGGCTGGACAGCCAGTTACTTCAGTCAAACACTTCAAAACCAAAACCATCACCTCAGCAACATGGATTCACTTTCCCAGGATTCTGAAACACAGGAAGGTTGGAATCCAAACACACACACCAAGTGCCCGTGGTTTCACAGCATCAGGCAGGGGGGATGTCTCCACAAAGGCTGCCCACAAATGGAACTGAAATCCCAGTCTAAACCCAGTTAACTCCAGCAAAAAGCAAGAAAGGAAGTTGTTGTTTCATAGCAACTCATCCTTGTGCTGCCCCTTGAGGGGCTGGTGGGGCTGTGGGAATTCAGTGGGGCTGTGGGAATTCAGTGGGGCTGTGGGAGGGCAGTGGGGCTGTAGGAATTCAGTGGGGCTGTGGGAATTCAGTGGGGCTGTGGGAATTCAGTGGGGCTGTGGGAGGGCAGTGGGGCTGGGGTGGGATGGCACCCAAGGCTGGTTTAGTTGCTCCTGCCACAGGGGAAACCGAGGAATTGGGATTTGCCTGTCCAAGAGGGATGTGGTGGTGTCTGTTGTGGGTGGTGGAGGGCAGTGGGGGTCCCCAGAGTGCTGCTGCCTGCCCTGGGTGGGGCTGTGGGGCAGGACAGGAGCAGTTTGGATGCCCCTGTGTTGCCATGGGCTGGGTGGGGCTGTGAGGCAGGACAGGAGCAGTTTGGATACCCCTGTGTTGCCATGGGCTGGGTGGGGCTGTGAGGCAGGACAGGAGCAGTCTGGATACCCCTGTGTTGCCATGGGCTGGAGGAGACGCCTCTGCTGCACGGCAGGGAAAGGAAGATGGGGCTGGTGGTGTTTCTCAAGTGACAGGAGAAACACCCAGCAGCAGCAGAAGTGGGATTGGGCTCTGTGTGTTTAGCAGTCTGACTCCACCTCAGCTTTTAGCAAGGAATGTCCTGGTTATTGTGGAAGGAAACTTGCCCCAGGAGCCCTGTGGGGGCTGTGACAGCCCATCTCTGTTATCTCTTATCTCACACACCCGTGATGCCACCTGGGCCCTCCTCTGTTCAGCTCTGAGGTGTTCCCTGGAAACACTCAAACTCAACAGGATGGAGGTGGCCTGGAGCCTCAGCTGGAGGGCTGGGTTGGTGGGAAAGGTGCTCCTTTCCTCCTTGGGAAGATTGGGGTTGCAGGGATACAAAGAGAAAATGTGAACCAGGCAAACCCTTGTGTTTGTGCTGGAGCAGCTCTCCACCCCTCCCCTACCCCGTGGGAGGCATTTGGAGATACCAAAATGCAGTTGTAGGTTGTGAGGAGTTGATCAAAAGTGAGATTAACTCACTCCAAATGAGCAGTGGCTTCTGTCTGAGTGAGGGGAGAGAGAAAAGTCCAGCCCTGTCCATGGAGAGGGATGTGTTGGGAGCAGGGACCCACCTCCAGAGTCTTCCTCCTCACTCTCCACATCCTCTGACTCCTCCAGAGTGACACAGGACACATCAGGTACAGAGCTGCTCCCTGACATTGTGGGGTCAATATTCCAGCAAAGTCTCCCAGGCTGATTGAGGATGGAGACATCCTTCATCACCATATCCCCCAGACAGGCACCTCTGCTATTTCCTTAATCAGCTGCGTGGCTTTGAAGCAGCTCAGATGGTATCTCCTGCTGCTGGGGCTCCTGCATGGGAGGGAGGTGCTGAGGAGATAGTTTGTGTATTTTTATATATACAAATTTTTATATACACAAATTTGTATTTTTATATATATTTTTATATATACAAATTTTTATATATACAAATTTGTATTTTTATATATATTTTATATATACAAATTTTTATATACACAAATTTGTATTTTTATATATATTTATATATAAAATTTATATATATATTATTTTTATATATACAAATTTTTATATATAGTATTTTATATATATACAAATACAGACATTTTTATTTTATTTTTATATATACAAATATATATACAAGACACAGCAGTGCTTGAGGAAGGAAGTGAAATCCAGCTGGACTTTCCTCCTGATCCTCAAATTTGGGAGGTGATAAGAGTGTTTTTGATGACAAGGTCAGTCCAGGGGTGTCCTCTCCATGGAGCCTGTGTGGAAACAGCCTCTGCCTGCCCTGCAGAGCCAACTGCCCAGCTCTGCTCTGAACTGCTTCCCTCTGACTGAGGTGCTTGGATCTCTGGTGCTTGGAAAAAAGAAAACAAAGATTTGTTCTTCTTCCCCAGAGAAGCTGTGGCTGCCCCATCCCTGGGAGTGCCCAAGGCCGGGCTGGATGGGGTTTAGAGCAGCCTGGGACAGGGGAAGGTGTCACTGGATGGGCTTTGGGGTCCTTGCAACACAAACCATGCTGGGATTCCGTGACTCCCAGAGACTCTTGGTTTCAGAAACACTGAATAGCAGTGAGGTTTTCCTCCAAAAACATCTTCCATGTGGATATTCAGAACCTCCCTCATACATAACCCAGTGTCTGAATGTTTTCTTACCCCTTTGGTATGTCATTCATGGCAGGACGGTGATTCACTCCTGGGACACGACTTTGGGGAAGAGCTTTGGTTCTCTCCAAGCCCATCCGGCAGTTCCTTTGGGATGCTCCCTCTGTGCCTCTCCCAGGCCAGGTCTGACCCACCAGGGTCCCTCTCAGGAAGCCCATGAGCTCATAGCCCATAGCCCATAGCCCATAGCCCATAGCCCATAGCTCATAGCCCATAGCCCATAGCCCATAGCTCATAGCCCATAGCCCATAGCCCATAGCCCATAGCCCATAGCCCATAGCCCATAGCCCATAGCCCATAGCCCATAGCCCATAGCTCATAGCCCATAGCCCATAGCCCATAGCCCATAGCCCATAGCCCATAGCTCATAGCCCATAGCCCATAGCTTATAGCCCATAGCTCATAGCCCATAGCCCATAGCTTATAGCCCATAGCCCATAGCCCATAGCCCATAGCCCATAGCTTATAGCCCATAGCTCATAGCCCATAGCCCATAGCTTATAGCCCATAGCCCATAGCCCATAGCCCATAGCCCATAGCTCATAGCCCATAGCCCATAGCCCATAGCCCATAGCCCATAGCCCATAGCTCATAGCCCATAGCCCATAGCCCATAGCCCATAGCCCATAGCCCATAGCTCATAGCCCATAGCCCATAGCTTATAGCCCATAGCCCATAGCCCATAGCCCATAGCCCATAGCCCATAGCTCATAGCCCATAGCCCATAGCCCATAGCTCATAGCCCATAGCCCATAGCCCATAGCCCATAGCCCATAGCCCATAGCTCATAGCCCATAGCCCATAGCTCATAGCCCATAGCCCATAGCCCATAGCCCATAGCCCATAGCCCATAGCCCATAGCTCATAGCCCATAGCCCATAGCCCATAGCCCATAGCCCATAGCCCATAGCCCATAGCTCATAGCTCATAGCCCATAGCCCATAGCCCATAGCCCATAGCCCATAGCTCATAGCCCTGAGCACAGCTCCAGGCTCTTGACTCATTTCCCAGGACTGAGCACGCAGCCTGTGGTCTAACCCCGATTTCCCCAGCTGTGAGGGGAACAACAGAAATAAAGGACCCTCTTGGCTTCCCTCTCTCGGTATTTTTCTCAGTGTTTGTAGACATTCTTGCTGTTTCTATTCTGAAATTGTTTTCTCATGCAATCCATGCACTGCTATATTTAATACCGTTCTAGTATCGGATTTTGCTTTCAAGGTCTTTTAAAGCAAAACCAATAAAAATAAATCCTCTTGCAGGAGGTCACGGAGGTGGAATGGCTTTTTCCCAAGTGCTGACACGCTTTGGACTTTTCCCTGCTCTTTGTCCAAGCTTACCCTCCTTGCCTAGAGGCTCTTTCCCCCCCATCAGCTGTCCCTGTGTGCCCAGAGGTGAAGGAAGGATGAGATTTGTGGTGCTGTGTGTGTTCAGGGCTGCCTGTAGAGGAGGGCACAGAGGACACTTGTGCAGGGCAGTGACAGGAATATCTGTCCTCAGCCTGCTGCTGCTGCTGCAGGACTGGTGCTTCCAGGGCCTTTGGTTCTGGGAGCTCACGCTCCCTTGGCCTGAAAACACCTCTTTGTTTCTGACATCAGAGTTTTGGACCGTTGTGGCAAACAGGTTGCTCAGAGAAGCTGTGGCTGCCCCATGCCTGGAAATGGCCTGAGGGAGGTTGGATGGGGCTTGGAGCAACCTGGTCAATGGAAAGGCTCCTGTCCTGTGGGAGGGGGTGAGAATGGGATGAGTTTAGGGTCCTTCCAAGACAAATCATTACATGATTCTATGAGATGTCTCCAGCTTCCTCCAGGCACTGTTGTCTCTGCTGGGGAAGCTGGTGGCTGTGATGGACCACTGACCTGCCCCAGCAGAAAGGATGCCAGGCACAATCCCAACTGGAACTGTGCCATCAGAGTCCAGAGCTTCTGCTTTGAGGCTGGGGCAGAGCAGCTCTGGGAAGGCCCTGCTGATGGATGTCCTGGCCTGCAGGAATTCACCTGTGATACCCAGACCTCTGCGAGGAGGAGGATGGTGCTCCAGGCATCCTGCAAGTGACTCTGCTGTATTCTGAATTTTCCAAAGTTGGGTGACGTAGGAACCGAGGCTCCCACTGCTCTGTTTTATTTTTATTAGCCCAACTGTTTAAGCAGCAGAATTGTTTGCAGAAGCAAAGCACTTTGGTCCCCGAATCGTTGAGCTTCCTCTTTCCATCCGCTCTCAGTAGGACAGAGATCGTGTGCTAAATCCCAATTAATCGTTAAGAAGATATTTGAGGTTTAACAGCTATGTTATAAGATACAGTTTTTACTGGTTTTGACCTCAGTTAAATATGTTTTTAATAGCGGATGGTATTTAATTAAACGTAAAATAACAGAGGCTTATTAAATCTAGAGAGACCTTTCCTAGTGATGGATATTGAATGTTAAGTAAATATCACTTGGTCATTAGAAGCATATTCAGGGTGGTTTCACAGCTATGTAATAGGCAGGTATCTGATTACCCATCTGTCCAGGTCCAATGAATGAGCTCTTAATAATCAATTGCCACTCATTTAATATATCATAATAACTGTCCTATTAGGCCTGAATTAGATCCTTGTAAGAGCAAACAGAGGCAACCTGGCGCTCACTGGGATTTCCAGCAGGTTTTGTTTTATTTCAGGTTGATGGTTCATTGAGATTGGGGTGGTTGGAGATCGGATGACACCGGGCTGGATGATGGACAAGGAGGTTTCAGGCTGTGTTTGTGTGGGACCTGCCCAGAGTGGGGCACGGGGGGTGGAGGGGCTGCACTCAGGGCTGGGACCATCCGTGTGTGTTGGGAAAGATGGGACAGGAAGGACTTATGGATATGACTGCATGGTAAGAAATGCTGCAGATGTAAAACCTGTGAGTGAAATAGGAATGAAAGCCAGTTTGGAGATGTGAGCATGGCAGGCAGGAAGACGGGGATGAGCTGGAGACAGGAAAACAAAAGAATGTTGCCTTTCCACCTTGGCAAAGACATCAGGGGACAAGTACATGAGAAAGGAGTCTATAGAGTTTAGAATATAAAATGACATGGTGATGTAGTAGTTCTCACAGGCTGCATGCAAAGTCTGTAGGTTTTGTATCTCACGCCGGTTGGTCACTGTAAATTAGAATATTCAACACAAAAAGAGATAGAATGGATTGGAACAAGGGGATCGCTCTCTTGTCCTGGCTCTCCTCCCTTTTGCCCTCACCTCTCTCCTCTGGCCCTCTCACCCTCTTCCCTCACCTCTCTTGGCCCATCCCCTCTCCTCTCTCTCACCTCACTTGCTCCTGTTTTCTCCCCACGTTTTTCCCCTGCTCCTGCCCCGTTTTTCCCCCTGAGCTCTTCTCTCTCTCTCTCCCCATTCTCTCTTTAGGGCTTTGCTCCAGCCCAGGCTGGTGACTGAAGGCAAAGCCCTCTTTACCCACAACCCTGCAATAAATCCACATGTTTCTAGAACATCTCAGCTCTGCAGAGTTCCTTGTCTCTGCCATCCACGGAAAAATTTCTACACACGTGGGATGCAGAGGCTCCCAGAGCTGCACTGGGGCGTTGTGGGGTGACACTGTGACTCCTGGTGTGTCCTTTGGGCAGTTGCTCTCCCTCCAGGGCAGGACATTACACCAGGCTGGAAGGAGGGAAGGAAGGAGATGCAGCTCTGCTCCACGTTCCCATTAACCTGCAGAACTTGCTGCCAGTGCAGCACCTTCAAAGGGCAGTCATTAGGTGGTGTCAGGGGAGGCTGGCTCGTCTGGGGGCGATAGGATCACACAGAGGCACTTGGGGCACAGTGATGGCTGTAATTCGGGGCTGTGTTTAAGGACAGAGCAGCAGCCTGACCCTGTTTCTCAGGCTGGTTCCCATCTCTCTGCTCCATGAATCCAGGTTCCAGTCCCTTGTTTCTCCAAGTGTTTTGTGTTCTGTGTTATCAGCAAAGTGCTTTCCAGGTTGCCAAGTGTGTGGCTTGTGGGTGGACAAGGACACTGAGAAGAGTTGAGAGTCTCCCCCCCAAGCTCAGGAAGGAGGATGCTGAGTGCAGGGGGCTTTTGCTTCATTTTGAGGTGAAATATGATTTATTTTGCGAGGCCCAGGAGGCGGTGGCTGTCCACTGGTATATGGCAGGGATGGCAAAAGGGGGCTGGCACACCTGGCTGGAGTGGGATTTATCTCCTTACCTGGGAGAGATGGAGAACCGTGGCAGCTGGAGGTGACCTGCAGAGTTTGACAAGAGTGGTTGGGGCTGTCCCGTGCTCTGAGACAGCACTTGCTCCAGGAATTAGTGGAATTAGTGAGGTTTCACTCACCTTCCAGAATCCCATCTTGTACTTTTGGAAGAAGTGATAGACCAGGACTATGGGAGCTGTGGGAATAGCACAGGTTTGGGTTGGAAACACCTTAAAGCTCATCTCATTCCACCCTGTGCCATGGACAGGGACACCTTCCCCTATCCCAGGCTGCTCCAAGCCCTGTCCAGCCTGGCCTTGGACACTTCCAGGGCTGAGAAAGGCTGGGGATATCAGTGTGCAGCACACGTGCAGCCCAGCCAGGCTGGGAGGAACAACCACACCACGTCATCCAATTAAACATAAAAAAATCATAAATACAGAGGTGGCAGCTTCTAAGCAGAAAGAAAACTGCTGCTGCCAAGCCCTGTGAAGGGCTGGGGGCTTGGATTTTTTTTGGGGGGGAAGCTGGAGCTCAGATCTTTTCTGGCACTCCGTGGGTAGCCCTATTAACTTGCTTACAGCAACACATCTCCTTTGATTCCTCCGTGCTGCTGGGTTTGAGAGGCCACAAGTTTTTCTGGCTGCCATTGTTCCCCAGCACAGCAGCACTGACTCAGCGCTGGAACAATGCGCCAGCAGCCGGGCCCGGTGATTCAGCTGCCGGCTCAGAGGATGAGCTCTCGGCTCCTCTGCTCGCTTATTAATAATCTCTGCTGGTGCGTGAGTCAGGTTCTCCTCGCCCCCGGGCAGGAAAGCAGCCGTGGTGGGATTTAAGGAGGGAGCCGGGATGGGGCCCAGGGGAGGGGGACAGGCAGGGCTGGTGCTGTGGTCACCCAGGGCACACAGAGGGGATGTGGCTGTGCCAGCACTCAGGACATCTCTTGGCAGTTGTGTCCTAAAACTCTGCTGCCTGTCTCTGCAGCTTGCTGCCTTCCCTGGGTATTTCCCTGCGTGGTTTGCAAGCCAAACCTGCTTTGTGCAGGCTGTGCCCTGCTGCTGCCTGTCACACACAGAGAGGTGACTGTGCCCTGTTCACCTCTCTAGGCTCCTTTACCCACCCTGGACCCCTCCCAGCGTGCCCTGACCCCCAGTCCCCCTGGGCAGTGTGTTTGGCAGCATTCCCTGCAGGCTGCATCCCTTGGGGGGAGCTGGGGGAGTTGTGGGACAGTGCTGAAACCAAGCGGGTTCATTACATGTGCAGGATCCTTGTTAGTGTGGGGATCCTTGTACAGTGTGAGGATCTGTATTTCTCAGCAGGATCAGCCCTCCAGGATCAGCCCTGGCCCCAGGACAGCCCAGTTATGGCTGTGCCCATTCTCAGCAGCCCAGGCTGATCCCCTGGGGGAAGCTGGGGGAGTTGTGGGACAGTGCTGAAACCAAGGGGGTTCATTACAGTGCTACAGGGTGGGATCCTTGTGCAGTGTGGGGATCTTTGTGTAGGGTGGAGATCCTTGTGTAGAGTGGGGATCCTGTGTCCCAGCAGGATCAGCCCTCCAGGACCAGCCCTGGCCCCAGGACAGCCCAGCAATGGCTGTGCCCATTCTCAGCAGAGCAGACAGGCTCCAGCCTGGCAGGAGGTGAAACACTGAGAGCAAAGCTGCGGGAGCACCCAGGTGCTGCCCTGGGCTGGGCCTGGCCAGGCAGGCAGTGGGGAACCTGCAGGGATTCCTGCAGCCCCCCAAAGAGCCACCCCTGGGGCTGTGGGACAGGAACAGTCACCGTGGCTGTTGTGGTTTGTTGTGCACCACCACAGGGTGGGGTCAAACCCCTCCTGCAGCTCTGGGGTTGGGCTGGGGGCTTCAGGGGCAGCCCCTCATTGCCATCCCAGCACAAAGGACACCACATCCCGATCTGGGGTTCCACTCTGCCTCCCCACTTGGCTCCCCACCCTCCCCACAGAGCCCTGAGCCGACCCAGCCGCCCTGGCCCGGCTCCCCAGGGCCAGCAGAGCCATAAAAGCCTCTAATCCGAACAGGCTGGGGCAGAGCCGCCCGCTGCCATCGGGACAGCTCTCTGTGTGTGGTTCCCATTTAGCGCAGATTTATTTCCTCCGGCTCTGCTGTCGCTCCCTCCTTTTTGGCTCTGCCTTTGGGAGCATCCAGCATTTACCTTCCTGCAGCAAAGGGACTTGGAGGGGAGGGGGGGACTGTAACTTCATTGCCCGTATCAATTAGGGAAAACACCCCCAGGAATTTCCTTTCTGATGCTGTACAATAACCCCTGTCTGGGTTCCTCCCCAGAGCAAACCCAGAGCTGGGCTCTGCACATCCTGCAGCTCCTGTTCCAGCTCCCTGGGAGCGCCGAGCCCCATCCCGTCTGCAGTTCTCCCTCACTCCTCTCTCCCTCTCCGGGCTCTGGCCTTTGGAGTTGTTTTGGAAACCGCTGCGCCTCGGGCATGACGTCACCGGGCTCTGTAGTATCTCTGTCTCCATCCTAGTTAGGCGCTTCCTGCTCCCTGGCTCTCACTCCGGCCCGCCTGGCGTGTCTCGGCTGTTTCTTCTTCTCCGCAATTCCCCAGGGATTTCTTTTCAACTTTTTTTTTTTTTTTTTTTTTTTTTTTTTTTTTTTTTTTTTTTTACCCCCCCTTCCCTTCATCTCTTACACAGCGGTTTTGTCTTTCCCTTTCCTTTCCTTTCCTTTATTTTATTTTATTTTATTTTATTTTATTTTATTTTATTTTGTTTTGTTTTATTTTGTTTTATTTATTTATTTTTATTTTTAAATTTTTTAAGTATATTTTTCTCCCCTGCTCTCCAAAAACAGCCTTTTTGCCCCAAAACTGGCTTTCCCAATTGATTTTTTTTTGTAGCAGGCACCGTGCCCACTCTGCTGCTGGGAATCCCGAGGTGTTGGGATGCTCCTGGGGCAGCTCATTCCCAAGGCCAGGGGACAAGGAGGGGACAGACAGGTGATCCCCAGCCCCAGCAGTGGCATTGGGGAGGGTCTGTGGCGGGGTTTTCTGGTCCCCCTCTTGTGTTCCCCTGTCCTCCCTCATCTCCTTTCTCACCATCCCATCTCAGGCACAGCAAATCCATCCCTGTGCCCCCATCCCCAGGCAGAGCTCTGACACCTCCTGTATCCATCCTGTTCCTGCTGTGGGTACCCACATCCCTGTGCCCCCCATCCCTGTGCCCCCCATCCCCAGGCAGAGCTCCTGGTGCTCTGACCTGGTGCTCCTGGTGCACCTCCTGCCCTGTCAGCATCCCTCCTGTTCCTGCTGTGGGTACCCACATCCCTCTATCCCCCATCCCCAGGCAGAGCTCCTGGTGCTCTGACACCTCCTGCCCTGTCAGCCCCTCCTGTTCCTGCTCTGGGTACCCACATCCCCGTGCCCCCCATCCCTGTGCCCCCCATCCCTGTGCCCCCATCCCCAGGCAGAGCTCTGACACCTCCTGCATCCATCCTGTTCCTGCTGTGGGTACCACATCCCTGTGCCCCCATCCCTGTGCCCCCATCCCCAGGCAGAGCTCCTGGTGCTCTAACACCTCCTGCCCTGTCAGCCCCTCTTGTTCCTGCTGTGGGTACCACATCCCTGTGCCCACATCCCTGTGCCCCCATCCCCAGGCAGAGCTCTGACACCTCCTGCATCCCTCCTGTTCCTGCTGTGGGTACCCACATCCCTGTGCCCTCCATCCCTGTGCCCCCCATCCCCAGGTGCTCTGACACCCCCTGCCCTGTCAGCCCCTCCTGTTCCTGCTGTGGGTACCACATCCCTGTGCCCCTCTGGGAGCAGCCTGGGACTCCCAGCGCCGCCGTCTCCAGCCTGGAAAAGCAGATGTGTGGTTTCATCATGACTCTCTAGTGAGTGTTCACCAAGCACGAACAAAATACGATTTATTTCTTTAATTTCTTCCCTCAGCAGTGCTGAAATGCTGCCTGATTGCAGGCAGACCCCCCAGGGCTGTGTGTGGCTTTTTTTCCTCCCTCCTCCTTGATTATTCATCCCGACCCCCCCAGCCAAGGCAGTGTGGAGCTGTGCTTCCCATGGGAGCAGTTCTGGGAACAGCGCTATTAAATATATAAAATACAAATACCTATAGAATATGTGTGGGTGGGAGTGTGTGTGTGTGTATACATGTATATATATATATTTATATATTTGCAAGGGCATGTAGTGATAGAACACAAGGGAATGGCTTTGAACTGATGGAAGACAGGGTTAGATGAGATTTTGGGCAGGAATTGTTCCCTGGGAGGGTGGGCAGGCCCTGGCACAGGGTGCCCAGAGCAGCTGTGGCTGCCCCTGGATCCCTGGCAGTGCCCAAGGCCAGGTTGGATGGGACTTGGAGCAGCCTGGGATATTTGAAGGTGTCCCTGCCCATGACAGAGGTTGGGTTAGTTGGGTTTTAAGGTCCCTCCAAACCCATTCCACGATTCCAGGACTCCGTGGTTCTGTGATTCCGTGATGTGCCCCTGCCCTCCCCCTGCCCTGCAGTGCCACACCTGCCCATAATCCCTGGGTAAACTGAGGCACACGGGGTGGGTTCCAGGAGGGGCTGTTGTGACACACACCATTAGTTTTTCTGTCCCTGGGTGTGCCTGTAGCTTGTCAGGTCACTTAATCCCTGGAGTGTCTTTTTAATGTTCTTTGGATTAAAGTTGGATTTGGACAGTGGCTGTCCCTGGCTGTGTGAACACCTGGTGCCCAGCGAAGATCAGAGGCTTTGACACAAACTCCTGTTGGGGTTTTGGCTCTTTCTGGAGAGAAAAGGGGTCTGGATGCAAGAGTTTCTTTATCCCAGTTCAGCCTTCTTCCTCCTCACCCTTCCCAAAGATCTGTGCTCATATTTACTTCCAAATCACTCTCTCCACTTGTGGTCAGTGAGATTTGGGTGCTGTTCACTTGCCACAAGCTTCTGCTGGACCAGAGGCTCCTACACCCTCCCTGCTGTGCCCATCTGCCACCATGTCCCTAAAATACACAGCGGGACCAGCAGAGAGTGACCGGGGAACTCCCTGCAGTGCTGAGCAGTCCATGGACAGGACGGGGGGTCCTGGTTGGAGGTGTGAGGGCTCTTATGGGACAGACTTTTATGGGAGTGGGAAACACAGGGCCCTGTTGAGGGCACAAAGCCCTCCTGAGGTGAGAGGCTGCTGTTTTCAAAGCACAGGGAAGCTGGGGGTGAGTCTGTGCTGAGCATTAATCTGGTAGGGCCAGTGCTGCTGGGCAGGGCTGGGAGTCACACGGGGATAAGGGATGGGGAGTGATGCCTTCGGTGCCTCCTGGAGGAGGGACAACAATGTCATCTGTTGTGGAATGTGGAGGGTTTGTGGTGAGAGGAGCTGTAGGTTTACTGTGCCTTGTACCAGAGTGTGGGCTTGGTGTCTGCTGCAGTTGGGAATTCCCAGCTCTGCCCTTTGGATGGGGGGTCTGGGCTTTCATTGTGATCACACCCAGGGATGAAGTGAGTGTTGGGTGACCACAGCCCATCACACCTGTGCCCCTCTGCCACCCCTGGCTGCACCCTGAGCTCAGGGCTGAGGCTCCTCCTGCAGCTTCCCTGCACTGCCCAGTGCCCCAGTGCCCCAGTGCCCACACCTCCAGTGTGGCTGCCAAAGATTGTCCTGTGGGTTTTCCCCAATAACTTTTGGATACGGATGTGGCATTAAAGGATCATTTGGTCTTTGCAAGTGCTGAGCCCGTGCAGGCTTTGGGGTGGGCACCCCAGTCCCACAGACCTGTCTGTGCTGGGAAGAAGCCACAGGACTGGGGATGGGGCCACTGGAATGATGCAGAGACCTCAGGAAAAACTTAGACCCTCATTTTCTAGGGACAGGTTGGTGTCTTTTAATTTCCCTCCATCCAGTTGTTGAGGATTGCTGCTGGGGGTGTGCAGGACGCTCCTTTTCCAAGCCACTGCAGGCAGGAGCTGGCAGGGCCAGGTAACCCTGCCCCTGAACAGACATTTCCATCAAGTCGCCTCGAGGTCTGTCATTGCTGTGCTTACCTGGGACAGCCGCAGAGGGCTGTAATTGTTGGGAGAGGCTGTGGGCGGCCAGATAGGAATCTTGGAAGAGGCTGCTGCCCTCCCGGCAGGGAGAGCCTGCCCACCCAGCAGGGAGAGCAGGGAGACAGAGAGGAGAGGAGAAGGAAGAAGAGGAGAACGATAGGGAAGAAGCTCTGTGCAGCTCTGAGTGCTACAGAGATGGTGAGTGATTTCACCTCAGGCTAAGGGGGTACCACGGAGATTTATTGGGAAAAAGCGAAAAAATGCATTTCAAGGCAGTTGGGTGGGTTTTTTTTCATGAGGTTCATGAAGAGTTTGTGACTCTGGCTGTGGTGGAGGCCAGACAGGCTCAGCAAGGATCCTGGGGGACTGCTGCCCTGTGGGGTGCAGAGCTGAGCCCTGTGGGTGGGAGGATGTGCCAGAGGAGGGGCTGTTCCTCACCAGGGACAAGCCAGAGGAGGGACCTCTCCAGTGCCACTGTGGCAGCCAGCCCTGAGCTGCTGTGGCCAAGCAGGGTGTGGGTCTGGCCCCAGCCTCACCCCAGGTCTGGAGGGTTCCCAGAGCTGGGCAGGTGGGATGGGGTGAGCAGGAGGACATGGCAGGAGCTGCAGGATGGTGCCACCCACCCCAAGTGGTGCCACAGGGATGGGCTGTGGGTGACAGGAGGAGGAGCCCTGCCCAGCCCTGAAAGCCCCAGCAGGTTGGAGATGTGTCACCTGCCTCCCCAGCAGCCGCTGCATTTCAGCACAGCCCTCCTGCCTTGCCTGAGCTGCCGTGGAGGATGCCCTGCCTCAATGTAAGAGCCCTCTCCCCATGCCTCTCGCCTTGCCCGGGGATGCTGGGCTGGGCTGGGCTGCCCTCCTACAACAACCCAGCCCAGCTGGAGCTGCCTGGGGTTTTGCTGGACACCAGGTGGGTCCTGTCTCCCTGGTTCCCATGTCCAGGGGGTGTGAGGACTGTCACTGTGCTGTCCCTCGAGTGACAGTGTGCTGCCACTGAGCTCCTGTGTGGGGCTGGGCCTCTCCGGGCTCTCCCATCACACCAATGTCCCATGGGCATCCCTTAGGCTGCCTTGGTTATGGACTAAAACTGGTTCCCAGGTCCTGAATGGTGGAGGAGAAGGGACTGGAGAAGGGAGGAGAAGGAACTTTGGGTTCCAAAGGGGCCAGGCAGTGTGTGGTACCACCCTCACGCTGGGTGGCTGCAGGGAGGTGGATCTGGAGCTCTGGATCACAATCCCTTGGCAGAGCTGGTTGGGAGTTTTTCAGTAGAGGGATGCTGGGGCTGAAAGCTCTGCACAGCTCTGGCCTGACTTACTATGAGACAGCACATGGGTTTATAAAATGAGATGTGGGTCTGACATGGTGTGAGCTCTCTGGCAGGATTTACTGAGGCTGAGCCGTGGGCATCCCTTCTGCCCCACCTGCAGACAGAGCTGGACTCTTGTTTAGAGCTCTGCTGTGCTGCACTTGGCCAGGCTGACAGTGTCAAATCCCCTCTGCCTGCAGGAACAAATGCCTTGTAGTGGTGTGGGGCATCCCAGGGACCCTGTGGTGCCCTATGGGGCTGGGGATGCTCTCCCTAGGAACAACTGCCACCACCTTGGCATGATGTTGGATGAGTCTCTGAGCCCCAGTCATTGAAAATACCATTTTCTGGAGGCCCTAAAAGGCAAAAATGAATAAAAAGCTGTGGTGTGGTAGGTTGTGGTGATACCCAACCCTCTGTGTGGTGTTGGGGTCACTGGGCTGCTTCACCTGGGCACGGGGGTCCCTCCCTGCCCCGGATATGGATGTGCTCCCCTGTACCTGCTGCGGTGTGGGGACTGTCCCAGCCAGGCACAGGTGCTGTAGCAGGTTATTAAATTCTGAAAAAAAATTGTGAGGCCTTTCAAGCTCCAAAGAGTTTGTCAGTTGTGTTCTCGGTCTCACATCCCTGGTAAAGCTGCCAGGAGCCTCCAGGTTGAGTCAGAAAGGGGTGGAAGGTGGATGCTCCCTCACACACACACTTCACTCTCCACGCTGACAGCAGAGCTGCCAATAGAACAGCTTTTTGTCGTCTGTGGTGGTTTGATGTGCTGCACTAAGAGCCCGTCCAGCCCCACCTCCCCGGGGCGCTGTGTGGACATGACGTGTGGCTCCTTACCACCAGCATTTGGGGAAAGAAAATAAAAACAGAAAGGTTGGTTTGTTATTCTTAGTGATATATGAAAGAGCTGTCAGCTCCATCTTGAAACCATGAATCCCTGGGCATTCCTGGGACAGGGCAAAGGAATGCATCCTGCAGGGTTTGGGTTGTTTTTTGGTTTTTTTTTTCACTTGGAACAACCATTTGGCTCTTCTTGGTCTGCGAAGTTAAACTTGGGCTGAGTAACAAATTAATGCCGTCTCTTAGTCACTGTCTGGCCGGGATGGAAACGCTTCCCTGACCTGGTTTATCTGCACATCCATCCTGATGGCTTGGACAGGGTTTGCTGCTGGCTGCCGGCTCCTTCCCAGGGCAATGCTGCTGGCGCCGAGGGGGCAGGGGAGCTCAGACCTGGTGCTGCTGGGCCTCATCAGGGTCTCAGGGCATTCTAGAGGTGATTTCTAGAAGGTTTTTATATTTTAGGGATTTTTTTTATTTGTTTGTTTGTTTTATTTTGTAGCGATTTTCGTTAGATTGGTAGAGCTGGATAAAGTAATTTCTTCTTCGTAGAATCACGGAATGGTTTGGGTTGGGAGGAAAGTTAAAGCTCATGTTTTATCAACCCCCTGCCATGGGCAGGGACACTTTCCACCACACCAGGTTCCTCCAAGCCCTGTCCAACCTGACCTTGAACACTTTCAGAGAGGGAGACCTGGAAGCTTCAGATTAGTGACAAGGGGGCTCTGTGCCCAGCCCTTGACTGGTTTAAAAACTGATAAAAGATGGGCTGTAGCCCTCATTTCCATCCCCTGGCCCAGATTTCCATACCCTGGCCCAGATTTCCATCTCCCAGCCATCCTTCCTATCTTCTCACCTCCTGCTGTGAGCAGTGGCTCCACAGGTCTGGAATGTGGAGCTACTGGGGCACTCCCTGGGTCTCCTGCACAGGAATTCCAAACAGGAGAGAAAACTTGGAAAGACACCACCTGCACTTGGTGTATCATTTGTGTAGCTCAGACAAGGAAACAGCTTCTTGTGCAGTTGCAAACATGACAACATGGGCTTGGGGTTCAGGGTCACATCCTGCCCCCCATGTTTGTGTGGCCCCAGCCCACAGCGGTGCCATCTGCTCCTGCCAACAGCATTCCCAGTGCTGTGCTGCCTCTGCAGAAATCCAGGAAAAAGGAGGATTTCTTTAAGTAAAGGGGAGTTGAAGCTGCCCATCTGGGGGTCCTGGAGCACCTCCACAGGGGTCAGGCTGAGAGGACCCTGCCCTGAGGCATCCTCACTCCTCTGCTGCTCAGGAGAGCCCAGGCAAGATTTAAAATTTATTTAAAAACCCCCCAAGGAAGAGATGATTCCCTACTGCTGGCCAAGAAACGTGACGCCGAGCAAATAGTAGAAAATAAAACAAAAAACAAATAAAAGTTCATATTGGATCTGGAAATGGACATTTAATTTGCAGCGTCGATGGTGTCTGCGTGCAGAAATCTCCATTTCGGCTCAGGTCTCACAGTGCAAAAGTCCCTGTAAATGATATTGCTGCGTGCACGTTCTGGAGCCCCGTGCCATGTCGTTAACAGAGCGCTCCTTCTGGGAGTACATTCTTCCCTCATTTTCTATCCCCATACATTAAATTGATAGTTTGGGGGATTACTGCTCTTTCCAAGCTCACATGGGTGGAGTCCCCTTTATATGGCCATGCTGGTATGTAGTGAATTTGAATTGGCGCAGCAGAAAACTGGAAAATTTGGAACAGATAACTGTCTCCTATCTTTATATGGGAACATCAGAGTTCCTAGCTTTATTCTGGGGTTCTTGCCATTCCAAATATAATTTATTCTTTTATATAACTGTTTTCATATGATACACTCTGAAGAGCGGATAATGGTTTGGGGAGGATATAATCATTTTTTTTTCCCCCCATCCAAGGCTGTCTTCCCAATTAATGAGATTGAGAACACGTTCCAAAAAATCTATTTTTCCTCTCTGGGCTTTTTCTAATGTACTCAATTTATTCTGTAGTGTGTCTTGTGCTTCCTTTATGGAGTTTGATTCCTAAATCTTTGGTGGCTGGAGCCTGTGTGAACGCTCAGGGTGCAGTTGTAGGGGCAGTGAGGGACTGGCTGTCTCTGTCCCTTCCCACTTGGGGACATAGCAAGGTCATCATTGTCCCCACCTCACTGACCTCAATCTTTCTGCCAGATGGGGTGGCTTTATGGGAAGGTGTGTGCTTTATGGGAAGGTGGGGTATCCTCATCCCCTGGCTCCTTCTTCCCTCCTCTCTGGGTGGGAAATGGGTGGCCAGGGCTGAACCAGCACCTCCATCCCTCAGGAAAGGCTGTCCCAAGATAAATGTGCAAAGCTCCGGGGATTCTTTCTTCTTAAAGCCTCACCTGTAACCAAAATAAATAAAATTCTTGTAAGTTTTTCTCTGCTCACATCGGTGATGCTCCCAAAAACGTGTGGCATATTATCCCGGAATCATGGAGTGGTTTGGGATGGAAGAGATTCATCCCAAAAGGACCTTAAAGCCCATCTCATTCCACCCCTGCCATGGGCAGGGACACCTTCCACTGTCCCAGGTTGTTCCAAGCCCCGTCCAACCTGGACAGTGCCAACATGACACAGCTTCATATGAATTTCAGAGAGTTTGCTGCTCCAAAATGGGTTGGTTGATACAAGCGATATTTAAACAAACAAACAAATATTTTTAACTTGAGAGTAAAAGTGAATTTTTAGCCCTAGAGGAGTTACCTCGGGCCAGTGCTGGTGGCAAAGGGCTGCTCAGAACAGACCTCTCAGTGTCACCCAGGCAGTGAAGTGGTTCCTGCTCTCTCAGCAGTGAGTTTGCTCAGATGCTCCTAGTTGCATCTGTCCCTGTCCTGGCCAAACCATATTTTAGCTCCTGTTGGTTTGAGGTAAAGCTGAGGCAGCACCCCAGGAGTGTGTTGAAGCTTCCTGCAGCACCCAGCTTGGCCATCCCCACCAGCTCAGGGATGAGCAGTGCGGGAGGAGGAGCAGGTTTCTCATGCACTGGGCTCCCTGCTGGCTACTGAGGAGGAAGAGGAGGGTGATGAAGAGGCCAGCTGTGAGCAGCATCCTTGTTTTGTGGCAGGCATGTCCTTCTGCAAACATCTCTGCTCTTCCTCCAGGGCTAGGAACCAGTTAAGATCATTTTGTGGTGGCAGCCACATTCCTGGGAGTGGGGAATTCACATTTACACTGAGTCAGTCAGATGCTGCGTGACCTTGGGGAGCCACTTTCCTGATGACACTGTCTGCTGGAGACTCCCACCCTTGTGCTGCTCACAGGGAAAGGTCTTCCCCAGCCCGGGCTGCAGACCTGGGTCCTCTTGGTCAGAGCAAGAGTGGAGCACCCTGCAGGGGTGGGATGGGATGGGATGGGATGGGATGGGATAGGATGGGATGGGATGGGATGGGATGGGAAAGGAAGGGAGGAGAGGGGAAGGGAAGGCAGGGAGGGCAGCCTCGTTTGCTCCCCACACTATAATTAGCTGGGCTGTTGGGCAGAGCTGCTGTCAGGCTGTGACACCAGGCAGGCTGTGGGCACTCAGGGCCCTGTGTGAAGTCCCTGCTGCAGGACAGGGTGTAATTAATCAGCTGCAGGCCCTGGGAGCTGGGAGCTGACTGCTCAGATCCAGCTTCTCTTCCTGCCTTTATCATTTTTTTTTTAACCAGTGATGAAAGAGAACTTCACCTCTAAACCATTATAAACACGTAGGAGGATGGAAATGCTCAAGGGCAGGTTGGATGGGGCTTGGAGCAATCTGCTCTAGAGGAAGGTGTCCCTGCCATGGTGGGGGGTGAAATAGGATGAGCTTTAAGGTCTCTTCCAACCCAAACCACTCTGTGATTCCATGACTTGGTGCGTCCAAAGATGAAAAAATAACCATTTGTAAATACCAGGCAGCACATGAATGCAATTATGAGATCAGGCAGCTGACATGCCCAAAATGAGGCAAAATAAAAAAAAAAACAACCCACCAGGTTTTAGCAGGAACCCAGGCCCGGCCCTGCTGTGCTCAGGGCTCCCCTCTATAAATAGCAGTGAGTTCAGCTCCACGGCTCAGCCCTGATCCTGCAAACACTTAAGCCCAGGCACAGCTCCTTCCCAACTGCTGTAATAGTTTGCAGGCTGTAATCAGGAAAAAGAAGGGAAAATAAGGTGGAGAAGGGCTGGTGCAGCCCACTGGTGGTACCAGCCATGGGTGACCCCAGCCTGCAGCTCCCCTGGTGCTTCCTGCACCCTCTTTGTGTTCCAGAGGAGGATGAACGACAGCACAGAGCCCAGGTGCTCAGGCCCATGCGTGCATGTCGCTCTGGGTGCTGTGCAGCTGGCAGCTTTACAGGCTCTCGTGGTTTTGCCAGCAATTTGACAAGTTCTTCCATCCGGAGAAGCGGCAAGTGCAGGGTCTGGCCGTGCTGGCCCCAGCAGGGCTCGGGGAGCTCCTTCCACAGGGAGACTCCAGCGCAGAGCCTGTGCGTGCCTGCGGGGCTGTCTGTGCGTGAATGAATTCCTACAGGCACGCTGCAGCACAATGGGAGAAAACAAAGTTTCCTGGATGAGCTCTCGGTGAAGAAATGCTTTGAAGCTGGGGGTCAGCCTTAGCGCGGTGTGAGCTGTGGGGGGTTTGTGGGTGAGCTCCCCTTGGCACAGGGGGAGGCTCAGCTGGGGAAAGAGGGGCTGAGGAGGTGCTGCAAGGGGTGGGGAAGCAAGGAGGGAGTGCAGACTGGGGGTGCTGGCAGATGCTGATGCAGAGTCACTCTTCCTCCTGCAGGAAGGCAGGCGGGGATGGAGCTGGTCCTCAGTGACTCCAAGTCACTGTGGGGGTCTGTGCTGCATCCAGCCCTGCTGTGTGGGTGTAATTGCTGAGGGAGGGAGATGAGGGGGTCCCTGGAGCTGGCATGGTCTGTGGAACCAGGGATCCTTCCTCCTGCTCCAGCACAGATCCTGCCCCACTGTGCACTGCACCTGTGGGGGTGAGCTCCCAGCTGGAGTAGGAGAAAGTGGAAGCAGAATTGATGATGTTTGGAAATTTGACACTGCTCTGCCTTGGCCTGGCCCTGGAGAGTGTAGAACCTGCTGGCAGGGCCAGGCTGAGCTGCACAGACATGCTTTGGAGTGAGGGGCCAGTGATGGGACTGCTGTCCATCACTGCCCTGGGGCTCAGGGACAGGCTGGGTGACATCACAGAACCAGGGAACACCCTGGAATGGACCCACAGGGGTTGGACCCAACTCAGACCCAAATCCAACTCCTGTCCCTGCACAGACACCCCAACAATCTCTGTGCATCCATGAGAGCATTGTCCAAAGGCTCCTGGAGCTCTCTCAGCTTTGGGGCCACGAGCATTCCCTGGGGAGCCTGGTCAGTGCCCCACCACCCTCTAGTGGTCACCCCATTTTCCAAAGAACCAGCTTTATGTTCGTGTCCAGAACCACCACTGAGCCTCTGCTGAGCTGAGCTGAGCTGGAGCAGGGTGGTGCCCACCTGCCCACAGAGGGACATCCTGCACTGTCAGGGGCTGGGGTCAGCTCGGTGTCTGGGCAAGGCTGTGCCATCAGGGAGACCCTGAAACACAGCCCTGTTCCCTGGTGGTGCCTTGGGCAGGTGCCTGGAGGGCACCAGGAGCTCCTGAGTGTGGGGTTTGCTGCTCTGCTGGGCTGTGGCTGCAGTGCCTTGGTTCTGTTCTCTGGATTAATTCAGTGTACTGTGTGTGCAGAGCCACGTTTCCCTTCTCCTTCCCCTCTCAATGGTCCAAACCCCCTTTTCTTGGTTTCCAGCTTGTTTTTCACCTTCTGTTGGACTCAAAGCCCAGCTTGGATGTTCATCACAGCCCCCTGTGCGTGCACAGGTGAGTGTGAGAGCTGGGCCAGGCCCCTGCTCTGAGCTGGCTGGGGTGAGGTGGCTGTGGAATAATGAATGTGCTGGAGCCATTGACATCCCTGTCTGGCTGGGTTGTGTCTGGGGGGGATCAGCACCCCCTCCTCAGATCCATTGCAGTGGGGGCAGCACTGCCTGCCCCATCTGACCCTTCTGCTGCCACCAGATTTGTTCTGCTGTGTCACCCATCCTTTATCAGACACCCCAGTTCTCCATGCCTTGTTCTCCATAGACAAGGATCTGCTCTCCATCCGCGATGGCCTTTGGGAATCTGGGCTGCCCCCAGGCTGGGACCCACACTGAAGGCAGGAGTTACCTCTGTGGTTTTCAGCTCAGCTGGTTCATCCAGCCTGAAGTTCAAGCTGTAGGATTTGAGGGTCCATCCAGGCTCAGTGGATGTTTTGGGGCTGCCTGGGGCTGTGTTATCTGGGGGTCCTGGCTGTGCTGGGGCTGTCTGAGGAGTGCAGTGCTGGGGAGAGCTGGTGGCAGGTGGGATGGGTGCTGGAGCCCACCGAGGGGAGGGAACCATCCCCAGAACCCTTTGGCTCCTCAGTCAGCCCTTGCCAGAGGGCTGGGGGGAGATGGAGCACCCAGCCTGGCCCTGCTCCAGCCCTGGCCTGGGGGGGATGCTGTGAGCTGGGGTGGGGGCTGCCATCTCCCTCCTCCTCCTCCTCCCAGCCAACCACTCACATCCCAGGCTCTGAATTTTATTCCCCTTTCCGACAGTCAGGCATCACCTCCTGATTACTCATAACTGCAGCATGTTGCAGATACAACGTTCTGAGGAATGGCTGTGCCTGGGAGCACAACCAGCAGGATCCAGGGTGGCAGCTGGGATGGGGGGGGGAGATGGTCCCCAAACCCTGCCCTGCCCTGCCCAGGGGGCCCAGCACCTCCTGCTGATGCCCAAATACTCCTGGAGCCTGCCCAGCCCAGCTCCAAGTGCAGCTCAGGGATGTGAAGGTCCCAGCAGGTGACAGTGGCAGTGTGGCAGCACAGCCTGCAGCCAGCAATGGCTCGTCAGTTTGTTTGTTTTTGCAGAACACTCCTCTAGCACGGTAAAATCAGTCATCCCTCAGCTTTCCCCTGGTTTGTTTGTGTGGGCATTGATTACGCTGGGAGTTACTGAGCCAGATTTTATTGGAATGGCTTACAAAGCTGCCACCTGTGAGCAGCCACTGGTCTTGGTGGATTATTTTGGTGAAGTTGCTAAATAATTGCATGTGAGGCTTCTTCAGCCCTGCTGATAGCTTTGTTCTCCCAGGGACATTGCCTAGAAAAAAAAAAAAAAAAAAAAAAAAAAAAAAAAAAAAAAAAAAAAAAGATGAGCCAAGATTATGTTTGGCAGCGTTTACGAGAGGGGAAAAGTAGAACAGACTGATGTCTGCTGGTGAGGAGAAATAAATAAACCAGCACCTCTCTCTTAGCCCCTCCGTGAGCATCCTTGTTTCCAGCCCCAGGTCTGTTATCTCCCCAGCACGGCTGGATTTTGGAATTCAGCACACTCCTTTAAATCACTCGTCATTTCTGTTGTGCTGATTCTGACTAGGGCCCAGCAGGGCTGGCTCTGGGGATGAGCTGGCCTAGGGAATCCAGGCTTTCTTACCTCCTGTAACTCACAAAAATTGTTTAGTTCGTGCCTGAGAAGTGAAATTAAATTAACAAATCCAATTGTTCCTGTTGGCCTGGATTCACAGAATCAATGAGTGGTTTGGGCTGGAAAGGACTTTAAAACTCATCCTGTCCCATGGGCACCTTCCACATTCCCTGGTTTCTCCAATCCCTATCCCAACCTGGGCTGGGAGATTTCCAAGGATGGGACATTCATCACCTGGGACAGCGCCCTTGTGCTGCCCACCTTGTTCTCCAGGCCCTGCTGGGGCCCTGGAGGGATGGAATGCACATCCTGGGAATTTTTGGTGCTCAGTGCCCCCACGGGTGCCCCAGTGCTGCCCCTGCCCACAGTCCCTCCCTGGAGGAAAGGGTGTCTCAGGAGGAAAGGGTGGATGGATGGATGCAAGCCTCGCTTGGAGGTGTTTGTTTTAGAAAAGACGAGCTGATAAAAATTATTTCATTAAGGGACTTAGAAGTGTGTTTCCTCATGCCTGAGTCATCGGTGGAGTGAGCAGGCGAGGAGCAGCAGTGGGTCCTGCCGGAGGGTGACTCACACTGCAGCGTGGGGCTCAGGGGACTCAGAGCTGGGGGATGCTCTCCTGTAACTCTCTAGGGGAATGGTTTCTCCCTCCTGACCCCCTGGAGTTCCTTATCACACAGAGTGACCCTTCTTTCCTTCCCTGACCCCGCTGGCTGTGGTCCAGCTCTCTTTTCCCTGAGCAGGGGATATATAAGCCTCATCCTCCTTTGTTCTCTCTCTTTCCCCTCTGGAATTTTGAAGAATAAACACCTGGGACAAAGCTCCTGGGGAAAGGGCCTCTTCTGATATCTTTTATCTCATCCAGAGCTCCCTTTTGGTTATGATTTGGTGACAGTGGATCCCTGCCTGCTCACAGGCTGGGGTTTCCTCTTGGTGGGAGCTCTCTTTGGGTTTGGCTGGAAGGGGAAGCTTTGGGATCACTCTGGAGGGCCTGATTGGGGTTTGGCTGGAAGGGGAAGCTTTGGGATCACTCTGGCAGTTCTGATCAGGGTTTGGCTGGAAGGGGAAGCTTTGGGATCGCTCTGGAGGCCTGATTGGGGTTTGGCTGGAAGGGGAAGCTTTGGGATCACTCTGGAGGCCTGATCAGGGTTTGGCTGGAAGGGGAAGCTTTGGGATCGCTCTGGAGGGGCTGATCAGGGTTTGGCTGGAAGGGGAAGCTTTGGGATCACTCTGATTAGCATTCGGCCCCGCTGCTCCCGCTGTTTCGAGCTGGAGCTTGCCATTGCCTGGCAACCACAGAACAAAACTACAACAGCAGCCCCGAGCCCCAGCAGCTCCCGTGAGCCTGAACCGACACCCGGGGACAGGGACAGGGACAGGGACAGCGGCGGGGCCACGCCGGGCTGTGATCACTGCCCCACCCCACAAGGTACATGGACAGGGAGGAGGAGGAGGAGATGGAGATGGAGATGGAGAAGGAGGAGATGGAGAATGGGGAGGAGGAGGAGGAGGCAGCAGAGGAGGGGAGTGCTATGGCAGTGTAACACCTTTGGTGACACCCAGGCGTGGTGGGTCTGTGTCTGTCTGTCCCAGTGCCCCCTGCCATGAGCACCCCACTCACTCTCCCTTCCTGCAGGCACCATTCTGTGCTCAGGGAGCTCTGCCATGACCCGGGGCCTCAGAGCTGGGCTGGGGGCAGTGAGGTGTGTTGGAGAGAGGCTGGGATGTGTGTGGGGCACATCCCATCCTCACAGCACGAGGAGCTGCACACACACACTCTGTGTGTGCCGTGCACACACCTGGCCATGCAACCCAGGTGGGCTCTGTGCAGTGCCCACCCCACCCAGGGCAGGCCTGGCCTCACTGGGGTCTCATGGGAACCATCGCACAGCCCATCCGTGGTGCTCTCAGACTCTACTCCATCACGCTGGGGTGGAGTTGGAGGGATGGGAATTTGACTGAGCATCAGTCGCTCACTGGAAGCAGCTCCTTCCCAGTTTTGCATGTGCCCAGGGCCTCGTGTGGTTTTCTTGGCACAAGAATTTTGTTGTCCTGCTCCTGGCAGGAGCTGTGGGGCTGGGGCTCAGCCCCTTACCTGCCACAGGGTCTTTGCAGTGGTGGTGGCTCAGCCCCTACACCAAACCCTGCACTTTGTCCTCTTTTTGGCTGGGCAGGCTTGAAAGGACTTGAGTCTCCTCCTGAGACAAAGGTGCCACACTTCTGCAGGAGACACAGACGTGCCTGAGTACACTGAGTTCAGACCTAATGCACCCTCTCACCTCTAGTTTAACTCTAGATTTTTACATCTCTGGCTGCCGTGGGCTCTGCCTGTGGCTGGAGGTCCAAACTGTCCCCACTGAGACCCAGTGGGCAGGAAAATAACAAATACATCCTCATCATTGATACTTGCTTGGCAAAGGGATAAATAATAAACACATCTCTCTTTTGTGTCTTGCAGAGCCTGGGGTCGGCAGACAAGAAGGACTTTTACCAGCCCAAGTAAGTGCCAGTGACAGTGGTGAGTAATTGCATGGAAATTCCTGGCTGGTCCATGTTACCCAGCAGCTCCATGGCTTGCTAAGATTAGACATTTCGGTGTATACCAGAATAGCTGCTGCAATTACACAAGTGAGGATAACAGTGGAAGGGCTGTCAGTCACGCTGCCTTCGGGGCATATGCAAATCCTTCCATCAGGTCACAGGGAACCGTGACAGCTTGACTGAGCCTGGGGAGCAGAGCTGGGAGAGGGGAGGGGGGTTGCATGGGGTGACCTTTCCCACCTCTGCCTTCCTCCTCTGCTCCTGGTTTGCACAGCTGAGCTGCTGTTGAGAATGGAGGGGTTTCGTTGTGTGTCTTGTCCTCTCCCCACTGTGCTCAGCACAGCCCTGCCAGCTGCAGGGGGCCAGGAGGCCAAGGGGGTTTCTTACAGCTGTGGGTACAAGAAACTTACTGCAAACCACTCCACCAACACAAGCAGTTGGTGCCTGGTGTGTGGATTAGGTAACAGAGGTGGCACTTCCCAGGTGAGAAGGTTGTGCTTGCTGGAAGGACAGGTTTGTTCCCATTGTCATTTGGATAATGGCAAACTCTGTTAAAGGCCCTGCTGAGGGGTTGGGTTCTGCCCTGGCACTGGATTATGTGTTGTGCTGCTCAGCACGTCGCCTGTGGGACCTTGTGCTGCTCCTGCTCTGCTTGGGAAAGTGAAGGTCTTCAGGTTATTACCTTTCTTCTGGAAAAAAACCACACCAAAAAAACAATACCCCAAAATACAGGTGGATTCAAAATTGTGGGCCAGTGCTCTGATGGGCAGGATTGTCAGGGGAGCGTGGTTTAGGAAAATTCAAAAGGAATTGGGTTGAGGGTATTTCTCTCCAAAGCTCACTGTCCTCCTGCTCCTGTTCACTCTTCACTCTTTCCCAAGCATTCCCCAAGGCAGTGTGGCTCAGCAGCTTTCCAAGACCTCAGGCAGATAGAGACTTCTGGAAATCCAGAATATCTGTTTAATCCTGCATGGCTTTCTCAGAGATTGAAGGAATATCACAGGAGGTTGTGGAGTCGTTGTGGATGCCACAACAACATGAACACACATTTGGCAAAGAGCTTGTGCCTGTGTTTTTGTGACCTCTCCCAACAGCTGCCCAGGATTTCGGTGTTCCTGAAATATGTATGGTGCTGTGTTTGTGAGGAGCCTTTTTGACAAAGCAGGTTTAGAACAGATTGAAGCATCTCCCATGTCTCTGTTCCAGCTGGAGCTTTAGGGAGGCTTGAAGGAGGAGATTTGGAGGAAATCTGTAAAGAGCTCTTACTGTTCAGATTTCCTGTTTCCTGTGGTTTTGGTGGTTGGTAACAACAATTAGTGATGCTGCATTTATAACTCATCTCCTCTGAGGAATGAGGAATGTTTCTCCACCTTCATTGGGAGAACATGGGCTTCCCGTCTCGCTGAAGGTGTGGAGCTGCCTGGTCAGAGTGGGGGGAGCCTGCAGACACAGGATGTTTTATGGGTGTTTGTTTCTCTGTGCCACAAGTCCATGGGTCCTCCATGGTTTGTCCCAGCAGCTGTGACTTGGCTGGTCATAACACCATGATTAACACTTGATTAATGCCCAGCCCATTTACCCTCCTCAGTGTGTGGCTGTGGTGTGGCCTGGTACCACTGCCCTCTTCCCATGTGGGTTTTTGATGCAGCAGCTGATGCCACACTGTCTGCTGGACCCGTCTGCAGGGCTGGACCAGGAGCTCTCTGTGGAGCCCTTCAGTTTCTGGCAGGGCTGGAGCTGTTTTTCCTCAGCAGAGAAAGGTTGCTGGAAAATGCCAGAGGTTGGGTGGCCTTGCCAAGGACTCGAGACAGCTCAGCTCCTCTGCAGCAGCTCCACAGCCCAGATTCAGTTCCCTGAGCCCTGGGCAGGGCGGTGGGAAGCAGCCAGAGCATGGGAAGCAGCTGGTTCCCAGAGCTGGGACCAGCTGTGGTGGTTCCTGGACACATCTGTGCAGTGAGTCTGGGGAGCTGAGAGAAGTCTGGCAGTGTGTAGCTGGTCCTGCAGCTCTCATGTGCCAGAGCAAACTTGACTCTGCTTCTGTTTTTTCTTTTCTGGCTTCTGAGGCATTTGGCATTGGCTGACCTGCCACCAAACCCTGAGCTGTGGGAGCAGGGTCAGAGCCACCCTGCTCTTGTGTCAGCCCTTGGGGCTCTCCCATGCAGGTGTTGGTTCTGAAAGCAGCTGTCAGTGAACATCTGCACAGGTATCCTCACCTGCACTGCCTGCTCCAGCTGTCCCACATCAGCGGGTCCAGGTGCCTTCCTGTGTTTCCAAAACAGTGTGTTCAGACACCAGAGTGGTTTATCCTGACCTGCCTGCAGCTCTGCTCTCTCTGGGATTGACCAGAATTTGTAGGGACTGGGGCAGAAACATGGGCTGGTATCAGTCCAGCCCCTGAGCTCTCACTCCTTTGTCACCCCACTCCTGGAAGGTGCTGATACAACTGGAGTGCTGTCAGGACATCCAGGCTTCCAGAGGTCCTTCCAGATTTCTAACACAGGGCCCTGAGTTCTCTGCCAAGGCACTGGCTGAGGACCCAGGGGCAAGGACACCACGCTCAGAGACAGGAACAGGCTCTTCTGAGACAGGAGGTAACAACTCTCCTGGCAGGGCTGGGTGGAAGCATCTTGACAGGAACTGGAGTTGTCCTGTGTGTTTGCTAATTGCCCCTGGCACGTATTTGCTGCTCAGTGTCAGGAGCTCATTTTCTTTAAAGCAGAAAGAAATGTTGGTGGTAATGAGACTCAAAAACTGCCTAGAAAACACACAGGCTGCAAACCCTGGGCTCAGTATTGTCACTGCTTTGCAGAGGGAGCTGTCCTCATCCTCATCCCCCTGTGCTGCCTTGGGGCCAGGGCGATGCTCAGCTGTCAGGGAGCTGTCACTGGGAGCAGGGAATATCTGCCAGGCACCTCTGAGGTGTCAGGAGAGACACAGCTGCAGTGACACAAGCTGCTCTGCATTGACCCTCCCCTGGGGAGGCTGTGGGTGTGCAAAGAGCCCACCAGGCTGTCCCTGCAGCAGCAGGACCCCGCAGCCCTTTCAGGGCAGGCACCTGGTGGCTCTGTCTCCATCTCCCATTAAAGGTGCCCCCGCCCTCTGTCCTGCAGCCTCAGATGTGCAAACACATGAGGAACTTTTGAAACCACCTCCCAGAAAGCAGCAGCTCCTGTTTGCTTTGCCTCAAAGTCATTACACGGGGCTGTCTCTGCAGCTAATTCTTTGTCACCTGGCCCTCGCAGCAGAACATCTAATCTCCCAGACTCCAATCTTGCCGTGCAAGCACTCGGATGAAAGTGTTTCCTTGCTGAATCATTATCTCGTAAAACGTTGGTGGCTTTAAGGGCTCCAGAAATCAGTATTTACATTTTGCCAGCGTTAAGGACCGTCGTAATAAGCGCAATGTGTTCCTGAGCCGGATTTTTCATTTCAGTACCTCCTTCCCTCAGACATTATTGCTGTGGTGGTGATGATAATCACACACATACAGGCCGTGTTTGATTTCTGTGCTGGCTGGGAGTTGCTCAGCTGGGAGCTCAGTTTCCAGGGGGTGAGCAGAGGGAGGAGGACAGGCATGGGAAGTGGGGAGGAAGAGATGGTGCCAGGGACACCAGGGGGCTGTGGGGCAGGAGAAGCAATGGATTGAAGCAATTACAGACCAGTTCTCTGTAAAGGAAACTCATTGGGATACTCGATGTGAGAGACTGTCCCAAAAGCACCTGCACAAGTCTGGAGAATGCTCAGAGCTTTGGTTGTAGGAAAGGATGGAGCACCATCACCAACATCTCTGGGGGCAGTGGGATGGCAGAGCCCTGGAGGGTGGAGGAGAAATGTTGGGGTCTGTGGGGAAGAGAAGTGTTGGGGTCTGTGGGGAAGAGAAGTATTGGGGTCTGTGGGGTGGGGGCTCTAAGAAGTGCAGGTTGGAAGCTGAAGGGGAGTGTAGCCCCTCCAGAAGGGATCATGAACATGCTCTCCTCACTTCCAACCCCAAATCCTGGCCAAGGCACACACCTGGAGAGCTGAGGAGTGATCTCCTTTACACATAACATAATTAAAGAAGATTCTGGTGCTGGTTGGGGTGTCCTGGCAGTGAGGCTGAGCCATTGAAACTTATAAAACATTTCCCCTGGGGTTTGGCCAGTGGATTCAGCCTGAGCTCCAGGCAGGTGGAGGGACTTTATACTTTGGACTGAGCCTGGGGCTGCTTTCCCCTCTGGTGCTGGGAGGTGCCAGCTCAGCACTCAGGCTGGCACAGGGGACCCCTCAGCACCAGCTGCAGCCCTGCCACGGCTGCAGTGCCTGGCGTTAATCATGGCAGGGGAATTGAGCGTAGGAAGATGGGCATTTTTTAAACAAATAACCGAGCCTGCATTCTCCCCTGAGCAGGAGAGCAAAAATGTTTGCTGCAGTGAGTCAACACAGAGATGCTTCAGCCACGGGAGGTGCTGCTCCCACCCACAGCAGCCCCTGGTCCCAAAGGGGAGAGGTGGGAGAGGTGTTCCCTGAGTCAGTCCCTGCTGGGCTTTCTCCAGGACAGAGGGATCCTTTCTCTCGTGCTTTGCTTCTGGCACGAGTCTTGGTGGGGATTCCTCAGAGGCAGCTGGACTTGTAGCTCAGAAATTCTGCTTTGGGTGCCACCCCAGCTCCTCATTGCTCCAAGGCCAGGACTGTCTCACAGGATCTGAGGATGGTTTGAGTTGGAAGGAACTTGAAAACCCATCCAGTCACACCCCCTGCCATGGACAGAGACACCTTCCACCATGCCAAGTTGCTCCAAGCCCCATTCAGCCTGGCCTTGGGCATTTCCAGGAGTGGGCACCCTGTGCCAGGTCTCACCACTTTCACAGGGAACAATTTCAGTTTAAAGCCATTAAACAGCCCTCCTGATCCTTCCTGCAGTGCCTGGCAGGAGTCAGCCCTGGAGCTCCAGTGGTGTGGGATGTTTGGGTGGGATTTATGTCTATTAGATCACTCCTGTACCCAGCAGGGATATGAATTGCCCACAAGCTCCTGGACAGGTTTCAGTTGCCCTTCTGAGAGTTTTCTAATTCTCTGAGCATCCCTGAGATGTGTTTAATCCTGACCCAAAACTTGCCAGGATTTGCTGGGCTCCACCTCCCAGTCCTGGCACCTCTCACTGATAGAACCAGTTGGCTCCACTCTGGTTTTTGGCGGGCGGCAGATTTTTTAATCAATAAACTCAATATAGCTCAAAAACCTTTTTTGCAGCACGGTATTTTCTCCAGCCACCCATCGGATCAATTTTTATGACTCATCCCTGCAGGCTCTGCTGTTTCAGTGTCCCCTTTCAACGTGGACACCTTAATGGCAGGAGTGGCAGTGGCAGTCCCAGCAGTGCAGGACGTGCAGCTCTCCTGCTCTCCCCCAAGAACTGCATCAGCTTTTTTTCATCACAGGCATCACATTAGAGCCTTGTGCTGGGCTGCTCACCCGTGGTGACCCCTGACCCTTTCCTGGAGGCTCCCTCTTGTCTGGGATCCAGTCCCTGTTCAGAAATACGGCCCGAAATCCCTCTCTGGAGCTGTGTTATCCTGGGCCGGGCTGCATTGTCATGTACAGTGTTTGAATGGGCTCAGCACCACCAGGCAGCCCACATCTCCCTCTCTCCTCATCAATATTTACCATTACATCAATCTTCCTGTCACCCACTAATTTATTTTATTATTTTTTTTTTTTTGAGCGAGGATTTTGTGTTTTCATCGCGATCGTTGATGGAAATATCGACTGGTGTCCTCCCCATGGAGCCTCACTGACAATCCCCCATTGACACCTCCTGTCTGAGACCTGTCAGGCAGCTCTAAATCTATTTAAAGGGCTTGGTTTGCGCTGCACAGCCCCAAATTCTGAAATCTCAGAACGTCAGGGAGCACAGGGATGTGCACAGAGCCTTTTCCTGGGAGGGAATGTTCATTACAGAGTCACATCAGGCTCATTTGACAACATCTCCTCCACCAAGACACACCAAACCGACTTTAATTAGAACTTAGATCCTTTAATTATTTCTTAATTTAATTCCAGATGAGCCCTGCCTTCTGGGCCCTCTGTCAGGCTGACCATTTGGTTTTTAACTAGGTCACCCTTACTGCTCTGGGTGGGAGTGTTGGGGGGAAGGAGCCGTTTCCATCTGGATGTGGCAGCCTGAACTTTGCCCAAAACCAGCAGCAGAGCCCAAAATCCTCTCCCCAGCTTTTAGGGACGTGTTGGCTGCTTGGTGCTGCTTGGCCACATTCGATATACTTGGATGCTGATGATTTAGGAGAGCTTCATCTCCCCTAGGAATTAGTTTATTCACTTTTTTTTTCCCCCAAACACAGAATAAATATGGGCTGTGTTTTTCTTTTCTGCATCATTTGAGCAGCCCTATAGACCCTGATTTAAAGTAGCCCCAGTGCTCCCTCAAACCAGACCTATTGCTAGCCTTTGTTTGGCTCCCAACAGCAGATTTTCCATGCATTTCCCCCTTCTTTAGTTCCCCCTAATAATTTCCCTGTATATTGCAATATTTCATTTGTGTCGACCACTTTATTCTGCACTCTGTGGCAGGAGGTTGGGACTAGATGGAAACCAAACCCTCCCATGATTTTCCTGCTGGCTCTGTGAGTCTTTCAGAGTTCTAACACATTATTTCTTATCAGTTGGGAACGTGCCTTTAAGGCTGAGCTCCTGCAGCTGGCTTAGGTATGATGTGCTGTGCCTCGTCCCGCTCCTTGGAGAGAAGGTAAATATGTGTTTATCCAAGCACCAACTGCTAAAAGATCTGTAATCCCAAAGAAAAACACACATAATGGTGTGTATTGTGAGCGTGCAGTGCCCTCCTCTTCACTCCCTGCCACCCTCCCACGCAGGCACTGCTGATCAGGAGTGCTGAGTGCCTTCAGTTTCTGCTGGTGAGGGAAAATCCCCCGTTCCCCATTCCCTGCTCTCCACCTTTGTCCCTCAGCACAGTGTGATAAAGTTTCTTGGAACAGCCAACAGATTAATCTGGGTTTTTATTCAAACACCAGTGTGGTGTTTTCTCAGGTTGGCAGCTGGGAGAGGCACACAAGGGCTTGGGTTGGAAGGGACATTAAGGATCATCTAATTCTGCCCCTCTGCCATGGGCAGGGACACCTTCCTCTGTCCCAGGGATCTCCAAGGCTCATTCCAGGTGCTGTGAGCAACCAGCTGCATCCCCTGGAGCTCCTCTGGCTCTTTCTCCAGGAGGGATCATGGGTGGGATTTGGCAGACTGCAGGAGATGTGCAGACAGTGCTAATTTGCTCAGGGAGAAGTGTGATGAGGGTGTTAAAGGAGGAAACTGTCTTTCCTGCATCCTGACAAAGCCGAGTGCCTGGAGGGTGATCCAAGGATTTCAGCTTTCCTACAGGTTTCTGGCACTGCCAGGCATGAGGTTTAGGGGAGTCCAGTGGCTGTGCAGTGGGGAGGGATGAGGGTGAGGGGATTTATTTGTCTCTTGAGGCTCAGGACATCATCACAAGCAGCATCCTGCCTAATTTATGGGGAAATGAATTCTTACTCTGACCATCTTGGCTTTGCTGCTGTAACTCAGTGGCTCCATGATCTCTGAAGGCTGGCAGGAGGAGCGTGGCTGATTCTGCAGACACTGGCTCTGCTTCTCTGAGTGCCCTGTGTCCCCTTTCTCTGGGATTTTTTGCCTGGCTGGAGCCCCCAGTGCTCTGTACATCCCAGCATGGGATGGATCCCACCTTGTCCCAGCAGAGCTGGAGCTGCTCCTGGGGGATCCCCTGTCCCCTGGGGACACCAGAGGGGGTTTCAGCCACAGCAGAGTGAGAAACTGTCAATATTTGTACACAAAGGCCGTGCTGAAATCCCCGTCCCAGCCCAGACATCAGAGGTGTCAGTTTTGATTTCCCAAACACAGAGAGAGCCCTTTCAGCCCCAGCCTGCCCAGACACTGCAGCTTTAATGTCCAAGCACCCAGCGTGTTTCCACTCCCCTCGAATGCATCAATCAGGTCTCGGTGAGGCTCTGAAAGAGCCAGTTTGTTAAACAAACACACTTAGTGTAAAAAGTTTATTCCAGTTAATTGGGACTTCATTGCAATGGAAACAAATTACCCAGCTGTCATCTGCCAAGGCAAACAGCAGCGGGGGAGCGGGGGTCCTGGCCAGGAGGGAGACAAACAGCCATCTCAGGCAACCTTATTTATGGCCTTTTTATGTATTTCTGTATTTATTTGGACATTCCTGAGCTGGAGAGCTGGAATTGCTGTTGCCGAGCTGCCTGGCCCAGCACTTGCACAGGGCAGGTTATCAACCTCTGGGGCTCCTGGGCAGGGAGCTGCCCCCAGCCAGGGTGGGCACCGCCCTGGGGACCCCCAGCCTGGGGCTGTGTCCCTGCCCAGATCCCTCCAGGCTGCCCAGGGCTCCACAGCCAGAGAGGAGGGGCTGGATGGGGATGTCAGGGCGAGCTGCTGGTCCCTGGAGGTTGGGGATGTTTGGGATGTGAGGGATGTGAGGGATGTGAGGGATGTGAGGGATGTGGGGGTGTGAGGGATGTGGGGGTGTGAGGGATGTGTGGTCCCTGCAGGGAGCAGCAGGCCAGGGACGCACCCAGGAGGGCAGGGGCTGGTGGCTGATATATTCCCTCTCCTGCCCTCCTCCTGGGGGCTTTAGCCAGCTCAGTTATTAGGAGGATTTGGAGAGAATTATATCAGGGATGAGGTGAGATATCTCAGAAGAGGCCCCTTTCCCCAGGACTTTTGTCCCAGGCGTTTATTCTTCGAGTTTCCAGGGGGGAAAGAGGGCGTACAAAGGAAGGGGAGACAATTTACAGCCTCCCAGCTCAGAGGAGAGATAGCTGGACCACAGCCCGTGGGGTCAGAGAAGGAAGGAAGGGTCACTCTGAGTGGTCAGGGACTCCAGGGAGTCAGGAGGGAGAAACCATTTCCCTGGAGAATTACAACAGGTGGCCATGGGGAACTTTGCTCCACAGCTCCTTGCCCAGCTCCAGACCTCCTACAGCCTCTCAGGGGTGCCCTGTGTGGGCACCGACCCCAGGGCGAGTCCCCAGCCCCAATCCAGTCCTGTCCCCTCTTCCCAGCCCAGGGAAGTGCTTTTGTGGCAGGAGAGTTGTGGGTGCTGCCTGACGAGGCTCCCACTCATCCCCAGCTCACTGGATTTAACCAACACCCTGTCAGCAGCCTTGCTCCCCTGCTGCAGTTTTCCTGCAGAGGAGGGAGCGATGCTGGGCTGGGGAGCAGAGCTCTGTGAGCACCCTTAAGGCATGAACAATTGGCCTTGTACCTGATCAAACTGCACCCCGATGGTGCTTTGACTCCAGTATGATTTCTAACAACTGCTGCAGAAAAGGACAATATTTTCCATTCCATGGACAGTGTGAGCTCTGAAGCTCAATCATGAATAGATGCCCAACCCTCTGACACAGGGGAAGGGTAACAGGAGAGGGAATGAGCCAGAAGTACCCTGACCACAGAATCTTCTGGTTTCTGTCACCTGTAGCTCTGTGCTGAGTGTCCACAAAGTTTTGCAGATGACTGGGCAAGCAATTTATAGCTGATACTGTGTGTAAATGGCAGGGAGCAGAGCTCGGTGAGCCCAGGGCCGGGCAGGATGGGACCAGGACCCGCAGCCGCCTCGGAAGTGACAGATAAAGGCCGGGATTAGCAGCGGGTACCATGTCAGGACAGCAGCATCCCCTTTCCTGCAGCGCTGACACCCGAGCTGAGGCGAGGGCAGGACATGGGATCACCTCCTCCCCAGCTCCTGTCCCTGCTCCTGTCCTTGCCTCGTGTCCCTCCAGCTCTGCCCTTGGGATCCGGGGCAGCCGTGGCGTGGCTGGGATGGGGACAGAGCCAGGGCCTTGTCCCAGCCCATGGATGGGTGCAGCCCCCATAGCACAGCTCTGCACGGCTGTGGATGTGTCATCCTGTTGGGGATGGCAGCAGGGGAGGTGGGGATGGGAGGGGAATGGGGGGCTCTCCCAGTCCTCCTTGGGGTGCACATCCTGCCCTGCATGGGGGGCTCTCCCAGTCCCCCTTCCCTGCATGGGGGGCTCTCCCAGTCCCCCTCGGGGTGCACATCCTTCCCCGCTGGCCTTGAGGATGTGCAGGACAGGAGCAGCTCTCTGTCCATGTGCTGGGAATTCTCTTGTGTCCCCAGTGAACAAACCCAGAGCTCTCTCACCCTGCTGACTGACCACGTCCAGGCCAATCCTAAAGCAAAGTCCTAAAATTCACATTTGAATTTCACTCTGCAGTCAAGTTGCCATCCAAAGCCTTTTATCCACTTCCCGAGAGTGTTTCTGTTACTTTACAGTTGTGAGATCATCGTGACCTGGAGTTTCTGTCTGTGATGGGGCATGTTCAAGGCTGGAGGGTCTGGAGTGGGATATGAATCCTTGGAGGGGGAAAACAGCAGAGCCAAGCACTGACAGATACAGAGAGGAGTGCTGAGATCAGACTGATCTTACCAGAGGGATGTGGGAAACATGGTGACCAGAACTGGGAAGGACATGAGATTTGGCTCCACTTCTGGAACATGGAATGGAATGGAATGGGATTTGATGGGATGGAATGGGATGGGATGGGATGGGATGGGATGGGATGGAATGGAATGGAATGGAATGGAATGGAATGGAATGGAATGGGATGGGATGGGATGAGATGGGATGAGATGGGATGGGATGGGATGGAGGAGGGATTGGGGAATTTGGCTGAAGCACCTTGGAATCAGCTGGCCCATCTTGAGACAATCTGAAAACACAAAGGTAAAAAACGACAGGGAAACAATGCCCCACTTCCCTGTATGGGAGCAGCAGTGCCCCCTCAGCCCCACATCCCTGTGCCCCCACTCTCTGCAGGACCCTTGGTGGGCAGAGCCAGGGCTCGGGGTGCCAGGCATCTCCCTCCTCCACCTGGCAACCCTCTATTATTAGGGATTGTAGCTTTCTGTTTGCAGATTGATTTGTTGGTGGTGGTTATTTTTAGCTCCTCCAGTGCCTAGCAGATTCCTCGAGGGATTCTTTCTTTGCCTCTCCCTCCCACAGGTTTGTTTGTAATGGAGCCGAGTCGATTTGAGCCACAAGCAAAGAGCTTCCAGGGCTGGCAGGGGCTGTGCTGCCTCACTCGGGGAGCAGATCTCCCTCTGTGGTTTAACTCAGATGTGTCCATGGGGTGCTGTGATGGGCCATCACTCCCTCCTACAGCCCCTGTAGGGCTGGATACTGTGCAGTGCCCACCCAAAATCCCTGCCAGAGTACTCTGGGTGGCTCCTGGTCCCCTCACTCCTCTCAGCACTGCCCTCCCCGAGAGTTTCACTGCCCATGGGGAGAAACTCAGCATCACTGCATGTGGAAACAAACCCCAGGCTCCTCCTGCAGCTCCACGGCCAGGCTGGATGGAAATTTTTTCAGCATATTTTAAAGCCCGGCACAAAGTAAATCAAAACAAGTGGTGGGTATGTTTTGGACTCTGGCAGAGCTCTTGTTATCGCTTCTCCTGCTGCCTGTCCCAGACAAGGGCTCACTTGGAGTGTGCCCTTCTGCTGAGCCAGGGGGGCAATGTTTTCATTCCTGATTTAGAGCATCTGTCCCATGGGGGGTCCAGCCCCGTCTCCCGCTGAGCCCAGCACAGCCAAGAGCCCCAGGGCTCACCTGTCACCACCAGCCCCAGGGCTGCATTAATGTTCCCTAGAAAATGTCACTCTCTTTGGACTCAGCTGCTTCTGCTCACCCCAGGTTGACGCTTGGTGAGGGCATGTGTGAAGGTACGCTTTGTGCTCTGGTGTTTTTTTGTTTTTTGTTTTTTGTTTTTTTTTTTTTATTTCCCAGGATTTTTTGTTATTTTGTAGAGCAGAGTTGAGTTGTGCTTGTTTTTAAACACCTAAAGTATAGGTTGATACTCAGTGTAGGTTTGCTGGTTTTTTTCCTGGGGAGAGGCAACTCTGGGAGGTCTCACTCAGGTAGGGCTTTGGTGGTGGCATCTCCACCACATCCAGGAAAGTTTTTCTGGAGCTCTGATCTCCCCAGGCTGGGAGGTGAGCACATGCTGAAGTGTTTCCTTGGACTTGCTCCTGTAAAAGCAGCCCCTGCAGTGGCCAAGGAGACAAAGCCTGAAAACCACTCAAGTCTTCAAGCAGACCTGGAAGCCACTTGCAAGGCCACAAACATCACGGTGTGGCAGCTCCTCTTCCTCTCTGTGGATTGATCAGCTCCAAGGAGAAATGAGGAGGACACCAGGGCCATTTGTCCCCAAGGGATGTGCTGAAAGAAAAGACAAGGAATCCGTCCCTGCTTGGTGCTCTTAGTGGCTTCTGGTCCAGTATCACCTCCTTTCCATCAGGACTGGGTGGTGGCTGGCTGAAATCACACCCAGAATTAGCAGAGAGCCTTGGGAAACCTCTGTGCTGAGCCTAAAGCCAGACTCTGCTTTAGTGGAGCAGCCTGGTGCTGGAGGTGAAAGTCCTGCAATGTGGACTCAGAATGCACAGTGAACTTTGTTCTTTCTCGGCTGTTTTTCCTTGGGGTCCAATGGCAGCTTTTCTGGGGTTGAAGTTGTCATTGAGGTTTTCCTGGTCTTTAATTTGATTATGTTCATTAGCACAGTTCCTGTCAAAGAACAGCGTGTTCCCTCCCTGTGCTTGCCTGTCTCCCTGGCTAATAACCCTGTGCTGCTCTTTGGGAAGAGGATGCAGGAGCTTTGGGAATGACTCCTGGTGTAACAGACAGGCATCAGCATTGTCAGCCAGCGCTGAAAAGCAGCATTAATTCAAAGGGAATTGATGACAGCAGAAAGCCCAGGGTGTGTGTTGGGGAGCATTGAGACAGCCAGTCTCAAACTGTGGCAGTGCCTGTGTGTTCCCCCAGGTGCTGAGAGCTCCTCTGAACCCAGATGGTTCATTTTCCTCTCAGGAACAGCCCCTAACAGCAGCTTCCTGCTCCTCCCTTTTCTCCCCTGAGGTCCTGCTTTGAAGGTGTCCATTCCTGGGGCTGGTGGTGCAGTGGAAAGGCTCCATCAGGGCTGGGTGTCCATTCCTGGGGCTGGTGGTGCAATGGAAAGGCTCCATCAGGGCTGGGTGTCCATTCCTGGGGCTGGTGGTGCAGTGAAGAGGCTCCATCAGGGCTGGGCAGTGCAGGAGAAGACCTGCAGAGCCAGAGGCAGCTGTGGGACGTGCTGTGCTTTGGCTGGGCTGAGCTGGGAGGTGATCCTGCTTTCTGAGCATCTGCTCTGCTCCTGAAGGCCCCACCATCTCCCTCAGTTGGGTTTTGTCAGCTCTGAGGAATAATAAGATGATATGGGGATAAGATAATATGGGGAAGATAATAATAAGAGTTTATGGGGAAACTGAGGCACAGAGTTTTGGCTCACAGGCAAGGCCATGCTCCAGGCAGGTTCCCAGCCCTGGGGATGGTTTTGTCCTGCCCCTCTTGGCCTCTGCTGAGGTGCATCCATCCCTCTTCCATCCATCAGCTCCTGGGTTTGGGTTTTGGGCTGCCCTTCCCCGGGTGCCTCTGCCCTCCCTCGCCGTGGTGCTGCAGTCCCCGTGCCCCAGGCGCCGAGGAGCTGTCCTCTCCCTTGGCTGCAGAAACGGGCTCAGCATCCCAGAAATCCAGGCTTTGCTGCGGGAGCCAACAGTCACACAACCTCCGTCCAGAAACCCTCATTATCGGCTGCTTGCCTTTTTTTTAATTTTATTTTTTTCCCCTTGGTTTCTTTGAACTACAGCTCCCAGGATGCCTGAAGATATGCAGACATCCCGAAGACAGTGGTTTCCCATAAACTTTTGGGGTTTCATGCTTTGCGAGCAGGAATGTTTTTATTGCTTTGCAAATCCCTTCAAGTCCCTCAAACCTCCAGGGCGGCGGCGGGGGCTGGAGCCGGCTGGGGGGGAGACACGCCAGGGGCTTTTCTCTCCTGAATTTTCCCCCCTTCTTGCAAGAGGGACCTTTGCAACTCCCTGTCATGCCTTTTCAAGGGAAATTTGGGACTGGGAGGAAGTTTGAAGCAGCCGTGGTTTGCCTGTAGGGATGTGTTTCCCATTCTCCTGGTCCCCGTTATTTCAAGGGTTGCTCAGCAGTGTCCTCCCCATGTGTGTGTTGGGCAAGGTGGGGAAGGGTTTTTGCTGAACTGGGAGGAACTGGGACACAGGAGAGAGAAGGAGATGCAGATCCCTGCACCAGTGCAGTGAGCCCAGGACACTGGGGTGTAATTCCTGACACGCTCACAAGTCCTGAGGGGAAACCAGAGAGGGAGGGTTTTGTTCAGCATTGACAGATGTGGTTGGAACTGTGGCCTGGAGGGTCTGGCCCCAGCCAGATCCACCCAGGGGCCAGGGCAGAAGTGCCACAGGTGCCCACAGAGCTCTGCATCTTCCTGCAGCCCATGCTGGCCGTGCTGTGGGCTCTGTGGCGTGGGCCCAGCTGTCCCCAATAATCCCTTACTCCCTGCAGGAGGGGAACCACAGAGAGCAGAACAGTGCTGTGGTGACATGGGGGCATTTTATGGTCACGTTCTTCTGGCCATTAAAGTTCTTCAATGAGTTTTTCCTGTTTGGTGCAGTGTTATATCTCACAATCAGACTTGTGGTGTTTTGCCATTCTCCTTTTTCCCTTTGGCTGCCCAGGCTCCTCTGTAAGTTGGGATTTAATATGTCTTAATTTCTTTGGTAGGTCTTTACTAGTTTGAGGAACTTTTTGAGTGAAAGACAGAGGTACTTGGAGGTCACCAGAATCCTCATCAGCCTCCCAGAGGTTGCAGAGGCAGTAGAGCCGTGGGTCAGGCAGTGTGTGCTGTGGGATCAGGGAGGGGTTGAGGTTGGAAGGCACCTCTGGAGATCCTCTTGTCCAACCAATCCCTGCTAAAGCACAGGGTCACCCACAGCAGGATCGTGCCCGGGTGTGTTTTTAACATATCTGGGGAAGGAAACTCCCCAGCCCCTCTGGGGCAGCCTGTCCAGTGCTCCACCACCCAAAGGGACCAAATGGAGTTGTCCCATTCCTGAGCACTGAGGCCAGTGGGATTCTGAGGGGTCCATTTCTGGGCAGCTTTCCTGGTGCCTCTGGGATCTGGGCTCGTTCTCCATCACCCTTCTCCCATCCTTCACCCTCCCTCCAGTCCTGAGCACATCTGTGTGCCTTGGCACAGGCAGCTCCTGTCACCTGCCTGTCCCCATGGTGCTGGTGGCAGTGCTGTGCTCTCTGGAGGAGGTGGGTGCTGGGGGCAGTGCTGTGCTCTCTGGAGGAGATGGGTGCTGGGGGCAGTGCTGTGCTCTGCTGGAGGAGGTGGGTACCCCAGCCAGGATGGCACTGGGGTCAATGCTGTGCTCTCTGGAGGAGATGGGTGCTGGGGTCAGTGCTGTGCTCTCTGGAGGAGGATGGCACTGGGGTCAGTGCTATGCTCTCTGGAGGAGGTGGGTGCTGGGGTCAATGCTGTGCTCTCTGGAGGAGATGGGTGCTGGGGTCAATGCTGTGCTCTCTGGAGGAGATGGGTGCTGGGGTCAGTGCTGTGCCCTGCTGGAGGAGGATGGTGCTGGGGTCAATGCTGTGCTCTCTGGAGGAGGATGGCACTGGGGTCAGTGCTGTGCTCTCTGGAGGAGGTGGGTGCTGGGGTCAATGCTGTGCTCTCTGGAGGAGATGGGTGCTGGGGTCAATGCTGTGCTCTCTGGAGGAGATGGGTGCTGGGGTCAATGCTGTGCTCTCTGGAGGAGATGGGTGCTGGGGTCAGTGCTGTGCTCTCTGGAGCAGATGGGTGCTGGGGTCAGTGCTGTGCTCTCTGGAGGAGGTGGGTGCTGGGGTCAGTGCTGTGCTCTCTGGAGGAGATGGGTGCTGGGGTCAATGCTGTGCTCTCTGGAGGAGGTGGGTGCTGGGGTCAGTGCTGTGCTCTCTGGAGGAGGTGGGTGCTGGGGTCAGTGCTGTGCTCTCTGGAGGAGGTGGCTGCCCCAGCCAGGAGCTGAAGCCACCGAGGCTCTGCGGCCGCCTCGCCTTAACCACATCACTGCTCCCTGCTCTTGGAAGGGCCGGGCAGCCCGGCAGCCCAGAATAACAAGCTTTTCCATTCCTGCCTGCAGCGTGGGACGCGGGGCCATGGAAAACAGAGGCGGCTCCAGCACAGACTAAACAATGGCCCGTCCCCCGGGGTGTCTGTCCCCTGCTGCAGGCACAGCCCCAGGGCCAGGGGACACCTCACCATGTGTGGGCTGGAGGAAGGTGAAGATCTCAGGAGAAATGAGCCCTCGGGACCCTCCTCACCCATCCCTGCTGATTGCACACGAGCAAAGAGATTGCCTGGAATTTTTTTTTTTTGTCCTTTTTCTTTATTTTCCCTGGTATCTTTTTTAATTAGGATGAAAGCTGTAATTGGTAGTAGGGGAATTGTGAAAACCTGGCAAGACGGGAGCAAGTCTGCACGTTCCTTTGACTTGGCACAGGGACAATCCATCATGCTCACACAGCCCACTTGGAAGAGCCCAAGCTCTCTGTCCTGCTGCTCAGGAAGGAGTGATAGATATCTTCATTAAAAACAATCACAGAGGGAAATGATAGAATTCTTCAAAACAAGGAAAGTGATGGGGGTTTTGCCCAAGGAAAGGAATTTTTGACTGTGTTATTCTGTAGGGTTTATTTATTTGTTGTCTGTGTATGGATGGATTTTTTGGGTTTAAAGCAGGCTGTTAATTTTGAGGGTGAAGGACACTGGTCTGTGCCTCGCATGAAATGGGCCTTGTCAATGATCTGGTTCATGGCCGGGAGTCAGAAAAATATCTTTGCTTAGATACAATCACAGGATCATGGAACAGTTTGCATTGAAAAGAACCTTAAAGTTCATCTCATTCCACCCCCTGCCATGGGCAGGGACAACTTCCACCATCCCAGGCTGCTCCAAACCCCATCCAGCCTGGCCTTGGGCACTGCCAGGGATCCAGGGGCAGCCACAGCTGCTCTGGGCACCCTGTGCCAGGGCCTGCCCACCCTCACAGGAACAATTCTTGCCCAATCTCCCATCCAGCCCTGTCCTCTGACACTGGGAAGCCATTCCCTGTGTCCTGTCCCTCCATCCCTTGTCCCCAGTCCCTCTCCATCCTTCTCTTCTCTTCTCTTCTCTTCTCTTCTCTTCTCTTCTCTTCTCTTCTCTTCTCTTCTCTTCTCTTCTCTTCTCTTCTCTTCTCTTCTCTTCTCTTCTCTTCTCTTCTCTTCTCTCTTTTCTTCTCTTCTCTCTTCTCTCTTCTCTCTTCTCTCTTCTCTCTTCTCTCTTCTTTTTTCTTCTCTTTTCTTCTCTTTTCTCTTCTCTTTTCTCTTTTCTCTTTTCTCTTTTCTCTTTTCTCTTTTCTCTTTTCTCTTTTCTCTTTTCTCTTCTGCTTTTTTCACAGCACCAAATGACAACAGGATTTTAAGGTCACAATGGCCCAGGTGTGCAGATCCCAGCCCAAATATTGCTTAAAACCTGGAGAGAGAGGAAACTTCCTGGTCATCTTACATTCTCTTCAAGATCCCACCTCTTCCAAGGTCCTGTAGCCCTTTTCAGACCACAGTCACACCCCTGGGCTCTCAGCAGCACGTCCTGCTGCCTCTGTGCTGTGCCACTCTTGGGATATTTCCTGTGGGGTGTGTTTCCAGCTGGAAGGTTGTGCTCAGGTCCAGTCCCCCAGTGGCACAGACACACAGAATGACTCACCAGGCTGTGGCACGTGTGCCCAGCATCTCTGTCACAGCACAGATGTTGGTCACAGAGGGGACGGTTGGTTATTGTCGAAATGCAAATGAGTAAAATTATTGTTTTGGGAGAGAATTTTTAGGGGAAGGACATGCAAATTTACCTTCCATTCAGATTGTGCATTAGTATTGAAATGCGACGTTTGGAAGCCAAAACAAAGGAACATTTTAATTTGGGACTCATCAGATGGTTCCTTCTGCTCGGATTAGCATCACACACTTTGCATCAAACGCTCTAACTTTGACAGAACTCTGGTTTTCAAAGAAAACAAAAAGATGTTCTAAAAATGCCTGCCATTTCCAGGGATTCTGGCTGCTGTCAGGTGTCCTCAAGTGACTGAGCACTGGCTGGACAGGCCCAAGGAACAGGCTCTGTGGAGCTCAAATGGGATGTGGGGTTGGGTTCCCTCCTGGAAGCTGCTTTAATCTGCCTTCTAAACAGCTTAGAAAAGATGGGATGTTAAGGAGAGTTTCTTCACTGGAAGAAATGGAAGGGTGGCACTGGGAAAGGCTGTCCCAGGGCAGGGATGGAGTCACCATCACCAGCCCAGGAAGGATTTCAGAATTGTGTGGATGTGACACTTGGGGACGTGGCTCAGTGCTTGCCTTGGCAGTGCTGGGGGAACCGTTGGGTTTGTTGATCTGAGAGGAATTTTCCAACCTTAACAACTCCATGAAAAGCCAGGCCAGGGCTCTGCTCTGAGGGACAAGAGCCCACATGTCTGGTGGGACCCAGAGCTCACCTGCAGGGTGTGGGCAGCCCTCACTGTGGAGGAGTGAGGGGTGCAGACCCAGGAGCTGCCCACATTTGGCTGATGGAGGCCGTGCTGAAGGGATGGATTGTGTTTCTCTACTTGGCTTTCCATATAAACACCCTCCAAATAAAACTCAGCCTTTTGCAGAGCACTTGGAAGCAGCTGTGGTGCTTATTTAAACCCACGGCGAGGTATCTCCGTCCTGCCTCCCTTCCCCTTCTTCCTTGGAATATCCACCTGCCTCGTGTTGCAGACCAGAAATAGAGACTGGCCACTGACTTGCTAATTGTAATGCAGCCTGATAATGCCAGCTATAATTAGATCAAGGTATCCAAGTGCTTTTGCTGGCAGGCGTTTCCGTGACCCTGTTATCAGACTTTAAATAGAGGATCCCTCTGCTCCCTGCCTGCCTTCTGGCTGCAGAGCCCAGCTCCTGCAGAGTCCAGCTTGGTCCTTCCCAGGGAAGGCAGCCAAGCATCAGTCCTGGTGCCTGCATCTGCTGGGCTTGTGAGGAGCCAGGCTGGGCACAGCAGGGCTCCCTGACAGCCTTTAAGCATTGATTATGGTCCCCAATATCTGGGAAATGTCAGTGTTCACTGACACTTTTGTTATAAAAACTCCTTGCCCAAGTCCCCAGTGATCACAGCTGTGTCAGGCCAGTGAAAGGGACTGCCCTGGGCTGTGGTTTTTGAGGGGGTTTGCACTCTGACCCATCTTTCCTTTACTCTTTTAGGGTGATCAGAGCAATGGCTCCTGTTGAGGGGGAGGGATGGTCCAGGGTCTCAGGATCAACTTGTCTAGAGCTGCAGCCTTGTAATGTCAGTTATCTCTCCTTGTTCCCTTTCGATGAGCCCTCTACATGCTTTTTTTTACCCTCTCATGCCAGTCCTGTCACTCTTTCCCCATCTCCAGCACCCCCAGAGTCCATCTCCCTGGCCTCGGGATGCTGCTGCCCAACTGTGCTGCCCTTGAGCTCCCTCCTTGCTGGGTGAGAACAGGCATTCCCAGCCCTGCTGACCCCACCAGACAGGCTGCTCTGGGTGTGAAGCTGTGTCCTGAGCCTGTGGGTGAGCCAGGGTGCTCACAGAGCTCGTCCCCTCAGCACTGCCTGAGCCTTTGGCTCCTTCTCTGCAGCATCACCCATCAGGCAGATCCTCTGGGATAACTCATGGAAAAGTTTGTTTGTGTGGATACGCCTGAATCCATCCCCTGCTCTCAGTGTGGCTGCCCACTGATCTGTCTGATCTGTCCTGAGCTGGCAGGGAGGGAGCTGAGATCCCCTTGAACACCAGCATGCCCTGGAGGGGGGAGAGGTTTCCTATTGTCACATCCTGCAGGCAGGCCTGGGGCTGTCACAGCAGCAGAGCTCACAGTTAATCATGGCTGAGTCAGCCCCAGAACTGGGACACTCAAATCCCAGAGGAAAACCAGGAGAAACTGGATAAGCCAGTGCCCTGTCCTGTGGGTAGGAGCCAGACCTCCTGAGATGTTCTGGAGCTTGCTGGGCCCAGCTGAGCTCTTGTGCTGCTCCATGGGAAGGCACCACTGCTGTGTTCTGACAGGACATCATCCTGCATTCCCATTTCACAGAATCCTGAACATCATGGAATGGTTTGGGCTGGAAGGGGCCTTCATGATAATCTTGTTCCACCCCTCTGCCATGGGCAGGGACCCCTCTCACTATTCCAAGCCCCATCCAGCCTGGCTTTGGACACTTCCAAGGATTCAGGGACAACCACAGCTTCTCTGGGCACCCTGTGCCAGGGGCTCATCACACTATAGGCAAAGAATTTCTTCCAAACAGCTTATCTAAATCTCCCCTCTTTTACTTTTAAATCTGTTTCTCCTTGTCCTATCACTGTAAAAAGCACCCAAGTTAAAGTCCATGCTCTTTTCCAGTCCTGGGCAGCACCTGGGGAGTGGGGGGTGAGTGGGGGCTGAGCCTGCAGAGGTGCAGCAGAAGGGCCACACAGACACAGGGGTTCATGAGCAGAAGCCCTGGGTGGGTGATCCTGGCAGGCAGCACTGGCCGTGTGCAACCAGCATCTGTCCCCAGGATCAGGAAACACATGGAGGGTCCTCAGGCAGGGTTGTCAGCACTCACCTGGAGCTCAGGTTTGGGCTTGGGAAGTCCCTGTGGGCAGTGTCCTGTGTCCCCAAAACAGTGATGGGAGAGCTCAGTCCGTGGTTTGTGTCCCCCAGCCGTGGGCACTGCTCACAGATTGGGGAGATGGAGGAGGAGGAATGTCAGCAGGGTGGGATATGTGGCTGTCTGCAGCAGCTCAGCAGGTTGCCTGCCTGGTCACCCCTGAGGCCGTGGAGGTTGGAGACCAGTGCCCAAAGCACTTTGCTGAGTGCTGAGGGAAGGAGCAGGACAGCCTGGGGGCCCTTGGGGCTTCCTCCTGCAGAGCTCACCTGGGCACACCAAAGGTTTTGGTGGGACTCAGGGTAGTTTTCAGCATCCTCTGCTTTCTCCCCTTCTCAGTGGGAGCGGGTAGTGAGGCAGGGCCGTGCAGGATGACAGGGGGATCATGGATGTCCAGCAGGGTTTGGTGACATGTCATTGCATCAGGAGTGTCACAGCAAAACCCAAAGCAAGTGCAGGTGAGGCTTTTTTGCCTTCTGCCTGGAGGTCCCTGCACAGGTGAGGCTGGTACTCCCCACCTGAGCCCCTGGCCCGATCCTGGTACCCCCATCCCAGCCCGCCCAGGCTCCTGGTTATGTAAAGCCACAGCAAACGCCACCAGGAGATCCTTCAGTGTCGGAATCTGAGTCACATGGGGCTGTTTTATTTCCCCCTCTGCTAATCTCGTTTCTATAGAAACAAGATTGGGAGGAAAAAAAAAAAAAATAAAAAAATAAAATAAAAAAAAAAAAAAAAAGGAGCCAAGCAACAGAGCGAGCGAGAAACCTGAGGTGATGGGTGAGGGAAGCGGAGGTGGCAGCTGAGGAGGTCAGGCAGTGCAGAGGGGAGCAGAGGACCCTGCTCAGGATGGGAGTGTGCACAGAGGGGACAGGGACTCTCCCCACGAGACGCTCTGGGATGAGCTGCTGCTCTGGCAGTGGGTGAGCTGAGCGCCGGGAGAGGAGGGAGCACAGGCTGTGCAGGTGAGTGAGCGTCGCTCGCGGGGCTGGCGGGCATCTGTCCTGTCCCTGTCCCTGTCCCTGTCCCTCCTGTCCCTGTCCCTGTCCCTGCAGGGCTCAGCTGGGCACGGCTCACCGGGGTCCTGGCCCTGGCTGCTGCTTTGGAGACACTCTTGTGGCCGGGACTGTGGTCAGTGGGGAGCGTGGCACTGCTTGCCTGGAGGCTGACTGTGTGTTCATGGCCATTTCCAAACCCTCTTTCCCCCAAAACACTGCTGCCTGCTTGGGAAGAACCTTTCCAGCTTAGGTTGTTTTCCCTCTGCTTTATCCTGGTTGTACCTGTGCAGAGAAGCCAGTGACGGCAGCCAGAGCCCAGAGCTGCAGAGAGGGAGTGCAGGGCTGTGTGCTCCCAGCACAGCCACCTTCCCCAGGCTGGGATGATGGTGGGGCTAAGCCCAGCTCAAAGCTGTTCGTGCAGGGGCTGCTCCCCAAGGAGGGACCAGCTGAAACTCTCCTGGTTTGCCTGGGCTGCCTGCAGCCCGTGGCTCACCCCAGGACTGGTGCTGATGGAAGGGGCTGGGAGCTGCCTGCCCACATCTGGGTTAGTTCAGAGCCACAGGCACTGCTGGCTCCCGACTCTCGGGCTGAGGAGTGTGCAACAAGTGGGAGCTTTTCCTGCCTGGCTGTGGGATCTTGTGGGATGGATGGATGGATGGATGGATGGATGGATGGATGGACGGACGGATGGAGGGATGGATGGATGGGGAGCATGTGGTGGTGAAGGCTTTGGCTGGGGGCATTGGTGGAACTGAGGTGATGCTGGTGCTGGTCATCCTGGGCTGTCGTGACCTCGGTCATCCCTGGCTCGGTGCAGCTGTCCCTGTGTGGCTCCTGGAGCCCCTGGCCATGGCAGGGTGATGCTGTGCCAGCAGGGACTGAGGCTTCCTGTGGGCACACGCTCACCCCGGCAGCCACAAACTGCCAAAAGGCTTTTAGCGGATTGCTACAGGGGAAGGAGGGAAGGAGGGAAGCGGAGCAGAGGGATCAGGATTTTGCCTGTCATCACTTCCCAGTTGTGGCGTGGGGAATGCGGTGGTGATTGCAAACCCCCGGCCGGATTCACGCCTGTGCGTGCGGCGGGTGAAGGCAGAGGGATGAACGCAGTGCCCGTGTATTTCTGTCCTGAGCTCTGGGAAATGTCACTGCTCATCTGCCTGCCTGCCCAGCCAGGGGGTGGAGGGCGGCGCTCCAGCCCCTTGTCCCCATCCCAGGGCACCTGAGGGATTTGTGTGCCATGTCCGGTGCTGGCTCAGAGAGCTGCTGGAGGCACAGGCAGGATGGGGACAGGCTGCCAGCCCACCGTGTCCTGGCTCTGCCTGCTTCCCCACTGCCCCAGCAGACTGGGGGGGCTGTGACAGTTCCCCCTGTGGGGCTGGACCCCCAGGAAACCTGTGGGGTGAAGGGATGGGTACAGACTGGTGTCACACAGAGCTTTGGGGCAGCAGGAGCTGTGCCCTGTGCTTGGCAAGACTCTTCCCCCTCGGCCAGGCTGGGGTCCAAATGCTGCTCTGGGCACTCTTCTCATCCTGGTTGGACACACCAGGCTGGGCACAGCATTGTCCCTGTCTCTCTTTGGCAGCAGCCTCTGCCTGTTGCTGCCTGCTCTGCTCAGGGTGCTGGGGGCCGTGGCTGGTGCCAGGGGGGAGTTTGCTGTGCCCCTCTCTGTGCCTGAGGCAGTGTCCTTAGGGGGACATGTCACAGGGGGTCTGTGCACTGCCACAGTGCTGCTCCTGCCCTCGGGGAGCTCCAGCCCTGCTCTGTCCAGTGCCTTGGAGGGCAGGGCCGTGGATGGGTATTGCTGCAGGAGCCTTCAGCAGCGATGATTATTCCTGGGAAAAAGATGCCGTGTTCTGACTTAAACGCTGACATGGGACTCTGAACACGTGTAATCTGGCTGACAGATGGCAAGTCACAGAGGTGTGATTTATGATACAGCACAGTAGCTGAACAACCTTCCCTGGTTGTCAGGAGACAATTCCCTCCCGGTGCTGCGGTTGTCGTTCCAATCCATGGCCTGTCCCACGTGTCCCCTCAGCGTGTGGGGACAGCCTTGGCAGGTGCCACCTGTGCCAGCCCTGCCAGCCCTGCCTGTCCTGGTGCTGAGCTGCTGCAGAGGTGCTGCCTCTGAGGGAGGGCTGGGCTGAGCCCTGATCCTGCCCGGATGGACCTGGGGCAGGGCAGGGCTGGGGCAGCAGTGTTGGCCTTGTCCCCATCCCGTGGCTGGGGTGGAGCTGGATCAAGGTGACAGTGGCACCCAGGGCTGAGAACTTGTGGTCCTGATGGGGAAAGGCACCAATATCCTGCCCATCAGATAAGCACACACAAGGGGAAGGATGTGACAACCATGGGAAGTCTGTCTTACCTGCACACCCTCCCCATGCCTCAGTTTCCCTGATTCTACTATAAAATCCCTAATGCTGATCCTTCTTAAGAAACAAGGACATCTATTACTGTTTGGAAAGCACTTGGGAAGTAACAGTGTGGTCTGGACAGCGTTCCCCGCCCTGTGGGGAGGCTCAGCCCTTCTGCCACCCGCAGAGCCCAGACCAGGCACAATGAGCTGTGGGAGCATCCCAGCCCTGGGCACACCGTGCCTGGGGGATCCTCCCGGCCCTGGCAGCCCCCTGAGCCCGGGGAACCGGAGCAGCTGAGCACAGGAGCTGTCCCAGCTGCAGGGCCCTGCTGGGGCAAGGGGCAGGGGGCTGGCTGTGCTCAGCAGAGCAGCCACGGCAGAGCAGGTATGATTCATTCC